>NC_134556.1:9793595-10993595 GCF_025594145.1 Primulina tabacum | reverse complement strand
ATTACACGAAAAGAAAATTTGAAATCTAGAAATTAAGAAAAAAATGAAAAACTGGGTCGAAGAGTTGAATTTAGATAAAAATTTGAAAACTCGAATAATTTTTTTATCATTTTTTTATTATTATTATTATTATTATTATTATATATTTATATAAAATTTACAATTAAAAAAATAAATAAATAACTAGAAGAGGCCACACGATTTACCGTAATTTTTTAGCTAAAAAAAGTTTGGTGGGCGGGTGAAAGTTAAAGTAGGTGGCATCCACCCCTGATTGACTACCTACAAGAAGATCCAAATGTCATGTTATCCATACCTCTGGGTGGGATGTTTCTGTACGAACCCTGGAGATTGTCAATGCAATCTATGCTTTATAGACGGTTACTGTGGACTAAGAGCCATTTGATTCTTTCCCCTTTTTAGCTATTAAACCATTTGCTTGATCTGCATTTATAAATTTTGTTCAGAGGCCATCGAATGGTTAATTTCGAAATTGGTGCTGATCTTCTTGCTATAAGTTCATTTGTTTTCTCTGTGATAATTATATTGGTAGTTGTTGTGTGAGTTTTTTTATATTATGTTAAACTCTGTTTGGCATTGTAAATTGATTTCATGCTCATTCCAACCAGTCTTAAAGTTGTTTCCTGATGCTACTGCTACAACTTATACATGGCGTTGACCCTCAACTGCCCTCCACACTTTCATATTTCCTTTATTTTTTGCTTGCACCAGCTGCCAATTGATTGTAGATGTTGCATTGTAGTGTATGTGCAGCAACTGTGCAAAGACATTGAGACTGCAGTCAAATAAATGCCCAATCTGTCGAGAAACTATCGAGGCATTCCTGGAGATCAAGCTCGAAAATTTTAACCCGTGAGACAGGCTTCATTCATTCAGTATGTTCATGAGAAGACAATGGAAATTATTTGTTTGATGTCCGTCATGTGTTATGTAGTTGTACTTTAAGCTTCATGCAGCCGTCTATATTCATAGTTCACAATTCTTCAGTCGGATATTGGATTACGCAACAGTAACCTGTTCATTGAAATGCTAATATTGTGCTTGATAACGTTGTACAGTCAAATGGTCATCTATATAACTTGTTATCTACACCTTCAAAACAATTTGTAAGTCTAACTATGATTGTTTGTATTTCTATTGACGATACATGTATAATTCTTTTTAATTTTTAATTTTGTCGAATATTTGATATGTGACAGCTCTGATGTTACTTCTGCTTTATATATCTTGATCTCATTTCACTCGCTCTAAATTTTATGGTATTTCCATGATGACTATTACTTGGGGTACTCAAAAAGGAAGTTTTAAAGCTTCATGGCTGATGATATCTTGATTCTTGAGGGGTAAATGAAATTTCCTTTCTTTAATATAAGAGTAGGATACCGAGATTTTGCAAAATTTTCCTTGGGATTGTGCATAGGATGCTTGCGGTAACATTGGTAAATAATAATCATTTGTATCTTCCTGTAACACTAAAAAGAACTTTGAGCAACAACTTTACAAGAGGCTATCCTTATAGTTAATCCACAATTATTTGATTTATTATTAAGTGAATTATTTGAGCCACGCCGCCAGGTCAGCTCTAAGCTCATTATTGGTGGCCATATTTGTGTCTATATCTCATAAGCGTACACTATTCACAATTTCCGCAGGCTGATCTCAATCTGGAGTTAGTATTTATTTCTTTTCATCTCACGCATATGGACTCTATGTTGTTTTCTTTATTCGAAAAATCTCACTGCACCTGCACTTGTAGGCTCTTGATGCCCTGGAAGAACCCGGATCATGGATAGACAGAAACAATAGATCAATAACTCGGATCACGGAAATTTTTCAGTAGGGTCATGTAAGGGCCCGAGTAGATGGATGCCCGGAGCATCGTTTCCCCGGGCTAAGGGAGACCAGGCTCTCAGACAGATTCCGGATGATATCTCTCTGTCCGGGTTACCTCGGTAAAAGCATTGTACTCAAATGCACAGGTATGAGATATCCTAATCTTGTAATCATGGTTTTATCTCTATAAAAGCACTGTACTCAAGTGCACATGTATGAGATATTATAATCTTGTAATCATGGTGGTCGAATCATTGGAAGTGACGGGGCAAAAGTGACAAGTGTGAATTGACAAAAGTAGTTGATGTCAGAAAGCAGAGTATGGGCAACTATCTTGCTATAATTAATAAGTAAGCACTGAAAACAATGTCATAATTGACTTTCTTTCTATAAATACCAGGGTTTCTCAGCATTTGAAGATTTCATTCACCAAAATATTGCATACCACATTTATTACAATATTATCTCTAAAAACCCTTCACTGACTTGAGCGTCGGAGTGGTCACGCCGGAGAATCTTCCGGTGCCCATTAACATTCTTCCCTCCTTTGAAAGAAGCAGGTTCAGGTACCCGGGCAACCCTCTCCTGCTCATCAACCCGACCCGGTGTAATCGTCCACTAAGCTCGCACCCGATTCACCCGGTCATCATCATTGGCGCCGTCTGTGTGAAATCATGATCTAAGACGTTCATCATGATTTCCACAAAGAAAACCCACGAGAAGGGATAATGCCGAGAAGGAGTCCTTTGACTCGGAAATAAATCAAAAGCAACTCACCCAAATCAAAGCAACAGTCGTCCAGAATGCTGTAGCAGAAAAATTGCCCCCTGGTGACAATCGGGCACAACGCAAAGAGGGGGCAGGAGACAAGTCTCCCCCTCCAGGAAAAAATGAAGACGCAGAAAGCTCGCCAGAATGCTCCGGGGCCTCTACTATGGCCGAGGAGCTAGAAGACTTGAGGAAAAAGGTGAAGAAGTTGGAAGGGCAAGCTGGATCTTCATGTGTTCCCCGAATCCAGCCGAGAGGATGCCCTTTCTCTGCCCACATTATCAATGAGCTATTGCCTGCCCATTTCAAGTCGGCGAGCATTAGGGAGTATGATGGCAGTTCTGATCCGAATAACATCTGACTCGGTTCGAGAATATGGTCATGCTACACTGTTATGGAGATGAGATTAAGTGTAACACATTTTTTACCACGTTGGTAGATTCTGCCCAATGATGGTTCGACAGATTGGAGCCCCGGAGTATACGGAGTTTTGAAGATTTCAAGAGGCTCTTTCTGCATCATTTCAGTAACTGTAAAAGGTACAAAAAGACTGTTTTCAGCCTGTTTGAAGTCAAGCAGGGCCGAGATGAATCAATGTGGGCTTACATCCACAAATTTAACAATGCGGCATTGGAAGTATCATCCTGTGCCCCTGAGACAAAAACTACTGTCTTCACATAGGGGTTGCAGGAAGGTGATTTTTTCAGGTCATTAGTGAAGAATTTCCCCTGGACTTTGAGGATTTGCTGTCCCGGGCAGAGAAATACATTAATATGGAAGAAGAGCAGAAACAAAAGCACGCAGAGTTAGTATTTATTTCTTTTCATCTCACGCATATGGACTCAGTGTTGTTTTCTTTATGCGAAAAATCCCCTTGCACCTGCACTTGTAGGCTCTAATGCCCCGGAAGAACCCAGATCATGGATAGTCAGAAAAATAGATCGATAACTCGGATCACGGAAATTTTTCAATAGGTTCATGTAAGGGCCCGGGTAGATGGATGCCCGGAGCATCGTTTCCCCGGGCTAAGGGAGACCGGGCTCTCAAACAGATTCCGGATGATATCTCTCTGTCCGCGTTACCTCGGTAAAAGCATTGTACTCAAGTGTACAGGTATGAGATATCCAATCTTGTAATCATGGTGTTATCTCTGTAAAAGCACTGTACTCAAGTGTAGAGCCCAAAATCAGTACACTTAAATCTCATGCATTTATTTAATTGTTAAATTATTTAATCAAATTTAAAATTTAAAATTATTTATGTTTATGTGATGCACGTTAAATTTTTTCTTGAGTTTCATGTTTCAGGCGATTATTCGATGCGGGATCGAGAAAAGGAGACCGGCAACTATTTTGGCAATTTTAAAATATGTTATTTTATTTTAAGTTAAGAATGAGGCATTTTAAATGATTTATTAAGTTTTTAGTATTTTAAAGGCTAATTTAATTTACTAGGTAATTTTAAGATTTTAAAACTTTTAAAGTTTAGCAATTGTGTATTTTATTTGTTAATTAGAGAATTTTGAAAAGTTAATGTGTATTTTATTTTGATTTAGGATTTTGTAAAAGTTAGAGTGGACTAACTTTTTATTTAAAATTTCAACCCTTAATTAAACAATTATATTCCCCTAATTACGCTTAACTCACGCGCACACACACATTTACACACACTCTCCTACACGTTAAACAAACAACACACACATACACATTTCATTTTCATATTTTTAGAGGAAAATCTAGGGTTCTTGGTGCTTTCCAGCAGCCGCCATTTCTCTTCAAAAATTTCAGCATTTCACGTTGGGTTTTATTCGAGAAATCGTGCCACGTTCGTCCCGGATCGATCCTCGCACTTGTTCCTCTTCGGTATCATCGTTTCAAGTATTTTGAAAGAGAAAGGCATATATATTCTTTCATTCTTGCATCGATCTTGTCATATTATATGTTTTGCTGTTTATTATGTGTTAAAATTCATGTATGTTGTGGAAAGTTTGAGCAAAAATTGGTTGGATCAGTTTTGAAATGATTTTTGGATCTAAAACTCGAATTCTACTGTCTTTTCGTGTGTTGCGAATTTTCGGTCGCTTATCTGGAAAAACTTTCAACATATGAAACATAGAAATTTTTGATACCTTCGATTTGACAGTAAATGCGAAATATTTGGATAAGAATTGAGCGAGTTATGATTGTTTACGTGGAACTCCTCAAACTGCGATTTTTTGAAAATGCGTTCTTAAAGTTTTATTATTGCAGGCTTCGTTGGAGATCGACAGGTGATCGCTGCTGCGTTTAAGTATGTTGAGTATGATTTTTGGTGTTTCGGTTCGCGTTGATAGGCACTTGATTGCGTTAGAAGTCGTAGGATGCGTTTTGGTGTCAAAATGTCTTGTTTACAGGTTGTGTTGCGTTATTTGGAGTACGTCGTCATTTGGGGTGTTTATATGGGTTTGAGTTAATGCCGTAGCATCCTAGGATGGGTCTCGAGGCGTTGGTTCACGGTCCGTATGATCAAGTTAGAAGGAATAAGCCATAAGTGTAGTGTTTCTTCGTTGGTTTACAATTCCAGCATGTACATGGACTCTTAGCCGGACCCTGACACGGGGTCCGTGCCCTTGTTTGCTTCGAAATGCAAAATTCCAGCATCTACCTGGACTCGTACCCGGATCCTTACACAGGGTCCTTGTCCTCCATAAAAAAAATTAAAATTTTTTTAGGGATTGTTTTGGGGTTTGATGTCATGATTTAGTACGATGATTAAACGAGGTCGAGTCCCGAGAGATTTAGAACGTCATAAGGAAATTTGTAATTTTTGGGTGTGAGCATGACTAATACGTCCAAGTTATGAAAGATAAGTGTTTGAACTCATGTTAGTATGTGCAGCAGTGGCCCCAAGCGAGATCCAAAGAATTCCTCAACGCCAAGTAAGTTTGTTCGACGTGCAAAAGAAAATATTTTAAATTTTTGAGATATGCTAAATGTTTTGTGACCAAATTATGAACGAATTTGGAAGTCGATGAACATGGCCGAGGACCTCTCCACCCCGGTAAAGCATGACCGGGTTTAGATCAGGATTGGAAAGCGGTAAAGCATGACCAGTGACCAATCCACCCGATAAAGCATGACCGGAGATCTCATGTATGTGGTAGTCGACTTTCCCTGCCAGCCCAGTACTGTGATTTAGTTTGATCAGGTACATTTATGTATGGGTCACTTGCTTTGAAACATATATCTACGGAAAATGATGAAGTTTATGTATATTCAATTATGTATGATGCAAACATGTTTAAGAAAAGTTTTACGTTGATGGCACGTCTATGTTATATATGCATGTTCAAGCTAATATATGCATGTTCAAGTTTCAAGTATGTACGCTCCATTTTAAAGATGCATGTTGTTTTATTACGTATTACTTGTTATTTCCAGTTTATACATGTTGAGTTTTTAGACTCGCTAGACTTGATCGATGCAAGTGAGGATGACTTTGAGGAGACGAGGGTGGGGACCAATGAGCTGCTTGGACTACGCAGGAGGCTAAACCCGAGGACCGCCCATGTTTTTATGAATACTTTTATGCATGATGTTTCAAATACTCTGATTTTCATGAAGTGGTTTATGATGTTTAAACGATTATTATTTTTGGCAAACTTGGTTGTGGTTGTTTTTATTGTAAATGTTTTTAATCGAGCAAGTTATTTTAATGCAAATTTGAAAGTTTATTTTGTATTTAAGAAAATTCTAATTTTTCCACAAATTTAAAAATAGTTAAAAGTACGGTACATTAGAGTTGGTATCAGAGCGGTGTTCTTGTAAAGGGTTATGCCTATTGCTAGTTGCGAGAAGCTCACGAAGTCACACCTCAAGTCTGTAAGTTTTAAAGTTTTAAATTCATTCATGTAATATGTATCCAGTCATGATTTCAGCATGTGCATGTTTGAGTTCAATTTACGTGCATCTTATGATATTAGTATTATGTTCATGCATGTTGAGTTTACGTGTTGGGTAAATGTTGGAGCAGTATGCCTCCCAGACGTAGGATTGTGCGTGAAGCAGACGATGAGAATAGGGAAGCCCAGGATGGGGAGAGGGTCACTCCTCCTCGTCCACCCCCAGATATGCAAGCCCAGATGCTTGCTGGAATGACTCATTTCTTCGCACAGATTGCGGGGAACCAAGCTACCGTGGATACAGGGGCGAGGCCCAGACCAGAGGCAGTTTACGAGAGGTTTTTGAAGGAGTTCTCGAGGACTACTGACACGATGATAGCGGAAGGATGAATTAAGTCCATCGAGGTAATCTTTGCGTTTATGGAGCTGCAGGATGCAGACAGGGTCAGGTGTGCCACATTCCTTCTGACAGGAGACGCCAGACTTTGGTGGGAAAGCGCATCAGCGAGAGTGAACTTACAAACACTTTGGTGGCAGTTTACGCTCCCGCCTGATCAGGGAGTTCATGTCGCTGCGACAGGGAGACAGCAGCGTTGCAGACATTGTCAGGAAGTTTAAGAGGAGGTGTCACTTTGTGCCCCTGATTTCAAAAGATGCCCGGAAGAAGCTGAGGCATTTTATGGATGGGTTGCGGTTGATCTTGCGCCAAGATGTTCGAGCTGCTGGTCCTACAACTTATGCAGTTGCCGGTTCGAGAGCTTTGGTGGCAGAGCAGGACCAGAGGGACATTGAGGTCAATAGGCAGGTCAATAGGCAGGGCAAGAGGCCCTATCAGGCACCTCAGCAGCAGCAACAACAGCGACCTCAGTTTAAGAGGCCTTTCCATGGACAGCAGAGAAAGAGGCCATTTCAAGGACCGCCTAAAGGCAAGGGTCCTATTCCTCAATTGAAGGCTCCACAGAAGCCCGTTGAGTACCCAGTGTGCCCGAAGTGCAACTGTCAGCATCCAGGACAGTGTTTATGGGGGTCAGACAAGTGCTTCAAATGTGGAGCCAATGATCATATGTTGAGAGACTGCCCGAAATAGAGGCTGCCGACCCAGGGAAGAGTGTTCGCCATGAAAGCAAAGGAGGCGAACCCAGATACGACCCTGTTGACTGGTAACTTATTTGATTCAGCACCGTATTATTTTTGCTAGGCATGTTTTGAATTTTATTTGGGATTATTAGTGATCTAGTAGTATTTTTGGTGACTTGTGTAGAGATTTTTCTACTGTGCATGAGGTTAAGATTAGAATTTTTGGGATATAAGTTTCTGTGTTGTACCAACGTCTCTCAGGAAATATTTTCATAAAGAGAGTAGCTACGAAGGCCTTGATAGATTCAGAGGCCACTCACTCTTTTATTTTGGAGACATTCGCTAATCATCTGGACGTCAAGTCTATTGGACTCAACGTGAGCTATTCAGTGATAGCCCCATCAGGGGAAGAATTTTCAGTTACTAGCATGGTCAGAGACATCGATCTCGAATTGCAAAGCCACCTAGTGTACGCCTATCTGATTGTGTTGCTGATGCCATAATTTGATATTATATTGAGAATGGACTGACTGACGAAGAACAGAGTTCTCATTGACTTTCAGAAAAGGTCAGTGTTGGTAAGACCATTGGGCATGGAACAGTTTCTTTTTGAGCCAGATAGATGGAGAAGTTTCCCTCGCATGATCACTTGCATGCAGGCACGGAGACTTATTCATAAGGGTTGTCAGGCTTTCTTGGCCAGCATCGTTTCCACACCTGACGTACCCACTCCGTTGATATCTGATGTACCGATTGTCAGAGATTTTCCTGACGTCTTTCTAGACGACGTCATAGGCCTTCCACCAGAGAGAGAGGTGGAGTTCGCCATCGACCTTATGCCAGGCACTATGCCAATTTCAAAGGCATCGTACCGTTTACCTCCAGCTGAGATGTTAGAACTCAAGCCGCAGATTCAGGAGCTCTTGGATAAAGAATTCATCCGCCCTGGTTTCTCACCATGGGGCGAACCAGTACTCTTCGTAAAGAAGAAGGATGATAGCATGAGGTTGTGTATCGATTACTGAGAACTAAACAAGGTAACAATCAAGAATAAATACCCACTTCCAAGGATCAAGGACTTGTTTGATTAGTTGCAGGGAGCTACAGTGTTCTCTAAGATAGATCTACGATCAGGGTATCATCAGCTGAAGGTAGAGGATGCAGATGTGTTAGAGTAGATGCCCGGCAAGCCAATTTGTTGCTAGGGTTTTTATTGACTCTAATGTAAAACAATCTTTATTTAATAATATTTAACGATTTTATTCGGTTATGGTATTATACTTTATCTGTATACCCATGCAAGCTGCATAGATAAAGTCCTTGAATATACAATAGGTACCATGAGGTCTGCATCGCAACGTAAGATCATGAAACTCATTAGGAAGTGTACCGTATATTCTAAACAGGTTCCTAGTCAAATCAGTGGCCTAAAACAAGGATAAAGGTCGCTCGAGCTTGATACTAGCATTTGTGCTGTAAACGCCATGTTTCATTGGCAAGGGCATGGAGATGTCCATTCACGCAGATGGGTGATCATAAGATGATGCACTGAACAACCCTCCCTCGGACTGTCCAAGTGGTTCTCACTTATTGAGTGGAATAGTCCACAATTATGGTTGTACACCATTAGTCCTTTGACCCGGGACAATGTAGAGGCTATACGTACTAGCATGCACTTTGATCCGTTTACCGACTCCATCGAGGGTCATCAGGTGGCGAGGTTGGGTGTAGTTTCGAAATACGTAGGAGCAAATGCATTGTAGTCGGGGATTCACCGTTCGCCTACGGATGAAGATATCCTATGTGATCTGATGAGTTAATAGTGCAAGGAGTCTCTGGCCAGAGCAAGAAATGTGCTTTAGGGAAATGTGTTTTCCTAGTTGCACATACCATTAAATGATTGTGCTACTAGTTGTGACTACTAATATGCACAAATTCCCATAATTATTCTGCTGGGCTTGCAGAGTCGCAACACTTGGGTACAATTTTGCTGGGCTTGCAGAGTCAAGAGGAGCAGAGTCAACACTTGGGTACAATTTTGCTGGGCTTGCAGAGTCGCAAGTTGTTTGCAAAATTCAGTAAGTGTGAATTTTGGTTGGAGAAAGTAGCGTTTTGGGGTCATATAATATCTAGCAGTGGTATTGAGGTGGATCCAGCTAAGGTAGCAGCAGTTAAGGAATGGGTTGAGTCGAATAATGCGTCAGAGATCCGCAGTTTTCTAGGCTTAGCGGGCTACTACAGAAAATTTATTCAGGGATTTTCTTCAATTGCAGTGCCACTCACTTCATTGACTAAAAAGAATGCTAAATTCATATGGAGTGGAGAGTGCCAGAAGAGCTTTGATACGTTAAAGCAAGCTCTTATTTCAGCGCCAGTGCTTGCCATGCCAGCAGGGCAAGGCAATTTCGTGTTGTACACCGATGCATCTAAGCTCGGGTTAGGCGCAATGTTGATGCAACATGGTTGGGTCATAGCTTATGCCTCAAGACAGTTGAAAGTGCATGAGAAGAATTATTCGACTCATGATCTTGAGTTAGCCGCCGTTGTCTTTGCGTTGAAGATATGGAGACATTACTTGTACGGCGAGAAATGTCAGATATTTACTGGTCACAAGAGTCTCAAGTATTTCTTCACGCATAAAGAGCTGAATATGAGACAAAGACGGTGGTTGGAGCTAGCGAAAGACTACGATTATGAAATTAGCTACAATCCAGGAAAATCTAATGTCGTCGCAGATGCCTTGAGCAGAAAATTTGCAGTCGTAGTACAGTTGTCAGTGCAGATGTAACGTACCGTATTTTGAACTACTTAAATTTTGCGGAAAAATAAAAATTTTCTTAAATAAGAAAATCATCTTTCAAAATGCATCCCAAATAAAATGTTTGACAAAATATTTGGAATGTAAACGAGCTTGCAAAAGTACTTGTTTTAAACAACATAAAATTTTTTTCCAAAACATCAGAGTAAATCAGTTTAAAATGCATTAAGAAATTCTTGAAACATAGGCGGTCGTCGGGTTTAGCCTCTGCGTAGTCCGAGCCAGCTCACTGGTCCCCATCTCTCATCTCCTCAACCTCTTCCTCACTTGCACCGATCAAGTCTAGTGAGTCTAAAGACTCAACCTGTATAAACTGAGAATAACAAGTAATACATAATAAAACCACATACATTTTAAACTAGGACATACATACTTGAACATTAACGTACTTACATAAACGTAGACGTGCCATCATATCGTAAAACTTTACATTAACATACTTGCATCATACATATTTGAACATGCATAACATCATTTTGCGTACAGATATGTTTCAAATCAAGTGACCCATATATAAATGCGCCTGATCAGACTAAATCACAGTAATGGGCTGGCAGGGATGTCCACTACCACATACATAAGATCCCCGGTCATACTTTACCGGGTGGATTGGTCCCTGGTCATACTTTACCGCTTTTCAATCTTGATCAAACCCAGTCATACTTTACCGAGGTGGAGAGATCCTCGGCCACGTTCACCGACTTCCAAACACATTCATATTTGGTCACAATTCATTTAGCATACCTCAAAAATAAAACATTTTCTTTTGCACGTCGAACATACTTAAAAACGTCGACGACTTCAATGGAATGCTCTGGACATGCTGCCCTAACCAAAGCAGCAAAGATTCAGAAGATCCCAATGAAGCCTGCAAGCAAAACTTGAGAAAATGAGAAGAACATGCACAAATTTTCGCAACTTGAGCTATGTCACGGTAAAAATCATATCTCCCTCATTTCTTATCAGAAAAATACGATTTTACTGTCAAATCGAAGATAATATGATGTACTACAAATCATAAGTTGAAAACATTTCCAGAGAACCAATCTATAAGTCACATAATTCGAAATAACATAGGGTGACAGATTTTATGGCAAAGAAATTTCACAGCTTGTGCAGTCCCACAAAATTGATCATAACTCACTCGTTTCATATCCAAAAATTACGAGTTTACTGTCAAATCGAAGGTATCAAAAATTCCTATGTTTTATATGTTGAAAGTTTTTCCAGAAAATCGACCGAAAATTCCCAGTATTGAAAAATACAGAAGATTAGGCTTTTGAGATCCAAAATATTTCCAAACATTTTTTGCTCAAACTTTTGCATAACATATACATGTTTTCCATACAATATACATCAAAATAATTACTATGACAAGATCGATGCAAAAACGAAAGAATATACATACCTTTGATATTTAAAACTCACGATACAGCGAATAACGAAACGACGCGGTGCGGGAAGCGATCCGGGCGACTTGAGGCCCGATTTTTCTACTAAAATCAACGTGTGATTGCTGAAATTTTGAAGGAGAAAGGTGGAGATGGGGCTGCTGAAGAAAGAGCCTAAGAATCCTCCAAATTCTCACCAAAAAGAAATGAAAGGGTGCAAGAGATGTGAGTGTGTGCAAAGGCCAAGTGTGTGTGTGTGTATATGCATGTGTGTGTGAGTGTAACGTGTATGTGTGTGTGTGAGTTAGTGGGTTAGTGGGGATTAAAGGCTTTAATTAATTATTAACTTGCTATTAAGACTACTAACCCACTATTAACTTTACTAAAAATCTCATAATTTAGAATAAAATACTCAAGTGATAAACTTTGAAATTTTAAAAATCTTAAAATCATCTAATACTTAAATTAGGCTTTAAAAATACTAAAAACTTAATAAATCATTTAAATGTCATTTTCTTTGTTTTAAATAAAATACCGCATTTTAAAATTTCATAAATCGTCGCCGATCTCTTTTCGTCGATCCCGTATCGAATAATCGCCTAAAACATGAACTCAGAAAAATATTTTAACGTGCATCACATAAACATAAATAATTTAAAATAATAAAATAAATAAATCATGTATTGTTAAAAATCATTTTAAACTTAAATAAATAATTTAACAATTTGAATAAATGCAAGGGTTTTACATGTGCTGATTTCGGGCTCTACAATTCCTCCCACACTTAAATAAATTTCGTCCTCGAAATTAAATCTTACCAAACAACTCCGGTTAACGATTCCTTATATCTGCTTTGGTCTCCTAAGTAGCCTCCTCCACTGATTGATTCAGCCATCGGACTTTGACCAACTTGGTCACCTTGTTCCGAAGTCTCCGCTCCTGTCTGTCTAGGATCTGGACAGGTCTTGTAACGCCCTCGATTGATTTCATAAATAACAGTGGAAATTGAAATAATTTACTTAGAGGAAAGAAGGATTTAAAAATTCTCTTGACATGAATACATTTTCAAAATATATACAATCAAAAGTATATACATGATCAAAAAAGTGTTATATCAAAATACAAAATATCATTTTTGATCATGTCAAAATGTTAACAAAATATCTTTCTTTCTTCCATCTCTTGTATGCATATGACCTCGGCTCCAATCAACGTCCCGGCTCGTCACTCTTATCTGCATCACATGAATAACTGAAATGATTATAAAACTCAGCAAGTGAAACTCTTACATAACAATGTATACATATCATACTCTGTAAAACATGATTTTGAAATCATTGAATACCATCTAACTCTTAAAACATGAATAACATAGTATAACATGACAATAACGATGTTATTTCTCTTTTCTCTGGTGGATTGATATCTAAACAGTATTTCTGCCTCTGTACCTATATCTCATCGATATAAATCGTTTACTCTGTTGGGACATAAGATTATGGTCGTTGATCAACTAATTGCATGCAATGTCTGACTATCTATTTATCAATCCAATAAATCATTTGAACTCTCTCTTGGACATTAAAACAAACACTTTGAATGCTCTTTTCATTTACATTCCTTTTTATAGCATTGAGACATATAAAAGCCTCTAATATACAACAAAGTGTATCAATACATAACATGAATCAAGTGGAAGGGAATATCATGTTAAAACCATTGAAATACCATACATATACTTCATGTGAGCACAAGAAATGAATTCCACTGACAAGCAATGGAAAGCTTGATTCTAATCTCTTGGTACAAATCCTACAACAATAAACCATGTATTGAATCGTCAACAACTTAATAATCAATTAACCATACCACAAAACCCATAGAACCAACACAATCACACATTCCATGATTTCCCCCACACCATAATCCAAGAATAACTTAAACCACAAGATTACCTTAGCTCCTTGAATCCAAAATGATCTTGTTTTCATTTCAATAATCCAACTAAGAGCTTGAATCAAAGGAACCAAAGAAAGAATTAAGAACCCTAGCTCTCCCTTGAGCTGAAGAACCGAGAAACGTGAGGAAACAATGAGAGAAATGAGCCAAACCCTTGTATTATATCACTTAAAACTCCAAAACACGACTTTACTATTCACGCACCGCAGGTGCGCTAACTCTTACCGCGGGTGCGCTAGGTAGTCTGTACCACTTCCGAAAATCTGAAGAAAACGACCGCGGGTGCGCTGCATAATGGACCGCGGGTGCGATAGCCCTTCTGCCCAAACACCGCGGGTGCGGTAGCTTTCCTGGTGCGGGTGCACTCTTCTCTGTAGCCAACAAATATTCTTTGCAACTAGAATCGAATCGCAACGTCGCTTCTCCTCATATTTTGGTAACACTCTCAACATGAAAGTTGCACCTCTATGTCTTATCTAACCACTCCGACTGGCCTCATACCAATTGGCTCAACATACAAATTATCATGAATTTAATCGTAACGTCGCTACAATATAACTACACATCCTCTAAAATCAACAATACTATAAATCATAAATCGAAATTCTTAACATCTAAACTATACTTAGACTTGACCAAATAGTCCATCAACATAAGAAATCTTAAACCGTATCGTTCACCAAGCTTGGATATTACAATCTCCCCTCCTTAAAGAAATTTCGTCCCCGAAATTGACGTCACTGCGCAAACAACTCAGGATACTTTTCTTTCATCTCATCCTCTAGTTCCCATGTGGCTTCTTCAATCAATTGATTCCTTCAAAGGACTTTAACAATGCCGATCTCTTTGTTTCTCAATATTTTAACTTTGCGATCCAGAATCTGGACTGGAATCTCTTGGTACGTCAAATTCGACGTCAAATCCAATGGCTCGTGACGAAGAACATGGGAAGAAATCGCAATATACTTCCTGAGCATGGAGACATGAAAAATATTATGAACTCTATCAAGATCTGGTGGTAAGGCTAACCTGTAAGCTCGATCACCAACTCTGTCCAAGATCTCAAATGGGCCAATAAACCTTGGACTCAACTTTCCCCTTTTTCC
Source organism: Primulina tabacum (assembly GCF_025594145.1). Classification (NCBI taxonomy): domain Eukaryota; kingdom Viridiplantae; phylum Streptophyta; class Magnoliopsida; order Lamiales; family Gesneriaceae; genus Primulina; species Primulina tabacum. The sequence continues at coordinate 10,978,742 of NC_134556.1, read as the reverse complement.
AAACCGCATTACACTTTTATGAGGTGCAATCTTCAAAAACACATGATCGCCAACCTCAAACTGCAACGGCCTTCGTCTTACATCAGCATAACTCTTCTGTCTTGACTGTGCTGTTTTCATCCTTTCTTGAATAACTGCAACAACATCAGCTGTCTATTGGACCAACTCTGGACCAAACATCTTTCTCTCACCAATCTCGTCCCAATATAAGGGGATCTACATTTCCTGCCATAAAGTGCTTCATACGGTGCCATGCCAATCGTCGTCTGGTAGCTGTTATTGTACGTGAACTCAACAAGAGGCAATTTAGAATCCCAGCTACCAGGATAGTCGATAGTACAAGCTCTGAGCATATCCTCCAAAATCTGAATAACTCTCTCTGATTGACCGTCGCTCTGGGGATGATATGTTGTGCTAAATGCTAACCGTGTACCCAAGGCTCTGTGTAAACTCTTCCAAAACTCTGAAGTAAATCTAGGGTCACGATCAGACACGATCGACACAGGAACACCATGAAGTCTGACAATCTCTGCTATGTACTCTTCGGCATACTGGTTCATGGAATACGTTGTCTTGACTGGGAGAAAATGCGCTGAATTGGTCAACCGATCAACAATAACCCAAATAGAGTTATAGCTTTTCTGCGTTCTGGGAAGACCAATCACGAAGTCCATTGTAATGTGCTCCCATTTCCATTGAGGAATCGGCAATGACTGCAATGTCCCAGCAGGTTTCTGGTGTTCGATTTTCACCTGCTGACAAGTTAAACACATGGCAATATCCTTCTTCATACCTGGCCACCAAAAGAGTCTTCGAAGATCTAGATACATCTTGGTACTACCTGGATGTATCGAGTTTGGCGCGGTATGTGCCTCTGTCAAGACATCTCGCCGAATATCATCACCAGTAGGAATGCATATACGGCCTCTGAATGTCATCAAACCATCCTTATTAATCCCAAACTCTAAATTACCTCTCTCTTCTGCTCTGGCTCTCATCTCTGTAAACTGTGCATCATTGGCCTGCTCTCTACGGATTCTATTCGTCAATGTAGCCTGAATGATCAATGCTGAAAAACGAGCAATGGTTCCCGGTACTACCAAAGCTATCTCTTCTTGTTGCAAGTCTAACAACAACGATTTCTGGATCATAGAACTCAAAGAGGAACTCGACTTACGGCTCAATGCATCCGCTACAACATTCGCCTTCCTAGGGTGGTAACTAATCATCACACCATAATCTTTGACAAGCTCTAACCACTGTCTCTGTCGCATATTGAGTTCTTTCTGAGAAAACAAATACCTTAAACTCTTATGGTCCATGAAAATTTCACACTTTTCGCCATATAAATAGTGTCTCCAGATTTTCAGGGCGAATACCACAGCTGCCAGTTCCAAATCATGCGTAGGATAATTTTTCTCGTAGTCTTTCAACTCACGAGAAGCATAAGATATAACCTTTCCACGTTGCATCAGCACTGCACCGAGGCCCTTCTTCGACGCATCGGTATAAACAACAAAGTCTTCGGTACCACTGGACAGTGCAAGTACCGGAGCTGTCGTAAACCTATCTTTCAACTCTTGGAATCCACTTTGGCATTCATTGGACCACTCAAACTTCACAGTCTTCCTCATCAAATTGGTTAACGGCAGGGCAATTTTGGAAAAGTCTGAAATAAAACGACGATAATAACCCGTCAAACCAAGAAAACTACGTACCTCTAATACAGTGGTAGGGATAGGCCACTTCTGTATCGCCTCGATTTTTACTGGATCAACAGTTAAACCATCCTTCGAGACAACATGGCCTAAGAAAGAAATCTGCTCCAACCAGAACTCACATTTCTTCAACTTAGCTTACAGCCTTTTCTCTCTCAACAACTGAAGAACAACTCTGAGGTGCTCTGCGTGAAGCTCTCTGATCTTGGAATAAATCAATATATCATCGATGAAAACAATGACAAAGCTATCCAAATACGGCTTGAACACCCGGTTCATAAGATCCATGAAGACTGAAGGAGCATTAGTCAGACCGAATGACATAACAAGAAATTCGTAATGACCATACCTGGTCCGGAACGCCGTCTTAGGAATATCATAATCCCTAACTTTCAGCTGGTAATAGCCAGATCGCAGATCAATCTTCGAAAACACTGTAGCCCCTTGCAGTTGATCAAAAGGTCGTCTATTCGTGGCAACGGATATTTATTCTTAATCGTCACCTTGTTGATTTCTCTGTAATCAATGCACAGCCGCAAAGACCCATATTTTTTTTTGACAAAAAGAACCGGAGCTCCCCAAGGCGAAGAACTCGGCCGTATAAAACCCTTATCCAATAGATCCTGCAACTGCGTCTTCAATTCTTTCATCTCTTTCGGGTCCATTCTGTACGGAGCTTTGGAAATAGGAACCGTCCCCGGAACTAGATCGATCACAAACTCTACATCTCTGTCCGGCGGTAAACCCGGCACATCATCCTCAAATACATCAGGGAACTCTCTCACAACATTAATATCATCCATATTCAACTTCACAATTCTATCCATATCAACAATCGAAGCCAAAAACCCAACACAACCTCTAAACAACAACTTCTTAGCCTCAAGACATGAAATAAAAGGAAGGACCAGCGAAGTACCTGCACTGGCGAGCATACCTTCCTTATTTTCATCATCTGCAAATTTCACAGTCTTCGCAACGCAATCAATCACTGCACGGTAAGTTGATAGCCAATCCATGCCAAGTATAATCAAACGCAACCATCGGAATAACAATCAAATCAGCATAAACCACTCGCTCATCAATTTGAACAGAACACGCATACATAATAGACATCGAGCATAACACATCCCAGAAGGCAATACAACATTAAACTGGAGGGGAAAAACAGAAGGAACTAAACCCAAAGATCTCAAAAATAGTTCAGACATAAAAGAATGAGTAGCACCTGTATCAATCAATGTCGTAGCTACTCTACCTGAAATTAAGATAGTGCTAGAGATCACAGAAAAATCAGGATTTATACCTTCCTTTGTCATGGTGAAGATGCGACCCTGCACCTTCTCTTTACTCGACCCTTTCGGACAGTCCATGGCGATATGACCTGCAGTACCACGTCGGTAGCACGTATGAGTACCAAACCTGCACTCACCCCTATGATGCCTATTGCACTTGGGACACAACGGCTTCTCTGGATCAAATGGGACTGTCGATGCTTTAGAACTCGGCTCTATCTTGCCTTTCCCCTTGTAACTGCCTTTTCCTCTTTGGCTCAAACCTTGACCTCTTTGAGCAATAGCCTGCTGCCTCGCCTGTCTCTCTCTAGCAATATCATTTTCATCTTGCTCGACTAACAATGCTTTAGCCACAATCTCTTTAAATGTCACCGCCTTAGACATATTGATGTCCCTCCTGATCTCTGCTCGAAGTCCTTTAATGAAATGAGCACCCTTGTCTTTGTCATTGGAGGCAATATAAGGGGCAAACAAACATCCCTCCTCAAACTTCAAAATGTACTCGTCAACATTTATAACTCCCTGTCGAAGCTCTAAAAACTCGGTCACCTTCCGAGCTCGAAGTGCATCCGGGAAATACTTGTCGTAGAAAAGATCCGTGAAATCTTGCCACTTTAATGCCGGAACATCAACACCTACCTTAGTGGCATTCCATCAAATACGTGCAGCTTTGACTAGCATGAATACTGCACAACTAACTCTATCCTTGTCTTCATACTTGAGATGATCAAATATCGCCTCAAGTGCTTTAATCCACTCTACAGCCACCAATGGATCAGTGCTTCCTGCAAACTCAGGCGGATCCATCCTCTTAAAAGCAGTAAAGATCCCATCAGTTCCAACTGCTTGAACCACTTGGCCTCTCCCTTGGCCTCTACCCTGACCTGAACCTTGCAAACAGAGCAATTGTTGAATCTATTTACTGTGAAACTTAGCTTGCTCTTTCAGTAATTTGCCGAACTCATCGACAACTCTCGATGAGGAACTATCCTCACCCTCTGAAGCCTTTCTCTTAGGAGGCATTAAAGTAATACAATGTGCTCACATAATACATATCAACCAATAACAATAAATAGATGTAGGAGAAGACATACCCGGACAGTTGAAAGTAGACGAAGTCATATGCATTGGTCCGAAGAACGTTGCTCTGATACCACTAAATGTAACGCCCTCGACTGATTTCATAAAATAACAGCGGAAATTGAAATAATCTACTTAGAGGAAAGAAGGATTTAAAAATTCTCTTGACATGAATACATTTTCAAAATATATACAATCAAAAGTATATACATGATCAATAAAGTGTTGTATCAAAATACAAAATATCATTTTTGATCATGTCAAAATGTTAACAAAATATCTTTCTTTCTTTCATCTCTTGTATGCATATGACCTCGGCTCCAATCAACGTCCCGGCTCGTCACTCTTATCTGCATCACATGAATAACTGAAATGAGTATAAAACTCAGCAAGTGAAACTCTTACATAACAATGTATACATATCATACTCTGTAAAACATGACTTTGAAATCATTGAATACCATCTAACTTTTAAAACATGAATAACATAGTATAACATGACAATAACAATGTTATTTCTCTTTTCTCTGGTGGATTGATATCTAAACAGTATCTCTGTCTCTGTACCTATATCCCATTGATATAAATCTTTTACTCTATTGGGACATAAGCCTATGGTCGTTGATCAACTAATTGCATGCAATCTCTGACTATCTATTTATCAATCCAATAAATCATTTGAACTCTCTCTTGGACATTAAAACAAACACTTTGAATGCTCTTTTCAATTACATTCCCTTTTATAGCATTGAGACATATAAAAGCCTCTAATATACAACAAAGTGTATCAATACATAACATGAATCAACTGGAAGGGAATAGCATGTTGAAACCATTGAAATACCATTCATATACTTCATGTGAGCACAAGAAATGAATTCCACTTACAACCAATGGAAAGCTTGATTCTAATCTCTTGGTACAAATCCTACAACAATAAATCATGTATTTAATCGTCAACAACTTAATAATCAATTAACCATACCACAAAACCCATAGAACCAACACAATCACACATTCCATGATTTCCTCCACACCATAATCCAAGAATAACTTAAACCACAAGATTACCTTAGCTCATTGAACCCAAAATGATCTTGTTCTCACTTCAATAATCCAACTAGGAGCTTGAATCAAAGGAACCAAAGAAAGAATTAAGAACCCTAGCTCTCCCTTGAGCTGAAGAACCGAGAAAAGTGAGGAAAGAATGAGAGAAATGAGCCAAACCCTTGTATTATATCACTTAAAACTCTAAAACACGACTTTACTGTTCACGCACCGCAGGTGCGCTAACTCTTCCACCACGGGTGCGCTAGGTAGTTTGTACCACTTCTGAAAATCTGAAGAAAACGACCACGGGTGCGATGCATAATGGACCGCGGGTGCGATAGCCCTTCTGCCCAAACACCGCGGGTGCAGTAGCTTTCCTGGCGCGGATGCACTCTTCTCTGTAGCCAACAAATATTCTTTGCAACTAGAATCGAATCGCAACGTCGCTTCTCCTCATATTTTGGCAACACTTTCAACATGAAAGTTGCACCTCTATGTCTTATCTAACCACTCCGACTGGCCTCATACCAATTGGCTCAACATACAAATTATCATGAATTTAATCGTAACGTCGCTACAATATAACTACACATCCTCTAAAATCAACAATACTATAAATCATAAATCGAAATTCTTAACATCTAAACTATACTTAGACTTGACCAAATAGTCCATCAACATAAGAAATCTTAAACCGTACCGTTCACCAAACTTGGATATTACAGGTCTTTCCTCATACGACAGATCTGGAGCCAATTTCAACGGCTCAAAACTCAAGACATGCGAAGGATTTTCTATATTCTTCCTCAGCATAGAGACGTGGAACACATTGTGTACTACAGCTAGATTCGGCGGTAGAGCTACACGATAAGAAAGTATACCAACTCTGTCAAGAATTTCAAACGGTCCAATAAATTTCGGACTCAACTTGCCTCTCTTCCCAAACCTCATAACACCCTTCATAGGTGTTATCTTCACGAATACGTGATCTCCTACGGCAAATTCGAGATCTCTCCCTCTCTTGTCAGCATAACTCTTTTGACGGCTCTGGGCGGTCTTCAACATGTCTCGGATCTTGACCACCAAGTCTGCAGTCTGCTGAACAATCTCTGGGCCAAGTTCTGCTCTCTCACCGACTTCATCCCAATTAATCGGCGATCTGCACTTCCTTACATACAGTGCTTCGTAAGGAGCCATACTTATAGATGATTGGAAACTGTTGTTGTAGGTAAACTCCACTAGAGGTAGCTTGGATTCCCAATTCCCATGAAAATCGATCACAAAAGCTCGCAACAAATCTTCCAATATCTGAATCACTCGCTCAAACTGGCCATCTGTCTGAGGGTGGAATGCATTACTGAATAGCAACTTTGTCCCCATGGCTTAATGTAAACTCTTCCAGAAGGACGATGTGAATTTTGGATCCCTGTCGGACACAATAGAAACTAGGATCCCGTGCAATCGAACTATATCCCTAATATAGAGCTCTGCATACTGAGTCATGGAGAAAGTCGTCTTCACCGGTAAAAAATGTGCTGACTTAGTTAGTCGATCCACTATAACCCAAATGGCATTGGATCACCTGACTGACCTTGGCAAACCAACAACAAAGTTCATGGTGATATTTTTCCATTTCCACTCAGGGATAGGGAGCGGTTTAAGCATTCCTGCTGGTCTCTGATGCTCTGCTTTCACTTGTTGACAAGTGAGGCATTCAGACAAAAATCGGCGGATGTCCCGCTTCATACCTGGCCACCAATACAGTATCAGCAAATCCTTGTACATCTTGGTACCTCCTGGCTGGATGGAATACGGAGATGCATGTGCCTCTGTCAAAATATTCTCTTTGATTGAATCAACACTAGGCACCCACATTCATCCTCTATATTTCACAATACCATCAGACACTGTGTAGAGTACACTACCCTTGGCCTCATCTTTCAGTCTCCATTTCTGCAACTTCTCATCCGAAAGTTGACCACTACGGATTCGGTCTAACAAAGAAGACTGGACTATTATATTAGACAGCTTAGGGGCTCTGCCCTTGGGATAAATTTCTAGACCAAAACTCTGAATCTCTGACTGAAGAGATCTCTGCACTGACAGTTGTGCTACGATTGAAACTTTTCTGCTCAAGGCATCTGCCACAACATTAGCTTTCCCCAGATGGTAGCTAATTTCGCAATCGTAATCTTTCACTAATTCCAACCACCGTCTTTGTCTCATATTCAGTTCTTTCTGCATAAAGAAATACTTGAGACTCTTGTGATCAGTTAATATCTGGCATTTCTCACCGTACAAATAATGTCTCCAAATTTTCAACGCAAATACAATAGCAGCTAACTCAAGATCATGAGTCGGGTAGTTATTCTCATGCACTTTCAACTCTCTGGAGGCATAAGCTATAACTCGACCGTGCTGCATCAATACTACGCCTAAACCGAGATTAGAAGCATCGGTATATATCACAAAATTGCCTTGCCCTGCTGGCATGGCTAACACTGGCGCTGTGATAAGAGCTTGCTTCAAAAGCTCTTCTAGCACTATCCACTCCAAACGAACTTAGCATTCTTCTCAGTCAATGAAGTGAGTGGCACTACAATCGAGGAAAATCCTTGAATAAATTTTCTGTAGTAGCCTGCTAAGCCTAGGAAACTACGGATCTCTGACACATTCTTCGGCTCAATCCATTCTTTAACTGCTGCCACCTTAGCTGGATCCACCTGGATACCATTGCTAGAAATTATATGACCCAAAAATGCTACTTTCTCCAACCAGAATGCACACTTACTGAATTTTGCGTACAACTTGTGACTGCAAGATTTGCAAAATTGTACCCAAATGCTGAATGTGCTCCTCATGGCTCTTCGAGTAGAAAAGAATATCGTCAATGAATACTACGACGAACTGATCTAGGTAGGGCCGAAATACTCGATTCTTCAAGTCCATAAATATTGCTGGAGCATTTGTCAGTCCAGACGGCATTACTAAGAACTCGTAGTGTCTATACCTGGTTCTGAAGGCTGTTTTATGAACATCTGCATCTTTCACCTTCAGTTGATGATACCTAGATCGCAAATCTATCTTAGAGAAACTCCCTGAAACTGATCGAATAAATCCTCGATCCTTGGAAGTGGGTATTTGTTCTTGATCGTTACCTTATTCAGTTCTTGGTAATCGATACACAACCTCTTGCTCCTGTATTTCTTCTTTACGAAGAGTACAGGTGCGCCCCATGGAGAGAAACTAGGGCGGATGAATTCCTTGTCTAAGAGCTCCTGAATTTGCTGTTTGAGCTCTAACATCTCAGCTGGAGCTAAACGGTACGGTTCCTTAGATATTGGCAAAGTGCCTGGCACAAGGTCGATAGCGAACTCCACCTCTCTCTCTGGTAGAAGGCATGTGACGTCGTCAGGAAAGACGTCATGAAAATCTCTGACAACTGCTACGTCAGATATTGAAGGAGTGGGCGTGTCAGGTGCTGAAATAACACTGGCCAAGAAAGCCTGACACCCCTTAAGAATAAGTCTCCTTGCCTGCATGTAAGAGATCATGCGAGGAAAACTCCTCCATCTTTCTGGATCAAAGAGAAATTGCTCCATGCCCAACGGTCTTACTAACACTGACCTTTTCTGAAAGTCAATCAGAACTCTGTTCTTAGTCAGCCAGTCCATTCCCATTCCCAAGATAATATCAAATTCTGGCATCGGCAATACAATCAAATCGGCATAAATTAGGTGGCCATGTAGTTCGAGATCGATGTCTCTGACCACGCTAGTAGCTGATAGCTCTTCCCCTGATGGGACTGTCACTAAGTAGTTCACGTCGAGTCCAATGGACTTGACATCTAAATGATTAGCGAACGTCTCTGAGATGAAAGAATGAGTGGCCCCGGAATCAAACAAGGCCTTCGTGGCTACTCTCTTTATAAAGATATTTCTAAGAGATGATAGCACAACACACAAAACTTACATACCAAGATACTAATCTTAACCTCAAGCATAGTTGAAAATCTCTACACAACGTCACCAAAAATACTAACTAGCACACTCATAATCCCAAATCAAATTCGAAACATGCATGGCAAAATTAATACTGAACTGTATTAAAGAATTTACCAGTCAAAAGAGTCGTGTCTGGGTTCGCCTCCTCAGCTTGCATGGCGAACACTCTTCCCTGGATCGGCTGCCTCCACTGCGGGCAGTCCCTCAACATTTGATCACTAGCTCCACACTTGAAGTATTTGCCAGAACCCCATAAACACTAGCCCACATGCTGGCGGTTGCATTTTGGACACACTGGGTACTCAGGCTTCTTAGGAGCCTTTTGTTGTGGAATAAGACCTTTGCCTTTTTGCGGTCCCTGAAATGGCCTCTTCCCTTGTGGTCCTTGGAAAGGCCTCTTAAACTGAGGCTGCTGCTGCTGGGGTGCCTGATAGGGCCTCTTGCCCTGCCTGTACAACTCAATGTCTCTCTGGTCCTGTTCCGCCGCCAAAGCTCTCGACACGGCCACAGTATAGGTAGTAGGACCAGCAACTTTCACATCACGGCTCAAGATCGGCCGTAACCCATCAATGAAATGCCTTAGCTTCTCCCGGACATCATTAGCAATTAGGGGCACAAAGTGACACCCCCTCTCGAACTTCCTGACAAACTCTGCAACACTGTTGTCTCCCTGTCGCAGTGTCATGAACTCCCTAGTCAGGCGGGAGCGTACTTCTTCAGTGATGTACTTGTAGTAAAAGACCTCCTTGAAACCATCCCAAGTCAGTGTTTGCAAGTTTACTGACACTGATGCGCTTTCCCACCACAGTCTGGCGTCCCCTGTCAGTAGGAATGTGGCACACCTGACCCATTTTGCATCCTGCAACTCCATAAAATAAATTTTACTTCGATGGACTTAATCCATCCCTCAGCAATCATCGGGTCAGTGGTCCCCGAGAATTTTTTTTGGGTTCATTCTACTGAACCTCTCATAAACTGCCTCTGGCCTGGGCCTCGCCCCTGTATTCAATGCAGCATTGTTCTCCGCAAGCTGTGCGAAGAACTGAGTCATGCCTGCAAGCATCTGAGCCTGCATATCTGACGGTGGGCGAGGAGGAGTGACCCTTTCCTCATCCCGAGCCTCTCTATCCTCATCCCTAGCTCCACGGGCAATCATACGTCTAGGAGGCATATTGATCCAATATTTACCCAACACGTAACCCAATATGCATGAACATATAACAATATCATAAGATGCACGTAATTTGAACTTAAACATGCACATGTTAAAATCATGACTTGATGCTTACTACATGAAAGAATTTAAAACTTTAAAACTTACAGACTTGAGGTGTGATTTCGTGAGCTTCTTGCAACTGGCAGTAGGCATAACCCTTTACAAGAACACCGCTCTGATACCAACTGTAACGTACCGTATTTTGAACTACTTAAATTTTGTAGAAAAATAAAAATTTTATTAAATAAGAAAATCATCTTTCAAAATGCATTGCAAATAAAATGTTTGACAAAATATTTGGAATGTAAACGAGCTTGCAAAAGTACTTGTTTTAAACAACATAAAATGTTTTTACAAAACATCAGAGTAAATGAGTTTAAAATGCATAAAGAAAGTCTTGAAACATAGGCGGTCCTCGGGTTGAGCCTCTGCGTAGTCCGAGCCGGCTCACTGGTCCCCACCTCTCGTCTCCTCAACCTCGTCCTCACCTGCACCGATCTAGTCTAATGAGTCTAAGGACTCAACATGTATAAACTGAGAATAACAAGTAATACATAATAAAACCACATGTATTTTAAAGTAGGACATACATACTTGAACATTAACGTACTTACATAAACATAGACGTGCCATCATATCGTAAAACTTTACATTAACATACTTGCATCATACATACTTGAACATGCATAACATCATTTTGCGTACAGATATGTTTCAAATCAAGTGACACATACATAAATGCGTCTGATCAGACTAAACCACAGTACTGGGCTGGCAGGGATGTCCACTACCACATACATAAGATCCCCGGTCATACTTTACCGGGTGGATTGGTCCCTGGTCATACTTTATCGCTTTCCAATCCTGATCAAACCCAGTCATACTTTACCGAGGTGGAGAGGTCCTCAGCCACGTTCACCGACTTCCAAACCCATTCATATTTGGTCACAATTCATTTAGCATACCTCAAAAATAAAACATTTTCTTTTTCACGTCGAACATACTTAAAAACTTCGAGGGCTTCAATGGAATGCTCTGGACATGCTGCCCTAACCAAAGCAGCAAAGATTCAGAAGATCCCAATGAAGCCTGCAATCAAAACTTGAGAAAACGAGAAGAACATGCACAAATTTTCGCAGCTTGAGCTATGTCATGGTAAAAATCATATCTCCCTCATTTCTTATAAAAAAAATACGAATTTACTGTCAAATCGAAGAAAACATGATTTACTACAAATAATAAGTTGAAAACATTTCCAGAAAAACATCCTATAAGTCGCAGAATTCGAAATAACATAGGGTGACGGATTTTATGACGCAGAAATTTCACAGCTTGTGCAGTCCCACGAAAATGATCATAACTCATTCGTTTCTTATCCAAAAATTACGAATTTACTGTCAAATCAAAGGTATCAAAAAGTCCTATGTTTTATATGTTGAAAGTTTTTCCAGAAAATCGATAGAAAATTCCAGTATTCGAAAATACAGAAGACTCAGTTTTTGAGATCCAAAATTTTGATCCAAAATCGTTCCAAATATTTTTTGCTCAAACTTTTGCATAACATATACATGTTTTCCATACAATATACATCAAAATAATTACTATGACAAGATCGATGCAAAAACGAAAGAATATACATACCTTTGATATTTAAAACTCACGATACGGCGAATAACGAAACGACGCGGTGCCGGAAGCGATCCGGGCGACTTGAGGCCCGATTTTTCTACTAAAATCAACGTGTGATTGCTGAAATTTTGAAGGAGAAAGGTGGAGATGGGGCTGCTGAAGAAAGAGCCTAAGAATCCTCCAAATTCTCACCAAAAAGAAATGAAAGGGTGCAAGAGATGTGAGTGTGTGCAAAGGCCAAGTGTGTGTGTGTGTATATGCATGTGTGTGTGAGTGTAACGTGTATGTGTGTGTGTGAGTTAGTGGGTTAGTGGGGATTAAGGGCTTTAATTAATTATTAACTTGCTATTAAGACTACTAACCCACTATTAACTTTACTAAAAATCTCATAATTTAGAATAAAATACTCAAGTGATAAACTTTGAAATTTTAAAAATCTTAAAATCATCTAATACTTAAATTAGTCTTTAAAAATACTAAAAACTTAATAAATCATTTAAATGTCATTTTCTTGGCTTTAAATAAAATACCGTATTTTAAAATTTCCTAAATCGTCGTCGGTCTCCTTTCCTCGATCCCGTATCGAATAATCGCATTTTGGGCTCTACAGCAAAGATCTCTTCGGTCAGAGATTCGGAGGTTTGGTTTAGAGGTTTATCCTAGGGGCAGAGTTCCTAAGCTGTCTAATCTGACAGTCCAGTCTACCTTGCTAGACCGAATCCGTAGAGGTCAACCTTCAGATGAGCAGTTACAGAAATGGAGACTGAGGGATGAAGTCAAGGACATTGTACTCTACTCAGTGTCTTATGGTATTGTGAGGTACAGATGGAGAATGTGGGTGCCTAGTGTTGATTCGATCAGAGAGGATATTCTGACAGAGGCACACGCATTTCCGTATTCCATTCATCCATGAGGCACCAAGATGTACAAGGATTTGCAGATTCTGTATTGGTGGCCATGTATGAAAAGAGACATCCGTCGATTTGTGTCTGAATGTCTCACTTGTCAGCAGGTGAAGGCAGAGCATCAGAGGCCAGCAAGGATGCTTAAGCCACTCCCTATCCCCGAGTGGAAGTGGGAGAATATCACCATGGACTTCGTTGTTGGTTTTCCGATGTCAGTCATATGATCCAATGCTATTTGGGTTATAGTGGATCGACTTACTAAATCAGCACACTTCTTGCCAATAAAGACGACTTTCTCCATGACGCAGTATGTGGAGCTCTATATCATGGAGATAGTTCGATTGCACGGGATCCCAGTTACTATAGTGTCCGACAGGGACCCGAGGTTTACATCGTCCTTCTGGAAGAGTTTGCACGCAGCCATGGGGACGAAGTTGCTATTCAGTACAGCTTTCCACCCTCAGACAGATGGCCAGTCTGAGCGAGTGATTCAGATTTTGAAGGATTTGTTGAGAGCTTATATGATTGATTTCCATGGGAATTGGGAATCGAAGCTACCTCTTGTGGAGTTTACATACAACAACTTCCAATCATCTATAGGTATGGCTCCCTACAAGGCATTGTAGGGAGGAAGTACAGATCGCCGATTCATTGGGATGAAGTCGGTGAGAGATCAGAACTTGGTCCAGAGATTGTTCAGCATACTGCAGATATGGTGGTCAAGATCCGAGACAGGATGAAGACCGCCCAGAGTCGTCAAAAGAGTTATGCTGACAAGAGAAGAAGGGATCTTGAGTTTGCCGTAGGTGATCACGTTTTTGTAAAAATAGCACCTATGAAGGGTGTTATGAGATTTGGGAAGAGAGGCAAGCTTAGTCCGAGATTTATTGGACCGTTCGAAATTCTTGACAGAGTTGGGACACTAGCTTATAGTGTAGTCCTACCGCCGAATCTGGCCGGTGTACACAATGTATTCCACGTCTCGATGCTGAGGAAGTACCTAGCGAATCCTTCGCATGTTTTTAGCTATGAGCCATTGCAGCTTGATCCAGATCTATCGTATGAAGAAATACCTGTCCAAATCCTAGACAGATAGGAGCGGAGACTTCGGAACAAAGTGACCAAGTTGGTCAAAGTTCGGTTGCTGAATCAATCAGTAGAGGAGGCACTTGGGAGACAGAAGCAGATATGATAAGTCGTTATCTAGAACTGTTTGGTAAAATTTAATTTCGAGGTCGAAATTTATTTAAGTGTGGGAGGAACTGTAGAGCCAAAAATCAGTAGACGTAAATCTCATGCATTTATTTAATTTTTAAATTATTTAATCAAATTTAAAATGATTTTTGAGATACATGATTTATGAAATTGTATTATTTTAAATTATTTATGTTTATGTGATGCACGTTAAATATTTTCTTGAGTTTCATGTTTCAGGCGATTATTCGATGCGGGATCGAGGAAAGGAGACCGGCAACGATTTTGGCAATGTGAAAATATGGTGTTTTATTTTAAGTTAAGAATGGGGCATTTTAAATGATTTATTAAATTTTTAGCATTTAAAGCCTAATTTAATTTACTAGGTGATTTTAAGATTTTAAAACTTTTAAAGTTTAGCAATTGTGTATTTTATTTTGTTAATTAGAGAATTTTGTAAAGTTAGTGTGTATTTTATTTTGATTAAGGATTTTTTAAATGTTAGAGTGGACTAATTTTTTAATTAAAATTTTAACCCTTAATTAAACAATTATATTCCCCTAATTACACTTAACTCACGCACACACACATTTACACACACTCCCCTACACGTTAAACACACAACACACACATACACATTTCATTTTCATATTTTTAGAGGAAAATCTAGGGTTCTTGGTGCTCTCCAGCAGCCGCCATTTCTCTTCAAAAAATTTTGCATCACGTTGGATTTTATTCGAGAAATCGTGCCACGTTCGTCCCGGATCGACCCTCACACTCGTTCCGCTTCGGCATCGTCATTTCAAGCATTTTGAAAGAGAAAGGCATATATATTCTTTCATTCTTGCATCGATCTTGTCATATTATATATTTTAATGTTTATTATGCGTGAAAATTCATGAAAGTGTTGCAAAGTTTGAGCAAAAATTGTTTGGATCGGTTTTAAAATGATTTTTGGATCTAAAACTCAAATTCTGCTGTCTATTCATGTGCTGTGAATTTTCGGTTGCTTATCTTAAAAAACTTTCAACATATGAAACATAGAACGTTTTGATACATTCAATTTGACAATAAATTCGAAATATTTGGATAAGAATTGAGCGAGTTATGATCGTTTTCGTGGGACTGCTCAAACTGTGATTTTCTGAAAATGCGTTCTTGATGTACTCTTGAGGTTTTATTGTTGTAGCCTTCGTTGCGGATCGACGGGTGATCACTGCCGTGTTTAAGTATGTTGAGTATGATGTTGGGATAGTTCTTGGTGTGTTTGTTTGCGTCGATAGGCACTTGATTGCGTTAGAAGTCGTAGGATGCGTTTTGGTGTCAAAATGTCGTGTTTACGGGTTGTGTTGCGTTGTTTGGAGTTCGTCGTCATTTGGGGCGTTTATATGGGTTTGAGTTAATGCCGTAGCATCCTAGGATGGGTCTCGAGGCGTTGGTTCATGGTCCGTATGATCGAGTTAGGAGGAGTAAGCCATATGTAGTGTTTCTCCGTTGGTTTACAATTCCAGCATGTACACGGACCCTTAGCCGGACCCTGACACGGGGTCCGTGCCCTTGTTTCCTTCGAAATGCAAAATTTCAGCGTCTACCCGGACCCTTACACGGGGTCCGTTCCTCCATAAAAAAAATTAATATTTTTTAGGGATTGTTTTGGGGTTTGATGTCATGATTTAGTACGATGATTAAACGAGGTCTAGTCCCGAGAGATTTAGAACTTCATAAGGAAATTTGTCATTTTTGGGTGTGAGCATGACTATTACGTCAAAGTTATGAAAGTTAAGTGTTTGAACTCATGTTAGTATGTGCAGAAGTGGCTCCAAGCGAGATCCAAAGAATCCCTCAACGCCAAGTAAGTTTGTTCGACGTGCAAAAGAAAATATTTTAAGTTTTTGATGTATGCTAAATGTCTTGTGACCAAATTATGAACGGGTTTGAAAGTCGGTGAACGTGGCCGAGGACCTCTTCACCCCGGTAAAGCATGACCAGGTTTAGATCAGAATTGGAAAGCGGTAAAGCATGACCAGGGACCAATCCACCCGGTAAAGCATGGCCGGAGATCTCATGTATGTGGTAGTCGACTTTTCCTCCAGCCCAGTACTGTGGTTTAGTCTGATCAGGCACATTTATGTACGGGTCACTTCTTTGAAACATATCTATACGCAAAATGATAAAGTTTATGTATGTTCAAGTATGTATGATGCAAGCATGTTTAAGAAAAGTTTTACGTTGATGGCACGTCTATGTTATGTATGTATGTTCAAGTTTATATATGCATGATCAAGTTTCGAGTATGTACGCTCTATTTTAAAGATGCATGTGGTTTTATTACATATTACTTGTTATTTCCAGTTTATACATGTTGAGTTTTTCGACTCACTAGACTTGATCGATGCAGGTGAGGATGACTCTGAGGAGACGAGGGGTGGGGACCAATGAGATGGCTTGGAATGCGCAGGAGGCTAAACCCGAGGACTTTTATGATTAATTTTATGCATGTTGTTTCAAATACTCTGATTTTCATGAAGTGGTTTATGATGTTTAAACGATTATTACTTTTGGCAAACTTGGTTGTGGTTGTTTTTATTGCAAATTTTTTTAGACGAGCAAGTTATTTTAATGCAAATTTGAAAGTTTATTTTGTATTTAAGAAAATTTTAATTTTTCTGCAAATTTTAAAATAGTTAAAAGTACGGTACGTTACATTAAGTGCACATGTATGAGATATCATAACTTGTAATCATGGTGGTCGAATCATTGGAAGTGACGGGGCAAAAATGACAAGTATGAGTTGACAAAAGCAATTGATGTCAGAAAGCAGAGTATGTGCAACTATCTTGCTATAATTAATACGTAAGCACTAAAAACAGGGTCATCATTGACTTTCTTTCTATAAATACCAGGTTTTCTCAGCATTTCAAGATTTCATTCACCAAAATATTGCCTACCACATTTATTACAATATCATCTCTAAAATTCCTACACTGACTTGAGCGTCGAAGTGGCCACGCCGGAGAATCTTCCGGTGCCCATTAACATTCTTCCCTCCTTTGAAAGGGGCAGGTTCAGGTACCCGGGCAACCCTCTCCCGCTCATCAACCTGACCCGGTGTAATCGCCCACTAAGCTCACACACGATTCACTCGATCATCATCATTGGCGCAGTCTGTGTGAAATCTCGATCTAAGACGTTCATCCTGGTTTCCACAAGAAAATCCACGAGAAGGGATACTGCCGAGAAGGAGTCCTCTGACTCGGAAGTCCCTCAGGAAGGTTAGCCTCAACGGACCTTTGTAATAAATCAAAAGCAACTCACCCAAATCATAGCAACAGCCATCCAAAAGGCTGTAGCGGAAAAATTGCCCCATGTTGACAGTCGGGCACACTGCAAAGAGGGGGCAGGAGACAAGTCTCCCCCTCCAAGAAAAAATGAAGGTGCAGAAAGCTCGCCAGAATGCTCCAGGGCCCCTACTATGGCCGAGGAGCTAGAAGACTTGAGGAAAAAGGTGAAAAAGTTGGAAGGGCAAGCTGGATCTTCATGTGTTCCCCGAATCCAGCCGAGAGGATGCACTTTCTCTGCCCACATTATCAATCAACCATTGCCTACCCATTTCAAGTCGGCGAGCATCAGGGAGTATGATGGCAGATCTGATCCGAATAACATCTGACTCGGTTCGAGAATATGGTCATGCTACACTGTTATGGCGATGAGATTAAGTGTAACACATTTTTAACCACGTTGGTAGATTCTGCCCAACGATGGTTCGACAGATTGGAGCCTTGGAGTATACGGAGTTTTGAAGATTTCAAAAGGGTCTTTCTGCATCATTTCAGTAACAGTAAGAGGTACAAAAAGACTGCCTTCAGCGTGTTTGAAGTCAAGAAGGGCCGAGATGAATCACTGCGGGCTTACATCTGCAAATTTAACAAGGCGGCACTGGAAGTACCATCCTGTGTCCCCAAGACAAAAACTACTGTCTTCACATAGGGGTTGCAGGAAGGTGATTTTTTCAGGTCATTAGTGAAGAATTGCCCCTGGACTTTGAGGATTTGCTGTCCCGGGCAGAGAAATACATTAATATGGAAGAAGAGCAGAAACAAAAATGGGAGGCTGGGAGAAGAGAAAGAGGCGAGAAGCTGGGAGATCAGAGGAGCGGGTCTCTAGAAGAAGTTCTTTGGGGTGTTTCTCTCATTATGCCCCCATGAAGAATTCAAAGAGCTAGGATGTTCATCTTTGTGATGAGAAGGAGGCCAATATTCAAACACATCTGCCTCTCCATATATAGGGAGCTGATAAGAAATTTTGTTTATTCCATAAAGAGTGTCATCACGACATTAGCGAGTGTAGAAAATTGAAGAAGGAGTACACCCTCGGATGAATCCTGAAAAATCCAAACCAAAACCCAAAAAGGTTAGGGGACCCCCCTGGGTGCCCCGGAGCTCGGGGCCTACCTTTCCATCCAGGATCCCGAGTTCCCGACCTGCCTCAGATTATAGAGATAGGCCTCGCACGTCAGGAAAGGCCTAGGAGAATAAAGATCGGAGGAAATCTTCCACTTTGGGGTTTGATAAAAATGATTTCAGGAGGATCTACAGATGTGGACTCTAACAAGGAAAGGAAAACTTGGAGCTGAAAAGAATTTTTGGGAGTAGACAACTCCAAAAGAGAAGAGAAGCCCACTATTAGTTTTGGGCCCCATGATTTGCAGGACATCTGTCTACCTCATAATGATGCTTTGGTCATCCATGCCAAGATTGCAACTACGACATCATGAGAATGTTTGTCAATTCAGGTACTTCTGTCAATGTTTTATTTCAAGAGGCTCTAGATCAGATGGATCTGAAGAATCACAGTTTGTATCCCGTGGAGACAACACTCTTTGGGTTTGTCGGTCACACCGTCCACCACCGAGGAGAAATCATGATCCCCACAACGATGGGATCCGGGGAGCTAAGAAAGTTAGTAATGACCATTTTCATTGTGGTCAACACGCCATCCTCTTACAATATTATACTGGGAAGGCCAGCTATAAATGCCTTCAAAGTAGTGACTTCCACCTATCATCAAAAGATAAAGTTTCCAGTGGGGAGGTACGAGGTGGTCATCCTTCGTCTCGAAAGTATTATGCTGAAACAGTCAGAGTTGAAAAGAAGAAGGCAATGAGGGATGGTGATGTTAAAAGCCCGAGAGGGGAGGTTAGTGTGGTAGAGGAAGTGCAGGCCATCGTGGAAGAAGAGCAAGAAGAAGTCACTTTTATTCCCGGGCAACCTTAGAAGACTACCAAAATTGCCCGGGATATGGATCTTCCCACCCGAGCCCAACTGTTGGAGCGCTTGCAGAAGAATGTGGATGTTTTTGCCTAGTCCCTGGCAGAACTTGTGGGCATCCCAGCCTATGTAGCCGAGCACAAGTTGAATATCCTGCCAAGTGCCCGGCCAGTGGTTCAAAAGAAGCGGCACTTTGGACCAGAAAAACATAAAGTGATTGCTGACCAAGTGAAGGAGCTTTTGAAAGCTGGCCAGATTCGGGAAGTCCAATTCTCGACCTGGCTTTGCAATGTGATGTTGATCCAAAAGGCTATGGGTAAATGGAGGATGTGTGTGGATTTCCGAGATTTGAATAAAGCATGCCTCAAAGATTGCTATCATCTCCCGAAAATTGATCAGCTAGTAGATTCTACTTCTGGCTATGAATTGCTGAGCTTTATGGATTCCTACCAGGAGTATCATCAAATCCCCCTAGCCAAAGACGAACATGAAAAGGTTAGCTTTTTAACTTCTGGTGTTACTTTTCGTTACACTGTTATGCCGTTTGGTCTAATGAATGCAGGGGCCACATACCAACGCTTGATGGATAGGATCTTCATATCTCAAGTAGGAAGGAACGTTGAAGTCTATGTAGATGACATTTTGATTAAATAAATAAAATCAACATTCTTTATTTCTGATCTTAAGGAAACTTTCTCAACCTTGAGGAAGTATGGGGTAAAGTTGAACCCATCCAAACGCACTTTCGGGGTCCGAGTGGCAAGTTCTTGGGCTTTATGGTAACAGAAAGAGGGATAGAGGTTAATCCCGAGAAGGTCAGAGCCATTACTGAGATGCCATCTCCCCGGTCAGTCAAAGAAGTGCAAAATTGACCAGGAGAATTGCTGCTATGTCCCGTTTTATTTTCCCGATCAGCACACCGGAGCTACCCATTTTTCCAAATTCTAAGAAAAGCTCAAAAGTTCGAGTGGGACGACAAGGCTGAGCAGGCTTTCCAAGAATTAAAGAAGCCTCTAGCCGGGCTGCCAATCTTAGTAAAGCCCGGGTTGGGGGGAAAATTGTTGATCTATCTATCGGCCATAGATTATGCTGTCAGTTCGGTCTTTATTCAAGAAAAAGAAACAGATTAGAGGCCAGCCTATTATGTGAGCCATGATTTGAGAGGACCCGAGCTGAGGTACACTGAATTGGAGAAAATAGCTCTTGCCCTGGTGATAACTACAAAGAAGCTGAGGCCTTATTTTTTGTCACATCTTATTGTGGTCCTTACCAACAGTTCATTGGAGAAATTCATGACTAACTTGGATATCTCAGGAAGGCTGGTTAAATGGACAATCGAGCTGGGAGAATATGACATCACGTATCAACCAAGAGTTGCTATAAAGGCCTAGGCTCTATCTAATTTTCTTACAGGGATGGCATATCCAGGGCGAGAGGAGGTATGGAGAGTGTTTGTGGATGGGGCGGCAAGTAAAGGAGGCAGTGGAATAGGAATTGTTCTCGTTTCACCTACTGGGGAGAAAGTGAAAGTGGCAGTGAAGCTGGACTTTCGGGCCTCAAATAATGAGGCTGAATATGAGTCTATAGTAATGGGAATGAAGACTGCCCGGGAGGCTGGATCCACCCGAATCAATATTTATTCAAATTCACAGCTGGTCATCCAACAGACTAAAGGCTTATATGAGGTGCGGGAAGGGAGAATGAAAGAGTATCTTGGGGTTATCCAGGGGCTATCTGAAAGTTTTTACCGTTTGGAGCGTGGAGTAGATCCCTAGATAGGAAAATGCTGAAGCAGATGCCTTGGCCAAAATGGCCTCTTCTTTAACAGGCGAGGGAGAAGAGAATGTTATTTAAAGCTTCCGGTTAGTTTCATCCATAGAAACCAGCCCGGATGTTATCCATGGAGACTCCTGGATGACTCCCCTGCTCAATTACTTTCTAATGGGCCAATTGACCGAAGATCCCCAGCAAGCTCAAAAAATTAAGAAGAAAGGACCCAATTCAGTATTATCAAAGAATAATTGTATCGACGATCTTTCCAGGGTCCTCTGTTTACGTGACTGGCCAGGGAAGAAACTAAATATGTGCTAAAATAAATTCATGAGGGATGTTGTGGGGATCATCTCGGTTCCACTATTGGCTGAATTATGGTGGCACACTATGAGCACTGATGCCCGGGAAATTGTTCGAACTTGTGAAGTATGCCAGAGACATGGTAATTTTAGCCATAACCCGGCATCACCAATGAAGCCTATTCGAGTGGCATGTCCCTCTGATCAATGGAGACTAGATATCGTGGGCCCTTTCCCAATAGACCGAGTGCAAAAGAAGTTCTTACTGGTGGCAGTGGACTATTTTTCCAAATGGGTGGAAGGCGAATCATTGGCCAAAATCACTGAAGCAGAGGTACTCAAGTTTTTATGGAAAAACATTGTTTGCAGGTTCGGATTACACAGGAAACTAATATCGAAAAATGGCCGGCAATTCCAAGGAAGAAAAATTATGGCCTGGTGCAAAGAAATGAAAATCATTCAGTCCTTCACATCAGTTGCCTACCCCCAAGCTAACAGACAAACTGAAGTTACTAACCGGGTAATTGTCTAGGCTCTCAGGGTCAGACTGCAGGGAATCGAGAAGGATTGGGCGGAAGAGCTACCCAACGTCGTATGGGCATATTGAACTGACTGCTACTAGAGAAACCCCTTATAGCTTGGTCTATGGATCTGAAGCAATGCTACTAGTAGAGATTGGTAAAACATCTACTAGGATTCAGAGCTACCCAGAAGGAAATGATGAAATTCGAGCCCAAGAACTAGACTTGATAGAAGAAAAGAGAGAAAGAGCAACTGTTCGAATAGAGGCTTATCGAATTCGGGTCATGAGAGCTTATAATCAGAAAGTTCGACCCTGAAAATTTCAAGTGGGAGAACTGGTTCTAAAGAAAGCTAACCCAGCCAGGAGAAGTAGGGAAGTTAGAAGCCGGTGGGAAAGGCCTTATAAAGTAATCAAAAGAATAGTACATGAGCATTGTATTTAGAATATAGTCAGCCTCGATCTTTGAAGAGACCCTGAAATGCTTTTCATTTGAAAAAAATATTATGCTTGAAGTGTATCTATTACTTAGAGTACTAATGAAGTTATTTTCTTCTCAAAAAGTTTGTGTGAAGCATTATATCTAAACTCAGGAGGCATGAGGCCCGGACAATATATTAAACCCGGGAGGCATGAGGCCCCGATAATTTATTTAAACCATGGAGGCATGAGGCCTCGGTAATTCATCTAAACCCAGGAGGCATGAGGCCTAGATAATATATTAAACCCGGTAATTTATCTAAAATCGGGAGACTTGAGGCCCCGGTAATTTATTTAAACCCAGGAAACATGAGGCCCCGGTAATTTAAACATGAGGGGCATGAGGCCTCGGTAATTTCTTAGAACTTTGGAGGCCTAAAGTCTTGATAACCTATTATAATGGCAGAGTTATCCGGTTATTCTCCGATACTTAGAAAATTTCTAAGGTTTTAATATTTCAATGGGAGAAATATATGATTGGAAGAAACCCAGTAATTATCCAGGACTTAAAGTATTTTTTAAGTCTCATCAAAGTTTCTGGGTATTTTATCGATATGTTTACGAAGGAAAAGACAGGCAGAGGAAAATTTCATTAATGAAAGCCCGAATGCCAGGAGTACATGAAAAAGAGCCGAAAATAAAAAAATTACAATCCTACTCTAAATATATTTCACTAAGGCCTGGCTGTCCTTCAGCTTCCTGGTTTTCTTTTTCCTCAGCCTCCTTGGGAAGGGATGCAATGGCGCGGTCAAAGTCAGGGAAGCCTTCCTTATCTTCCAGAATAAGCCCTGCTTCTCTAAATTGTTTTTCACACTTGTCAAAGCCTGTCTGAAAGAAGGAATAGGCTCTGTCTTCAACCGCCATTCTACAATCAGGAGATTGAAGAAAGGAGGTCTGCCACTCTTCCTGAGAATATAGAGAGACCTCCAGGGTAGTTTCAGCAGCTATTGCCCAGGATTGCTGGTTCTCTATCTCTTCAATCAAAGAACGATTCTTTAACTCCAAGGCAGAGATATGCCTTTGTAGTGTTTTATCTCGAGCAAGGCCGGCATTAACGTCCTCCTTTATTTTGTCCATGTCACCTTGGCCGCTGACAGTTGTTGATGGGCCACGTCCAAGGCGGAGCAAAGACCCGTGACCATTTCTTCGTGAGATGATCAAACCCAGGACAATTCCTCTTGGAGTTGCCCATGAAGCTCTTGGGTAGCCCGGGCTCGACCAGCTTCCTTAGTAGCCACAGCGGCTACTTCTTCAAAAGCATATATTAACATTTGGACACCCTGTCCAGCGAAAGTTAGTAAAAAAAAAGAAGAAATAAATAGAGAAGAAAGGTTAGAATTTATGGTAAGGACCCGGTTAGACCCTTCAAATAGCTTCAGGGTCGGGAGAGAACCCTTTAGATAAGCTTCCTCAGCGGGAAGAAGCGTCTTCTTAAAGAGCCTAACCCCAGTAGGAGAAGCTCCCTCCAGAAAAAGGTTGCCATGGACTCCTTGCGGGCTGGAGTGGAAGGGCTCGGTGGGAAGCTGGGATGAAGAAGTAGGAGCGGATTGGACTGCTCGGGAGGTGCCTTGGTCTCTTCTTTCATCGCCCTCGAGAAGGATCAGTCTTGGGCTCGACGTCGCTTTTATTTTCCTTTGGATAAGAGGAACATGATCCGCCGAATACTCCGGGGAATCAGGCTGATCAGTTTCCCCCTCCTTTGGATTTTCTCCCCGGGCTAAGTCCTCTAGCCCGGCCGCCTCTACCTCGGCCACTGCTGAAGTTTGAGCCTCAGTAACCGCTGGCTGAACCAATTTCTTCTTCTCAGCAGCAGCCTTCCGGGCCGCCAGTTTCTTCTCTTCATCTGCCTTCTCAGCAGCAGCTTTCTGGGCCGCCAATTTCTTCTCCTCAACCGGCTTTTCAGCTGCCCATCTCTTGGCAAAGACTTCTTGCATCTTTGGATTATCTATCAAATGGGAGACAGAAAAAACAAAAATGTTAAAATACGAGTAAGGTCAAAAGTAAGACAAGTAAATAGCAAAGCAGCAAGAGATAAAGCAGGGAAGCAGGTTACCAGGTTGAGCGCCCGAGCCAGCTATAGGGTCGATTATCCTATCTATAGGTCCCTCTGCTCAAGCACTCACCCGTATGCCAAATAAGTTTTCCTCGGAAAGGAGGATAGAAGAGGAAAAATTCTTCTCTCCCACGAGCTCTTGGCTTTGAATGTAGGGCTCCTCAAATTTGTAAGCCAGAGGAAGACCGGGTTGTGTAGGAATGCCGAGAAGGAAACCAGTTAAGCATCCAGGAGGGGAGGGAAGGGTGATATAGAAAAACATGCTTTTCCATCCCTTTAAAGAAGAAGGGATATCATCAAGGAACTGGTTCTTCAGACGGGCAGACAACAAAAAAGTATTGTCCGCAAACCCGCACACAAAAAAGTATGAAAGATAAGGGGGTTGATAAAAAGATTGTGAAAATTAAAAAGAATGTAAGTTGCGACCATTATACAGAAAGAGTTGGGATGGAATTGGTTTATCGGGACCCCGAAGAAATGGGCCGCTTCGATGAAAAAAAAAGAGATGAGAAATCTGAGGCCACTACGAAGTTGGTTTTTGAAAAAATAAAGAAACCCTCCGAGGGTTTGTTAGCCCGGTCGGAGGGACTTGGAACCCGGATTTGGTAAGAAGAAGGAATAGAACCCATGACTCTGAGATGCTCCTCCGCCCTTGGGCGTAGAGTACTCTCCATGACAAAGAACCGGGGAGCACTCGGAACCTCATGGTGAAGCGAGCTAGGAACTCATGACTTACATTTTCCCTTTTTTAGAGCTCGGGAAGGACCCGAGGCATAGGGTTTTATTTTGGGCTTTTTTGATTTTTTGGGGAGGTGATCAACGGAGAGTCTCTTGGGAAAAAAATCGGAGCATGCTGTTGCAGACTCGTATTTATGCGAGCCGCACACATTCGCTCCGAAAGTAGAAGAAGTAGAGTCTGGCATATTTGGGAAAAGAAAGAGGCAGAAAAACTTACAAGTTTGAAAGTCGAAGGAGATAATAACGAACGTCGGAGGAGAAACACAGTATGTCGGAAATATGAGGGAAGATTGTGGAGATAGTGCAAGAGCATAAAAGTGACAAATGAGGAGGGTTCGTTATTTTATATAGGCAAAGAAAATTGATCTAAACCGTCGATCTAAAGATAAAGGGACGGTCATGATGCATCTTGGAAATTTTGTAGGGATATGAAAAGACAGTATCGGATTTCGAAGCGTCTCAGACTGTTCAAATTCTCAGAATTCGAAGCATCCCATAGTTATTTAAATTACTGGGCTTACATCATCATGACATCAGCCCTACAAACCGAGAAGATAAATTTAAAAAATTTCCATGATCGGGAATAAAAGAATGATGAAGACAGTGAAAAAGACTCTAGCCCGTCTATTTAAGGAGGGAGTGGTGATGCCCCCGGAAGAACCCGAGTTATGGATAGTCCGAAACAATAGATGAATAACTCGGATCACAGAAAGTATTCAGTAAGGTCATGTAAGGGCCCGGGTAAATGGATGCCCGAAGCATCGTTTCCCCGGGCTACCTTAGCATGGGCTCTCAGCCATATTTCGGATGATATCTTTATGTCCGGGTTACCTCGATAAAAGCACCATACTCAAGTGCACAGGTATGTGATATCCTAATCTTGTAATCATGGAGGTCGAATCATTGGAAGTGACGGGGCGAAAGTGACAAGTGTGAATTGACAGAAGCAATTGATGTCAGAATGTAGGATATGACCGAACATCTTGCCATAATTAGTAAGTAAGTACTGAAAACAAGGTTATCATTGAATTTCTTTGTATAAATACCATGTTTTCTCAGCATTTAAAGATTTCATTCACTAAAATATTTCTACCACACTTATTACAAGATTCTCTCTAAAAACCCTTCATTGACTTGTGTGTCGGAGTGGTCCCGCCGGAGAATCTTCCGGCACCCATTAACGTTCTTTCCCCCTTTGAAAGTGCAGGTTCAGGTACCCGGGCAATCCTCTAGCCTGATCAAAAAGATCGTACCTGTATTCTATATGGGGGGGAGGGGAAGACTCGACTGATTTTGGAGGTGTAAATGTCGGGTTTTTATAAACATTACTTGTGAACTTGAATTTAGTTTGAGCCGGTTGATGGCCTTTCTCGGACCAGTTGGATCCACCACCGATGTCGAAGCTGGCCAGTTGCATTGAATAGATGATAGATAGTGAAGGGAGATGAAAAATTCCAAGTTCCGTCTTCATATCGCACTCGTATGTTTCCAGCAGTGGCCGTTGCCAGAAAATTGACAAATGAGTGGAGCATAAGACGTTGAGTATGTTAGAGCAGGTGCCCGTCGAGCCAAGTGTTGGCCGAGGGTTCATGATTAAACTCTATGTATGAACAGTCTTTATTTTAATAATATTTGAATTTGTCATTTTGGCACTTTTTTATCTGTATACCCATGCTAGTTGCATAGATAAAGTCCTTGAATATACAAATAGTAGAAAGAATATGAGATGCTCATATGATGAGTATCATGAAACTCATATTTGGAATACTGTATATTCTAAACAGTTCCTAGTCGATTCAGCCGCCACTAAGAAGGATATAGGCCGCTCGAGTTCGAGACTAGTATCTGCGATGTGAGTACCATGTTTCATTGGTAGGGGACATTGTGATGTCCGAGCATGCAGATAGGTGCTCCTTGTAGAGTGCACTGAACAACCCTCCATAAAAGGACTTTCCAAGTGGTTCTCACTTATCGAGTGGAAAAGTCTTAGTTTATGGTTGTACACCATTAGTCCTTATGACCCGGGACAACATTGAGACTCTATGTGCTAGAATTACACTTTGACTTGTTTACCGACTCTCATGGGGTCATCAGGTGGCAAGGTTAGGTGTTCTGTCAAAACATATAAGAGTCGATGCATTGCAGTCGGGATTCACCGCTTACCTTCGGGTATGGATATCCTATGTGTTCTCATGTGTATGTAGGTTGAAATCTCTGATCAGAGTATGGTGGTAATTATATAAGGGGTTTCATAGATTACACCATCGATGCAACTACTACATGACACATAGTATCGATTCATTGACAACACTCGATAAACCAATGGTTGAGATCCCGTTGAGAAGAGAAATAGTTCAATGTGTTGAACGGCTTATAAAGGAGTTTATAAGCGTAAGGAAAATTAGAAGTATGACTTCTATAAAGGAGGAATTAGTTCAATGTGTTGAACGGCTTATAAATGAGTTTATAAGCGTAAAGAAAAATAGAAGTATGACTACTATGAGAGAAATGTAATTTTTAATTTATGAATGTGTTCTTAAATTAAAAATAGGCCAAGTAAATAATGTATTTGAAAATTGTGATTTTCATAAACATTATTATGGACTAAATTTAATTAATTCAAGTGTTGAATTAATAAAACACTAGTGGGCCTAGTAGAGTCCAAATAATTAAATTAATTCAAGTGTTGAATTATTTAAATAACATTGGGCCTTGTAGAGCCCTATTGGAAATAATTATTTAACTAGTGGGCTTGAGTAAAATCAAGTAAAGTCTAATTGGGCTCAAATATGTTTGAGACAATTTAAATAGTCAATGGGCCTTGTAATAGTTACAAGCCCAAGTCACATTGCATGCTTGGGAGGTGAAGAGTTGGGGAATACTTTTGACTAAAATAATGCATGGCATGCAAATTTTTTGGATCAATTTTTTCCACAACCAAGGCAACTCATCCTCCTTCATTCAAGACCTATGTTAGCCGAAATTTTTAGGGATTTCTCTCCTCATTTTTCTCCATTTTTCTTCTTCAAGTGTTGAGGAAGAAATATTCTACTCCTTGAAAAATCCTCTTAATTTTCTGGTGCAAATTAAGAGGGGATTTACCTAGTTGGTGGTGGGCCTAATTTTGGAGGTTGGAAGCTTGAAGATTTGTCATCCACTCAAGAGCTAAAGTGTTTACACTTTAGTTGGTGCCATCATCAACCTCAAAAGGTTGATAGGTAACGATTTTCTCAACACCCTATGAATGTCATATTTGTGTTTATTGTATTTGCTACACATTAAATTTAGGTGGCCGAAAATTTCTTATGAAAAATAAAAATTTTAAACTTCCGTTGTGCTTCCGGTCACCGTAACCGATCCCCTTTCAAGTGGTATCCGAGCTATGGTTACGATTTTGTGTAGCATTTACAAGATATTATATTGAGATTGATTTCTAACCGCATGAGAATGAAATTTGCAACAAAAATCAAGGCCGGTTTCGGGGGAATTTTGGGCAGCAAGTTGCTGCCCATTTCGGGCAGCAAGGGCAGCCCGAGGGGCTGCCCGAAGGTTCCTTTTAAAAATAAAAAAAAAATTTGGTTGCCGGAATCCGGCGACGGCGATGACGACTAGGGTTTCCAAAAATGTTTTGGATAATCAAAGTATCATGGGCCTTGATGTTGTTGGGCCATTAGATGGTTAAAATATTTGTGAATTTTAAATGGGCCAAAATGTTTTTGGTGAAAAATGAGTTTTTGGGGCCTTAAGTTTAAAATTACAAAAGTTGCAAATATTTTCTCATGAAATAAATATTTTAATTTGGACTTTAAATATTTATAGTAAATGATGATTTACAAGAAATTCGGTTGTAAATAAATTAATTTGAAAGTAGACAAAGGTGTTTGTATACTTTGTTAATTTAGTTTATAATCGTGGCGGTTAGTGATTGGATCAAGATATATAATATTGGATCAAGATATATAATATTGGATCAATTAATTATTGTGATAATTAATTGTTGGTGTATGATATATGATATTGTGCATGAAGGATGATCAAAAGCCCAAGCCCAATTTGCTAGGTGTATGCTAGGATATTTTGTGTTGAATGATTGTAATAATTATCAAATTTAAAGTGGGCTTGGTTTATGGCCCGTTCCCACCCCCATGAGATGTATCCCTATTTGCCATTGATATTTATTTGTAAATATTAGTATAGTGGATGATCAAGATTGGAAGATGCTGGCCATGATGATTATGAAGATCGAAGACATGTAAATATTGGAAGCTAATGTAAAAGTTGCATTTGCATCCCTTGCATTTCCCTAGGATTGGACCTAGGCCCGTGTTTAGCTCACACGGGCCATTAGTATTGGGGCGATTGATCATCCTTGTTTTGTTTACTGTTTATAATATATGCATGATATGTTATAAATAATGAGTATGTGCGTTATTATTATGATAATAACAAAGTTGCATGAATCCGATAAACATACGATCAAACATGGCGAGCTTTTAAATAAAATTAATGATGAGACCTTTCAAAATTAAAAACCCTCATTTTGAATACGATTCAAAATTAATATCAAACCCGAAAAGGGGAATTATAAATTTGTTTATAATTTCCATGTCTTCCATCGACAATGGGTGCATGATGAACGCTACCCGTACTCGGGGCTCGGCTCATATTATTGGGGGGGCCCTGGGTGCCGGAAAGCTGTGACATCCATTGACATGGTGATGTGAACTACATGGAACTCCCATGATTTCGGCTCATATTATTGAGGGAACTCATGGCGACCGTCCATTAAGGTTCAACATCGATGGGTAAGGCTTGACACGTGAAGATGAACGACGTCATATTATTGGGTCCTAATCAAACGTGAGACAAAAGTTTACGTAGAGGGTTGCATTGTGATGCAATTGGAAACTACCTTTTAGGAATTGTGATTGGCTGATATTATTCGGGATCATAATTCGCTAATTGGACCTTACGTACCTACTGAGGAAAGGAGTTTCCCGTTTTCACTAGAGGGTAGTGAAAGATGTCAAAACAGTGGGAGCAAATATTTATGAAGTAAAAGTCCAAACTTCATATCTTACTAAATATTTTAAATAGTCATCAACATTTATCTGTTTTTACTTTTCAGTACAAATTGACAATGTCTTCGATTCGCAATCCGATATCCGTAATACTCGACAAACACATATTAACTGGACCTAATTACCTCACTTGGCTAAGAAACCTAAAAATCGTCTTGAATTCGGAAAGGGTAGCATATACACTGACTGAGTCGCCCCCTAATGAGGCTCCGACTGGCTGCACTCCTGAGGAATTGCAGGCTTACAAGGAATGGTGTGACCATGACTTGATAGCCAGGTGTTATATGCTGACTTCTATGAATGATGAGCTGCAGAGGCGTTTTGAGGATGCAAAGAGTGCTGCTGACATTCATTTGTATCTCAAGGAGCTCTTTGGTGAGCAAACACGGCCTCTTAGGCATGCTACCGTCAAGGAGCTGATCACTTTGCGCATGCGAGATGGGGCCTCGGTCCATGAGCATGGCCTAAAGTTGATTGGGCTCGTGGACAAGCTCGTTGGCATGGATCTGATCTTGCCTTCGGAGTTGACCACCAACGTGTTGCTGTTATCATTGCCTAGCTCATTTGATCCTTTTGTGG
Organism: Primulina tabacum; assembly: GCF_025594145.1. Classification (NCBI taxonomy): domain Eukaryota; kingdom Viridiplantae; phylum Streptophyta; class Magnoliopsida; order Lamiales; family Gesneriaceae; genus Primulina; species Primulina tabacum. The sequence goes on along the minus strand of NC_134556.1, from coordinate 10,947,861 downwards.
TGAACTTCAACATGAACAAGATGGAGCCGACCCTTGAGGAGTTGGTGAATATGCTTGTTACGTTTGAATCAACCATCAAGAAAGAAAAGTTGGTTCTTTATGTGGGTTCTTCATCTGGTACGAAGATTGATCCACATGGGAATGGAAAGAAGCGTTCTTTCCAACGTCCCAAGAAGAACGTGCCCTTGATGAGGCAATCTCCGAATCCCGTTTAGGCAGCCAGACCAGTTAAGGCTGACAAGACTGATGATGTATGTCATCACTGCAAGAAGCCTGGACATTGGAGGCAAAATTGCAAAGAATATCTGGCCCAGAAGAGTTCTGGAAACGATATGTTCTATATCGAAGTAAACATTTCAATTAACTCTACTTCTTGGGTATTGGATACCGAATGTGGCTCACATCTCTGTAATAATTTGCAGGCGATGGGAAGAAGTAGAAAGCTTAGGGAAGGTGTGACCTTCTTAAGGATGGACAATGGGGCAAGAGTTGCTGCCAAGGCTGTTGAAGATGTTTACTTATTGTTGAACAATAGTTTTAAGTTAATTTTATGAGATGTTTTGTTTGTACCTAATTTTGTGAAAAACATTGTTTCATTTCTATGCTGATAAAAATGGATATTCTTGTTTATTTTGCAAAGGTGTTTGCAACATTTACATGAATGAATGTTTGATTGGTACTGGTGAACTTGAAAACGATCTCTATAACTTAAAATTGAAAGATATTCCATTAAATGTCCATTCAAAAGCAGACACCATATGAGATATGGATGGGTAAGCCACCCAAATATTCTTGTCTTAGAATATGGGGGTGCCCTGCTTATGTGAAGCAGGTAGTGGAAGATAAATTGGATAGTCGATCCATTTTGTGTTACTTTGTGGGATATCCAAAGAATTCGGTTGGATACTACTTCTATCATCCCCAAGAAATAAAGGTGTTTGTTTCTAGGAATGCAACTTTTTTAGAAAAAGAATTTCTATTAGATAGAAAGGCGAGATGATAGAACTCGAAGAGGTTCGAGAGACACCCACAATTGTAGAACCCACACCCGAAGAGCCAAGAGAGGAGATACAAGCTCCTAGAAGATCCGAGAGAGTCTCGAGACCACCTATGAGGTATGGTCTGCTTCTTGAAGAGGGCCATGATGAGCCTAACCATGGATGTGATCCAAGGACCTTCAAGGAAGCATTATCTGATGCCGATTCATCCAAGTGGCTTGAAGCGATGAAATCTGAGATGAATTCCATGCATTCGAACCAAGTGTGGAATCTCGTGGATCCACCTGAGGAAATTTTTCCCATAGGGTGTAAATGGATTTACAAGAGGAAACTTGGGGTGGATGGGAAGGTATTGACCTTAAAGGCGCGATTGTGGCAAAAGGATATACTCAAAGACAAGGAGTTTACTTTGAAGAAACTTTTTCTCCAGTTGCAATGTTCAAGTCCATAAGGATTTTGCTAGCCATAGCTGCATGGTATGACTATGAGATATGGCAGATGGATGTTAAGACAGCCTTTCTTAGTGGGGATATTAAGGAAGAGATTTACATGTCTCAACCCGAAGGGTTTACATCTATCGGAAGTGAGCATATGGTATGCAAACTTCAAAGATCTATTTATGGTCTAAAGCAGGCATCTAGGAGTTGGAACCTCAGATTCGATAATACAATCAAAGAGTTTGGTTTTACTAAGAATCCTGAGGAACCCTGTGTGTATGAGAAGGTCAGTGGGAGTGTTGTGACATTCCTGGTGTTGTATGTTGATGACATTCTAATCATTGGGAATGATGTAGGAATGTTGCAATCAACTAAGATATGGTTAGCAAGTAAGTTCTCGATACAGGACTTGGGTGAAGCATCTTTTGTATTGGGAATACAGATCTATAGAGATAGATCAAGAAGATTGCTTGGTCTCACCCAATCCACATACATTGATACCATCGTGAAGCGGTTCTCGATGGATGAGTCCAAGAGAGGACATCTACCAATGTGTCATGGCGTGTCCCTATCCAAGTCTATGTCTCCCAAGACTGATGCAGAGATAGCGGCGATGACAAGCATTCCTTATGCATCTGCGATTGGTAGCATCATGTATGGGATGATATCTACACGTCCTGACGTTGCTTTCGCACTAAGTGTAGTGATTAGATATCAATCGAACCCTGGTCTTCCACACTGGAAAGCTGTGAAAGACATCCTCGAGTAGTTGAGAAGGACCAATAAATTGTTCTTTGTCTATGGGGTGGAGAACTGAAATTGGAAGGCTATACCGACTCTAGCTTCCAAAGCGATATCGATGACTCGAAGTCAACCTCTGGGTTTGTATTCATGCTCAATGGTGCTGCTGTCTCTTGGAAGAGTTCCAAGCAAGACAATACTGCGGATTCCAGCACAGAGGCCGAATACATTGCTGCATCAGATGCAGCAAGGGAGGCGGTTTGGATAAGGAATTTCGTCTAAGAGTTCGACGTCATTCCTAATGGAGTTGCTCCTCTCCCGGTGTTGTGTGACAACACGGGAGCTTTAGCTCAAGCAAAGGAGCCAAGGTCTCATCAGAAGTCCAAACATGTATTGAGAAAGTACCACATCCTCCGAGAGATTGTGGAAAGAGGAGAAGTGTCGATTGACATAGTCGGCTCCGCAGATAATGTTGCTGATCCACTAACTAAGCCTTTACCTGGACCATTGTTCGAGAAGCATCGCGAATCGATGGGTTTGAAGCATATGGGTAGTTGGCTCTAGTGCAAGTGGAAGATTATTAGAGTAGGTGCCCGTCGAGCCAAGTGTTGGCCGAGGGTTCATGATTAAACTCTATGTATGAACAGTCTTTATTTTAATAATATTTGAATTTGTCATTTTGGCACTTCTTTATCTGTATACTCATGCTAGTTGCATAGATAAAGCCCTTGAATATACAAATAGTAGAAAGAATATGAGATGCTCATATGATGAGTATCATTAACTCATATTTGGAATACTTTATATTCTAAACAGTTCCTAGTCGATTCAGCCGCCACTAAAAAGGATATAGGCCGCTCGAGTTCGAGACTAGTATCTGCGATGTGAGTACCATGTTTCATTGGTAGGGGACATTGTGATGTCCGAGCATGCAAATAGGTGCTCCTTATAGAGTGCACTGAACAACCCTCTATAAAAGGACTTTCCAAGTGTTTCTCACTTATCGAGTGGAAATGTCCTAGTTTATGGTTGTACACCATTAGTCCTTATGACCCGGGACAACATTGAGACTCTATGTGCTAGAATTACACTTTGACTTGTTTATCGACTCTCATGGGGTCATCAGGTGGCAAGGTTGGGTGTTCTGTCGAAACATATAAGAGTCGATGCATTGTAGTCGGGGATTCACCGCTTACCTTCGGGTATGGATATCCTATGTGTTCTCATGTGTATGTAGGTTGAAATCTCTTATCAGAATATGGTGGTAATTATGAAAGGGGTTTCATAGATTACACCATCGATGCAACTACGACATGACACATAGTATCGATTCATTGACAACTCTCGATAAACCAAATGGTTGTCGAATCGATCGGGATATATGAATTGAAGGGACCGTACTGTACGCTAACCATAATTGAATGATTCTTGCAGGCACTATCATTTGATACCTAGGGAATCATGTAAGCGATGCTGCTAGGCGTTTAACATGGTTGGTTGGGTACTATCAGACTTGAGTTCTGACATTCTTGTTATCAAGGAGTTGATAAGTAAGAATGGAGCAATTGGGTATGCTCATATAAGGACATGTTTAGTCCGAATCACATGGAGATGTGAACCCACGGCTAGTTGTATCAATGAACCATTGAGGGCCACACAAGTACTAGTTTTCTAGATCCCGTTTAGAAGAGAAATAGTTCAATGTGTTGAACGGCTTATAAAGGAGTTTATAAGCGTAAGGAAAATTAGAAGTATGACTTCTATAAAGGAGGAATTAGTTCAATGTGTTGAATGACTTATAAATGAGTTTATAAGCGTAAAGAAAAATAGAAGTATAACTACTATGAGAGAAATGTAATTTTTAATTTATGAATGTTTTCCTAAATTAAAAATAGGCCAATTAAATAATGTATTTGAAAATTGTGATTTTCATAAACATTATTATGGACTAAATTAAATTAATTCAAGTGTTGAATTAATAAAATACTAGTGGGCCTAGTAGAGTCCAAATAATTAAATTAATTCAAGTGTTGAATTAATTAAATAACATTGGGCCTTGTAGAGCCCAATTGGAAATAATTATTTAACTAGTGGGCTTGAGTAAAATCAAGTAAAGTCTAATTGGGCTCAAATATGTTTGAGACAATTTAAATAGTCAATGGGCCTTGTAATAGTTACAAGCCCAAGTCACATTGCATGCTTGGGAGGTGAAGAGTTGGGGAATACTTTTGACTAAAATAATGCATGGCATGAAAACTTTTTGGATCAACTTTTTCCACAACCAAGGCAACTCATCCTCCCTCATTCAAGACCTATGTTGGCCGAAATTTTTAGGGATTTCTCTCCTCATTTTTCTCCATTTTTAGTGTTGAGGAAGAAATATTTTTCTTCTTGAAAAATCCTCTTAATTTTCTAGTGCAAATTAAGAGGGGATTTACCTAGTTGATGGTGGGCCTAATTTTGGAGGTTGGAAGCTTGAAGATTTGTCATCCACTCAAGAGCTAAAATGTTTACACTTTAGTTGGTGCCATCATCAACCCCAAGAGGTTGATAGGTAACGATTTTCTCAAAACCCTATGAATGTCATATTTGTGTTTATTGTATTTGCTACACATTAAATTTAGGTGGCCGAAAATTTCTTATGAAAAATAAAAATTTTAAATTTCCGTTGCGCTTCTAGTCACCGTAACCGATCCCCTTTCAGAGTAAATGTGTCACTCTTGAAAGGAACATCTCTTTCACGTTCTGATAATGGCAATAAAGATATTCCTCCATGTTTGCAAGCACATATACATTTAATTTAACTCAGATTTGAAACATTGCACTTATCGAGCTTTTCACATTGAGGAAATGCGTCACTCGCAAGAAGCACCATCTCTTTCACGTTCTGATAATGGCAATAAAGAGATTCCTCCATGTCTGCAAGCACATGTACACTTAATTTAAATCAGATTTGAAACATTGCATTTATCGAGCTTTTCTTGTATTAAGAATTCTCAATGAAAATAAATGAAAAGTTCAAGTTTAATGTGAACACAAGTACACGATGCAATTATAGTATAGTGTAAATATGTGTATCGTTAACATTATTTTCACTTATATATTCTTTAGCAAATGATAATTTGAAATGATTTGTTAATTACTAGAATTTAAATAATTAAATGGCTCAAATGTTAAATAAGCAATGTAAATTGTATATTTAAAATTCAAATGGGAAGTCATTTGTTGGGAATCTCAGTTCACATATCCTTCGTTATTTTCAATAATTAATATCGACTATTGTTCATTGTTTTGACAAGATTTTTTAAATAATTAACAGACTTTCTCAAGATATGTCAAACTAATTCAACACGAAGAAATAATTAAATGTGTTCAATTATTTATCAACGATGAATTGAATGCACGACTTATGTAATCCCTTAGCTTTCGACATATTGGAATATGACTATCAACGTGTATTCAATTTCACATGTCTATGCAAATTATAAATCAATATTATTCTTTCGAACTCAATGGCAATATAAAATATTATTAAAGTGAGTTAGAGTTAATAATTCAAAGAAAAACAATAATATGATAAAAAAAAATAAAGCAAAAGTCGACGATTTAATTAATTCAAACAACTGTTCGGGATAAGATCCTCTTAAATCCCTACAAAAGAAAAGTTTATCTCCTAAAACACATAATAAAATCTCAAACAATAGATAAACACAAGTTTTTAAGCTAGAAATACTAATAAATAGAGAAGAAAAAGAATATTACGTGAAAATTTCTAGTTTTTCGCTTGCCTCCTCAACTCCGGACGTCTTTTTTCCCTCCTTCCGCTTGGTGGCTACTGAAAAACTGAGATATCTCTCTCTCCCTCGTCCAATAGGGTATTTAACACTAAAAGGCCTCCTAAAATCCTTTCAAGTTGAAAAGAATTCGAGTGGAGAAAATTTCCTTCTTTACTCGCGCTGGGACGGTCGAGAAATCCCGCCCTAGTGCGGGTTGTTTCGTCTCCGCACTGTGTCAGGTCCTTGGGCTCGCTAGGGCGGTGGAGAAATCCCTCCCCAATGCGAGCTGTTCTGTCTCGATCTTCAACCTCTCACGCTAGGGCGGTTGAGAAATATCGACCCATTGAGATATCCTCTGTCCCAACATTGAATTTTCCCTTGCTCGCACTGGGGCGATTGAGAACAACCGCACTAGAGCGAGGTTTTCGGGCCGAATTTTTTATCTTCGGCTAAATTTTCATCTTTTCCACTCATTTCCTGCACATTCAAAAGACTTGGTGAGCCGTGATCATATGCAACAACTAAGGACAAAATGAACAAACTATGGACTCACTACACACAAAATTATGACAACTTAGACTCAAACAATGCAATAAAATGTGAAAATATGACTCCTATCAACCTTCCCATACTAACATTTTGCTCGCCCTCGAGCAAAGTAGGTTACAAATAAGTTAAACATTTACTTAAAAATATAAACAACAAATTCAGTGGTGATTTTATGATTCTCATTTTCATGTCACAATGAGTTTTGGAGACACTTTCTATCAAGCCAGTCATAACACCAATCATTGAACCCATTCGTTGTCTCCACATTCCATTTTTTCAAAGAACATGTGTGTGTGCCTCTGGTTCTAGTAGTATGTGTTTCAAATAGATTCATTCTCAAGAATTGCGAGTCACTCGGTCGACAAGTATGTGCACGTTTTCCTCTCATGCCTTCTTTTCCACTTGTTATTAAGCAGTGAACACAAGTTATTAGGACTTTATTGTTGCACATTATGGTTCGGTGAAGTACTATCAAGGCAAGATCAAACAATCAGAAAGGTTAGGAGTACATAGTTCATTTTCATTATGCACTGTCGGATTTTTCGTATGTTGTTCCTCTTCTCCTTGCATTCTCCTTCTTTGTTGCCTAGGAATAAGATTCATTCCTTTATTTGGCTCTCCCTCACCTTACATCTTCTTTTTTTTCAATGCACAATTTTCACATATGTACATCACAAGACTGAATTTATGGGTTGAACAATGCGAGGCTAGGTTCAATCACAAAAATTTCATAATTCTCATGCTACTGGTTAGTTTCTCGTTTCATATATTCACTCAAGTTTAACAAACATCTCATGCTTCTTAACTTTCTCATAAGAATTTCAAACATCACTATCATTCACGCAATATAGTAGTTCCAACCTATGTCCACAATAGGTTAATCATTCACACAAAAACTTCATTATTTAACAATGAAGGGTATCCAACCAATTAAATAACCAAAATAACAGGCATGTTTGTCATCAACTCTCATTCATCATTGGAAAACAAAACCATCATATCACTATCATCTCGTTCTAACATGACTCGACCTAACATAATGCATAATAACTAAACATGAACGCAATTAACAAAAAAAAGTACCAACACCATTAGTTAAAATAATTTTACCCCTCCCCATACTAAAGGCTTGCAATGTCTCTATTGCACTAGAAGACACAAAAAAAAAACTAACAATTAATCATCACACATTGCAGATGAAACTAAAATAGAAAAAAAAAACAATAAAGTAAAAGGGAAAACGAATAAGCCCTTCCTTGTCCACGTCCGGTGGCAACACTCCAGCCTCCTGATCTTGCGATTGGGAGTAGGCATACTAGAACGGGAATGTGGCGGGTACGCCGGTGATGGTGGATAAGACGATGTGTCAAGACCCATGTGTAAGGCCATACCTCTCCTCAAATATTACCATACCTCTCCTCAAATATTACGTCAATGTCATGTAGGCACTATTGATTTCCTTCTATTGGTTTTGATGTGTTGCAAATGCTCACAACTCATCAACATTGTCATTGAGTGGCCGATGTCGGGGTTGTGATGGCAGTGGTGGTTGGCTAGCTTCCCCGTCAAATTCCATCATCTCGGGGTCCAAGGCACGCTTCCCTCCTTTTCGTTTTTAACCAAGAGTCGTCAATTGGTTGCATCCATTCATCATCTACATTGATGACTACCCCTTCTCAATCACACAGTTCAGTAATGATAGTTGGAAAAAATAGGCCAATGACGGTGTTGTGAATGGATTCTTGAATCTGCAAGAAGATCAATTTTCCCACATCGATCGGGATATCAACAATCAACATACATACCATAGTGGCTCTCTCTTTATGGACATCGCTTTTATGGATTCTTGAATCTGCGAGAAGATCAACTAGAAACTGATGTAATGCTGGATAGTATTTGTCCCATCTTGCAGATCTTGGTTCCAATAGTTCTCAGGACAAGTCTACTCAGCTGCTACATTCTTTGAGTCTAGACACACTGAAAGATCATACTATGAAGGACTTGAAGAAGCTGACTAAGGATGTATCTGATTTATTATCTACTATGGAAAAGATGAAAAACAGTAGCAGTTACAACTCCTGCTCGGATCACTTCCCAAGAACTACTCAGCAATTACATTTACTTTGTGCAAAACATTCTGTCAAAGAAGATTGACATTGTGCATAATCAATTAGCAGAAGTTTCAGTTCAAGTAAGTTCAGCATTTGTTATCTTTTCCAAAGTGACGGGTGTTGAAAAAAAGGGGAAGAACCAATGAAGCCAGCAGCAGCAGAGACAAGCAAGAAGGAAAAAATGATCAAGTGTTTGACATCAGTTACTTAGTCTGAAGAGCGCCTCTATATAAAATTTTCATTTTGAAATGTTTTGTACGAATATGTATTTACTTCTTTCAAACTCAATGAAAAGTTATTTCTTACTCTATATGAATCTGTACATTATTTTATCCATAGTCAGTTTCAGTTTATCCGTTATATATCAAAAATATCAGATAACTCAGTATAAAAATTCAGAAATATAATTTTTATCAAACACCAAAAAAGGGAAAATTGTTGGAATTTATAAGTTTCAGAGTTTAACAAACAAATTCGTAACAAACTAAATAACAAAATTGAACTAGCGTAACTGAGAGGTCGTAACTGAAAGGAGACTTACTAGAATTAAATGGATTAAGAACTGAAGTCAATAGGCTAAAGTTCTTATAAGAATAAATAAGTCTCGAAGCTCGGTAAATAGATTAAATATCAGAACTGGAGACTTCGCAAAACTGAACTGAAAGACCTATATCTACTAAAGTACTCAAATTGAGAAGACATCAGTTAGAACTGATGTAGTCCAGCTAAACTGATCAATCGACCAGTTTGACTCCTAATCAGTTGGCCATGTCATCAGCTGTATTTTGAAATTCTCAGCAGACAAATTGACAGTCCGTACCAAAGCAGAACAATCTGATACATTGTACCTATGTCAAATAAAGTCGTCTACATGGACTAGAAGACGATCAGCGATGTCACCATTGGAATCGAATAATATTTATAGATGATAAGTTCAGTTGAAGAAAGGTTACGAGACAAAACAAAACTATCAATTATTTGCGATTTACTCTGAAGATGATTCAGTTTCCAAATCGCATATTTAATCTCTTATTTCATTGTAATAGTTGTAGCATTCATGCTACTTACTAGAGCTATTCAGTTATCAAAATGATAAGAAAAGAAGATAAGCTAAGAGTTTCAGTTTGAAATCGTATAAGTTCAACTGAAGTGGGTTATGACAATTCTTTGAAATCAATCACTCTTTTAGTGAAATCATATCCTTGAGATAGAAGGAGTGACGTAGAAGCAGTTGAGGACTCTAAACATCCATAAAATTCTTTGTGTTCATCATTCTATTCATTTTGTTTTCAATACTTTATCCAAACTTATTCAATCTATCTTTCCGTTTATTTTCGCAGTACGATCATTAATTAACTGATTGATATCGACACACAAGTTTTCTGAATCAATTCCTTAAAGAACTGATTTATATTCGATTTTTTTATAAAAATCGAATTGTTTATTCAACTCCTTTCTAAACACATCACCATCCTTAACCAATCCTAACATCTGTCAAAGAAGAAGAAATAATAATAATATGGAAACTATAATTCTCATCTAAATATACGTACTTCACATGTGGATGTAGAGGTTTGAGCTCAAGGGTTGGTGGCTTCTCTATACTTGACTTCTGGGGAGCCAAGTCTCTCTTATCTCCCAAATCTTCTAGTCTCATTCTAATTTGCTTCTTCCATGGAGGGTTTGCATTCAAGTGTGCCCTAATTTTAGATTGTGCCTTGTATAGCTCTTTCTCATGCAACTCACTCGTGAGTGTGGCCTCAAGTGGATCATTTACAGCGTCCTGTACAAAGTTGCAAATAAGTGAATCAACAACATCAATTCTAAAGCAAGCATCAAAGACATCAAAAATAATTTCCTCCTCTCTCACTCTTAATCTCAACTTTTCTTCTTGAACGTCAATGAGAGCCTTGCCCGTTTCAAGAAACAGAATTCCTAAGATCAGGGTCAGCTCCAAGTCTCCTTCCATGTCAAGTACCACAAAGTTTGCATGGATAATAAATTTCTCTACTTTGGCCAGGACATCCTCGATCACTCCACGTTGGTACTTAACGGATCTGTCTTTCAGCTGCAATGACATCCTCGTAGGTTTTGGCTCTCCCAGATCAAGTTTCATAAACACAAAAGGTCATCAAATTAATACTTGCTCCAAGGTGACATTGAGCTTTATGAAACATAACATCACCAACAATGCAAAGAATAAAAAAAACTTTCTGGATCTTTTAGCCTAGGTGAGATCTTGTTTCGTACCAATGCAGATCAATTCTCAGTTAAGTTCACAGTACTATGATCCTCCAATTTCCTCTTATTTGCTAAGATGTCCTTTAAAAATTTAGCATAGCTAGACAGTTGCATCAACATATCATCAATTTCTTAAAGACTTCAAGAATCTTACCGAATTGTGCATCAATTTTGCTTTATAAAGTGCTATAGGAAAAGGTGGAGTAATAAAAATTTTGATTATGCAATGGGTGTCACGCCCCGTGTCCGAAGCGTCTATGACATCCGGCATTGTTTAACAATTACTTGAAAACAATTAAGCCTCGTATCGAAATGCCAAAAACAAGTCTTTTTCATAAATAAAACAATGTCTTTACATTGACAATAGAATAAAAATACATCAAATGCGGAAACTGAACAAAAGGAAAATGAAGTCTTGATTTCTTGTATCTTGCTCATCGACTACCATCCCCAGAAGGCTTCTTGTTCCTCATCATTCGGTTGCTTTTCATTTCAATCTGAAATTTGTAAGGGGTGAGTGTTTTGGGAAACACTCAGCAAGTGGGGGTCGATCGATTTTCCAATGATACATATAGAACTTAATCTTTAAAATATTTCTTTAACAAACTTTCAAATCTTATTACTTTTAACTCATCATAACAGAAACGAAACAAATATGAGACAGAGGTTATCAGACGATTCAGAGCAATTCAGAAACAGATCAGAACAATTCAGAACAGAACAGATCGGAACAGACAGAACACTGTTACTCATCTCATTTTCATTGTCAAATTGTCCCCAATAAGTTAGTCCTCTAAGAGGTGAGGCCAGAACACGGTTTTATACCCACCGATGGGGGCCAGACAGAACATGATTTTATACCCACCAATGGGGGCCAGAACAGAACATGGTTTTATGCCCACCAATGGGGGCCAGACAGAATTACAATTCTCGTCCCATTTCAAATTCGAATCGTAACAGTGCAACACAGAATTCGGAGTTTACCAGACAGAACGTATCAGAGTTTTCAGATATCAGAGTTTCAGACGGATTCAGCGGAACCAAAGAATTTTGAAGCATAGAAGAAACATATAATCGATCGAAATTTTAAAACATAACATACTGAATTTCCGAAAAGAAAGGACACACATAAACGCATGTCATAACTTATATATTCAAGTTTTAAAAATACAAACGAATATATAACAAAAGCCCACTTACAGTAATTTTGAAGGTAGGTTCGAAATTGCAAACTTTTGTCCCGAACTTGTCTCTCGAAAATTTGACAGCACTTCGACAGAACTTTTACAGATGACGTCTTTATTTCAGTAGCACTTCGACACAGGTCTTTAGCACTTGAACCGCACGAGCAGTACTTCCTTCTTGTTGAATTGGCCGAGAGGTTTTATGGTGGGGGAGAGGGACTCGAATTTTAAGGCTTTTTGAGTGTGTTTTTCTATCAACCTTAATGTCCTATTTATAGGTGATTTTTGGTCCTTTCATTCTCCTCATGGCCGATTTCTTGGTCCTCAAGATTGGAGTAATGGTGCTCATAATGTAGGTACAAAGTTTCATGCATGAAAATCCAAAATCCCATGCATTCTTCAAGTTCTAGATTAGTCATGAATGTGGCTCAAAATCTCATGCACTCCTTAAATGTCATCTTGATTTTCTAAAGGGTCATTTCCTGCATCCTCAATATGTCCTAGCCTCTTAGCTCCTCTCTTAGCTCCTTCATTGGTTATCTCAATGGTCATTTCTTGCATACTAAGTTTGTCCAAACCTTTAGCTCCTCCTTTTATCTTTTTTTTTTTTGGCCTTTTTAGGACAAGCATGGTTGACCTTCTTTGAGCTGAAAGATCGAGCTCATGAGCTTGGGGTTTTCTCCACAAGAATGAATGAACTTCCTTGAGATGAGGGTTTTAGCTTTTGAGCTTAGGGTTTCTTGTCCAAGAATCTTGGAGCTTCCTTGAGCTGGGGGTTTTAGCTTGTGAGCTGAGGGTTTCCTCTTCCGAGCGACGTACCCTTAATTCTCAAGGTTTTGCATTGCCTCGGCTTCTTTTTGAGCTACTTTCCGAGCTTTTTGAGGTGCTTTGCTTCGAAAAATCTGGGTTCTCACAATGGGTGCATGTGAAGAGTTAGAAGGCTTACCTTTTTGCGTTCAAGCTTCTTCCTCTTTTTTCTTTCTCTTTTCACTCTCCTCTTGATCTAGCACTTTTCCATTCCCCAATTCAATGGCCTTCACTTTCTTTTTTGGATTTGTTTCAGTGTCCAGTTCTCTACTCGCAATCAACTTGGCCAACTGATCTATTTGATTCTCCAGCCCCTTTATCGATGAATCCTGGTTTTGTAGCCTAGTTTCAGTCGATGAGATAAATTTTTACATCATATGCTCCAAATTATACTTCTCCTCTCGAGCCTCAGATACATACATCGTCTGCTCTCCATATTGTTGGCCTCCTTGTGGGCGACTCTGACTGTTTTGACCATCCCATGAAAAATTAGGATGTTGTCTCCATCCAGGATTGTATATGTTTGAGTATGGGTCGTTCCTAGGGTGCTTTCGGGCGGTTTGAGTACCTACATGATTTGCGATTGCCTCATCTTGCACATAGAAAGGATTTCCATCTTGACAATCCTTCGCAAATGCTTACCTCCACATTGTGACAGAATATTGATAAGTGCAAGATTTTCACTTAATTTATATTAGAATCTATTTTGAATTATGCTTGTTTCGAACAGAATTATGCGTTTTTTGGTTTGTTTCTGTTGTCATTTCAGGAATGGAGAAAATAGCGGACACAAAGCCGAGTAGAGTCAGGAAAACATAGTGCCAAGAAGCCTCCGGACAGAACCTCACGCGCGACCGCGCGAGATCACGCGCAGCCGCGCGCGATGATGTGCAAGGAGATCGACAGAAAGGTACGCGCGGCCGCACCACTTCACGCGCAGGCGCGCGCGCACCAATACAGGCGAGTGACCAGACACTTACGCGCGGCCGCACCACTTCATGCGCGACCACGCTTACACACGCATGGGCCAGCGCACGGAAGCAGCCGCGCAGCAGCGCCAGAACTCGCGCCACCGCACGCACAGCGTTCTAGAAAGCCTTATATAATGCACGAGCTAGGTCACAAATGGGAGAGGCCGTCTTGAAGAAGAAAGAAACGAGAGAAGCTAGCCGTCTTTAATAAAATCACGAGAAATGAGAGCGCATACATGAGACGAGGATTCAGAGTGCGAAGAACAGCCACAAATACGAAGAACAACGGATCCAGGGACGGAGACGACACTTCGGATTTGTTATCTTTTCCTTCGTTTTTTTATATTCTACTGTTTGGCTATGTCTAGAACTGAAAATATGTCTGGTCTTCGCTTGGATTTTGTGATGATCTAATTTCCCATTCTAGAGAATGATGTAGCTTTGTGGACACGATGATTTGACGTGGTTATTTTATACGATTGAATTCCATTGCATATTTAATTATGTTTCTCTGTGTTTATTTCTCTGCAATTTACTGGCCATAAATTATTCGTTGTTTGATTAATTCTATAACTCGGGAGAAGAACTAGGATTATAGATCATTAGAGACACATCGTTGAATGTTTATATCGTTCGGAAGGCGTATAACTTTAGCGAGACTTAGGTAAGAACATTGTTTGCCTTTACCAATTAAACGTAGATTTTATTAGGAATAATTGAATCGAAGTTTGATTAATACAATTTATTCGTCACTTGGGAAAGAGGGAATAAAATAATTAAGTGTTCTTGGTAATTAAATAATTGAAATTCGTGAATATAAAGTTACTGAGAATAATTATCGTGGAAACTTGGTGAAATCATTTATCTAGATCTCTTCTCTCATTATTATTTCTCAACTCTAAAGTCTTGACTATTTTAATTACAAGAACTGTTATACATTTTTATGCACACTCCTCGTGGGATCGACACTTGCACTCAAAATTACATTTTACTATAACTTGACGTCGTGCGCTTGCGAGCAATCAAGAAAACACGCAACAAGTTTTTGGCGCCGTTGCCAGGGAGTGTCAAATTTGAATTTATATCAGTGTTGTTACCAATTAGTCTAAATTTTAATTTAGAGCTTTTATTTTTATTTTATTTTATATTGATTAAGTTTTCATTTTTTCCTTGTTGACAGTGTATGCTACGATCGCAAAACTCAGACTTGCTGATTTTTGACTCGGAGATCGAAAGAACTGCGAGGAAGTTAAGAAAAGCAAGAAGGGAAGAGATTCAAGCAATGGCTGATCACAGAGAAAATGACAGACACATCCTGCCAGAGGCTATACCTATCAGAGATCACTTCAGACCAGTGATCAGTAATCATTACTCTGATATTGCAAGAGGAACCATCAACGCAAATAATTTCGAGCTGAAGCCTGCTCTAATCAATATGGTTCAGCAAAACCAGCTTGCTGGGACTGCCACTTCTGATCCTCACGTTCACTTGAGGACCTTCTTGGAGATAACGGATACGGTAAAGATTAATAATGTTCCTTATGATATTATTAGACTGCGTTTGTTTTTGTTCTCTCTAAGGGATCAAGATAGAGGATGGCTCCAATCGCTTCCCTTGGGAAGTATCACGACATGGCAGGAGCTGGCGACGAAATTTCTGGCAAGATACTTTCCTCCTACAAAGTCTGCACAGTTGAAGATTGAGATTAGCACGTTCAGGCAGACTGATTTTGAGCAATTGTATGAGGCATGGGAAAGATACAAGGAGCTATTGAGAAAGTGCCCAAACATGGCTTCGAAGACTGGGTGCAGATCGAACTATTCTACAACGGTCTAAATGGGCAAACAAGAGGAACAATGGATGCTGCAGCTGGTGGCACGATCTTTGCTAAATCTTCCGAGCAAGCTTATGACTTCTTGAACAGATGACGATAAATAGCTACCAGTGGCCTTTTGAAAGGGCAGGAGTAAAAAGGACAGCCGGAGTGTATGCTGTGGACCCTATTACATCACTCACTGCACAGGTATCCGCACTGACCACACAACTCGCAGCTATGAACAAAGTGAGCATATCAGAAACTGAGAGTCCATCGACTGTTGCTGAAGAACAATCTATTACTGAAGAAGCTCAGTACGTCAACAACAGAAATTTTGGAGGATTCGGAGGATATCGAGGTAACCCTCCCCCTAATACTTATCATCCAGGATTAAGAAATCATGAAAATTTTTCTTATGCAAATAATAAAAATGTGTTGAATCCTCCACCGGGGTTCAATACATCAAAGGGGGAGGGAAAGCCTTCGTTTGAGGATTTGGTAGGAACATTTGTTGCTGAGTCTGGCAGAAGGATGGCAAGAACTGAGTCTCGTCTGGACAACATGGAGACTCACATGGGAAATATGGGGGCCACAATGAAATCTCTGGAGACACAAATCGGACAGTTGGCCAACGCTTTGAGAAATCAGAACAGGGGTCAATTTCCTAGTAACACGGAAGTTAACCCAAAAGAACAGTGCAAGGCAATCACTTTGAGGAGTGGAAAAGAGTTAGAGGTGCAAAGTTGCAAGGAGGGAATGGACAAGGAGAAGACAGTTGAAGAGGGTGAGTTTGAGGACGAAAAAGAAGAGAAAAATCAAAAGCCCAATGCCGAAGTTAAAGTCGAACAACCTCCTGTATTTCAGCCGACTCTTCCATATCCGCAGAGGTTCAAAAAGAAGAAATTGGATGATCAGTTTGCAAAATTTTTGGAGATCTTTAAGAAGATACACATCAACATACCATTTGCTGATGCTTTGGAGCAAATGCTGAATTATGCAAATTTTATTAAAGATGTGATGTCTAAGAAGAGGAAGCTGCAGGATTTTGAGACTGTGAAATTGACTGAAGAATGTAGCGCCATCCTGCAAAAGAAATTACCACAGAAATTAAAAGATCCAGGGAGTTTTACTATTTCTTGCTTTATTGGTGGTTCTAAATGTAGTAAAGCTTTGTGTGATTTAGGAGCGAGTATTAATTTGATGTCATTTTCTATTTACAGGGATCTAGAGCTTGGAGAAGTCAAACCTACCACTATCACCTTACAGCTTGCGGATAGAAGTCTCACGTATCCACGTGGGATCGTCGAAGATGTACTGGTAAAAGTAAATAAATTTATTTTTCCTGCTGACTTTGTATTTTAGATATGGAAGAGGATCAGGATGCTCCATTAATCTTTGGGAGACCGTTCCTAGCGACTGGAAGGGCATTGATAGATGTGCATAAGGGTGAACTCACCTTAAGAGTTGGTGGAGAAGAAGTCATTTTCAATATCTATCACGCCATGAAGGGATCAAATGAGGTAAGCACTTGTAAAAGCATTGATATTATAGACTCATGTACGTCTCTTGAATGTGCAGGAACTAGGGATCCTTTGGAGAGCTGTTTGACAAGCGCTGCAGGAACTGTTGATGAAAACAATTGGGAAGTGAAAGAACAGTTGTTGGCTCTTGAAGCATCACAGAAAGAAAGCAAAATGGATGCACCGCTTGAGGAATTGGAGGTAAATGAGCAAACAAAGGTAATACCTCCTTCCCCTGATTTGAAGGAGCTGCCAAGTCACCTTTGCTATGCATTTTAGGTGAAAAGTCGACGTATCCGGTAATCATCTCTTCCTCTCTTACTTGTGCTGAAAAAGATAAATTATTGAGAGTATTGAGGAAATTTAAAACTGCTTTAGGATGGTCGATTTCTGATATTAGGGGAATTAGCCCCACTATATGCATGTATAAAATTTTGATGGAGGAGTCATATACTCCTTCTGTGGATTACCAGAGGAGATTGAATCCAGCAATGAGAGAGGTTGTGAAAAATGAGGTGCTAAAATTGTTAAATGCTGGTGTCATTTATGCCATTTCTGATAGTAGTTGGGTATCTCCTGTACAAGTTATTCCTAAAAAGGGTGGAATAACTGTAGTTAGAAACGAAAATGATGAACTGATATCTACTCGTACTGTAAATGGTTGGCGAGTATGTATTGATTATAGAAAGTTAAACAATGCTACACGAAAGGATCATTTTCCACTGCCTTTTATTGATCAAATGCTCGATAGACATGCTGGCTATTGTCATTATTGCTTTTTAGATGGTTATTCAGGGTATAACCAAATTGCTATAGCGCCAGAAGATCAGGAGAAGACTACTTTCACGTGTCCCTATGGCACGTTTGCTTTTAGGAGAATGCCGTTTGGGTTATGCAATGCACCTGCCACTTTCCAGAGGTGCATGATGGCCATATTTGCAGACATGGTAGAGGAAATCATGGAAGTCTTCATGGACGACTTCTCGGTATTTGTCTCTTCATTTGATCATTGTTTACACAACCTATCCCTTGTTTTGCAGAGATGCCAAGAAAAGAACTTAGTTCTTAACTGGGAGAAATGCCATTTTATGGTCCAAGAGGGCATTGTTCTTGGACATAAAGTGTCTTCTTGAGGATTAGAGGTAGACAGAGCCAAGGTGATTGCCATTGAAAAACTTCCTCCACCAAAGAGCATCAAGGGAATAAGGAGCTTCTTAGGACATGCGGGGTTTTATCGTAGATTTATTAAAGATTTTTCTAAGATCACTAAACCCATATGTAATTTACTTGAAAAAGAATCGACTTTTATATTTGATGATGATTGTTTGCAGGCATTTGAGAAGATCAAAGTGGCATTGGTGACTGCACCGATCATGATAGTACCGGACTGGAAGGAGCCTTTTGAGCTAATGTGTGATGCAAGTGATTATGCAGTGGGCGCTGTTTTAGGCCAAAGAACGGAGAAGATGTTTAGGGCAATTTACTACGCAAGCCGCACAATGGATGCTGCACAACAGAATTACACTACAACTGAGAAAGAAATTCCTGCAGTAGTATTTGCATTCGACAAATTCAGACCTTATTTGATTGGCACAAAGGTAATCGTTTTCACTGACATGCAGCTATTCGCTACCTGTTCGCCAAGAAGGATGCAAAACCACGCCTGATAAGGTGGATTTTGCTATTACAAGAATTTGACTTTGAGGTCAAGGATAAAAAGGGTAGTGAAAACCAAGTGGCTGACCACTTGTCGAGGCTTGAGCTGGAAGAGAAGAGAATAGAGGGAGCTATACAAGAAACATTCCCTGATGAGCAACTCTTCGAGGTAAATTCTATACTTCCTTGGTTTGCTGATACTGCTAATTTTTTGTCTTGCGGCACCCTTCCTCCATATTTGAGCTATCATCAGAAGAAGAAGTTCGTTCATGACATCAAGTTCTATTATTGGGATGATCCATTTGTATATAAGAGGTGTGATGACCAAGTGATTCGGAGATGCGTGGAGGGTATCGAAGCTCAACAAATTTTGGAAAAGTGTCATTCTTCACCATATGGTAGACATTTTGGAGCATCACGAACAGCAGCTAAGGTATTGCAATCTGGTTTTTATTGGCCTAGTTTGTTTAAGGATAGTTATACCTTAGTAAAGTCATGTGATAGATGCCAGAGGTTAGGAAACATATCTAGGCGTCATAAATTACCACTGACAAATGTCTTGGAAGTGGAACTTTTTGATGTCTGGGGCATAGATTTCATGGGAATTTTCCTCCTTTTTTTGGTAATTCTTATATTTTATTAGCTGTTGATTATGTGTCGAAATGGGTGGAAGCAATCGCAACCAATACTAATGACTCTCATGTTGTAGCGAAATTTGTGCATAAGAACATCTTCACCAGGTTTGGAACACCGAGAGCCATCATAAGTGACGAAGGTACACATTTTTGCAATAGAATTTTGAACTCACTTTTGGCTAAATACAATGTGAAGCACAAAGTGGCACTAGCATATCATCCTCAGTCGAATGGTCAAGCTGAAGTATCCAACCGGGAAATTAAGCAAATACTGGAAAAGACTGTCAACACCAACCGGAGGGATTGGGCTATGAAGTTGGATGATGCGTTATGGGCTTATCGAACTGCATTCAAGACGCCTATTGGGATGTCTCCCTATAGGCTAGTATTTGGGAAGGCATGCCACTTGCCACTAGAACTGGAGCACCGAGCATTCTGGGCAGTTAAAAAGTTGAACTTCGACCTGAAAGCTTCTGGCGATGTCAGAAAACTGCAGTTAAGTGAGATGGATGACTTCCGAAATGACGCTTATGAAAACGCCAAGATCTACAAAGAGCAAACTAAGAAGTGGCATGACAAAATCATTGTCCGAAGGGAACTAAAACCGGGACAGCAAGTGCTGTTATTCAATTCACGTCTGAAGTTGTTCCCTGGTAAATTGAAGTCGCGTTGGTCAGGGCCATTTGTAGTAGAAACAATATATCCTCATGGGGCTATCGAGCTGAGATGCAGTGATGGACGAACTTTCAAGGTCAATGGACAGCGGGTTAAGGCATACTATGGAACTGAAGTGAGGAATATTGACAATCTTAGTCTGGGTGAACGCAATTGAACAAGACTGGTAGTCAGGCTGATGACATTAAACCAAGCGCTTCGTGGGAGGCAACCCACGATTATTTTTTGCATTCATTTTGTTCATTTTATTTCATTTTCATTTTTTTATTATTCATTGATTTTAATTATTCATTTCTAGTAGTAATTTGATTTGCTTTAATGTTTGCAAGTGTGTTTAAAAAAAAAATATTGCAAGCGCGCCACCGCGGGAGATCACGCGCAGCAGCGCGCCCATCCAGTGAGCATCGAAACAGAGAGGAGCGCGCCATCACGCGAAATCATGCACAGCCGCGCGCAATACATTATTGGACAAGCACAGAATCTCGCGCGCGGCCGCACCACTTTACGTGCGACAGCGCGCGCTCAATTATTAGCAGAATACAGAAGCTTGCGCGCGGCCGCGCCACTTCTCGCGCGACCGCGCGCACCGCGTGCAGCTCCCCCTTTAAAACCCTATCTCACAATTTCACACACACACAACTCCTCACTCTAAGAAATAGCCGCCACCCCCAACAAATCCTCTCCAAAAATTCATCCCCTCCACAAATCCTCTCCAAATTCACTCAACCCACAAACCTCCATCCCCAAAACTACTCCATAACTCCTTCAAGCCAACTCCTTCTCTCACAAACAAGCTTCACACAACTCATCTCTCCCACCCCCAACAGCAGCTGCCGCCATCGACGCTCCTAGCTGCCGCCACTTGCTATCGCTGAGTGTCATCTCCGGTTAATCTTCTACACTCAAGGGTACCGTTTCTTTTACGTGTTATCATTTGGGGATACTTTTCAAATTTCAAGCAATTGTTGGTGGCATTGTGTCTATATTTGTTGAGTATAAGTGTGGGTATTGTTGAAAATATGCCGCCTAGAAAAAGATCGAAGGATGGGGCTTCTTCTTCTCGTTCCTACGATGCTCATAAATTTTGGAACGAGGAAGCATTCCGAATTTACGAGAGCACCATGTCTAGGTCGATTATTCCAGAAAGAGGGCTAGATCTGAAGTACCCTGAATGTGCAATAATTGAAGAGGTTGAGCGAAGGGGGTGAGTTGATATAGCACAGTCACCGACAGATGCAGTTATACCCGTAGTCCGAGAATTCTATGCTAATTTGAGAATCAAGCACGAGGAATACGGAGTTCTGGTATGAGGGCAATTGGTCTATTTCGATTCGGCAACCATTAATGATATTTACAATCTGTCGAGTTTTGAAAATGACGAATATACTGCGTTGATTACTGGCAATGTTGATTACGATGAGATTATCAGGAGCTTATGCATCGAGGGTGCAGAGTGGCGCTTGAATCAAGGCTCCCCACTCACTTTGAAGAAATCTGACTTAAGCCGTGACCCACGCAGTTGGGCATCTTTTATTCTCTCACGGATCATGCCCTCCTCACATCAGAAAGAAATTACAAAGGACAAAGTGGCGTTGATTTACGCCATAATGACTGGGAAGACCGTGGATCTTGGGAGGCTCATTCACAGCTTTATCATGCGTGCTGGTACAGGACTTATGACTGTCAGCCTCCCGTGTGCACATACTGTCACTGCCCTATGTCTTCATGCCGGTGTGCAATGGGGCGCAGATGAACATGTTTTGAAAGCAAAGGGCCCAATCACGGTATATACTCCACACCGTCTGTGCTTCGAAAGCGAATTGGAAAGACAAGAGGCTAGGGCAGCTTATAATCAGAGGGCCAGGGAACGCCAGCCGCCGCCGCCACCATCGATCCCTCGATCCAGTTTGCGAGACAGGATGTTCCGAATGGAACATGAGATGCGAGCTCAGCGCCACGAGCTGGCCGAGCACCGACACATTACTAATACTTTCATGTCTTATATGATGGACTTCACATCGGTGCTCTCCCAGCGTTTTCCACCTACTGGACCGAGGATGCTCCCTTTCCACCATATCCAGCGTGGCAACCACAGTACCCACCAAATCTATCACCACCACAGCCCATGGACGATGATGCTGAAGATACCGGGAACGATGACTCGAGCCCTGAGTTCTGACACTCGGTAGCGAGATATGTGTTGTCATGTTCTTTACTTTTAGACATTGAGGACAATGCATACTTTAAGTTTGGGGGGAGGGTAAAATTGCTTGTTAGAATTTTTCTTGTTAGAATTTTTCTTGTTAGAATTTTTCTGCAATTTTTTTTATTATTATTGCTCAGTAGTTAGTTTGATTTTTTATTTATTGCATGCTAGATTTGTTAGGTAGAGTAATAGATAAGTAAAATGTGTGACCGATGATGAAAACCGAATTGCGATCCTGAAATATATATGTGTTCATGATAACTTAGGAGTCACAATTATTTTGCACTGTCGTGTTTGTTGATACTATCGTTGCTTAGAGACAAGTTGCATGCCTGTGATGCTAAATAGATGAGGGAGATCTGATTCTTGGTAATTCTTGCATGACATTGATTGACACTTTTGCAATCATAGGAATGAGCTAGGCAATTTTTCACAATATCCTTGGGCCTATATTCTTTGCTTACTATCAATTGTAGCCCTTTGAGCTTCAAGTTAATTGAGATGCTTAAATTTTCTTCGTGCACCTATTTCATCTATCATTTTTATTGAAATTGCATGTGATTGGTTTGTATGAGTTGACTAATGGATTGACGAAGGTCTAGAACTTGTTTGAACACTTTTCGAGGCGAAATACGGATAATATGTAACATAGGAATGATTTAGGCGATCTTTGGAGCCGTTTTGAACCTTCGAGCCTACCAAACGAAAATGAAATATCCCTAGTGTCCCATTTTGAGCCTACAAAAAAAAATCATGTGGTGTATGTCAATGACATACAATTAGCCCCCACTTGTATTTATTCTACTTCCTACAACGACTATCGAATGAAGCTTATACACTTACCGTCTTACCTAATTTTGAGAGAAATAAGTTCATGGGTGTTGTAATGATTCAAATACTCCTTGAAAAGAAAAGAAAAAGTTAAATGTGCTAAAAGGAGTTG
Source organism: Primulina tabacum (assembly GCF_025594145.1). Taxonomy (NCBI): domain Eukaryota; kingdom Viridiplantae; phylum Streptophyta; class Magnoliopsida; order Lamiales; family Gesneriaceae; genus Primulina; species Primulina tabacum. The sequence continues at coordinate 10,924,594 of NC_134556.1, read as the reverse complement.
AAAAAAAAAATTGTGAATCAAAAGTGGTGAAAAAGAAAATATATGGGAGATGAACGATACGAATGAGAAAAAATCAATAAAGTGATGGTGAATGAAATGATAGTGAAAATGATGAAGATTGGATTATTTCTCTCAAATTTTGATGTCCATACCCTTTATTGTAGCCGTGAGCCGTGGCCTGACGTTACAAGCTTACAAGACCTATTAACCTTGTCATATTTATCCAATATACTAGTGGAGAAAAGTTGTTCAAATCAAGCCTATGGATACCTGAAAAAAATTGTCAACGAGTATAGACTTTAATCACTTGCTTGCAAGCATCTCATTTTGTTATTTCATCTTTGGCATACTTGTGATTGACCATTTTTCGAGCCAAATAATCACCGACAAAGTCCTATGTGATCTGTGAATGCAAATTTATATTTTGATGAAGTGTGAGTTGAACTGAACTGAGGATTTCTTGATTCTGTAAGGCGAATGGGCATTACAACTCTATTTGAGCATTCGATGGGGTAAACAAACAGTAACATATCACACACACACATGACTCTTGGGAAATCGTGAATTACATGAAATTAGATGAGTCGGAGGTCAATATCAATTTTCGCATAACCATGACGTTAGTAGTGGCGTTAACCTTTTCCTTAGTTATTAGCTTTTATTCTATTTTGCTCGGGACTAGCAAAAGTTCAAGTTTGGGGGTTTGATAAGTGCAAGATTTGCACTTAATTTATATTAGAATCTATTTTGAATTATGCGTTTTTTGGTTTGTTTCTGTTGTCATTTCAGGAATGGAGAAAATAGCGGACACGAAGCCGAGTAGAGTCAGGAAAACATAGTGCCAAGAAGCCCCCGGACAAAACCTCGCGCGCGACCTGCGCGAGATCACGCGCAGCCGCGCGCGATGATGTGCAAGGAGATCGATAGAAAGGAACGCGCGGCCGCGCCACTTCACGCGCAGGCGCGCGCCCACCAATACAGGCGAGTGACCAGACACTTATGCGCGGCCGCGCCACTTCATCCGCGACCGCGCTTACACACGCATGGGCCAGTGCATGGAAGCAGCCGCGCAGCAGCGCCTGAACTCGCGCCACTGCGCGCACGGCGTTCCAGAAATCCTTATATAATGCGCGAGCAAGGTCAGAAATGGGAGAGGCCGTCTTGGGGAAGAAAGAAATGAGAGAAGCTAGCTGTCTTGGAGAAAATCACGAGAAATAAGAGCGCATACACGAGACGAGGATTCAGAGTGCGAAGAACAACCACAAATACGAAGAACAACGGATCTGGGGACGGAGACGACACTTCGGATTTGTTATCTTTTCCTTCGTTTTTTTTTATATTCTACTGTGTGGCGATGTCTAGAACTGAAAATATGTCTTGTCTTCGCTTGGATTTCGTGATGAACTAATTTTCCATTCTAGAGAATGATGTAGCTTTGTGGACACGATGATTTGACGTGGTTATTTTATATGGTTGAATTCCATTGCATATTTAATTGTGTTTCTCTGTGTTTATTTCTCTGCAATTTACTGGCCATAAATTGTTCGTTGTTTGATTAATTCTATAACTCGGGAGAGGGACAAGGATTATAGATCATTAGAGATACATCGTTGAATGTTTATATCGTTCGGAAGGCGTATAACTTTAGCGAGACTTAGGTAAGAACATTGTTTGCCTTTACCAATTAAACGTAGATTTTATTAGGAATAATTGAATCGAAGTTTGATTGATACAATTTATTCGTCACTTGGGAAAGGGGGAATAAAATAATTAAGTGCTCTTGGTCATTAAATAATTGGAATTCGTGAATATAAAGTTACTGGGAATAATTATCGTGGAAACTTGGTGAAATCATTTCTCTAGATCTCTTCTCTCATTATTATTTCTCAACTCGGTGATTAGATTAATTCTTTGTTTTCAATTACTTTGATTAAACAAACAAAATCTCTTTTGATTTTTCTAAATAAAGTCTTGACTATTTTAATTACAAGAACTGTTATACATTTTTATGCACACTCCTCGTGGGATCGACACTTGCACTCAAAATTATATTTTAATATAACTTGACGTCATGCGCTTGCGAGCAATCAAGAAAACACGCAACAAATATCTCTTGAAGGCGCATTTTCATGCCACTCACATTCAGACTATCTATCTTTCTATTCAAAGCCTCTAGTTGTCCAGTAACAACAAAAAAATCAGTTACCTGGTATACTCCTACATTTCTCTTCTGATTCTTTCTCTCAGATTAAGGATGATAACTGATTGCAATCATTTCCTTCAACAACTCTATCCCTCTTCATCAGTCTTTCTCAAAATATTTCCACAAGTATTTGTATGTGCCTTGGCTCCTCGACTCGCCGCTCTTCATGACGCTCCTCCTCACGCTGGTTCCTTTCCAATATGTATTTTTCATTGATGTTTTCTTATTCTGTGAAACATTCTTTTATATCAAGATGAAACTGCTCAAGTTCAAAGTCAAGTGATCTTGGCATGCACCAGAAAAAGATATTTGGAATAAAAAAAGAGGTATCAGATCAAGAAAAAAAATGAAATAATACTAAAGAAAAAAACTAAAAATACAATAGTGAATTAACAGTGCCCGACAACAGCGCCAAAAAAATGATCGAGCTTTTCTTGCACTAAGAATCCCAAGTAAAAATAACTGAAAAGTTCAATCTCAATGTGATCGCAAGTGCACAATGCAAGTTATAGTATTGTGTAAAAAATACGGATATCATTCCACTGAGACTGTATTACACGAATATTATTTTTACTTATATATTATTTAGCAAACAATAATTTGAAATTATTTGTTAACTACTAGAATTTAAATAACTAAATGGCTCAAATGTTAAATAAGCAATGTAAATTGAATATTTAAAAGTCAAATAGGAAGTACATTTGTTGAGAATCTCGGTTCACCAACTCCTCGCAATTTTCAATAATTAATCCCGATTATTGTTCATTCTCAAGCTATGTCAAACTAATTCGACACGATGAAATAATTAAATGCCTTCAATTATTTTTCAACGGTGAATTGCATGCATGACTTATAGAATCTCTTAGCTTTTGACTTATTAGACTATGGCTATCAATGTATATTGAATTTCATATGTCTATGCAAATTGTAAATCAACGTATCATATTACTTGTTCATATCGCAAATTATTCTCTCGAACTAACTTGCAATATAACATAATATCAAAGCTAGCTAGACTTCAATAATTCAAGGAAAAAAACTAATATAATAAAAAATAAAGTAAAATTCGATGATTTAATTAATTCAAACAATTGTTTGGGGTATGATATCCTTAAATTCAAACAAAAGAAAGAGTTTAGCTCCTGTTAGGATCGATTGGGTGTGATAAAGTATTTAAAAAAGGGTTGAATAAACACTTGACAATTTTCACAATTTTTCGATTGATGAGTCAGTTTAGTCATAAACTGAATTCAGAAGTCAATCAGTTAACTTAATAAAATTGCAGAAATAATTGAAAGACATATAGAATAAAAACTTATAATTAGCAACACAAGATTTTTGGATGTTTGAAGATTTCAAACACTCATACGTCACCTCTTCTATCACGAGTATAGGATATTCACTAAAAGGCTTTGATCTATACAATGATTTGTACAAATCCACTTCAATTTGGACTTAAAAATTCCAAAACTGAAACTCTTATTATCACTATAATTTGTAGGTTTGTTTCATCATACCCGTGCAGGCAGTGCCTGCACGGGCAATGAACGGCCCGGATCACTCCACATGAGTGATCCGGGCCCACCTCCATGTAAAGAAAAAAAAAAAAATTGGCTCGAAAAAATCCGAGCCGTTGGATCGATCCCTGCAGGCAGTGCCCGCAGGGGTAGGGTCGACCGAACCATAATTTGTATTAGTACTCAATTGATGTAATTTCTAAGCACAACTGATCTTACAAAGATCGAATAAAACAACAATGAATGTTTGTGCTTAAAGCTCAAAGTATAGTCTGAAAGCTATGGATATGTATAATAAGTGTGAGTTTTGAAAAACTGAGCTTTGAAAGAATATGAGTAGAGTTCTAACTGAAAAACTTGATAATCGGATGACTCAGTTAACTTCGTATGTGTTGTGTTATTCTTTCGTATTTTTCTCAGCCGATCTTCTCGGCTATTTATAGGCTTTGATTTCAACGGTAACAATGAATGCATTTAAATCTTTATATCCATTGTATAGCCATGTCAACATTCTTCTGACAGTCGTACACTGTATATTTTCTGAAATGCGGTCCCACTGCTTCTGTACAAACTGTCTGTTGTTGGCTACGTCCTTAACTGATTACATGTAAAGCTGATAAAATCGATTGACTTCTTTAGCCGATAGGATTAACTGATTATTGTGTAACTGATCAGTCTCAACTGATCGTTTAGTTGACAACACAGTTCAATTAGTTTCGCTCAGTTCAGTTGCCTAGAATTATATACTCATTAATCTTCAGTTTAGGCAACTATCAGTTTACGAATCTTCAGTTCAGTGACCTTCAGTTTTCTTGATCAGTTGTTCAATCTTTTTACGCTTAATTTATCAAACTCCGAAATTTGGTTTCCAACAGCTCCTAAACGGCATAATAAAATCTCAAACAGTAGTTAAACACAAGTTTTTAAGCTAGAAATACTAAAAGAAACGGAGAAGAAAAAGAACACTGCAAAAATCTCAAGTTTTTCACTTGCCTCCTCGACTTCGAACGTCTTTTTTCCCTCTTTCCGCTTAGTGGCTGCTGATAAAAACTGAGCTCTCTCTCTCTCGTTTTGCCCTAATGCGAGTCGTTTTGCCTCTGCACTGCGTCGGGTCCTTAGTCGTGCCCTAATGCGAGTCGTTTTGCCTCTGCACTGCGTCGGGTCCTTAGTCGTGCTGTGGCGGTCAATAAATCCCGGCCCGACGCGAGTTGTTTTGTTTCGATCTTCAACTCTTCAACCTCTCGTGCTGCGGCAGTCGAGAAATCCCGCCCCAACGAGATGTTCTCTATCCCAATAAGGGGAGGTTGGGAACTACCACCCTAGCGTGTTGTTTTCTGTCCGACTTCTTTATCTTCAACTAAATTTTCATTTTTTTCACCCATTTCCTGAACATTCGCAAGACTTGGTGAGCCTGATCATATGTAACAATTAACGACAAAATGAATTAATTATGGAGTCACAACAAAAAAAATTATACATACTTAGACTCAAACAATACAATAAAACATGTAAATATGATTCGTACATAAATTCCAAATCTTGCGTTGAATGATTAATTATTGTAAGGTGAGTTGTGAAGAGTAGTACACTAGAGCTATCGAACAAAGGGGGTTCTGAGTTCGTGATTAGACGAGATATTTTTATGTGAAAAGATGGGTTGCAGGTTGATTGTGCCCAACAAAAGAGAATTTGTAATGTTTCTTGCCATCATTTTCTTTGGTGAATTAAATTTATCTGTACTTTGAAGTTAACTTGTGCATTTATGGCAGACAGTACACGCCTGATATTACAATTGTTCAGCCAGACCAATTTAGTTATTTTGGGTTCATTATTTTCTATTCACCTCAACAAATTATCAGTATTCAACCCCCATTGATTAACACATACATGCAATCACATGGTCTCATTTACATTCTTCTGATGTCAATTTTAAACAAAAACAGAAGGATGAGAAAACACCAACCTAAGTTCCTCTTGTGGATTGGCCACCACTTATGTGGTGTGGTGGCATAATCGTCTTCCTCTATAGTGGGAGAAGTCACGATTTTAACCCCGATGACAGCGAAACCCTCCTTCCTCCGATTGTAATAGAAAAAGAATAACGCACGGATTGTTACTTGTGAGCTTACCCATTTTCGTTAAGCTGGACTTGGGATTGACATAAACTTTTTCGAAAACAACCTCGATTATAGTTATACTCGCCTGTTGAATTTAAGTAAAGTGCAGTGTACTGATATTTTGTACACAAGTTCGTTAAATTTTAAGTGCAGTGTATCACAAGTTTGTTAAATTTTAAGTAAATTTTGGACGACATTGGATGTGACCAAAAGAGAAGGAAAGAAAAGGGATGTTATTGTACAAGTGAGTGATACAGACATATAAACATCCCATACACCACCGAGGATTTGCGCAATTATTATTGATTATCTCATCAATTAAAAATACACATATTCATATATATCGTAGGACGATAAATACAACTGTCAAAATTGACACACGGTTCGAAAATTGTCAGTCCAACCCACATATTTGACGGGCCAAAGAGTATATACGCACTGTTAATTAAACTCGAGTCCCTTGTAAAAATCGCTTTGGTCCGGATTTATTACATCAAATTGAATTTACTTTGTAACCTTTCTTAATCGAGTATCCATAATGTCTCTACTTTTATTAGTTAAAATAAAATATAAATTTGTTATATAATTTCCACTTTCTAGAAGGGTTTCTATATAGGTAAATTTGAAAAAAAAAAATACATCTGTGTATATTTGATTTAAGATTCAGTATCTAGGTAATTTTTTTTACAAATCGATTCCTGACGACACTGCAAACTTATTTTAACTTCATATAAAGATAAATTTATATTTTTGCCCTTTTATTATTTAAATAAATATATAATATTATCCACCAAAATAATTGTGTCTTCTTCATCTCCCAAATTAGTACCTATTATGGGGTTTCAGATACTTGATTTCGCTATTTGAATACTCCGAATATGTAAAAAAATACTATATTTTCGAGCAATCACTATAAATTCAGTTATTGTAGGTTTTTCATGAAAAATACATTATGATTAATTAATCATTACATTTTTTTAAATTTCATGAAAAATACATTATGATTAATTAATCATTACATTTTTTTAAAAAAAATGTTCATTCTCATCATGAAATAAGATTAAATACTTATTTTGACCTAAAAAGTATTTATTTTGGATTTTCAGATGTTTGATTTGGCTATATAAATACTCCAAATGTGTAATATAATATTATATCTTCGAGCGATTACAATAAACTCGGTCATTCTTGGTCTTTTCATTGAAAATGCATTAAGATTACTTATTCATGTCATCTAATTTTTGAAAAAACATAGTTTCTCACTCATCATGGAATAAGAAAATGAGCTTATTTTGACCGATAATATATTTATTTTGGGGTTCCAGATCTTTGATTTGACTATTTGAATACTCCAAATGTGTAAGAAAATAATTGAGTTTTAAGTAATATTAAGTGATTTTGATGGTGTCATTTGTGAAGTTAAAATATAATGCTAAATTGGTACAAAGAGTATCCAATTCGAGTCTATAAATACTTGATTTTACTCCATAAATACTCATATCAATTATTTGAGGATGTCAAAGTATAGTTTGAAGTTAATATTGAGTGGCATTGGTGATGATATTCGTGAAATAAAAATGTGATACCTAAATTAATACAAATAAGACATAATTCGAGTTCACAAATACTTGAATTTACCCTTTAAATACTCAAAGTTAATTATTTGAAAATGTCAAAATATATAGTTTGAAGTTAATATTGAGTGACATTTGATTGAGGAGATTTGTAAATTAAAAATATGATATCTAAATTTGGTACAAAAAGTACCTAATTTGATCCCATATATACTTGATTTTACCATTTTAAGACTCAATTTTGATTGTTTTGGAATATCAAAAAATACAGTTTCAAGTAGTATTGAGTTACTTTTGATGTGTCATTTGTGAAGTTAAAATATGATACATAAATTGATACAAAGAGTTAAACGTCTCCTACTTTTTAACTTTAAAATCCGATTAATTTTTTTTATGCATACTTTTGAATTCACCATTTAAAATTAACATTTCGATAAATCCAATTAATTTAACATTAAAATCTCAAGTGCATAAAAATCCATAAATCGTCAATTAACAACATTCGACTTCAACTTTTAACATTATCAAACTAACTTCAAAATAAAGCATAAAAATCTCTAATTAACTCATTAACAAAGTCCTTTAAAACTTTAACTATCAAGCTAATGCGATAAATAAAGTCCTTTGAGAGTGTACTGCCGGACTCGATCCACTCAAACGTCAGCGTCTCCCTCAATATCATCATCACCTGCAGCATTCAAACCTAGTTAGTATAATGACTTAGCACGTTCTAAACATGTGTTGCAATAATACATATACAAGCACATGCATTAAAACCGTACTTTTATTTAAAATAAACTTGTAAGAATAAATAAATCATAAATCGTAATGCTTTCAATCATTTATTATTTTGAAGTGAAGTTTGATCCTTGAAAGTTACTAGCTTTTATCCTCTGGTCGACTGATCAGTCTTAGCTCACCATTGTGTGGGGACGGGCACTAAGCACCGACGTAAATGGAAATGAGCCACCTTGGCCCGGCCCCTGATCAGACCTCTTAGGGACCCCACTGACCACGCCTAGCCTAGTTGACCAGCCCCTGGCCCATGCAACAACCTTTTGTGTGACATCTACTAATTTAAAATGCTGCTAATTTTTTTTATAAAGCTCACATTTTCGAAATAAACACTTAAATATTTTTACATACATGCAACCCTACTGAAAAATATAGTGTTTATAAATAATCGTAAATATTTAACAATAAAAAATATAGCAGTTTAAAATTTCCAAACTCATCCAATAAAATAAGCATAAACATAATCAAGTAAAATCATAGTAATCATCAACGTGTAAAATCAATGCCAAAAAAATATTCATGTCCTCACTAATCTCATAAAATCATAATGTGTGGAAGAAATACGGTTCTCGGGTGGTGCGCGTACATCTAGTCCGGCCTACTCAGAATTCGGCACCTCCAGTCCCCTCATCGACATGCTCACATGCATCATTCACACCTAAAGAGTCTAAAGACTCAACACACATGTACCGGAATAACAAGTAAATATTCATAGCGCACAGCAATGAAAAATGTACTGTAATGAACATACCTTTCATGAAATTAAAATGCGTAAATGTAAACGTGTCATATGAAGTCATAACATGTCAAAAGAGCTCATAGTATCATCATAGACTTATACATTTACTTTAGTTGAATTCAGTTCATTAGTTGTGACTTTCGTATCAGTTTTATCATTTCATCATTATATGATGGATCCATCTACATAAAACCGTGGTACCCGGCGGCTGTCGGACATCAGCGACAGTATTACCCATTCACTGTGCCTATGCCTCATCATTAGCATTTACATATACATCATTAGCATATATATATACATCATTAGTCACAACCACTTCTCATCCTTCAAAACATCATCATTTTCATCACTTAGCAAAATCAAGCATATACGTAAATTTTCTTAAAATCAAGCACGCAATGTAATTTCATAATTTCATAAAAATCATAATAATGATGCATAATCATTTAAAAGCATGATAAATTTGTGCTCAGGACTCTGCAAGGACCAAAAACTCATCCCGGGTGCAAAATGACCATTTTGCCCCTGAAAACTCAAAATGACTGTTTTACCCATGGACTTATAAATTTCGACCCGAAGTTTACCAAACTCCTTAAAACATTCCAAAACATATTTAAAAGTGTTTCTTAGATGTAAACTCAAGCACATTTCAAAACCTAATCGATTCGTTTTAAAACTTGGACCGGGGTCCCGGTTTTAACCCGAATCGAAACGAAACATAACCGAATTTCACCCAACTTATTACCACACCTAATACACACATTGAAAGCCTAAAACCATCAATACCAGCCCCTTAAACCCTCGACCAGACCCCGTAGGCTGCTGGAAAATTCTGCAAGTTGCCATGCTCGAACCCTAGTGCGCCAACTTGAGTTACTCGATCCGAGCTCTAATCAACTCGCACCAGCCTCGCGCCAAGGCTACCTAGGACAAAGTTAAGATTAAAAACACCCTACGGAACCAACCCTAGATGCGCACACTGCCCATGCATCAGCCCGCACGATCTACGAACGAAAGATGGCCAATCTTGGCCCTACTCGACACAATAACAAGGACCGCTCTTAGAAATCGTTCAGCTGCTGTTGAGTCCTACATGGCCATGTCACAACCCACCCCCACCCATGGGTTGCACCGTGGCTTGGTTAGGATCCCCTACAGCCGGACCTCACCCCACAACCCGATCTAGTCAACAAACGCCCAAGCAATCTCTAAACTCGATCGATCTCCCTTCAAGCTTCACAAACCCGAAACTCCAACACCTAGTTACCATTTTTCTCGACATGTGCAGCCCCTTACATCATATAACTAGCAGCCCCTTGCAACAAGGTCAAGGAAAACACGAGGTGTGATCAAACCATGCATGAATTCGAGTAAACCATGCTAGATCGAATGATTCCTCATACAATACATAAATATCATCCTATAACAATATGAATGATGAGAAAAATAGGTTTTGGTCGTGCCTTAAAGAATACAAGCTTACAAACTAGAAGACACGCGCGTCGGGGAAGCACCAGAGAAGCGGGGAGGAGACTTGCTTGAAAATGGTGGAAGAAAACGTGACTTGCTGCTGGTTTTACATGTAAAGGTGCTGCTGAAGGAGGGGTGGGCGGTATGTGGGGATTTAGGTTTAGGGTGTGTTTAGTGTAGTAATTAAATAGTAAACAAAATGCTAATGGGCCCTTAATTATATTTTAAAAAGTTCAAAAAAGGTATTAGACCACTAAGCTTAAAAATAGGCCCATCAAGCCCAAACACAGTCCCGAAAAATATTTCGTTTAGATACGTTTTTTAAAATATTGCCCGAGCCTTCAAAAAATCCTTCGAATCTTTAAAATTTGCGTACCGATAAAAAATATGAACAAGCGAGTAAAAATGCACATTAAGGCCCATTATCGAAAAATACACTTAAAAACACTCCATAATAATTAATTAAAATTAATCATTCAATAAAAATATTTTTTCCTTAATTTCCCCCGTCTCCGTTCCTCGTTCGAGCGCGAAATGCAACTTAAAAACCCTAATGCATGAACTTTTAAAATATCGTGAAATAAATCCTAACCAGGCAATAATTATGCATTAAATGCATAAAATCATTAAACACATAATTTAAATAAAATCCTAGATTGCATGCATTCAGGTTACGCGAATTAAATTTCCTGGATCTTACAACTCTCTCCCCCTTAAAAATAAAATTTTGTCCTCGAAATTTAGAACATACCGAATAACTCCGGGTAGCAACTCCTCATCTCGGTCTTAGTCTCCCAAGTAGCTTCCTCCTCGGAATGATTCAGCCACTTGACTTCGACCATGTGGATCACCTTGTTCCGGAGCCTCCTCTCCTGTCTATCCAAAATCTGAGTAGGTCTCTCTTCGAATTACAGGTACGGTATCAGCTGAAGTGGCTCATAGTTCAGCACATGTGAAGGATTCGACATCTACTTCTGCAGCATAGAGACGTGGAACACATTATGAACTCCTGCAAGATTTGGCGGCAATGCAACTCTGTATGCAAGTGTCCCAACTCTTTCTAGGATCTCGAAGAGTCCAATGAATCTAGGGTTGAGCTTGCCCTTCTTCCCGAACCTCATCACGCCATTCATCGGTGCGAGCTTCACAAAAACATGATCCCCTACTGCGAACTCGAGATCTTGCGCCTTTGATCTGCATAACTTTTCTGACGGCTCTGAGCGTTTCTCATCCTGTCTCAATTCCTGACCACTAACTCTGTTATCTGCCTGACAATATTCGGCCCCAACTCTGCCCTCTCCTACCTCATCCCAATACACTTGCGACCTACACTTCCTCCTGTACAGTGCCTCGTATGGAGCCATACCGATAGAAGCCTGATAACTGTTGTTGTATGTGAACTCCACGAGAGGTAACTTCGGCTCCCAGCTACCCTGGAAGTCGATCCTGCAAGATCAGAGTAGGTCCTCCAGAATCTGAATCACCCTCTCTGACTGTCCGTCTATCTGAGGATGGAAGGCAGTACTGAATAACAGCTTAGTACCCAATGCCTGGTGAAGACTCTTCTAGAATGTAGACGTGAATCTTGAATCCCTATCTGACACGATGGACAGTGAGATCCCATGCAGTCTGACTAACTCTCTTATATGTAGCTCTGGGTACTGAGTCATGGTGAAAGTCTTCCTGATCGGTAGGAAATGAGCTGATTTAGTAAGCCAATCAACAATCACCCAGATGTCATTAAATCTTTCAGTAGTCCTCAGAAGCCCTGTCACGAAGTCCATGGCGATATTCTCCCATTTTCACTCGAAAATAGGGAGTGGTCTAAGCTTCACTGCAGGCCTCTGATGCTTGGCCTTGACATGCTGGCATATCAAACACTCGTAGACGAAACGCAGAATATCCCGCTTCATGCCCGGCCACCAATAAAGATTCTGAAGTTCTTTATACATCTTCGTACTCCATGGATGGATGGAGTACGTGGTGCTGTGGGCCTCGCTCAAGATATCTTCTCTCAGGGAATCACTGTCAGGAACCCATAGGTGGTCTCTATATCTGACTATGTCGTCCACAACTATATATACAGTCTCTAGCCCTTAGCCTCATCCTTCTATCCCCACTTCTGTAACTGATCGACAGAAGTCTGCCCTGTCCGAATTCTTTCAGCATTCATCTCAGAAATCTCTCGTTTAAGACTCAACAGTTCAACTAATTCATCAGTTTCAGTTTTATCGTGATTGGAGTCAGTTTGCTTCGCTTTAGCCTTCTCAACTGAGAGAGCTAGCTTGTGATACTCGTTGACCATGTCATGTAATGTAGAAATAAATTCATCACGTGTAAAGTCGGTTGAACTAAAATTGAATATATGCTCACTGGTTGATTCTAGTTCTGTTTCATCAGCCATCAGACACTTGACTTCCTCATCATCACTGGAGCTTCTCAAGCTCTCAGGTTCTGATTCATCGCTATCAGATTCAGCCCATTTGGATTTACTTTCCTCACCTAGAAGAATTTCGTGTTTCTTTTTGAATGATTTCTTATCATCTTTGGTTCTTCTACTGTGCTCATGAGATTTATTTCCCTTCTCAGCTGATACTCGACTATCTTTCTTTGGCTTAGGACAGTCAGCAATGAAGTGTCCAGTTTTTCAATAGTTGTAGCAAGCATTGGGTTCTTCCTTGGTGTTGTTCATCTAATATTGTCTATTGAAAGGAGCCTCGATTTCTTCTCATGAATATTCCAAATTTTTTGACAAATAATGACATTGCGTCATTGCTTAACTGATCAGTAGTTTTCTCAACTGAACCAGTTGGTTCCATTTTGACTAGCACTAAGAGCTGTTGTAGCTGCTGGTGTGGAAGGTTCTCCTTCTCTCGTTTGTAGCTCAAACTCAGTAGGCTTTTAGATCAGCAAATAGGTCATGAAGTTCGACCTTATTTAGGTCCTTTTATTCTCGCATGGCCATGGTCTTAACATCCCATTATTTGGGAAGACCTCGAACAACTTTTAGTGCAACTTCTTTATTTGAATACACCTTTTCAAGTGCATTCAATTCGTTCATTATGCCATTGATTCTTTCATCATAATCGTGCATAGATTCACCAATCTTCATTTTGATGTTGTTGAATTTTTTAACAACAACTGAGAGTTTATTCTCTTTGGTTTGCTCATTTCCTTCGAGCTGGATTAGCTTATCCTAGATTTCTTTTGCAGTCTTGCACATCTTTATGTTGCTGAAAGTGATTTTACTCAGTGTTTTGTACAAGATATCTTAGGCCACATTGTTCAAATTTGCTTATCTTTTGTCATCTGCTGTCCATTCTTCTCTTGGCTTTTCAATACGATGGGGTGCACCATCAGGTATGGCCACAACAATATTGGCTTTCTGTACTCTCATGGGTCCGTCAGTAATGACATACCACATGTCATCATCTTGTGCAGCTAGATGAGCCTGCATTCTAATCTTCTAGTCATCGAACTCTTCTCTTGAGAACATTGGAATTTTGTTGAAGGAAGACATGATGATCAGATTTTGTAGATAGGAATATTCAGGAACAAGATTCAACTGCTCTGATACCACTTGATAGGATCGGTTGGTAGGTGAAAGTGTGTTTAGAAGGGGGGGTTGAATAAATACTCGACAATTATATCACCTTTTCGAATGATGAAGTCAGTTTAGTGATAAACTAAACTCGAAAATCTTGTTATGTCAATACCAATCAGTTAACTTATGAAAGTGCAGAAATAAACTGACTCACAGATAAAATATAACTGAAATTTAGAGACTCAAGATTTATGGATGTTCGGAGATTTCAATCACTCCTATGTCACCCCTTCTATCTATAAGATAGGATATTCACTAAAAAACTTTGATCAATACAAGACTTGTACAGACCCCCTTCAGTTTTGGACTTAACAATGTCAAACTGAAACTCTTAGTTTCAATATAGTTTATCAGTTCTCAACTGATCTGAAACTACTTAGCACAACTGATCTCTTTAAGATCGAATAATACAACAATATATGTTTGTGCTTGTAAGCTCAATGTATAGCCTTTGAATGCTATGAATATATACGCTAAGTGTGAGCTTTTGAAAACTTTAAGTATGAACAGAAAGCTTAGTGAGAATTTCAACAGAACAACAACTTGGTTATATGTGTCACTTGTTTTCTCAGCTGCTCTTCACGGCTATTTATAGTCTTTGCTTCAAACGGTAACAATGAATGTGTTTGAATCTATGTATCCGTTGTTTGCCACGTCAATATCCTTCTGACTAGTCATACATTGTAGCATTGCTGATATGCGATGTTCCCACTACATGTTACAGTCTGCTTTTGTACAGTTTTCGGTTGATAGTTACATTCCTTAACTGATGACGCTAATAGCTCACAACTGATTGCACTAAGACTGATCAGTTCCAACTGATCATCCAGTTGACTACACATTTCAGTTAGCTTAGTTCAGTTGCCTTGTCTGCGCACTAATCTCCAGTTAGGCAACTAATATATTTTGCGTATATTTTGGATCAGCTCTATTCAGTCTTCTTGATCAGTTATTTCAATCTTTAATCGCTCTATTTATCAAACTTCCGAAATTAAGTTTCCAACACCTGCACTTTTCCCATACAGATAGTGTCTCCAAAACTTCAGGGCAAATACCACTACTGCTAGCTCGAGGTCATGAGTCGGATAATTATTCTCACGGAACTTCAGCTGTCTAGACTCGTAGGCTATAACTCTGTCATGCTACATCAGAACCGCGCCCAAACCGAGCTTCGAAGCATCTGTGTAAACCACGAACTCTCTCTGTCCTGATGGAATAGCTAGAACTGGTGTCGTGGTCAATGCTAGCTTCAGTCTGTCAAAGCTCTCTTGGCACTCAGATCCCCAAATAAAATTGGCATTTTTCTTCGTCAAGGCGGTCATAGGCACCGCAATAGAAGACAAGCCCTGAATTAATTTCATGTAGTACCCACCCAATCCTAAGAAGCTACGGATCTCTGTCACGCTCTTAGGCACTGGCCAATCTCTTACTGCTTCGACCTTACTGGGGTTGACCCCAATACCCTCTTGAGATACGATGTGGCCCAAGTATACCACTCTGTCAAACCAGAACTCACACTTACCGAACTTGGCATACAGCCATCTGTCCTGCGAAGTCTGCACTATAGTCCTCAGGTGTTGACTGTGCTCCTCCTTGCTCTTCGAATAGATCGGGATATCGTCAATGAAAACTATGAAGAACTGATCCAAGTATGGCTGAAACACGCGATTCATGATATCCATGAAGATCGCTGGCCCGTTCGTCAAATCGAAGGACATCACCAAAAACTCATAGTGCTCATAACACGTCCGGAAGGCTGTCTTATGCACATTAGACTCTCTCACTTTCAACTGATGGTATCCGGATCGAAGATCTATCTTCGAGAACACTGATGCTCCCTGAAGCTGATCAAAAAAATCCTCGATCCTCGACAATAGATACTTGTTCTTGACTTTGACTCTGTTCAGCTCCCGGTAGTCGATACAAAGCCGCATGCTGCCATATTTTTTCTTGACAAACAGTACCGGTGCGCCCCATGGAGAAAATCTAGGGTGAATGAAACACTTATCTAGCAAATCATGTATCTGGTCTTTCAGTTCTTTCATCTCTGCAGGTGCTAGATGATAGGGTGCCTTAGAGATCGGCACTGTACTTGGCATGAGCTCAATAGAAAAGTCCACCTCTCTGTCTGGTGGAATGCCTGAAACATCGTCAGGGAAAACACTGGAGAATTCTCTGACCAAACTTCCTCTAGCTTCTGATCGACTGGCTCTAACACTGATACAATGCTGGCCAAAAATGCCCGACAGCCTCTCTTCACAAAATTCCTCGCACACATGCAGTAAATGACGTGCGGCATCTGCTGGTGTCTGGCTGCCTAAAAAATAAACGGTTTACCACTGGGCGGTCGGACAGACACTGACCTCTGTCGAAAGTCTATGACAGCTCCGTTCAATGAAAGCCAATCCATACCCAGAATAATATCGAACTCCTGCAACGGTAGCACTATCAAATCTGCATGTACCGTATATTTCTGTAACTGAAGCTCCAATGTCTTCACTATATCCATGAAGATCGCTAGCGCGTTCATCAAACCAAAGGACATCACCAAAAACTCATAGTGCTCATAACACGTCCGGAAGGCTGTCTTATGCACATTAGACTCTCTCATTTTCAGCTGATGGTATCCGGATCAAAGATCTATCTTCGAGAACACTGATGCTTCCTGAAGCTGATCAAAAAAATCCTCGATCCTCGACAACAGATACTTGTTCTTGACTTTGACTCTGTTCAGCTCCCGGTAGTCGATACAAAGCCGCATGCTGCCATCTTTCTTCTTGACAAACAGTACCGGTGCGCCCCATGGAGAAAAGCTAAGGTGAATGAAACCCTTATCTATCAAATCATGTATCTGGTCTTTCAGTTCTTTCATCTCTGCAGGTGCTAGATGATAGGGTGCCGTAGAGATCGGCACTGTACTTGGCATGAGCTCAATAGAAAAGTCCACCTCTCTGTCTGGTGGAATGCCTGAAACATCGCCAGGGAAAACACTGGAGAATTCTCTGATCAAACGTCCTCTAGCTTCTGATCGACTGGCTCTGACACTGATACAATGCTGGCCAAAAATGCCCGACAGCCTCTCTTCACAAAATTCCTCGCACACATGCAGTAAATGACGTGCGGCATCTGCTGGTGTCTGGCTGCCTAAAAAATAAACGGCTTATCACTGGGCGGTCGGACAGACACTGACCTCTGTCGAAAAACTATGACAGCTCCGTTCAATGAAAGCCAATCCATACCCAGAGTAATGTCGAACTCCTGCAACGGTAGCACTATCAAATCTGAATGTGCCGTATATTTTTGTAACTGAAGCTCCAATCTCTTCACTATCTGGGAAGTGAACATCTGATCTTCGGATGGAATCAACACTCTGAACCTTGAATTTATCGCCACTGGTATGATTCTTAGTCGCTTGACGTAGGGGTGTCAAAAATGAACCCGACACGCTAACCCGACACGGGACGACACGAAAAATATCGGGTTTGGGTTTATGATTTTCGGGTTTGGGTTGAAACGGGTCGGACCCGAATGAAACCCGTTAAAAAAAAATTTCCGGGTGGGTTCGGGTTGACCCGGGTTGACCTGGAAAAAATATCAGGTCACCCAGTGATCCGAACCCACCCGACCCATCATGTTTTATTTAAAAAAAAAGTTTTACAATTTACACAACTATTTTCTAGGCCCAGAGTTTCTCATTTCTAAACTAAAATAAAGCCCAACCCATTAATTCTCTAATGTATCTAAAGATTAACCCTTGTAGTTGTTGGCTTCTCATTTCTCATCTCGTCCAGCCTCCAGACGTATCTTTCTCCGCTTCTCACTCAAGAGTCCAAGTGAAACCCTTCACGGCTAATCCGCTTCATTTAAGCTTCTGCTTGGAATTTTGTGCGCTGTTTTTTTACTCGTAGTGGTTGTGGCCTTATTTTTCATCTGCAAAAGCAGAGCAGCGAGAAATATTGGTCCTTGGAAGACTGGATTGAGTGGGCAATTGCAGAAAGCATTCATTACAGGTATGCTTATCCATTTCATAGAATAGTAGACTGGATTGAGTATATTGGAAGACTGGATTGAGTGGGCAATTGCATACTGGAATTGAGTGGGCAATTGCAGAAAGCATTCATTGGAATTATTCGATTATATGCTTGTTGAATTATTCGATTATGGATTATTGTGGGCAATTGCAGAAAGCATTCATTGTGAAAGCATTCATTATATGCTTTCAACATATATATGGTCCACTCTACTATTCTATGTATGCTATGTAAATGCTTGTTGAATTATTCGATTATATGAGCTGCAATTTTCGTAAATCATTTCAATTTTCCAAGAAGTCATATAAATCTGCTTTCATAGACTTGTATGCTATAAAATATTTTGACATTAATTGGAAGAAAAACAATAAACAAATAAAATCAAAAGATTGACTCATTTGTAACAGATGTAATATAATATGCATTATTGTGAAAGTGGGTTTTCTTGGAGGAAAAAAAGGGGAAGAGTGATATGACTTGAATATATTGGTCCAAAACAGGATGTCTTATGACTTAAAACTTTCCTTTACACCGAAAGAAAGAAAAGATAGGTGTATATGGAGTTCCTTTTGGTTGTATTAGTCAATGACAATTGACAAACACAAATAAGACAATCTCGAGTTGACCAATATGATTTCAAGTATGTGCTGAGATTTGTTCAAAGATTTATATAACAAATAACAATCAATATCTTTATACAATGCCTTGTTTATTTTTCTCAGGTTGTTACTTGTTTTGAAGGAATTGTTAATTTTTTGCTTGTAACTAATAATATTTTTATGCCTTTTTATTGATAGAATGAGTTCATAACCTATTGATCTTGTTCACGAGGAGGATAGTGTGGAAGGTGTACGTGTGTTGGATTTAGATGTTGATGAAGAAACAGGTAATAACTTGCAAGGCCGGGCCTCCGGAAGTGTTAAATGAAAGAGACCTTTAAAATCACAATGGTGGCAATATTTTGAGATGCTTCCAGAAGTAGAAGGAGAAGAAAAGCGTTGAAAATGTAAAACATGTGGGACTACGTACAAAGCAGACAGTATCATGGGGACAGGTAATCTCCAACGCCATATTCTCAAACAGTGTCCTAGACAGAGAACTCGTGATATTGCTCAGGCTTTGTTAGAACAAGGCGATAAAAGTCTTGCCATAAGGTCACAAAAGTTTAGCCAAGAAAGATTTAGAGAGTTGCTAATATTAGCAATTGTGAGACATGATTTACCGTTTCAGGTTGTGGAATATGAGACAATTAGATCAATTTTTATATATTTGGAACCTCAAGTCAATCATTTCACTAGAAACACCGCAAGGGCTGATATTCTCAAGATGCATAAAAATGAATACAATAGACTAGCTCAAGAAATGCGTTCATGCCCTGGAAAAATTTGTTTCACTTCCGATTTGTGGACTTCTATTTCCACTGATGGCTATGTATGTTTGACAGCGCATTTCATTGATTCTAATTGGGTTTTGCAAAAAAGGATTATCAACTTCTCTTACATGTCTCCACCTCATCTGGTATTGCATTGTGTGATAAAATCAATAGCTTATTCAATCTTTGGGGAATTCAGAGAAAGGTTTTCACAATTACGTTGGACAATGCCGCTGCAAATGATGTGTTTGTTGGCCTTTTAAGGGATCATCTTAGTTTAAATTGTTCATTAGTGAATGGTGGCGAGTTTTTGCATGTTCGTTGTTGTGCACACATTCTCAATTTAATTGTCCAAGAAGGTTTGAAACTAATTGATCATTCTGTTGATAAGATTCGTGAATGTGTAAAGCATGTAAAAGGCTGTCAAGTGAGAAAGAAAAAGTTTGTAGAATCTGTTACCCAAACTTCGCTGGATCCTAAGAAATCACTAAGGCAATATGTTCCTACTAGAGGGAATTCTACTTATTTGATGCTTTCTAGTGCCATTTATTATCGACATGCTTTTAATCATTTGAAATTGACTGATACTAATTTCACACACTGTCCATTGGTTGACGAGTGGGTTCAAGCTGAAAAAATATGCAAATTTCTTGAGGTTTTCTATGAGACAACAACTTTGTTTTCTGGGGTGAAATATCCTACTGCCAACCTTTATTTTCCTCGTGTCTTTACGGTTCAATTGACATTAAGTCAATCCTTGCAAAGCTCTGATGATTTCATGAGATCAATGGCCAATCGGATGTTTCAGAAATTTGACAAGTACTGGAAAGAATATAACATTTTGTTGTCCATTGCTGTGATAGTTGATCCGAGGTTCAAGATGCAGTTTGTTGAGTTTTGTTACAACAAGTTATATGGACATGGTAGTAACGAATTAAGTCTGGTGAAGTCTAAATTAGTTTCTTTGTTTGAGGAATATATGGGCCTTGCTTCTAAATCAAGTAGTAGCAACACATCTACGAGTTCTCACAGTGGCATTGATGATAATGCTTCTCTTCCTCTAAATTCAAACAGTGGATGCATGGATGTTTTGAAGGTATTTATGATAATTTTTTACTTTTCGTTACCAATACATTTAATTTATGATGTAGGAATTTGACACATTTCAAAGAACAGAATTAAATGATAGAGCTCAAAAGAGTCAATTAGATCTTTATTTGGATGAACCGAAAATTGACAGATCTTCAAATTGTGATGTTCTTGCATTTTGGAAAGCTTACCAATTTAGGTATCCTGAACTTGCACAAATGGCCAGAGTTATTTTGAGTGTTCCAATTTCTACAGTTGCTTCTGAATCAGCTTTTAGCACGGGTGGTAGGATACTTGACCAATATCGTAGTGAAATGAAGCCTGATGTTGTTGAGGCGTTGGTTTTTTGTAGAGATTGGTTAGTTGGACAGAAAGGTTAGTGATTCTTCTTGTTATTTTCATTTTAAAGTTATCTGTTTTACTAATATTTTATTTTTGTAGAAACTACAGGAGTGAGGTTGGATGATTTGACTGAAAATGTTATGAATTTATTCATAAATGAGGATGATGGATCAAACAATGTTGCAACGGATGATTGATGATTCTAACAATGATATGATACCTAGTATTGAAAAGTAAGTTAAATTTTATAAATTCATAATTTTTGAAAACTTTCAGCCTTTCTTATTTTTCTTGAAAATGTTATTTAAAGGTTTGACTTCTACAAACAAATGTAGAACAATGAAGAAGTCAGAAGACAGAAGTGGAGCTTGATTATTGTCACTTGAAAGTTGAAAATTATTTTGTTATGTTTGAAGACTTTTTGAATAGCTTTTGTTATTATGTGTTTGAATTAAATGTTATTATTATCATTATGTGTTTTGAATATTTATCTAATTATTGTGTTGAAAATTAATACTACACATAGACAACTAAAATTCTATTACACATAATCACAACATTACACATTCTTAATGAGAAACTTGTGAGGATATTATTAGAAATGTTAGCTATATACTCACATATCTCAGTATATTATAGCAGACGGTGTTTTTTTTTTTCTTCACTTGAAATAATTTATGTTTTATTTTGTATTTTTACAAGAACCAGTTTGTGGTACATATTACTTAAATTTTTTATATTAAATAACTTCTATTACCATGCACTAAGGTTTAAAAATTGAATGGAATCAATATACTTTGGAGAATTGAAATGTCTATGAGCCAAAAATAGAAAGTCCGTATCATACTCAAAATTTAATAAGAAAGCAAGTAGGAGTAGCCATCTGTGCCTTGAAAATATCGGGTAATGCTAGTCCCAATTGTTGGAATTTTGATGCTTAATGAATGAAAATTAAGCAAATAAATCAATGTGTTTGATTGGAAAAATTTGAAACGAAGAACGAAACTTAATGAACGAATATTAAGTTCGGTGGTTCTGAATAAAACTCGAAAAGAGTTCATCATATGTTGAACGAACTTAAAACGAGTAGTTGGAACATGTAAGGGACGAAAATCGAAAGAAAGGAAAAAAAATTGCGCATGAACAGTAGCAAGCGCGCACCTGCGCGCGGATCTGCTCGCAGGCGCGGACCCGTGCGCGGTTCTGCGCGCGGTACGCGCGCCTGCCGAGCGCCCTTGGCAGGCGCTGACGAGAGGTGCCGAGCGCTGCTCGACAGCGCGCACGCGCACGCCAGCGCAGGCGTGCGCATAGACGTGTCCCTTCGAGTTTTTCAGACATTTTTTCATTTCTTTGGCATTGTTTGATGCTTGTGATCAGTTACAATGGTCAAGAGACACATCCCTCTCATATTTGAATACCACAAACAACAATCTTAAGAAGAATTTTGGATTTTTGATTATTTGCAAGAAGAATTTGAATGGCGTCAACATCTACAATACCACAAACAACACCAATCTCTTTAATTTTTTTTGAAATATAATTTCACATTTAAATTTTTTTAAATAAAGATAAAAGTTTCATTTCAAAATACCAAAGAGACATGTACCATGTAATTTTTTAAAAAACTTTTTCCCCCTAACATTTCACGTTGATTTTCAACAGAGACACTTTCTGAAAATTTTAAATTTGAAGGTTTTTTTCTATATTTTTTATTATTTTTTATTTTTTTGATTTTTTTTCATTAATTTTTTTTAAAAAATAAATAAAATTCGGGTTAGGCGGGTTAGACGGGTTGAGTCGGGTTAGACGGGTTCGTGTTCGGGTTGGGGGTTTTCGGGTTGCTTCATGTTCGGGTTGGGTTCGTGTTGAAAAAAAAATCGCGGGTTGACCCGAAACCCGACCCACCCGACCCGATTGACACCCCTAGCTTGACGAAAGATTCGGATATAAATGAATGCGTAGCCTCTGAATTTAGCAATGTATGTGTGGCTACACCTGAAGTATATATCCTCATGTGACAAAAAATCAAATCTGATCGTGTTGAAACTTAAGAAATTTCTTATCGGCAATTATCCCAAAATCCTCAAAAATTCACTGGATTAATCCCAAACATTCTTCAAAATTTTCTAATTTGACTTCCAAATTTTCGAAATTTGCAAATTGGCCATTAAAGTTTCGAAAATTACATTTTGGCCCTATGAAAATTTTCGAAAATTACAATTTGACCCCTGAACATTTTTGAATTAATACCCCATAAAATCATAAAATTATCGAAAAATTAGAATTAAATCCCCAATTTTTAATAAGTTTCGAAAATAGTCCCCTAAAAATCTCGATTTCAGCAATTAGGTTTTCATTTTATTGGTTATTACAATTGGGTCCTAAAATGCTCCAATTAAACAACTAAATTCTTAATCCCAACTTGGTAGAACATACAGCCTAATGTGTTTTAATTTATCAATCTCATAATATAATTCTCATCACAAGCATAAAATCCATGCAATCAAGCGATAAATCAAAATCTTAAACATAAAGGTTACCAGTAATCAATGTCGAATATGGCTCTACCTCGGCCTCCTCGGCATGCATCACATATGCTCAGCCAGTAATGAGACCCGTATTCCTAGGGCAGTCTGCTGCTTTATGACACTCCTGCACGCAAACGAAGAATGTGTAGGTCCCTCATAAACACTTGCCGAGATGGAACTTGTTGCACTGCGTGCATAGCTGTCTCTCTGCCGGCTTCGGCGCCCCTGGTACCTGCGGTGGCTTCTGCTGAACAGGCCTCCTAATCTTTCCCTGGGTGGCCCGGTAAACTTCTTTTTCTGCGGCTGGGAGCTGGGCTGGGCCTGATGCCGCTTCCGCTGCATCTCAAAATCGATGTCCCTCAAGGCCTACTCGGCCAGGAAAGCACAATCAGTCGCATCATCGTAACTAGCCGGTCTCATCAGCATCACATCCCGGCGCAACGTCGGCCTCAGCCCATCCATGAAATGCCTCAGCTTCTGGGCGGAATCTCTAGCAATGAGGGGCACAAAATGACAGCCCCTGTCAAACTTACGGATGAACTCCGCCACAGTCGATTCTCCCTTGTCAACGGCCCCTGACATCCGCTGGGAATACTTGTCGTAGAACATCTCCTTGAACTGCTCCCAAGTGAGGGTGGCCAAGTACACTCCGTGGGCAGCTCCCTCCCACCATAGGGATGCGTCATCCCTCAGCATATATGCGGCGCACCTGACCTGGTCGTCGTCCCTCATATCAAGGTACAGAAAATGCAGCTCCAGAGATCGAATCCAACCCTATGCCAGGAACGGATTAGTGGTGCCCCCAAACTCCTTCGGGTTGAGCCGCCTAAACTTCTAAAAATATCAGTCTGAGGTCTGGGAGCCTTCTGCACCTGCTCCAATAACCTAGCCATACCCTCTAGTACACGGGTAGCTGCATCCATCGGGGGTAGTGGTGGTGGTCCTCACCCATCTCCAGGAATATCGTCACGTCTGTCTGCGCTGGGTTCACATTTGGAAGGCATGATATCTGAATACAGTCCAATTTATAAATGTAACCCATCATGCACTATAATATAGTTTTTCAAAATATTAAGTCTTTAAATCATAAAAGCAGCTAAACATGCACTGTAAATCATCGTAAAACGTACATCATACAATCATGCAGGTGATAGCAGTAAATCATTTAAAAAATTTAAAACATAAAAGCTTACAGACTTGAGGCTTGAAAACTGAACTGCAGAAGCTGGCGGTGGCACAACACTAAACAGAACCCTTGCTCTGATACCAACTGTGACATCTAGCAGTTTAAAATGCTGCTAATTTTTTTTTATATAAAGCTCGCATTTTCGAAATAAACACTTGAATATTTTTACATGCTTGCAATCCTACTGAAAAATATATTGTTTATAAATAATCGTAAATATTTGACAATAAAAATATAGCAGTTTAAAATGGCCAAACTCATCAAAATAAGCGTAAACATAATCGAGTAAAATCATAATAATCATCAACGTGCCAAAACCAATGGAAAAAAATACTCATGTCCTCACTAATCTCATAAAATCATAATGTGCGAAAGAAATGCGGTCCTCGGGTCATGCGCGCACATCCAGTCCTGCCTACTCAGAATTCGGCACCTCCAGTCCCCTCATCGACATGCTTACCTGCATCATTCATACCTAGTAAGTCTAAAGATTCAACACACTCATACCGGAATAACAAGTACATATACATAGCATAGATCATTGAAAAATATACTATAATCAACAAACATTTCATGAACTTAAAAACCGTAAATGTAAACGTGTCATATGAAGTTATAACATGTCAAAACAGCTCATCGTATCATCATATACTTATACATTTACTTTAATTGAATTCAGTTCAATAGTTGTGACTTTCGTATCACCTTTATCGTTTCATCATTATACGATGGATCCATCTACATAAAACTGTGGTACCCGACGACTGTCGGATATCAGCGACAATATTATCTATCCACTTTGCTTAGGCCTCTTCATTAGCCTTTACATATACATCATTAGAATTTACATATACATCATTAGTCACAACCAATTCTCATCCTTCAAAACATCATCATTTTCATCACTTAACAAAATCATGCATATATGTCAATTTTCTTAAAATCAAGCACGCAACGCAATTTTCATAATTTCATAAAAATCATAATCAGGATGCAAAAACATTTAAAAGAATGTTAAATTTGTTCTCAAGATGCTGCCAGGACCAAAAACTCACCTCGGGTGAAAAATGACCATTTTGCTCCTGAAAACCCAAAATAAGATCATTTTGCTCCCGGAAACCCAAAATAACCGTTTTAACCCTGGAGCTCTAAATTTCGACCCGAAGTTTATCAAACTCCTTAAAACATCCTAAAACATATTTAAAAGTGTTTCTTAGACGTAAAATCAAGCTCATTTCAAAACGTAATCGATTTGTTTTAAAACTTGGACCGGAGTCCCAATTTTAACCCGAATCGAATCGAAACTTAACCGAATTTCTCCCAACTTATTACCACACCTAATACACACATTAACAGCCCTAAAACCTTCAATACCAGCACCTTAAACCCCTCGACCAGACCCCATAGGCTGCTGGAAAATTCTGCAAGTTTCCATGCTCGAACCTTAGTGCGCCAACTTGAGTTATTCGATCCTAGTTCTAATCAACTCACACCAGCCTCGCACCAAGGCTACCAAAGACCAAGTTCAGACTAAAAACACCCTACGGAACCAACCATAGATGCGCACACTTCCCATGCATCAGCCCGCACGATCTACAAACGAAAGATGGCCGATCTTGGCCCTACTCGACACAATCACAAGGACCGCTCTTAGAAATCGTCCAGATGCTGTTGTTTCCTCCTTGGCCATGTCACAATACTCCCCCCCCCCCCCCCCCCCCCATGGTCTGCACCGTGGCTTGGTTAGGCTCCCCTACAGCCGGACCTCCCCACAACCCAATCTAGTCCACAAACGCCCAAACAAGCTCGAGACTCGATCTATATCCCTTCAAGCTTGACAAACCAGAAACTCCAGCACCTAGTCACCATTGTTCTCGACATGTGCAGCCCCTTACGTCATATAACTAGCAGCCCCTTGCAACAAGGTCAAGAAAAACGTGAGGTGTGATCAAAACATGCATGAATTCGAGTAAACCAAGCTAGATCGAATGATTCCTCATACAAATACATATGTATCAGCCTATAATTATATGAATGATGAGAAAGAACAGGTTTTGGGCATGCCTTAAAGATTATAAGCTTACAAACTCGAAGATACGCGCGTCGGGGAAGCACCGGAGAAGCGGGGAGGAGACTTGCTTGAAATGGTGGAAGAAAATGTGACTTGCTGCTGGTTTTACACGTAAAGGTGCTGCTGAAGGAGGGGTGGGCGGCTGTTATGTGGGGATTTAGGTTTAGGGTGTGTTTAGTGTAGTAATTAAATAGTAAACAAAATGCTAATGGGTCCTTAATTATATTTTAAAAAGTTTACAAAAGGTCTTGAGACCAATAAGCTTAAAAATAGGCCCATCAAGCCCAAATACTCTCTCGAAAAATATTTCGTTCAGGTACATTTTTGAAAATATTGCATGAGCCTTCAAAAAGTCCTCCGAATCGTTAAAATTTGCGTGCCGATAAAAAATATGACCAAGTGAGTAAAAATATCCATTAAGGCCCATTATCAAAAAATACACTTAAAAACACTCATAATAATTAATTAAAATTAATCAATCAATAAAAATATTTTTTTCTTAGTTTTCCCGGTCTTCGTTCCTCGTTCGAGCGCGAAATGCAACTTAAAAACCCTAATTCATGAACTTTTAAATACCGTGAAATAAATCCTTACCATGCAATAATTATCCATAAAATCATTAAACACATAATTTAAATAAAATCCTAGATTGCATGCATTCAGGTCACGAGAATTAAATTTCATGGACCTTACACTTTGCGCACCTGAACAAGAGCTGCGGCCGCCACCTCGCTTAATTAGGATCCTATCTAGACTAGGACTCTTCCATCTATTAAACCACCAACCCTCTCGCACCCTAGCCATCCCTGGACCATGTTCCAACCCTTGGTCGCCAATCTAAGCCAGCATCAAACCGCCTGCCGGCGTGCGAAGCCAGCCATGCGCACGCATGGGAGAAGTCCTAGCCCTATTGGACTCATCCTCAGCTGCTGTCAATGAGTCCTAGCCGTGCACTAGGACTCTTCCTAACATCAAGCCATATCCTTCACGACTCCTGCCCAAGTGATAAGTTCAAGATTTGCACTTAATTTATATTGGAATCCATTTTGAATTATGCTTGTTTCGAACAGAATTATGCGTTTTGGTTTGTTTTGATTGTCTTTTCAGGAATGGAGAAAATAGCGACACGAAGTCAAGTGGACCAAGAAAACAACATACCGCGCAACCGAGAGCACACCAACGGACAGTGGTGCGCGCGCGATCGCGCCACATCACGCGCAGCCGCGCACGCAAAGATGAGTCACCCGAGCAGAACATCGCGCGCCATCGCTCCAACTCTCGCGCACCCGTGCGCAAGTACGAGCCAACAAGCAGACGCCTACGCGCCATCGCGCCAGTTCTCGTGCTACCCGCGCGCATACATGCACGGCCAGACACAGCAGCTCGCGCGCCACCGCGCCATTTTCACCGCCACCGCGCGCGCTGCGTCTCAGAATAATATATAAGGTGCGAGTAGGTCAATCTGAGGAGACACGCCTGTTTTGGACGAAAATATAGGGAGAAGACTCGGAGCGAAGGCGAGACGAAGGCAAGACACGCGAAGATCGATTACAAAGATGAAGAGCGACGAATCTGGGGACAGAGACGACACTTCGGATTTGTTATCTGTCTTTTGCATTTCTATTTTCTCATATGTCAATGTCGAAAACTTTGAACATGCGTCGTTTTTATTTCGATTTCATGATGAACTAATCTCTCATTCTAGAGAATGATGTAGCTTAGTGGACACGATGATTTGACGTGGTTATTTTATAAGATTGAATTCCATTTCATGTTTACTTGTGTTTCTCTGTGTTTATTGCACTGCAATTTACTGGCCATAAATTGTTTGTTGTTTGATTAATTCTACAACTCGGGAGAGGGACTAGGATTATAGATCATTAGAACACATCGTTAAATGTTTATAGCGTTCGGAAGGCGTATAACTTTAGCGAGGCTTAGTAAGAACGTTGTTTGCATTTATCTATGAAACTTAGATTCTAATTAGGAATAATTGAATCGAAGTTGATAGATACAGTTATTCGTCACTTGGGAAAGGAGGAATAACATAACCTAAGTGTTCTTGGCCATTAAATAATTGGAATTCAGGAATATAAATTCAACTGTGAATATTTATCGTGGAAACTTTGTGAAATCATTTCTCTAGATATTCTCTCATTATTATTTCTCAATTCGGTGATTTAATTAATTCATTGTTTTCAATTAATTCGTTCAAACAACCTAACCTTTTATTTGATTCTTCTAAATAAATTTAAGACTATTTTAATTACGAGCACTGATATACATTTTTTATACACACTCCTCGTGGGATCGATATCTGTACTCTAACCAGTACTAAAACTTGACACCGTACACTTGCGGTAGTGAAAACTCGCAACAAGTTTTTGGCGCCGTTACCGGGGAGTGTCAAATTTGAATTTATATCAGTATTGTTACCAATTAGTCTAGATTTTAATTTAGATCTTTTATTTTATTTTATTTTTTGATTTATTCACTTTCTCTGTTTGACAGTGCATGCTAAGATCACACAGCCCTGATTTGCTTATTTTTGATCCGGAGATCGAGCGAACTGCGAGAAGATTGAGAAAAGCGAGAAGGGAAGAAATCAAAGCGATGGCTGATAACAGAGAGAATGACCGACAGATGCCGCCTGAGGTTATACCAATCAGAGATCACTTCCGACCAGTGATCAACAATCATTATTCTGGAATTGCCCGAGGGACCATCAACGCAAACAATTTCGAACTGAAGCCCGCCCTGATCAATATGGTTCAACAAAACCAGTTCGCTGGAACTGCTACTTCAGATCCTCACGTTCACCTGAGAACCTTCTTGGAAATCACAGATACGGTAAAAATTAATAATGTTCCTGGCGATATTATTAGATTGCGTTTGTTTCCATTTTCTCTTAGGGACCAAGCTAGAGGATGGCTCCAATCATTGCCACTGGGGAGCATCACGACATGGCAGGAGCTGGCGACAAAATTTCTGGCAAAGTACTTTCCCGCTGCAAAGTCTGCACAGTTGAAGATTGAGATTAGCACGTTCAGGCAGACTGATTTTGAGCAATTGTATGAGGCATGGGAAAGATATAAGGAGTTGTTGAGGAGGTGCCCAAATCATGGTTTTGAAGACTGGGTACAAATCGAGCTTTTCTATAATGGATTGAATGGTCAGACGCGTACAACTGTTGATGCAGCGGCAGGTGGCACAATCTTCGCCAAATCTCCTACTCAAGCCTATGACTTACTTGAGCAGATGACTATTAATAGCTACCAATGGCCGTCTGAGAGGGCAGGAGTACCGAGGACAGCTGGAGCTTATGCTGTGGATCCTATCACATCACTCACTGCACAAGTATCAGCATTGACTACACAGATAGCGACTATGAATAAAGTGAGTACATCAAAGACTGAGGGAGCATCGTTTGTTGTTGAAGAATCGCAAATTGCTGAAGAAGTGCAATACATCAACAACAAGAATTTTGGAAGCTATGGAGGATATCGAGGTAACTCTCCCCTTAATACTTATCATCCGGGACTGAGGAACCATGAGAATTTTTCATATGCAAACAATAAGAATGTATTGAATCCTCCACCGGGGTTCAATACATCAAATGGGGATGGGAAGCCATCATTTGAGGACTTGGTTGGGACATTAGTTTCTGAATCTGGTAAGAGGATGTCTAGGACTGAGTCTAGGCTTGACGACCTTGAGACACACATGGCGAGTATTGGTGCTACCTTGAAAATCCTTGAATCGCAAGTGGGGCACATAACGAAGCAACTCACGTCTCAACAGTCAGGCGCTGTACAAAAGAATGCAGACCCAAATCTGAGAGAGGTGAATGCCATTTTTATACAGCATGAAGAGATTGGAGTAGTAAGCAAAGAAGAGAAAGTTGATCAGCCGACTCCAAGCAAAGGGAGTCGAGGTAAGAAAGGTAAGAGTTATGATTTTGATCAACGCATTGATATTTATTTACTTCCCTACCCCCAAAGATTTTTACAATTGAAGGCTGAGTTTCAAAAGAAAAAAGGTCTTGAAGATCTCAAGAACCTACACTCTAACATTCAGTCTGCAGAGCAGGAAGAGGTGGCATTTACTGGAGGAGATGATAAGGGCGGGAAAGGAAATCTTCCTAAGAAGCTACAAGACCCTGGGGAATTTGTTGTACCATGTGAAATTGGAAGTCAATCGGTGAAAAAAGCTATTTGTGATTCAGGAGCGAGTGTGAACATAATGCCAAGTTTCCTTTACGAGAAACTTGGATTGAGCAAGATGAAGCCCACGGGGCTAAGTTTACAAATGGCAGATAAATCGATCAAGACACCGCTGGGTATTGTGGAAGATGTTGAACTTAAGATTGATAAAACAAGGCTCCTTGCAGATTTTGTGGTGCTTGACATGGGGAACAGTCAGAATGTTCGTGCTATTTTAGGACGACCATTTTTGGCTACTGCTGGAGCCGTCATTGATTTGAGACAAGGAAAACTGACCATGGCGGTTGATGGTCAAAACATAGAACTCAAGGCTTCCAAGATATCATACGATCCACCATGAACAAGATTGGTATAGTCGGGCTGATGACGTTAAACCAGGCGCTGTGTGGGAGGCAAACCACAATTTATTTTCTTTAGCATTCATTTTGTTTTTATTATTTTATTTTACGTCCTTAGTTGTTAATTTTACCCACCACCAGATCTATCACCGCCGCAGCCCATGGACATGGATGACACAGATGCTGCGGACAACATCTCGAGCGCCCGAGTTTTGACACTCGTGCGCGAGGTATGTGTTGTCGTGTTCTTTATTTCTATACGTTGAGGACAATGCATACTTTAAGTTTGGGGGAGGGTAAAATTGCGTTGCTTGTTAGAATTTTTAGAATTTTTCTGCAAATTTTTTGTTTTATCGCTCAGTAGTTAGTTTGATTTTTTTTATTTATTGCATGCTAGATTTGTTAGGTAGAGTCATGGATAAGAAAAATGTGTGGCCGATGATGAAAATTGAATTGTGGTCCTGAAGTTTATATGTGTTCATGATAACTTAGGAGTCACAAATATTTTGCACTGTCGTGTTTATTGATACTATTGTTGCTCAGAGACAAGTTGTATGCCTATGATGCTAAATAGACGACGGATATCTGATTTTTGGTAATTCTTGCATGACATTGATTGACACTTTCACAAACATAGAAATGATCTAGGCAGTTTTTCACAATATCTTTGGGCCTTTGTTCTTTGTTTACTGTCAATTGTAACCCTTTGAGCCTCGAAAGTTTTTGAGATGCTTAAGAGTTCTTTTGTGCATGCCTTGTATATCAATTTTTTGTTGAACAAATGCAGATGATTAGTTGGTATGAGATGATTAATGGATTGACGGTAATCTAGAACTTGTTTGAGCACTTTTCGAGGCGAAATACGGATAATATGTGACATAGGAATGATTTAGGCGATCTTTGAAACCGTTGAGCCTTCGAGCCTACCAAATGAACATGAAATATCCCTAGTGTCCCATTTTGAGCCTACTGAAAAATCAAGTGGTGTGTGTCAATGACATACAATTAGCCCCCACTTGTATCTATTCTATATCCCACAGCAACTACCAAATGAAGCTTATACACTTATTTTCCTACCTGCTTTTGAGAAAAATAAATTCATTGGTGTTGTAATGATTCAAATGCTCCTTGAAAAGAAAAAGAAAAAGTTAAAGTGTGCGAAAAGGAGTTGGCAAAGAAAAGAGGAAGAAAAAACAATGAAAAGAATCACACAAAAGTGGTGAAAAAGAAAAAATTGGAAAATGGAGGATATGATTGGGAAGAAAACAATAAAGAGATGGTGAATGAAATGCTAGCGAAATTGACGAAGATTCGATTATTTCTCTCAAATTTTGAATTCCATACCTTTTATTGTAGCCATGAGCCGTGGCCTAACGTTACAAGCCTACAAGACCTATTAATCTTGTCACATTTATCCAATATACTAGTGGAGAAAAGTTGTTCAAGTCAAGCCTATGGATACCTGAAAAACATTGTCAACGAGTATAGACTTTAATCACTTGCATGCAAGCATCTCATGGTGTGATTTCATCTTTGGTATAATTCCGTTGAATATTCATCGAGCCAATTAATCACCAATAAAGTCCTATGTGATCTATGAATGTGAATTTGTATTTTGATGAAGTGTGAGTTGAACTAAACTGAGTATTTCTTGATTCTGTAAGGCAAATGGGCATTATGACTCTATTTGAGCATTCGATTGGGTAAATAAACATTGACATATCACATACTGCACGGGACTCTTGGGAAATCATGAATACATGAAATAAGATAAGTCGGAGGCCAATATCACTTTTCGCATATCCATGACTGTAGTAGTTTGCGTTAATTTTTCCCTTCTTTATTAGCTTTTATTCTATTTTGCTCGGGAATAGCAAAAGTTCAAGTTTGGGGGGGTTTTATAAGTGCAAGATTTGCACTTAATTTATATTGGAATCCATTTTGAATTATGCTTGTTTCGAACAGAATTATGCGTTTTGGTTTGTTTTGATTGTCTTTTCAGGAATGGAGAAAATAGCGACACGAAGTCAAGTGGACCAAGAAAATGACATACCGCGCAACCGAGAGCACACCAACAGACAGTGGTGCGCGCGCGATCGCGCCACATCACGCGCAGCCGCGCGCGCAAAGATGAGTCACCCGAGCAGAACATCGCGCGCCATCGCTCCAACTCTCGCGCACCCGCGCGCAAGTACGAGCCAACAAGCAGACGCCTACGCGCCATCGCGCCAGTTCTCGCGCTACCCGCGCGCACACATGCACGGCCAGACACAGCAGCTCGCGTGCCACCGCGCCATTTTCACCGCCACCGCGCGCGCGCCGCGTCTCAGAATAATATATAAGGTGCGAGTAGGTCAATCTGAGGAGACACGCCGTTTTAGACGAAAATATAGGGAGAAGACTCGGACCGAAGGCGAGACGAAGGCAAGACACGCGAAGATCGATTACAAAGATGAAGAGCGACGAATCTGGGGACAGAGACGACACTTCGGATTTGTTATCTGTCTTTTGCATTTCTATTTTCTCATATGTCAATGTCTAAAACTTTGAACATGCGTCGTTTTTATTTCGATTTCGTGATGAACTAATCTCCCATTCTAGAGAATGATGTAGCTTAGTGGACACGATGATTTGACGTGGTTATTTTATAAGATTGAATTCCATTTCATGTTTACTTGTGTTTCTCTGTGTTTATTGCACTGCAATTTACTGGCCATAAATTGTTTGTTGTTTGATTAATTCTACAACTCGGGAGAGGGACTAGGATTATAGATCATTAGAACACATCGTTAAATGTTTATAGCGTTCGGAAGGCGTATAACTTTAGCGAGGCTTAGTAAGAACGTTGTTTGCATTTATCTATGAAACTTAGATTCTAATTAGAAATAATTGAATCGAAGTTGATAGATACAGTTATTCGTCACTTGGGAAAGGGGGAATAACATAACCTAAGTGTTCTTGGCCATTAAATAATTGGAATTCAGGAATATAAATTCAACTGTGAATATTTATCGTGGAAACTTTGTGAAATCATTTCTCTAGATATTCTCTCATTATTATTTCTCAATTCGGTGATTTAATTAATTCATTATTTTCAATTAATTCGTTCAAAAAACCCAACCTTTTATTTGTTTTTTCTAAATAAATTTGAGACTATTTTAATTACGACCATTGATATACATTTTTTATACACACTCCTCGTGGGATCGATATCTGTACTCTAACCAGTACTAAAACTTGACACCGTACACTTGCGGTAGTGAAAACTCGCAACACCAAGCCTAGGTCGAGCCGCACGCCCTCCTTCCCCTATCCGAACCCTTACATGCCCAAATTCCATGAAAACCCTAGGACTCTGCCCCTCACCATGCACGGCCCCTTCTTGTTCGAGTGTAGCCCTCATGTTGTCCCTTAAGTGACACTTTTTCCTAGCCCTTTAATATCTTATATTGGTAGCATCACCCTTGAGAATCATAACACGACTTATGCACGAATAAAAGCATCAAAACTTTGAAAATATTCGTCAATACATTAAGAGACTTTTACTCAATTATTTTTCATGCTAAAATAAACAAAGCATGCATAATATGGTTTGAATGATACGTCAAAGGAGTTTAGAAACGTGCCTTTGCATTTTAGAACACTCGAATATACGATAGTTGGCGTAGGGCGCGGAGAAGGACGAACGAGCAACGACGAATCCTTACTTTCTCCTCCTCAAGTTTTCGAAATATGGTGTGTGAAGTGGACGGCTGAATGGCTCTAAAAAAGACCTAGGATTTCTCTTTTTTTATATAGATTTTAATTTGCATGTTAATGGGCTTAGGTTTTGGGCCTTTAAGTTTAGGATAAATTGAGCCTACTAATCTTAGATAATTTAGGCCCAATTGATAAGTGCAAGATTTGCACTTAATTTATATAACAATCCATATTGAATTATGTTAGTTTCGAACGGAATTATGCGTTTTTGGTTTTGTTTTGTTGTCGTTTCAGGAAAGGAGAAAAGAGTGCACATGAAACCAAGTAGAGTCAAGAAAACAAAGTGCCATGAAGCCCTCGGACAAAACCTCAGCGCGTAGCCGCACGTGATGATATGCAAGAAGATCGACAGAAAGGCGCGCGCGACCGCGCCACTTCACGCGCAACCACGCGCGCCAGATAAAGCTCACTGACCTGAGAAGCACGCGCGACCGCGCGACTTCACGCGCAACTGCGCGCACGCAGAAACAAGCGAGAGACCAGAAGCTCGCGCGCCACCGCACGAGATCATGCGCAACCTGCGTGCAGCGTCCAGAAATTTTATAAATTTACGTGGATCCTAGGTTAAAGGGGGATTCAGCCGTCTTGGGAGAAAAAAGCACACGAGAGCCAAAGAGCACAGGCACGAAACGGAAAGAAGCACGAAGACGAAGAACAACGAATCTGGGGACGGAGACGCCACTTTTGATTTGTCATCTCTTCTTTCGCTTTCTAAATTTTAGTGTGTTGCGATGTCTAAAATGTTGAACATGTCTTGTTTTAGCTTGGATTTCTTGATGAACTAATTCTGCAGTCTAGAGAATGATGTAGCTTTGTGGATACGATAATTTGACGTATTTATTTTATATGATTGAATTCCATTTTATATTTAATTGTGTCTCTTTGTGTTTATTTCTACTGCAATTTACTGGACCATAAATTGTGTATTGTCTGATTAATTCTACAACTCGGGAGAGGGACTAGGATTATAGATCATTAGAGACACATCGTTGAATGTTTATATCGTTCAGAAGGCGTATAACTTTAGCGAGGCTTAGGTAAGAATATTGTTTGCATTTATCAATTAAACTTAGATTTTATTAGGATTAATTGAATCGAAGTTTGATTGATACAATTTATTCGTCACTTGGGAAAGGGAGAATAAAATAATTAAGTATTCTTGATCATTAAATAATTGGAATTCATGAATATAAATTTAACTGAGAATAAATATCGTGGAAACATGGTGAAATCATTTCTCTAGATACATTCTCTCATTGTTATTTCTCAACACGGTGATTAGATTAATTATTTTTTTTCTATTAATTCGATTAAGCAAACCAAATCTCTTTTGATTTTTCTAAATAAAGTTGAGAATATTATAATTACAAGTATTGATATAATTTTAGTTTACACTACTCGTGGGATCGACACTCATACTCAAAACTTCATTTTTACTAAAACTTGACACCGTACACTTGCGGTAGTGAAAACACACTAACAAGTTTTTGGCGCCGTTACCGGGGAGTGTCAAATTTGAATTTATATCAATATTATTACCAATTAGTCTAGATTTTAATTTAGAGATTTTATTTTATTTTATTTTATTTTTATTGTGTTGTTCATTTTCTTTGCTTGGCAGTGCATGTTAAGATCGCACAGCCCTGATCTGCTTATTTTTTATCCAGAGATCGAAAGAACTGCGAGAAGACTAAGAAAAGCGAGAAGGGAATAAATCCAAGCAATTGCTGAAAACAGAGAGGACGCGAGATATAACCCGCCAGACGTTATACCTATCAGAGATCACTTCAGACCATTGATCAACTCACATTATTCTGGCATTGCTCGGGGGACCATAAATGCCAACAATTTCGAGTTGAAGCCTGCACTGATAAATATGGTTCAACATAACCAATTTGCGGGAACTGCCACTGCTGATCCTCACGTTCATTTGATGACTTTCCTGGAGATCACGGATACGGTAAAAATTAATATTGTTCCTGATGATATTATTAGACTGTGTTTGTTTTCCATTTTCTCTTAGGGACCAAGCAAGTGGATGGCTCCAATCACTTCCGTTGGGGAGCATCACAACGTGGTAAGAGTTGGCAACAAAGTTCCTTTATAAATATTTTCCCCCTGTAAAGTCTGCGCAGTTGAAGATTGAGATTAGTACGTTCAGGCAGACTGACATTGAGCAGCTCTATGAGGCATGGGAAAGGTACAAGGAGTTGTTGCGGAGGTGCCCGAATCATGGTTTTGAAGACTGGGTACAAATTGAGCTTTTCTATAACTGGTTGAATGGTCAGACACGGACAACGGTAGATGCAGTGGCAGGTGGCATGATCATTTCCAAGTCTCCTGTTCAAGCCTATGACTTGCTTGAGCAGATGATTATTAATAACTACCAATGGCCGTCTGAGAGGTCAGGAGTACCGAGGACAGCTGGAGTTGATGCTGTTGATCCTATCACATCACTCACTGCGCAAGTATCAGCATTGACTACACAGATCGCAACTATGAATAAAGTGTGTACATCAAACACTGAGGGACCATCGTTTGTTGTTGAAGAATTGTAAATTCCTGAAGAAGTGCAATATATCAACAACAAGAACTTTGGAGGCTATGGAGGATATCGAGGTAACCCTCCCCCTAACACTTACCATCCTAGTTTGAGAAACCATGAAAATTTTTTTTACGCAAATAATAAGAATGTATTGAATCCTTCCACCGGAGTTTAATACATCAAATGGGGAAGGGAAGCCATCATTTGAAGACTTGGTTGGAACATTTGTTGTTGAATCTGGTAAGAGGATGTCTAGAACTGAGTCTAGACTGGACAACCTTGAGACACACATGGCGAATATTGGTGCTTTCTTGAAAATCCTTGAATCGCAAGTGAGACAGATAACGAAGCAACTCACGTCTCAACTGTCAGGAACAGTACAAAAGACTGCAGACCCAAATTTGAGAGAAGTGAATGTCGTTTTTATACAGCACTGAGGAGATTGGAATGATGGAAGTAGAAGAGAAAAAAGTTGATCATAAACCTAGCTGGGAGGATAAGCCGACTCCAAGCAAAGGGAATCGAGGTAAGAAAGGTAAGAGTTATGATTTTGATCAATGCATTGATATTTCCTTACTTCCCTATCCCCGAAGATTTTTACAACTGAAGGCTGAGTTTCAAAAGAAGAAAGGTCTTGAAAATCTCAAGAACCTACACTCTAACATTCAGTCTGCAGAGCAGGTAGAGGTGGCATTTACTGGAGGAGATGATAAGGGGAGGCAAGGAAATCTTCCTCAGAAGCTGCAAGACCCCGGGGAATTTGTTGTACCATGTGAAATAAGGGGTCATTTAGTGAAAAAAGCTATATGTGACTCAGGAGCGAGCGTGAATATAATGCCAAGTTCTCTCTACGAGAAACTTGGATTGAGCAAGATAAAGCCCACATGACTAAGTTTACAAATTGCAGATAAATCGATCAGGACACCGTTGGGTATTGTGGAAGATGTTGAACTTCAGATCGACAAATTGAAGATTCGAGCAGAGTTCCTGGTACTTGACATGGAGAATAGTCAGAACATTCACGTCATTCTAGGACGACCATTATTGGCTGCTGTTGGAGCCGTCATTGACGTGAAACGAGGAAAGATGACCATGGAAGTTGAAGGTCAACTGGTGGCAATAAGAGCATCCAAGAAATCATACGACCCACCATGAACAGGATTAGTGACAGTCGGGCTGATGACAATAAACCAAACGCTGTGTGGGAGGCAACCCACATTTATTTTTTGCATTCATTTTGTTTTTTTTATTTGATTTCAATTCTTTAGTTGTTAATTTTAATTTTCTCTAGTCAAGTATTAATTTAAGTGTTTTTTTTTTTTTGAAGATTTATGCGTGCCACCGCGCGACATCACGCGCAGCCGCGTGCGCTCAATTATTGCGGGAGGACAGAATGGCGCGCGCGGGCGTGCCACTTCACGCGCTTCCGCGCACCATGTACAATTTTTTCTTTTATATATCCTACCTCACGAATTTACTATCATATTTTCCTTCCTCACAAACTCCACCGCCTCCTTCACCCTTCCTTACAAACACTCACCTCCATATACTTAAATCCTCTCCAACATAAACACTCCATCCTCTCCACCAATTCCAACTCAAAAACTTCCACAAACCTTCAACTCCAAAAACACTCATCATCTAAACTCAACCCCCACTCAACATCTCCACACCACAACCTCCAGCGCCACCGTCGCTAACCAGACTGGCCACCACAGTACCCACCACCAGATCTACCACCGCCGCAGCCCATGGATGAGGATGATGAAGATGTTGCGGACAAAAACTTGAGCAATGAGTTCTGACACTCGTGCGTGAGGTATGTGTTGTCACATTTATAGTTTAAATTATACATTGAGGACAATGAATACTGTAAGTTTGGGGGGTCATTTGCTTTGCGTATTGATTGTTTGAGTTGTTAATTCATTGTTAGTTTAGTTATTTTCTGCACAGTAGCTAGAATTTTCGTATTTCGCAGTAGTAAAAAAAATATTTATTTATTTATTGCTTGCTAGTTTTGTTAGGAAGAGTCATGGATACGTCATTGTATGGCCGATGATGAAAATGAAATCGTGGTTCTAATGCATATATGTATTCATAATGACTTGGAAGTCACAAATATCCTTGCACGGTAATGTTTGTTGATACTATCAATGCTTGGAGATAATTTACATACCTGTGATGCTAAATAGACAATAGAGATCTGAATTTTAGTATTTCTCACATGACATTAACTGACATATTTGCAAACACAGAAATGACCTAGGCAATCTTTCTCAATGTCTTTGGGACCTGTTTCATTGTTATTATCGTTCGTTAGCCCATTGAGCCTTGAGTAGATTGAGATGCTTGATTTTTCTTCATACACCTATCTCATAAATCTTTTTTTATTGAAAAATGCATGTGATTGGGTTGTATGAGTTAACCTATGGATTGACGGAAAACTAGAACTTTCTTGAACACTTTTCGAGGCGAAATACGAATAATATGTGACATAGGAATGATTTAGACAATCTTTGGAACCGTTTGAGCCTTCGAGCCTACCAAATAAACATGAAATATCCCTAGTGCCTCATTTTGAGCCTATTTAAAAAAAATCAAGTGGTGTGTGTCCATGACATGCAATTAGCCTCCACTTATATCTATTCTACATCCACAACAACTACCTAATAAAGCTTATACACTTATTGTCCAATCTAATTTTGAGAGAAATAAGTTCATGGGTGTTGTAATGATTCATATACTTCTTGAAGAGAAAAAATGTGCAAAAAGAAGTTGAGAAAGAGACTGAAAAGAAGAAAAAAACAATCAAATGAATGAATCAAAAAGTGGTGAAAAAGGAAAATATGGGAAATGGAGTATCTATTGAACCAAATAATCACCAATAAAGTCCTTTGATATCTGTGTAAGTGAATTTGTATATTAATGAAGTGAGTTAAACTGAACTGAAAATCTCTTGAGCTTATAAGGCTAGTGGGTGCTGTAAATTTATTTGAGCATTTGATTGGGTAAATGAACATTACATATCACACACGCACGTGACTCTTGAGTGATTATGAATTACATAAAAATGGATTAGTCGGAGGCCAAGATCAATGGTTGCATATCCATGACTGTTAGTCGTTATCATTACTTGTTGATTAAGTTCCTGTTTTAATTTCATTTTGCTCGTGACTAGCAAAAATTCAAGTTTGGGGGGTTTGATAAGTGCAAGATTTGCACTTAATTTATATAAGAATCCATATTGAATTATGTTAGTTTCGAACGGAATTATGCGTTTTGGTTTTGTTTTTGTTGTCATTTCAGGAAAGGAGAAAAGAGTGCACACGAAACCAAGTAGAGTCAACAAAACATAGTGCCATGAAGCCCTCGGACAGAACCTTGCGCGCAGCCGCGCGCTATGATATGCAAGAAGATCGACAAAAAGGCACACGCGACCGCGCCACTTCACGCGCAACCACGCGCGCACAGATAAAGCTCATTGACCTGAGGAGCACGCGCAACCGTGCGACTTCACGCGCAACCGCGCGCACGCAGAAACAAGCGAGAGACCAGAAGCTTGCGCGCCACCGCACGAGATCATGCGCAACCGCGCGCGCAGCATCCAGAAATTTTATAAATTTGCATGGATCCTAGGTTAAAGGGGGATTCAGCCATCTTGGGAGAAAAAGCACACGAGAGCCGTAGAGCACAGGCACAAAATGGAAAGAAGCACGAAGATAGATCACGAAGACGAAGAACAACGAATCTGGAGACGGAGACGCCACTTTTGATTTGTCATCTCTTCTTTCGCTTTCTATATTTTAGTGTGTTGCGATGTCTAAAATGTTGAACATGCCTTGTTTTAGCTTGGATTTCGTGATGAACTAATTCTGCAGTCTAGAGAATGATATAGCTTTGTGGATACGATAATTTGACGTATTTATTTTATATGATTGAATTCCATTTTATATTTAATTGTGTCTCTCTGTGTTTATTTCTACTGCAATTTACTGACCATATATTGTGTATTGTCTGATTAATTCTACAACTCGGGAGAGGGACTAGGATTATAGATCATTAGAGACACATCATTGAATGTTTATATCGTTCGGAAGGCGTATAAATTTAGCGAGGCTTATGTAAGAACATTGTTTGCATTTATCAATTAAACTTAGATTTTATTAGGATTAATTGAATCGAAGTTTGATTGATACAATTTATTCGTCACTTGGGAAAGGGAGAATAAAATAACTAAGTGTTATTAGTCATTAAATAATTCATGAATATCAATTTAAATGAGAATAACTATCGTGGAAATTTGGTGAAATCATTTCTCTAGATACTTTCTCTCATTGTTATTTCTCAACTCGGTGATTAGATTAATTCTTTGTTTTCTATTAATTCGATTAAGCAAACCAAATCTCTTTTGATTTTTCTAAATAAAGTTGAGACTATTATAATTACAAGTATTGATATAATTTTAGTTTACACTACTCGTGGGATCGACACTCGTATTCAAAACTTCATTTTTACTAAAACTTGACATCGTACACTTGCGGCAGTGAAAACACACTAACACCAATAACACCTATTTAATTGATAAATAAAAATTTATAAAAAATTAGTTTTCAGATATAGTACTTTTGATCTTTTAAAGTCCTTCGTTTTCCGCAAAACCGGCTTCCCGGATAATAATAGAGCTTATCTCGTAAAATAATTTGAACTCTACCATTTTTAGAAAAATTTAATCATATAAATAAGCCTTGAAAATATTTATTGAAAAATATTTATTTTATCTTGGTCGTGATCGGCCTCCATTCCCCAACCTATTGTCGAATATTCAGGTAAAATCTACAGTTTTCATAAAATCATGCAATTAGACCATTAACCATATAATATACGTCATGTAAGCATTTAAAATTAAATAAAACAATTAAGCAATTTAATCCATTTGCATGCATGTGTTTACATGGGTTGACTTTTGGACGTTACAAAGAGTATCTAATTCGAGTCTATTAATACATGATTTTACTCCCTAAATACTAAAATTCAATTAATTTTTTATGTCAAAGTATATAGTTTGAAGTTAATATTGACTGGCCTTTGATGATGACATTCATGATGTAAAAATGTGATACCTAAATTAATACAAATAATACATAATTCGAGTCCAGAAATACTTGATTTTACCCTTTTTACCGATTTAGGTATCATATTTTAACTTCATAAATGACAAATAAAAAGTCGCTCAATATTACTTAAACTATATTTTTTTATATCCCAAAATAATAAAAATTGAGTTTTAAAAAGGTAAAATCAAGTATATGTGAAATCGAATTAGGTACTATTTGTACCTATTTATATACCACATTTGAATTCACAAATCTCATCATTAAAAATAACTCAATATTAACTTCAAACTATATATTTTGACATCCTCAAATAATCGAATTTGAGTATTTAAAGGGTAAAATCAAGTATTTGTGGGCTCGAATTATGTATTATATTTATTAATTTAGGTGTCACATTTTTATTTCACGAATGTTATCATCAATGTCACTCAATATTAACTTCAAACTGTATTTTTACATCCTCAAATAATCAAAAATAAGTATTTAGGGAGTAAAATCAAGTATTTTTATATTCGAATTAGATATTCTTTGTATCAATTTAATTATCACATTTTAACTTAACAAATGAAATTTTCAAAAGTCATTCAATATTACTTGAAACTATATTTTTTTACATCCCAAAATAATAAAAATTAAGTTTTAAAGGGGTAAAATCTAGTATATATGAGATAGAATTAGGTATTGTTTGTACCAATTTAAGTATCACATTTTCAATAGGTATTGTTTGTACCAATTTAGGTTTCACATTTTCAATTCACAAATCTTATCATCAAAAGCCACTCAATATTAACTTCAAAGTATATATTTTGACATCATCAAATAATCTAATTTGAGTATTTAAAAGGTAAAATCAAGTATTTGTGGACTCGAATTATGTTTT
Source organism: Primulina tabacum (assembly GCF_025594145.1). Lineage (NCBI taxonomy): Eukaryota > Viridiplantae > Streptophyta > Magnoliopsida > Lamiales > Gesneriaceae > Primulina > Primulina tabacum. Next base: position 10,881,097 of record NC_134556.1, on the reverse strand, counting down.
ACATATATTAATTTAGATATCACATTTTTACTTCACGAATGTCATCATCAGTGCCACTTAATATTAACTTTAAATTATATTTTGATTTTCCCAAATAATTGGATATGAGTATTTATAGGGTAAATTCAAGTATTTGTATACTCTAATTAAATAATTTTTGTACCAATTTATGTATCACATTTTAACTTTACAAATTAAACCATCAAAAGTCACTCAATATTACTTGAAATTCAAACATTTTCTTACACATTTAAAGTATTCAAATAGCTAAATTAAATATCTGGAACCCCAAAATAGATACGTTATCGGTCAAAATAAGTATGTTTTCTAATTCCATGATGAGTGAGAAACTGTGTTTTTTCAAAAATTAGATAAAATGAATAAGTCATCTTAATGCATTTTCAAGGAAAAGGCCAATAATTATTGAATTTATGGTAATCGCTCGAAGATTCAGTATTGTCTTACTCATTTTGAGTATTCATATAGGCAAGTTTAAGCATCTAAAACTCCAAAATAGATACTTTGTAGATCAAAATAAGTACTTAATCTTATTTCATGACGAGTGATGAAATATGTTTTTTTTAAAAAATAAAATAACATGAATAAGTCATCCTAATAGATTTTTCATGAAAAGACCAACAATGACTGAATTAGTAGTGATTACTCGAAAATATTTTTTTTATATATTTGGAGTATTCAAATAGCGAAATCAAGTATCTGAAATCCCATAATAGGTACTAATTTGGTAGATTGAGAAAACACAATTATTTTGGTGAATAAAATTATATATTTATTTAAATAATAAAAAGGCAAAAAATGTAAATTTGTCTTTGTAAGGAAGTTAAAACTAAGTTTCTAGTATTGTCATTTATTGATTACTGAATTTTAAATCAAAGATACACGGAAGTATTTTCTTTTCAAATTTACCCCTTCTATATTCAATTCCATTTAAATGGGTTTTATAGGTTCACAAAAAAATGTGCAAATTCACTAAAAATGAGCCTACAAAAGTCACGCCATGTTTTATAGTCACTAACACATGAATACACATTTCTAGTTAATAAACATTATTTAAAAATTAAGGAAAATTAAATTATTTGAATTATATATTTCATGTACAAATGGTAAATTTTACTAAAACTCTATAATATGTTCATATTCATCACAAGTATGGACATCCTCGGACACTATTAGAAATACTCATATCGAATTTTATTCCTTAAAAACTAAACGTGTTAATTATGATTATTATATAATGTGCATATTTTATTTCTTCGAAATCTATAAAGTTATCAAATTAAAGGTTAGTTTGGTTGGCATGATAAAAGGGTGATTGGTGAGTAATCACTCATCATCACATGTTTGGTATAAGTATTGGTACTCTCAATTATCTTGTGGGCTATCACATGGCCCGTGTATGGCCCGCACTGTACATATTACATGGGAGATTAACAATTACATCTTGTCCAAGTGATTCTTTATACAACCCAAGGACAATAATATATAATTCTTGTTTTACCCTTTAATAACAAGTATGAACTAAATTTATACATATGATTTAATAATATTTATGATAAGAATTCAATATAAATATTAAATTATAAAAGTTTACGCAATAAAATATAATTGTAAAATTTTAAAAATCGTCTTAATCACAGCTTATGGATTTACTACTCACTGTTTAAATTTTAATTATTTTTCAAATTATATAATTCAAAATAATAATAATAATAATAATAATAATAATAATAAATAAGATGTAAAATAATAATACTAATAAATGAGAAGATACAAATTAATATCAATAATATAAAATTAAATAATGATAAAAAAAATTAATTAAATTAATAAGAAATTATTGAATAATAAAATTACTGATTAATTATAATTATAATTATAATTAATGTTGAAACTATAATTAAATTATTGATTAAAATAATATATCATTAATTATAAGGAGAATAATTATTATATAAAAAATAATTTTAGAAAATAAAGAAAATGAATTATTATTATTAATATCAGGATTTGTATAATAAAAAAAGTTATTAATAAATAATAAGAAATAAATTTTTGATAAATAATAACAGTTACGAGTCGGAAGAAGAATAATTAGTAAAATAAAAATGAATTAGTAACAAAATAATAAGAAATAATCAACGTAAAATCAACAAAATTCATTACAAGTAACAAGAAATAATTATATAATAAATATTAACAAGAAAAAAAGATAATAATGAATGATATTTAATGAATAGGTAATAAATAATATTAAAAATAATAAGAATTAATCAAATATTTTTTAAAATTATTTATTTGTTTATTATTATTATTATTATTATTTTATTTTCTATTATTTATTTATTTTTTGTTTATGTTTATTATATTTAGGTAAGGTGATTATATACACATATTGAGGATATTTTGGTCATTTCAAGATAATACACAAAATTAATCTATAATTTTAAAATCATACCAAACATCGTATATTTTATCTCACTATATTATTTATCATCATCTCTCATTTTTTAATCACACTAATTAGTAATCTTTTAGTTATCATATCATACACATCAAACATAGCCTTAAAGTATAACATATGCGAGTGAGTTTGACTAAACTATGGTCGCCGAGTCGTATGATTCTAAAATACCACGCAATCTACGGCTTGCTCGACGTGGTGCAGGCCGTCCAGATTTTGACATGTGTCAATTTTCGACACATGCATGTGTAAGAAATGTTGATTATCTAGACTCGTGATTTCTCTTTTTCCTTTCTTGTTTTCCGAAATTTGTTTTTAATTCGTGAGATACGACGTTACGATTATAGTAATTAATATTGTACTCATTCTCTATATAAAGCTGTATAATTTTCATTATACGGTGTCGAGTAATCTCTCTCATCGGATACAAAAATCGCAAACCCTCGCATGAAAATATCGCTCTTGTTCTTCGATCTCGGAAAAGGTTCATACTTCCTTGCTCGTTTGCGAAGCTATATTTGGATATGCTAATTCTAATCGAGGTTCCAAGAACCATTGTCTTCTCCGAATGTGTGAAGACGATGTGAAAAATAAAGACAATGGAATTGTTCTAAACAAAGAACGAGGTATCATATCACAAATTTTTTCCCAAAATTTTATTTTATGTGGGAAAATCTTTAATTAATTTTACTTATTATTTAATGTGCTACGTTTAAATGTTTTTATTTAATTGAATAATTATTGTTTCATAACTGTTTTCCTTACAAACACATCAATATATAATAGACCTAACATCATGTTTGGACGTTCGATCGTGCGCTGTGAAAATCATTTTAACTCTTCTTGCGCATCACGTTTCAACGGCAGTTACGTATTATTAATTGAGTAGTTCTCTTGTGAGACGATCTCACGAATCTTTATCTGTGAGACGGTTCAACCCTACCGATATTCATAATAAAAAGTAATACTCTTAACATAAAAAGTAATACTTCATGGATGGCCCGAATAAGAGATTCGTTTCACAAAATACGACCCGTGTTACACAAGTTTTTGTCTAATTAATAAAACATCATTCTAAAATCCTAAATAAATCATGAATTATATAGTTTTATATTATTTTTAAAAAAAAAACATTTCATTTGTCAAGTCTATATTTAAGCAATCATGTAAAATATGTGGTTTCTCGCATCATAAATAAGAGTAAATTTAATGTGAGATAAGTCGATTATATTTTGAAAAAAAAAATTTGACATAAAAAATCACATTTTTTCGTGAGTTTAAGATATTTGTCTCCTAAAATAAAAAGATGGTCTCAAGAGAGTACTTCTTAAAAAAAAGTTTAAAAGATCTCATTGTATTAATTCATTTTTCCTTTCCAAAAAGAAAATACAGCTATATTAAATCAACCAAAATCTCCTCTTTGACCAGAATGAGAAACTTTGTTTTAAATTTAATTAATACATAATCTTAACCCAATGATTTTCACCAGATAAATTAATTTATTAAATTTTCCATAGGATTTTGTACTTTTTTCACCAAATCTTCCACAAAATCCCCACTGATTCATAAATTTTCATGTATTCCATTTTGGAAAAAAAAAATCCCTTATTTTGTTTATTTAAGAATTAATCCTGAGGAATCAAATTGTATTAATCGGACTTAACATTACATAAAATTTAGGAAATAAAAAATAAAATAATAGTAATTTCCAAGCTTGTTTTCCAACTGTTCTTTTTTTTATATTACAAATTTGAACTTTTTATATATATATAAAAAAAGTTCAAATGTATGCTCATTCACATCTAATAAAATAAATTATATCACCATTTAAAAAAAAAAGAAAAAGAAACGATCCTCACATAAAATTAAAATCGAATTTTCTATATTCATGGATTAAATTTAATCAAGTATATAACATAATCGTAATTTTTTATACTATTTTTTTTATTTAAAAAAAGCATGTTTCCCCATAGCGGCAATCTGCAAAATACAGAAAATGAAATTATATTTTTTTTGTCATATAAGCTGCGATAAATTACCTTAATATAATTGTACCTAAAAATTTATGGAATGTGGTAAATCTGACAAGAACTGCTTGTAATAAATATTCACAAATTTCATCGGATTTTTTAAATTTATCAGTGTTACTGTGTGAAACAATTGACCGAGACAAAAAGCCAAACAGCTTCAACTCTATATAAAGCCAAGCCAAGCCAAGAACATACCTCAAACACCCAGAAATCAAGAAACAGTAGAAATATAATGCATTATAATATATAGTTGTCTGGTTTAAAGTATGGGAAACACTTGGTCTAATCGTACTTTGCTGAAGAGATTATTCATAAACAAAGCTTCAAAATCAAGAATTTCGAGTTTGCATTTTATGTTATTTGTCGTGGATTGCTGATAAAGAGAGTTTTGGTTTTTTTTCCTTTTCACGTACAAACACGCACCTCTCTCTCTCTCTCTCTCTCTCTCTCTCTCTCTCTCTGAAATAAAGGAAACCAGACCGCTGTAGAGAAGTTTTAATGTCTACCACAATTCTTGAAATTATATCTTTTTTCTACGAAGGACTGAACACTTGTTTCTTCCTCTCGAACTTTCTTTGATTAGCTAGTGTTTGTTGCCCATTTTTACTTACCAGGGAAGAAGAAAGGAACCTGCATTTTTAGTCCTTCTTCTATGAGTCCATTGTTGTATGTGAAAATCAGCCCTTTTCAGATCTATCGTCAATTCGCCTTTTAATTCACCTCATTGTGTTATTGTTCGCTTCTGTTTGTTGTTTTTGGCCGAATAAAATGAGCAAAGAAGAGTTCTTGAAGATTCAGGTACTCGTTCTCTAACAAATTTTCATTTAATATTAGTGTGCGAAATGTGTTTTGGCTTTATGGACCTTGCTTGTGGCGAACTCAAGATCTTTAATGTCATTTTTCACTTTTAGTGGTTGCTTCTGGCTTTGATTATGGCTTCTGAATGACAAAGTTGTAAGCTTTACCCTGTCGTCGTTTCTTTGGCTTTGATTTTTTTTTTTTTTTTACTTGCAGACTTGTGTTCTTAAAGTCAATATACACTGTAATGGTTGTAAGCAAAAAGTGAAGAAAATCCTGCAGAAGATTGATGGTACGTTCCCTATATCTACGCACAATTCGTTGTCATATTCTTATATTTGTTTTGTAATCTAATCCATGCCAAAAGAACTCAAATGTTTGTGCGTACGTATATTTCTCCGAAAATCACTGTATCCAGGAGTTGTACCTACGAATACCTGAAAATGGTTGTGGGAAAAACATAATTTTGTTTGAATTTGGCATAAGTTTTACAAATTTTGAGTGTGCGAATTGTGTTTGTATCCTAGGTGTGTACACCATAAACATTGATTCAGAACAGGGGAAGGTTACAGTGTCTGGAGATGTCGATCCATCTATACTGATCCAGAAGCTTACCAAGAACGGGAAACATGCAGAATTGTGGGGTGCATTGAATGTGAGCAATAATACTCAAAGCCAGCTTAACGATCAGCAGAAGGCATTGCAAATTGAGCAAGCAAAATGTGCCAACAACAAAGGGCAGAATCAGAAAGGTGGCAACAGCCAACAAAAAGGTGGTCCTCCGGCCGGCCAACTTCCTCAGCTTCAACAGATGAAAGGGTTTCAGGATCCGAAAATGCCGCCACAGTTAATGAAGGATCTGAAGATGCCACCACTTAACAAGGACCAGAATCAGAAATCTGTGAGGTTTAACTTGCCTGAGGATGAAGATTTGAGTGATGATGAAGAGGATGACAACGATGAGTTGGATGATGATGATTTGGAGGATGCTCCATTGAATAAGATGAAGCCGATGATGGGTAATGGCCAGGGTGGTCCACAGATGCCGAAAATGCTGACGAGTAACATGATGGGAGGAAATATTGGAGGAAATGGAGGTGGAAAAGCCAAGGGTGTTGGTGGTGGTGGAGGTAACATTCCGGTTCAGATGAATATTGGCAGTGGTGGAGGAGGCGGTGGAAATGGTGGCAATAAAGGTAATAATGGAAACAACTATGCTAATAACCAATCCCAAGGTGGTGGGAAGGGTGGGAAGAAAAGTGGTGGCCAGCCTCAAGGAAGCAAAAATGGTGGTGGTGGCGGCGTCGTTGGAGGAGGCGGTGGTGGTCAGTTCAAGCTAGGTGCTGGCTCTGGCGGCGGCGGCGGCGATGGTGCGGCCAATGGAAACAACTTTATGGCAAATGTGGCCAATAAAGGAGGTGGAACGCCAAATATGATGGGCATGAATCCTGGTGGTAGTATGGGGCTAATGGGCAGCCTCCCGGTACGCCCGGCAGGCCAAATCAGCAATCTTGCCGCAGTTCAAGGCCTACCTACCTCGGCCATGAACACCAGTGGAGGCGGTGCAGGCTCCGGATACCTTCAAGGTGGCCCCCTCCCCGAGCACCTGGCTCGAAACCCTTACTATCAGCAGCAACTAGCAGCTATGATGATGAACCAGCAACAGACCAATGGTAACGAGAGGTTCCAGCCGATGATGTATGCCCCGCCTCCACCAGACGTAAATTACATGCCGCCGCCTCCTTATCCCCCAAATTACATGCCGCCGCCTCCTTATCCCCCACACCCGTATCCATATGCTCCTCCACCCGGCGGCCGGACCGACCATTACACCATGTTCAACGAGGAAGACACGTCGAGCTGCAGTGTCATGTGAAGATCAATAATACAGATACCAAAACTGAGGCCTGATTCTACTCTTTTAAGTTTTTGACTTGTCACTAGTCTTGATGATATGCCATAATATACATAGAAATTGCGTTTACTTTGGTTTTCTTTTTTCTGAATCTCAACCTTAGATTTAGTGTCGATAATAATCTTTATTTGTTTGGAAACATTAATGAAATAATAAAAAAATGGGATTTTGAGTTTTTCTTGAGAATTGAATTTTCAGTTGTTGTGGGTGTTTGGTGATTTTAGGACATGTCCAACCCACGCCATTTTGGCGCAGGAGAGATCCCCTCTGCCCCATATTTGGCGCAGGGAAGTTTCTTTTTTTTTTTAAATTTTTTTTTTTGTTTTTTAATTATAAATATTTAAGAATTATAAATATTATTTATCTAATCATATGATATATTATTATATTAATTCAATAATTAGATATATTTAAATAATATTTTTTTATTATTTTAATAAATAGATATTTAATAATAAAAATTAAAATATCTAATTATATAAATGAAACGATCTCGATTTTTGTTTTTTTTTTCAAACCATAAATTCTAAATTACTAAATAAAATAATTTAACAATTTAAATCTCAAGTGCATAAAACAAAATACTAAATCATCACCTAACCAAAACTTCCTAAATTGACCTTTAAAAAGATCAACTAATAATAAATAAAGCATAAAAATATTTCTAATAAAAATCATGAACATAAATCTTTAAATCATAAATCTAATAAGCTAGTACGGAAACATAAAGGCCCTCGGGTGTGTACTGCTGCACTCGATCGACTCAATCGTCACCGCCTCCAAAAATCATCAAATCCTGCATCATACAAACCTAGTGAGTCTAAAAACTCAACGCGTTCTAAACATGGATAGCAAATAATACATATACATTCACATGCATTTAAAAATCATATTTTTATTTAAAATAATCTTTTGAACATAAATAAACCATTAAAAATCATTTAAGTATAATTAAATCATAAATAGTAAAATCATTTTAAAATAACTTTAAGCATAAATAAATCATTTTAAAAATCATTTAAAAATAGCTTTAATCATCATCATAAATCATATATCATAAAAATCATTTTTATCATAAGCTTTCAATCATATATCATTTTGGGTGAACTTTGATCTTTGAAAGTGACTAGCTTTTATTCTTTGGTCGACTGCAGTCTTAGCTCCACATGGTCCATGGGGGGTGCACTAGGCTCCACCATGGAAATACGATCGTTGGGGTTCCCTCGGGGGCCTTTTCCTATAGACGGGTTCCCTCGGGGGCCTTTTCCCAAACATGGGTTCCCTTTAGGGCCTTTTCCCGTAAATAGGTTCCCTCTGGGGCATTTTCCCCTCACGTTATCCCCACAAAATCATATATCATAAATCATATCTTTTGTCACAGTCAATTCACATTCCTCAAAATATTTTTCTTTTTCTTTTAAAATCATAAAATACGACAACTTTCCAAAAATAGCATTTTAAACTGTATAAATTGCACAGATTTAACATAAATCATAAAAATACATATTATCATCAAAATCATCATTTTAAATCATATAATATCATTTAACATTCGTTATGATCCTTCGGGACGCTGCCAAGCGTTTATGAATTTTCCTAAGTGTAAAAAGACCGTTTTGCCCCTGGACGTAAAAATTCTCGAATTTATCTTTTTCTGACTTTTAATGACATGGGATTATTCTAAATAATTATTTAAGCTTACATGAATTTTCTCATATTTTTATTTGGCTTAAATCGATGACTTTTAAATTAATCTTTAAATAAGACATATTAACGCGTTTTAATCCCGAATTAAATCAAACCTTAATATAAAATTCCCAAATTAAAAAAACTTAGACTTTTATTAATTATTTAAGCTTAAACCTAATTTTCCATAATTTTATAAAACTTAAAACTAGGTGTTTCAATTAATTCGTTAATTAGTGTTTCGTACGGCGATTAAATCCCGAAAAATTCCAAAACTCATTATTTTGATCCCAAATTTTAAACATAATATTTTTAGTATTTATTCTACCCTTTCAAGTCATGAGCCACACCCGTGGACCCATGGACTCAATTTCAATTCTTAAATTCGAAATATTGACATCTAATCAAAACGACCTAGCCATCTCCCGATTTACTCGAGCCGCGCCCGAGCCACCTTGAGCCAAACCCTAGATAACCCTCCTAGGTACCCTCCTGACCAAGCCCGGTCCAAAGAACAAGCCCCTAAGTCGCTCAAACTCTCCTGGACAAAAGCACCCCAAACCTGCATGTGTGTGAGCGTGAGTTCCTTGGTGCAATAGGACTCCTTTCTAGCCTAGGCCCCTTCCAGCCGAGCTACCACTGAGCCGACACGACCCTAACCATCCCTGGACCACGGCCAGCCCCTACCCAGACCAGCCCAAGCCCTGAACCCAAGAGGCGAAGCACATAAATCAGAACATCATCCTGCGCGCTCCACCTGCTGCCTTGTTTCCCTCACGTTTCCATCTTCGCTTCGAGCCAGACACCAGGCCAACCGCTCCAGCCCCTGGCCCGTACCCCTGCCAATTGCCTCTGGACCCTGATGGACCTACCTAGCTTGCCCTTAGCCCCGCTGCAGCCCTCTCTCGTAGCCCAGCAGTACACACGCATGGGGGAGAGTCCCACTTCACGTGGACTCTTCCCCAGCCCCTAGCTCGAAGCCTAGCCGCCCTAGGACCCAACCCAGCCCTAGAACAAGACCACCCTAACCCTGAACCAGCCCTGATCGAGCCCCTTGACCCCATGCATAAGGACCGAACCCTTGAACCCCAACAAGCATACACACACTTTTGAATAAACTCTCGGCCCATCTTTTCTTTTCCTCCCCTTCGGTTCCAGCTTGTTTTCTCAATTATTTATCATGTTTTGGTCAAGTTTTATTCATATATCATCCTACCTTGGCAGCGTATCGTTGGATAAAAAAAATCGTTTTTCGAATAAACGTAAAATCGTTAAAACTTTGAAAATTCGTATTGTAACGTAAAATAATCGAACCCATGTATTTTTCATGCATAATCAAATAAAACACACATATTATGATTTGTGTGATGTTTAAAAGAGTTTAGAAAACGTGCCTTTGCGTTTATAACGCTCGAATATACGATTTTTCGGACGTTACAATAAATTTATAAATATATTTTTAAATAATTTTATAATTAAATATCTAACACACAAATAAATAGTAAACAAAAAGAATATTATAGGAATATATTTTTTAGTGTAAGATTTGAAGTAAATGGGTTGGAGATGAATGTTATATTTGGTGCAGAAACTGCACTATTTTGGTGCAGAAACTGCATCAAAATAGATTTATGGATTAGAAAGATGGCGTTAACGGGGAATAACTAAATTTATTCCTTGTATGTTATGTTTTCACTCGAATCAAATATTAGCTGGTCCTTGTCAAATTTATTGCCAAAAAGTTGATTGAACATTGAGCTAAAATTGGGGGGCGGGGGGGTGTTGGTTAATGGTATGTGACTCTCAAAATGCACAATGTGGTACCAAAATGTTTAGAATGTTTTGTTTTTAAAATCTAATTTTCTTTATAAAAATTAAATTCAAAATATTAAATATTTTGTAATATCAATTTATAAAACAAAAATTATATGTTATGTAATCTATTGGTTGATTAAAATTTTAATAAAAAAAACTAAAAACTTGTTTCAGCTTGTAAAATTTGAATCTTGGTGTTATGTTCACATTTCGATACATACTATGTTACTAATAAATAAATCAATATAAATATTTTTATTAGATTTGTTGTGAAAAAGTAAAAATTTATGGTAAAAAGTAAAAATCTCAGACTACACACTTTATAATATTTTTCTCTCAACTCAATTGTGATTTTCTTCACAAATGAGAGATCTATTTATAGAAAATCTTTACAAATAATCCAAAAATAAATTCATTATTACCTATTCATCACACACTAATTTTCAATATTTACAACTCTTATTTTCAACATTCAAATATTTAATACACACATTTTAAATATTATTTTTCAACACTCCCCCTTGTGATGATGATCATAATGATTGTCTTCATTACGTGTTTTTATACTGCCTCGTTAAAAACTTTACTAGGAAAAACCCATTGCGATAAAAATCATAGTAAGGGAAAAAGAGTGCAAGTCACGTAAACTCCCCCTCATGTTGACACGAACAATTCTTCACAAATTTCGTAGATTGCGCATCCCAATATTATATATGTGCTTTCTGAATATTGTCGTAGGAAGTATCTTTGTGAAGAGATCCGATGAGTTTTTACTTGATTGAATGTGACGAACATCAATATATTTATTCTTCTCAAGCTCCTTGGTGAATGCGAAGAACTTAGGAGGAATATATTTAGTTCTGTCGCTTTTTATGTATCCTTCTTTCATTTGAGCAACACATGCAGAATTATCTTCATATAGTATCACAGGCTTCTCGTCAAATGATAATCCGCATGAGATTTTAACCACACACATTCACGACTTGCTTCATGTAGTGCAATAATCTCGGCATGATTTGATGAAGTTGTTACGAGCGTTTGTTTCTGTGAACGCCAAGAAATTACATGAGCCTCCACGAGTAAATACATATCCAGTTTGGGAACGTGCCTTATGTGGATCAGATAAGTATCCAGCATCGGCATAACCAATTATACTTGGATTAGTATCTTTTGAATACAAAAGTCTCAAGTCTGTCGTTCCTTGTAGATAACGGAATATATGTTTAATTCCGTTCCAGTGTCTCTTTGTTGGATATGTGCTAAATCTTGCCAATAAATTTACTGCAAAAGATATATCGGGCCTTGTACAATTTGTAAGATACATAAGGGCATCGATAGCACTTAGATATGGTACTTCTGGACCAAGAATATCTTCATCATCTTCACATGGACGGAATGGATCTTTTTCTATATTTAATGATCTAACAACCATTGGAGTACTTAAAAGATTTGATTTATCCATATTAAAATGTTTAAGGATCTTTTCTGTATAATTTGTCTGATGAACAAACATTCCACATTCTTTTTGTTCAATTTGTAAACCCAGACAATACTTGGTTTTTCCAAGATCCTTCGTTTCAAATTCTTCCTTCAAGTATGACACAACTTCTTGAATTTCCTTATTTGTTCCAATGATGTTTAAATCATCAACATATACAGCAATAATTACGCATCCGGATGTTGTTTTCTTAATGAAAACACAAGGGCATATTGAATTATTTACATATCTCTTTTTCATTAAGTGATCACTTAGCCGATTATACCACATTCGGCCGGATTGCTTTAACCCATATAATGATCTTTGTAATTTCACATAATAACATTCTCTGGGTTTTGAACTTTGTGCTTCAGGCATCTTAAATCCTTCAGGGATTTTCATATATATATATATATTACTATCAAGTGATCCATATAAGTAAGCTGTAACAACATCCATAAGACGTATTTCTAAATTTTCAGATACCGCCAAGCTAATCAAATACCGAAATGTAATTGCATCGATCACGGGAGAATACGTTTCTTCATAATCAATTCCAGGCCTTTGAGAAAAACCTTGTGCAACAAGTTGAGCTTTATATCTTACAATTTCATTTTTCTCATTTCGCTTTCGAATAAAAACCCATTTGTATCCAACAGGTTTTACACCTTCAGGGGTAAGGAAGGACTATAGGTCCAAAAACATTACGTTTATTTAGCGAATCCAATTCAACCTGGATGGCATCTTTCCATTTTATCCAATCCTGTCGATTTTTACATTCACCAAAAGATTTTGGTTCATGATTTTCATTATCATTTATGATGTCAATTGCCACATTATAAGAAAATATATCATCAATTTCTTCTATATCTTTTCGGTTCCATATTTTTCCAGTATTAATATAATTGATAGAGATTTCACGATTCTCGTCAGTTTGTGGTTCTGACAGAACATTTTCATCATCATGTGTTTCTTCAGGAACATCATTCTCTATTTTGTGATCATCGTGTGTTTCTTCAGGAACATCCTCTATTTTGTGATCATAGTGTTTCTCTATGAATTTTCTTTTTCGAGGATTTTTATCCTTGGAACCGACTGGCCTTCCACGCTTCAGGCGTTTAATGACATCATGAGTATCTTCAATTTGTTTCTTCGAAATTTCAATTCGAGCAGGAGCATTTACAGCATGTATATATGATTTAGTTACCCCTTTTGCATCTGTAATTGCATTTGGTATTTGATTTGCTATTTTTTGCAAGTGCACAATTTGCTGTACATCTTTTTCACATTGTTTTGTTCTTGGATCCAGATGTAACAATGATGATACATACCATGTAATTTTCTTTTCGGTATGTTTCTTATCTCCCCCGTAACATTGGGAAGATTTCCTCATTAAAATGACAATCAGCAAAACGTGCTGTAAACACGTCGTCTGTCTGAGGTTCAAGATATCGAATGATTGATGGACTATCATAACCGATATAAATTCCAATCTTTCTTTGAGGTCCCATTTTCTTTCGTTGCGGTGGTGCAATAGGCACATACACCATACATCCAAAAATTTTCAGATGAGAAATGTCTGGTTCTTTACCAAATGCAAACTGCAATGGGGAGTATTTATGATATGCACTTGGTCTGATGCGAATTAATGAAGCAGCATGTAAAACTGCATGTCCCCATATAGAAATAGGGAGCTTTGTTTTCATAATCATTGGTCTAGCAATCATTTGCAGACATTTAATCAATGATTCAGCCAATCCATTCTGTGTATGTACATGAGCAACAGAATGCTCAACAATGATTCCCATAGACATACAATAATCATTGAAAGTCTGGGAAGAAAATTCACCAGCATTATCAAGTCTAATTTTCTTGATTGTATAATCGGGAAATTGAATCCTCAATTTTATTATTTGAGCAAGTAATCTTGCAAATGCAACATTTCGAGTTGACAATAAACATACATGTGACCATCTGCTGAAGGCGTCAATCAATACCATAATGTATCTGAATGGTCCACATGGTGGATGAATTGGTCCACAAATATCACCCTGAATACATTCAAGAAACATTGGTGATTCAGTTTGGATTTTGACTGGTGATATTCTTATAATAAGTTTTCCAAGAGAACATGCTTTACATTGAAACTTATTATTCTGAAAGATCTTTTGGTCTTTCAGCGGATGACCATGTGTATTTTCTATAATTTTTCGCATCATTGTTTAACCAGGATGTCCTAATCGATCATGCCAATTGGTTAATATTGAAGAATTATCAACTACCATGTTTGATTCAATGTGACTTATATGTGTATAATGCAATCCAGTAGGGAGCATTGGTAGTTTTTCAATCACATATTTATTTCCTGATTTATATGTGATAAGACACATATATTTCTCATTCCCTTCATTCATTGTTTGAGTATCATACCCATGGGAATATATATCATTAAAACTCAACAAATTTCTTTTTGATGTGGTGAATATAAAGCATCATTGATCAAAAATTTTGTACCATTAGGTAACAAAAATTGTGCTTTACCATATCCTTTAATCAAGTCTACATGACCTGATATTGTATTCACCCTTTTGTTGGTTTTAATTTAAAGAAATATCTTTTATCTCGGAGGATAGTGTGCGTTGTACCACTATCGAGTATGCAAACTTCAGCTTTGTTCATAGCATTTTCCATGTTTGAACTTCAAAAAAATATGCAATGAAATAAAATTACTGACAATACATTTATAAAAATAAAATACAATATAATATATATGTAAAAAATATAGCACACGATAAAATATTATCATACGGGTACATGAAAAATAAAATATTTTACATATTTATTCCACCAGCAAATTGATCATTGTCTGAGAAATCAATCAGAAAATCTACAGCATCAAAATGAGTTGAATCACTCAAAGGTTCATTCTGTTCAGTGAAGTTGGTCTCCTTTTCTTTCCCCTTTATTGATTCTTTATAGAGTTTACAAAGGTGCTCAGGGGCTCGACAAATACGGGACCAAGGTCCTGGAGTACCACATCTGAAACAAGAACTTCCAAATCTTTTTGAGTGATTCTCATTAACACTCATATTTTCATGATGCCTTTTCTGTGGATGGTTTGGGACACTCTTTAGAGATTATTTATAGAAGTAACTATTTCAATTATTTTCAAAACCACAGCCGCGTCCACGACCACGACCACTTCCACGTCCACGTCCATGTCCACGACCACGACCTCGATTTCGTCCTCGACCAAAATCTTGTCTATAATTTTGATTTTGGTTTTCAGATTTAAATTCATTTTTACTTACGACATTTACTTCAGGAAATGCCATTGAACCAGTGGATCGTGGCTGATGATTTCTCATTAACAGCTCATTATTCTTTTCCGCCACAAGGAGACAGGCGATAAATTCAGAATATCTCGAAAATCCACGCACTCTATATTGTTGTTGTAGAGTTATGTTCGATGCGTGAAAAGTGGAAAATGTTTTTTCAAGCATTTCCAATTCAGTAATCTCGTGCCCACAAAATTTCAATTGCGAGATTATCATATACATCGCCGAGTTGTAATCACCGAATTTTTAAAATCTTGGAATCTTAACGTATTTCATTCATCTCGGGCGGTCGGAAGTATAACTTCCCTTATATGTTCGGATCTTTCTTTTAATCCTTTCCACAAAGCCATGAGATCTTTTTCAATTAGATATTCACATTTCAATCCATCGTCGAGATGTCGACGCAAAAATATCATGGCTTTTGCCTTTTCTTGTGATGTCGATATGACATTTTATTTTATGGCCTCACTTAGACCCAATGACTCAAGATGCATTTCTACATCGAGAGTCCATGACATATAATTTTTCCCCGTAATATCAAGAGCAATGAATTCGAGCTTTGTCAAGTTTCACATGGTGGTACTAAAAAAAATTACGATGCATTTTATTAGTTAATGAATATTGCAATACAAAGTAATGGATAAACAACAAGTACAAGCATTCGTAAAAATAAAGAAAACACACGAGAAGGATATTCTCCGATAAATACAAGACTTCGTGAGTATGATAACTAAAATAATTAAAAATAACCTTTGCAAAGCCATCTTATTTTTTCTTCGAAAATTTGATGAAGAATAATTTTTAGACAAGAAGTGAAAGTTGGAGTGATTGAATATGTTTGTGAGATCATATTTATAGGACAAAACTAGCCGTTTTGTTACCGTTTATGACCGTTGGTGTACAAAAAAATAAATGTATGTATTTGTATAATTTTATGGTAATAATATGATATATATATAATATTAGTCATGTTTAAATAATTATGTATATCATATCACATTATTATAATGAGATGTCATAAGTTATTTTGTTTAAAAACCATATAGGCTTTTAGACTTGTCGTATCCCTTACCGAGAGTGTATGATGTCGTCTTAACATCCTACTAGGATTTATAACAAGTTTTTGAAAAAATTATTATTATTATTTCTAATTTTTATTATATAATAACATTATATTATATATTAAATATATACACAATAAATAAATAACAGTAAAATAAATATTATTACTTTTGTTACCTTTTTCTTCTGTTTGGAGCTTGAAAAAGTAAGGAGGACTTTTAGAGTTTCGTGCTGATAACGTGTTGTGAAAAAGTAAAAATTTATGGTAAAAAGTAAAAATCTCAAACTCTCAAAATTATCAAACTACACACTTTATAATATTTTTCTCTCAACTCAATTGTGATTTTCTTCACAAATGAGAGATCTATTTATAAAAAATCTTTACAAATAATCCAAAAATAAATTCATCATTACCTACATCATCACGCACTAATTTTCAATATTTACAACTCTTATTTTCAACATTCAAATATATTCAATACACACATTTTAAATATTATTTTTCAACAAGATTTAGATTTTAAGTCGGTCGTTACACAATATATTAATGGGCCTCCTCCTACCTCCTATTGTTGATAAGGTGAATATTATTGGTGTTGGCGTACCGTACTTTGTCTCAAAAGTTGGAGTATTTCTATTCAACTACAGTCATTCTGTCGGTTCGTGCCAAAATTCAAATCATTTTCATTATAAAAAAATATAGTTTAAAAAACACGAAACATGTCTATGTCAAGCTTCAGTCTTTATAAATGAAGTGTATTTTGTCATTGATTTCACCTGGGGAAATTGGTTGTGAAGAACGATTTGGCTCTAAGAAATGACGAGAAGATTTTCTTCTTGTTTGATTTCATGTTTATCTCTATACGAACTTGGACCGATCCAATCCTCGAGTCTTCAGCGTCTATTCTTCAGCCTCTGCCTTTGTTGTTCATCTGTACATGCTCTCGTCAGGACCCTATGTTGATCGTGTTTAGTCTCGTTTTCTTCGACATTAATTATCACATATCTTGAAGTTATTATTTTAAATAAATATCTACGAAAATTTATAATTTGGTTTTTGTTGAAAATTTATATTCAAAATAGGTGTATTGAATATTTGAATGTTGAAAATAAGAGTTGTAAAAATCAAAAATTTGTTTGTGATAATGAAGATAATGATATAATTTATTTTTTGGATTATTACCAAAGAAATTCTATAAATATCATCACCATTTGTGAAGAAATTCACAATTGAGTTGAGAGAAAAATATTATAAAGTGTGTAGTTTGATAATTTTGAGAGTTTGATATTTTTACTTTTTTTATCATAATTTTTTAATTTTTCATAATACGTTATCAGCATGAAGCTCTAAAAGCCCTCCATATTTTTCCAAGCTCCAAAACAGAAGAAAAAGGTAACAAAAGTAATACTGTTTATTTATTTATTGTGTATATATTTAATATATAATATAATGTTATTATATAATAAAGATTAGAAATAATAAAAATAAATTTTCAAAAAACTTGTTATAAATCTTGAGAGGATGTTAAGACAACATCTCACACTCCCGGTAAGGGATACAGGCAAGTATAAAAACCTATAAGATTTTTAAACAAAATATCTTATGACACCTCATTATAATAATGTGATATTATATATAATTATTTAAACATGACTAATATTATATACACCATATTATTACCATAAAATTATACAAATACATAGATTTATTTTTGTGTACACCAACGGTCATAAAACGATAATAAAACGGCTAGTTTTTGTCCCTATAAATATGATCTCACAAACACATTCAATCATTACAACTTTTTCTTTTTCTCTAAAAATTATTCTTCATCAAATTTTCAAGAAAAAAAAAATGGCTTTCTCAATGTTATTTTTAATTATTTTGGTTATAATCCTCACGAATCTTGTATTTATCGGAGAATATCCTCATCGTGTGTTTTTTTATTTTTATGAATGCTTGTACTTGTTGTTATTCATTACTTTGTATTGCAATATTCATTTACTAATAAAATGCATCATAATTTTTTTAGTACCACCATGTCAAACTTGGCAAAGTTCGAATTCATTGCTCTTGATATAACGGAAAAAAATTATATACCATAAACACTCGATGTAGAAATACATCTTGAGTCATTGGGTCTAAATGAGACTATAACAGAAAATGGCATATCCACATCACAAGAAAAGGCAAAAGTCATGATATTTTTGCGTCGACATCTCGACGAGGGATTAAAATGTGAATATCTAATTGAAAAAGATCCCATGGATTTGTGGAAGGGATTAAAAGAAAGATTCGAACATATAAGGGAAGATATACTTTCCGACTGCCCGAGATGAATGGAATACGTTGAGATTCCAAGATTTTAAGAAAGTCACTGAATACAACTCGGCGATGTATCGAATAATCTCACAATTGAAATTTTGTGAGCACGAGATTACTGAATTGGAAATGCTTGAAAAAACATTTTCCACTTTTCATGCATCGAATATAACTCTACAACAACAATATAAAATGCAGTGGATTTTCGAGATATTATGAATTTGTTGCCTGTTTCCTTGTGGCGAAAAAGAATAACGAGCTGTTAATGAGAAATCATCAGGCAGGACCCACTGGTTCAACGGCATTTCCTGAAATAAATGTCGTAAGCAAAAATGAATTTAAAACTGAAAACCGAAATCAAAGTTTTAGACAAGATTTTGGTCGAAGACGAAATCGAGATCGTGGTCGTGGACGTGGACGTGGACGCGGAAGTGGTCGTGGTCGTGGACGCGGCCGCAGTTTTGAAAATTATCAAGATAGTTACTTCTATAAATAATCTCAAAAGAGCGTCCTAAACCATCCACCGAAAAAGCATAACGAGAATATGAGTGTTAATGAGAATCACTCAAAAAGATTTGAAAGTTCTTGTTTTAGATATGGTACTCCAGGACATTGGTCCCTTATTTGTCGAGCTCCTGAGCACCTTTGTAAACATTATAAAGAATCAATAAAGGGGAAAGAAAAGGAGACCTACTTCGCTGAACACAGTGAACCTTTGAGTAATTCAAATCATTTTGATGCTGGAGATTTTCTGATTGATTTCTCGGACAATGATCAATTTGCTGGTGGAATAGATATATAAAATATTTTATTTTTCCATGTACTCGTATGATAATGTTTTATCGTGTGTTATATTTTTACATATGTATTGTATTGTATTTTATTTTTATTAATGTATTGTTAGTAATTTTATTTCATTGCATATTTTTTTTTAAGTTCAAATATTGAAAATGCTATGAACAAAGCTGAAGTTTGCATACCTGATAGTGGTACAACGCACATTATCCTCCGAGATAAAAGATATTTCTTGGAACTAAAACCAACAAAAACAATGGTGACTAAAATATCAGGTCCTGTAGACTTGACTAAAGGTTATGGTAAAGCACAATTTTTGTTACCTAATGGTACAAAATTTTTGATCAATGATGCTTTGTATTTACCACAATCGAAAAGAAATTTGTTGA
Source organism: Primulina tabacum (assembly GCF_025594145.1). Taxonomy (NCBI): domain Eukaryota; kingdom Viridiplantae; phylum Streptophyta; class Magnoliopsida; order Lamiales; family Gesneriaceae; genus Primulina; species Primulina tabacum. Next base: position 10,860,987 of record NC_134556.1, on the reverse strand, counting down.
GTTTTAATGATATATATTCCCATGGGTATGATACTCAAACAATGAATGAAGGGAATGAGAAATATATGTGTCTTATCACATATAAATAAGGAAAGAAATACGTGATTGAAAAACTACCAATGCTCCCTACTGGATTGCATTATACACATATAAGTCTCATTGAATCAAACATGGTAGTTTATAATTCTTCAATATTAACCAATTAGCATGATCGATTAGGACATCTTGATTCAACAATGATGCGTAGAATTATAGAAAATTATCCGCTAAAAGACCATCAGATATTTCAGAATAATAAGTTTCAATGTAAAGCATGTTCTCTTGGAAAACTTATTATAAGACCATCACAGCCAAAATTCAAACTGGATCACTAATGTTTCTTGAACGTATTCAGGGTGATATTTGTGGACCAATTCATCCACCATGTGGACCATTTAGATACTTTATGGTATTGATTGATGCCTCTAGTAGATGGGCACATGTATGTTTATTGTCAACTCGAAATATTGCATTTGCAAGATTACTTGCTCAAATAATAAAATTGAGGAATCAATTTCTCGATTATACAATCAAGAAAATTAGCCTTGATAATGCTGGTGAATTCACTTCCTAGACTTTCAATGATTATTGTAAGTCTATGGGAATCACTGTTAAGCATCATGTTGCTCATGTGCATACACAGAATGGATTGGCTGAATCATAGATTAAACGTCTGCAACTGATTGCTAGACCAATTATTATGAAAACAAAGCTACCTATTTCTACATGGGGACATGCAATTTTATATTCCGCTGCATTAATTCGCATCAGACCAAGTGCATATCATAAATACTCCCCATGACAGCTTGCATTAGGTAGAGAACCAGACATTTCTCATCTGAGAATTTTTGATGTAAGGTGTATGTGCCTATTGCACCACCCCAACCAAAGAAAATGGGACCTCAAAGAAAGATTGGAATTTATATCGGTTATGATAGTCCATCAATCATTCGATATCTTAAACCTCAGACAGGCGACGTGTTCCCAGCATGTTTTGCTGATTGTCATTTTAACGAAAAAATCTTCCCAATGTTAGGGGGAGAAAAGAAACATACCGAAAAAGAAATTACATGGTATGTATCATCATTGTTACGTTTGGATCCAAGAACAAAACAATGTGAAAAAGACGTACAACAAATTGTGCACTTGCAAAGAATAACAAATCAAATACCAGATGCATTTACAGATGCAAAATGGGTAACTAAATCATATATACATGCTGTAAATGCTTCTGCTCGAATTGAAATTCCAAATAAACAAATTGAAAAAACTCATGATGTCATAACACGCCTGAAGCGTGGAAGGCCAGTCGGTTCCAAGGATAAAAATCCTCGAAAAAAAATTAATAGAAAAACACGATGATCACAAAATAGAGAATGATGTTCCTAAAGAAACACATGATGATCACAAAATAGAGATTGATGTTCCTGAAGAAACACATGATGATGAAAATGTTCTGTCAGAACCACAAATTGACGAGAATCGAGAAATCTCTATCAATTATATTAATACTGGAAAAAATAGAAGAAATTAATTATATATTTTCTTATAATGTGGCAATCGACATCATAAATGATAATGAAGATCATGAACCAAAATCTTTTGGTGAATATAAAAATCGGCAGGATTGGATAAAATGGAAAGATGCCATCCAGGTTGAATTGGATTTGATAAATAAACGTAATGTTTTTGGACCTATAGTCCTTACACCTGAAGGTGTAAAACCTGTTGGATATAATGAGTTTTTATTCGAAAGCGAAACGAGAAAATTAAAATAGTAAGATATAAAGCTCGACTTGTTGCACAAGGTTTTTCTCAAAGGTCTGAAATTGATTATGAAGAAACGTATTCTCCGGTGATGAATGCAATTACGTTTCGGTATTTGATTAGCTTGGCGGTATCTGAAAATTTAGAAATGCGTCTTATGGATGTTGTTACAACTTACTTATATGGATCACTTGATATATATATATGAAAATCCCTGAAGGATTTAAGATGCTTGAAGCACAAAGTTCAAAACCCAGAGAATGTTTTGCTGTGAAATTACAAAGATCATTATATGGGTTAAAGCAATCCGGCTGAATGTGGTATAATCGGCTAAGTGATCACTTGATGAAAAAGGGATATGTAAATAATTCAATATGCACTTGTGTTTTCATTAAGAAAACAATATCCGGATGCGTAATTATTGCTGTATATGTTGATGATTTAAACATCATTGGAACGAATAAGGAAATTTAAGAAGTTGTGTCATACTTGAAGGAAGAATTTGAAATGAAGGATCCTGAAAAATCAAGTATTGTCTGGGTTTACAAATTGAACAAAAAGAATGTGGAATATTTGTTCACCAGACAAATTATACAGAAAAGATCCTTAAACATTTTAATATGGATAAATCAAATCCTTTAAGTACTCAAATGGTTGTTAGATCATTAAACATAGAAAAGGATCCATTCCGTCCATGTGAAGATGATGAAGATATTCTTGGTCCAGAAGTACCATATCTAAGTACTATTGGTGTCCTTATGTATCTTACAAATTGTACAAGGCCCGATATATCCTTTGCCATAAATTTATTGGCAAGATTTAGCACATATCCAACAAAGAAACACTGGAACATAATTAAACATATATGCCGTTATCTACGAGGAACGACAGATTTAGGACTTTGGTATTCAAAAGATGCTAATCCAAGTATAACTGGTTATGCCGATGCTGGATACTTATCTAATCCACACAAGGTACGTTCCCAAACTGGATATATATTTGCTCGTGGAGGCACTGCAATTTCTTGGCGTTCACAGAAACAAACACTCGTAAGAACTTCATCAAATCATGTCGAGATTATTGCACTACATGAAGCAAGTCGTGAATGTGTGTGGTTAAAATCAATGACCCAACACATCCAAATCTTATGCAGATTATCATTTGACGAGAAGCCTGTGATACTATATGAAGATAATGCTGCATGTGTTGCTCAAATGAAAGAGTGATACATAAAAAGCGACAGAACTAAACATATTCCTCCTAAGTTCTTCGCATTCACCACGGAGCTTGAGAAAAATAAATATATTGATGTTCGTTACATTCAATCAAGTGAAAACTCATCAGATCTCTTCACAAAGGCACTTCCTACGACAATATTCAGAAAGAACATATATAATATTGGGATGCGTAATCTACGAAATTTGTGAAGAATTGTTCATGTCAACATCAGGGGGAGTTTACGTGACTGCACTCTTTTTCTCTTACTATGGTTTTTATTCCAATGGATTTTTTCTAGTAAGGTTTTTAATGAGACAATATAAAAACACGTAACAAATACAATCATTATGATCATCATCACAAGGGGGAGTGTTGAAAATTAATATTCAAAATAGGTGTATTGAATATTTGAATGTTGAATAGTTTAATGTTGAAAATAAGAGTTGTAAAAATTAGAAATTTGTGTGTGATGATTAAGGTAATGATGTAATTTATTTTTTAGATTATTACCAAAGAAATTCTATAAATAGCATCACCATTTGTGAAGAAATTCACAATTGAGTTGAGAGAAAAATATTATAAAGTTGTAGTTTGATAATTTTGAGAGTTTGTTATTTTTACTTTTTTTACCATAAATTTTTACTTTTTCGTAACACTTTTGATTTTTTCAAATCAATTCAAATTTTCCACCAAGGCTTGAGCGTGACCAGCTTTGGGCTTTTAAAATATATATTCACAAATGTCCCTCGAAAGCATTGTCCCAATTGCTTTTTATATATGTCCTAAAGCTAACTTGCTTTATCCACTTGCCACCATGAGGCCCAATTACTATTTCAGAACTGGATCGTTTGCTTTTGGGCAGAGCAGCCCACATTCACTCCCCATTGAGTTTAAATCGAAAGCAGACGTCTCCCGCTCATCTGTTTTCTCCATCGACTTTCTTTTCTTTCGCCTGTAAAGTCCAAGCTTTAATCCCCCAAATTGAAAGCCCTAGTTCCCAACCTTCCTACTAACTTTCTTATCCTTGCATTGTTGCCATCTTCCTCGCGTTTTCTCGGCCATCTTCCTCATGTTTTCTCGCGCTGTCGAAGACCACCGCGCTTGGCTACCTGACACCCAAACACTGCTATCTTCTTCGCAAACCACCTATTCTCCCTCTGCTTTTCTTTATTACTAAGCTGCCATTTCTTTTTTAAAAAAACAACTATGGCCCAAGATTCTTCGTCGGCGCGCCTCCTTGAATCGAGTACCATGAGCACCCGACTTCCACCAAGTCATTGCTTCTGTTCCACCGCCCGTGACGTTCCCCGGTTCTGCTTCTGTTCCTAACCCATTTGCTTTTATTTCTGGATTCTCCACCGGAGTCCAATTGGGTTCCCATTCGCATCTTGAAATAGGAATGGCTGCTAACATCGGTGCGAGCAACGGTTCCTCAACTACCATGGCCAGTCTAGATCTTCCCTTGGATGTTTCTGCTCGATCTAATGTACATATGCGTTATTTATCCTCTATGGCCCTCGGTTACTTTCGTGCCCCTCTCTCGAATCGTATATCCTAGTATCCGATTTATTGGTCTATGAGGTTAATCATTCAATTATTTGGGTTTTTTTGAAAGAAGATTAACTGGAGTTGTTTGTTACTTTGAATGGAGTTCAGCAATACCTGCTTCGGTTCTTTGTACTTCGGATTTTGTTTAAAGCATGAATGAATGATAGGTGATCTTGTCATGTGGTGTTGAAAGGATATTCATTGGTTGGCCTTAGCTTGTGAGTGTGATGGGATAATTATTGTTTGACCACATTATGTATATCTGCGAAAAATGACGCTTTAAATATTTCTTGCATGCATGTAATGTTTTTTACCCCTAACCAAATTACTAGTTTTAAACGTCGTCTCTACAGTTAGTGAATATAATAGGTATGCACTTTTTTTTTCCTCTAATGAAGTGTGGGGAGTTGCTTTGCTTATGGTTTTTATTGCTTTGCTTATGGTTTTTATTGACAACTGCTGTGATTTCTCCATCTTTGACAATTTTCAATGCATTGAATCCACCATCAGAAGTTTTTGCTCCATCCATGCCTACCATTGTTCTTACCGATTCTCCCGACATCGCGGCCTCTATTCTTACCTTGGTCTTAGCCATTCCCCTGGCTCACCTTTTCACATCTATTATAACGGGTATTTTTTGGCTTCTAGTTAATTTACCTGATGGGGGAGTTTTAAGTGCTGTTGTACTTATTCTAAGTGTACTCAGTTCTAGCCAACCTTTATACGGGTCAGAAGCTCCCATCATGTTTTTCTTCTGTATTGCTCTGCTCTTATCTCTCTGTTGTTTGGAATTTAGGACAAAAGCTTCAAGTTTCCTTGCTTCTGCCACTATTGGGCATGTACGACATCCTTCATATTCTGAAAACCAATTTCCCCTATCAGTCCACAACTCACTCTTCCATTTGCCCTCACTGCATTCTGGGGACTTACTACTTTCTCGGCCTTTACTGCCAGATAGTAATCTCTCTCAATTTAAATCTTGGCCGAGGGTCCCTGAAGACTGGGTCAAATGATAGATCATCTGGAACCCCATTTTCGACTACAATGGCGCCAACATGGCTTATGGCCACTTGTCATGATTTCCAAGATGAAAATTACTAAACAATATGTATTATTTGATTGTCTTCTTAGTTTTTTGTCCCTTGCGATTATTTTATCCTCCCTTTTAGTCCATTGTCTATAATCTCTATTATATATTTGTTCCTCGGCTTACCTATAGTAGTGTCTGACTCCCTTTACTTCTGCTTCTACACTAGCTCATTGATATCCTTCCTATCGGGCTGTGGTGAAAGAGTGGTCCTCACACTCTAGTATTTCTTTTGTTACCAAGCATTCCATGTTTCTTTGGGTATTAATCTGTCATTACATATTTTGTCCCTCTTCTGGTAAGTCGTCCTCTGAATATCTGCCATTAGCATGCTCTTTTAGCACTGTCAGAGTATATTACTTGGCGGTTATGCTTCTGGAGTCTGTGTATCAGAGCTTGAATCAATGTGTCACTATTTCCAAACTCGGGGGGAATCTCATGATTTTTGAAAATATGGGCTTTCTCCTACTTTCTTGGCCTGATAGACTTTCTTGTCGGTCATCACACTATGTTGCGTACCACTTCCTTGATGGGAAGCCATTTGATTCTCTCGGCCTCTGAGTTGATAGACCACTTCCTTGACAATCGAGCTACTCAACCTACTCCCACGACCTAGTATTCCTTTCTTGACACAGTCTCTCGTGGTTAATGTTTACTCCGATTTTCATGGCCAATCCCTTGATAAGGTTGCAGTATTGCTTATGACTCAATATATCCATCATTAATTGTTAATAGTGGATTGTTTTTCTACTCGTCAGCCATACAACAACAAATCAAGTTGGTCCTTTGAGTTTTACAACCTTTCCTTGTGCGCATACCAATTCTGGTATTCACAAGAGATCCCTCATGCTACTTTATCTTTCCAAGTGGATTTAACGCATATTGCCTCAGAGATCGTGTACAATAAATTTTCTAAGGCCACTGTGTAGCTACTCTCTACGCTACCCCAAATATTTTTGAGTCCAATTATGAAGCTAGACCAGAAAGTGTTCTCATTCACTGTCTGGTGTAGGTCCTCGTTCCTCGATCCGATTCAATCAGTAGTTCGACACCCTGGTAATGTCTTGCATCTTTTCACGTGCTTTTATGTTTAAATCACTTGCATATCACCGTATTTCATTGTTTTCGTATCTCTTCGATGTTTTCTGCAGGTGCTTGTAAGCGAGATTTGATAATAGAAGAGATACCTCTTGCTGCTAAACTTGCGAAATTTGATACCCAAGGAGCTCGTAGGTTGGGTAATCCTCCAGAAGCGTGAAAACTAAGAAAGATGTAGTCTTTGTGCTAACAAAACTCAACAAAGAAATCTACAACAAGAAACCAAATTTTTGGTTGGCGATAACCTATCCGTCATTCGAATCCCTATTATCCTCAGAGATGATGACTCATCTCTTATTCCTAAAGACCCGTTTGATAGAGTTTCTAGTGCCGAAGATTATGATGATGACGAATTCACTCAAGCTGATTCAAGATCTATTACACTCGAAGAGATAACCTCAAAGATTAAAGTCCCTAGTGGTACATTGAGGGTAATTTAGGCCCTTTTGAGAAACGAGCAAATTTTTTCTTGGCTGATTGTTATGAGTTTTCTCCATACATGTCTCCATCAGTTACTTGGAGTATACAAACTCATTCTGGCTCCCTACACGTTGCCACTCCTTTATTGGTAATCTCATTCAACCATCTATTTGTATTAAATTTCCTTAAATAATGTATTATACTCAGCTTTAAACTTGATTATTTGAGAGAAAATGTAATCTCAGAGGGCCCGACTCCGGTTTATTAGTGAGCCAGATAGACATGTTGATATAAGTTTCTCATATATGGTTTCCTCTACGACCTCTAATCTTGAGAGGTATGTCCCATCAATGGAGGCTCTTGCTCATTCTAATATGACAGTTTGAAACTTCCTTGACCTTTTCTGGCGTCATCTCAGAGAGTCTCAACGACTAGCAATGCTTTCATTTGTTTATATTCTCAACACTTCTCTAGAATTTTCTTCCTCGGGGTCTACTAGATGATCTTTCAATCATATTCTCTCACTCCAATGTGGCCTTTGCTGTTAGAGCAGATACGATATATATCGTACATCTTTCCAGGGTAAACATGAGAAAAATGAGGATTTTGATCATGCAAGATAGGGTCATTCGTGAGCAGATTGACATAGTGACATCCAGCTACGATGTAGAAGAGTCCGAGGTTAAGAGATTGGAGGAAGAAATACAGAGGCGTCAAGCAAGGATGGATACTCTACTGGAGGATGCTGAAACCTTATAGGTCACCCTAGTGGACAACAAGAAGGACTCACATGCTATTGGCCAGCAACTTCTTGGCCTTAAAAATGACTACCAAATCTGGGCAAAGAAGATTCAGGAGGCCAAGAACACCCAATTAGAGTGTCTGGCCAAGTGGGATCAACTTTGAGCTTTATTTCAGTGAATTTCTTATGCTCGGTTGAATAGGATGCATTCGATTGTAAACAATAGTTACATTTTGATCATAGGACTTGCATTGTAGAAGATTTGCTAGTGTACTTCTCCTTTGAATTTTCTATTAGCTTGCATCCTTGTTTACTCGTCTCCTTTGTTGCTGGTGTGTTTACCCATAACAAGTAACACTGGATTGAGCCATGGGTTAGCCTCAACCCTGTGATGAACTCAGCCCTTAAATGTTGGTGTTAGTCTGGAGCAGTTCGCAACGCAAGTAAATCTGACCCTATATGTGAATTTATGTGTTGCATTCACTCAAAACAACTTCCTCATCCTTAACATATACGCATTGCACTTCAGTCATACCCTTACATGTCTATGCATTACAATTCAATCAGACCTCTTTCCCATATACATGTCTATGCATTGTACTTCAGTCGGACATCTTTTCCTGCATACATGTCTATTTACTGCTTTAGCATATAGTGGCTCCACTTTATGTTTGGTGACTGTTGGTTTTGACATTGTGGTTATCGGATGTTGGTTGAGGGAGGAAGATAGGTTTGCGTGTGATGTTGGGTGTTGGATTTATATTCTCTGTTAATCAACCAATCCCTTTTCTCCATTTCCTATAAAAATAATAAATTGACCTGCACAACTTCCCACTCCTGAGTATTCATTTAATTAATTTCATGATGAACCACAAATGTCCTAGTGGCCAAATTTATTCAACAATTTTCATATTTGAATACAACAAATAATTACAATAGTGGCTCTGCGCGTACTTTGAGTTTTGAAACAAAATGCAAAATCTATACAAAAGTGGCTATAAAACCAACTATATACAAAATGAACTTTTAAGAATAACTTGTTGAGCTACATCGTCTATTCATTCCTCTTAGTCATATTAACTCCAACTCTCCGCTTTTGTGTCCTATTTTGTCACGCCTTTTAGGTATCCTGGAGGCCTACCTCTTGAGTTACTGTTGCACAAATAGAAAAAAATACCAAAGTGGCCATATAGCCTATTTATCGACGATTTTATACTAGATAACAATGACAACAAACCAGAAACATGTGCATAAGTGGACCTATTACCAACTCCCCACATATAAAAACCATTTTTAAGTAATTAGAAGGTTCACCTCTTGAATTGTTACTGTTAACACAATACATTGAAGTGGCTGTAGATATTACTTTATCTACAATATTTCATAATACTCAATCAATTATAACAAAAATAGAAACAAAATCTAAAGCGATCATAAATCCAACTCCTTCCTGGAGAAAAGAATATCTTCTCTCTTTGTTCATTACTTTATTGAAAAGTATGGCTATAAATACTTGTCATTTATGGATCTTTTATGTGGTTGACCATCTAAATTTGATAGTCAATATGCATTTTCCTCAATACTTATGCACCTTGAATGGTCCTTCCCAATTTTGGAACTTTTTTTACAACTCACTGTCCTTTGTTCCAAAAGGTACTATAAACTTCCACGCGATTTCCCCTTCATGGAAACTTTTCTTCTAAAACCTCTTGATGTAGATCCTCGAAATTTTCTACTTCTGTAATATTAAGGCATTATATGCATGGATTCTCAACTCATCCACTTCTTCTAACTTTGTGATCATTGATTCATTGTAATGTTCAGGGAAAGTTTGTTTCGCCTTTATGGTACCATAACATCCAATGTTCGCACTGCATCGTGGACTAAGGTAAGGGCTAATTGATTTACTCTGGTGGCAGTCCTTTTAGAAGTTCTATAGGCCCACAACATTTTTGACAACAGCATAGGCCAATCTCTTGGATTTTCTTTCATCATTTTCTATAAAATTATTATTTGAACCTTATTCGATGCTTAGGTCTATCCATTGGATTGTGGGAAATGGAAATGAGTTGATCAATTTGATTCCACAATCTTATGCAAACTCCCTTATCTCAGAACCAGTGAACTTAGTGCCTTGATATGTGGTTAATGACTTCGGAATCCCAAATCTATGAATGACATTTTTCTTCAAGAAGTTAATGACATCACCTTGTTCTATTTTATTCAAATGTACTGCTTCTACCCCTTTAGTGAAAAATATGTGGCCACGAGAATAAACTAAATATAGATGATGTTGGGTAAATTTTACCTATTAAATTCATGGCCCAACCCTTGAACGGCCATTGTTTCACCATGCTATTAAGTTAATCAATTGGAACTCTTTGGATTTTCTCGTGATTTTGATAGGGCTGACATCCCTTTGCATATTTTTGTAGTCATATCTTTTGATCAATCATCTCATCTTCACTCTAGATTGGTGCGCTATGCAAACTCCCTCGTGAACTTTCTTTATGGTTTCCAATGCTTCTGGAAACTTACTCATCTCATGAGAAAACCATCAAGCCTATTTCTGTACAAACCCCTTTCTACTAAGACGTGGTTAAGAGCTATTATTTTCAAACCATAGAGAATATATCTCCCAGGAGATTATAGTACCTGTTTTATGTCATCTCTTCAATCACCTGTTAAGTTAATATCTAAGTTAAGTGTGTCTACCTGTTTTTTCTGAATCATGAACAGCTGATGTGTAGTTTCTGGCAACATTTTTATCCTCGGGGCTATTTGAGCTAATTTATCCGCCTCCAAACTTTCTTGCTTTGGTACATGCACCAATGAAAGTTCTTCAAAATCTTCTAAAAGTTGGGACATAACAGTGTAACACATTGTTAATGATAAATCAATGCATTTGAACTCCATTGACAGTTTTTTAAGTACCTGGCTGTGAAATCCCTGATATCAGCAACTATTTTCCACCCAAATCTTTCAGAATTTCCAGTCAAATGACAATAACTCGTACTCTGCTTGATTATTGGTTCATGAAAAACCCAAATTAAAAGATATAGTGGTTTTCACACCTTTTTTTGGAGGTGATCACAATACCAGCTCTAACTTTTGTTTTGTACTTGATCCATCGAATTTTAGTTTCCATGGTTGAACTCCCGCTCTACAAACTAAAAATCCAACCCGCTCTTCGATAAACTCACAAGGTGAAGAGTGATCAACTAAAAAATCAGTGATAGCCTTGCCTTTCATTGAATTTTGAGGATAATAGATTAATGTAAATTCGGCCAATGCAAATATCTTTTACCAATTTTACTAGAGAGAAAGGGTCTACTAAGCATGCAAATAAAATCAATCTTAGCCACGACAATACTCTTGATTGAATCAAATATATCTTAACTTAGTACATGTGTAATACAATGTTAAGCATAACTTCTAATAACATAATACTTCACTTCCATTGGAGTATGGAACCTAATAAAATAATAAATAGCTTGTTCATCTCTTGATTATTTTGAACTAGCAAACATATGATTGATTCACTAGCAGCATAAACATATAACTTAAGAGGCATTCCATACCTGGGTGGCATAAGAACATGATGATTGGATAAATATCTTTTGGTCATATCAAAAGCCTTCTGATGTGACTCTTTCCATTTGAACTCCCCGATGCCTTTAAGTTTCAACAACTGCGAGAACTCCTTCGTTTTTCTTGCAAAGTTAGAGATAAAATGACCAAAGTAATTTACTTGCCCGAGAAATCTCAATAACTCTTTCTTGTTATTAGGTGGATTTGTCCCCATAATATCCTTGGCTTTGTATTTATCTACCTTGAGTCTCCTCTAGTGTACGATAAATCCCAAGAACTTCCATGCTTTCACACCAAAGGCGCATTTCAATGGAAACTTTAACTCATGTTGTCTCATCGTTTGGGAAATCTTCCTCACATTCTCGACGTGGTCAATATTTTACATAGATTTCATAGCAATATTTTCTAACATATACTTCAACATGATTCCCTATCATACTTATGATATTGAATTCACAGCTCTTTGATACGTGGCACCCGCATTTTTAAGCCAAAATGGCATGACAAGTCATTCAAACATACCAACAGCTCCTGGAGATCTAACTGTTTTCTCAGATGTATTTAACTCTTCTCTCTTGATTTGATTATAAGCCAAGAATCCATCCATGAAAGATATCAACTCATGTCTATCTATTGGATCGATCAAAATATTAGTTATAGGCATCACGTAGGCATCCTTGGGAGTTGCACTATTCAAATCTCTAAAGTATATTCATATTCTGATCATTATGTTCTTTTTGATGACTAGTACAATGTTTTAAATTCATTCAGTATATCTGATTGGCCTTGTGAATTTTGACTTTAATAGTTTCTTGACTTTCTATTTCACCTTCGATTCAACTTTTTTTGACATGCGACGAGTAGACTGTTTAAATGCGTTGAATTCCTATTTTCTTGGGAGTCAGTGTTTGACCAATCTCCTGTCTAACCCTGCATGTCATCATAATCTCATGTAAAGCAATCTTTGTACTTCCTCAATAAGGTGACCAAATCTTGCTTCATCCTTTATTCTAGTAACTTACGTATACTACTTCACGATCTTTAAGCTCTCTCAAGTTGATTTCTTCTAACGAGTCTTGTGTCTCATGCTGGTCATCCTTCATTTGAGATGACACCATTAATAACTCATCAACTTGGAGTTTATCTCTCTATATTCTTCTTATTGGACAACCTCTGTTCCTTGGGTGTCTCATACTTCATCATCTTCAAGTTTGTTCATACTTGCTGCACATGTACCTTCCACATAGAAGCTGTAGCTAACTCCTTTTCCTTTTGCTTGAACTCAATCATCAAGTTCTTCAATCAATGGCTGAATTATCGACCTAGGCAGCACAATAATAATAGGCTTGAGGATTCTTTCCAATATCAAGCTTGGAATTGGTGTTTGCATGTACATTGGACTCCCTCTCTTACTCTTGCTACGAAAGGGCCCAAAATTCTCATTATATTATCTAGCTTCAACTGCATTTGTGGTGGCTTGAAAATGGTGTCCATCGGCTTCTATAATTTCCACATCATCCTCTTTACAAAATTTTAGTAATTTGTGCATCGCGGATGAGATACACTGGTTTTCAAGGATCTAATCTCTGCCTAACAATTCTTGGAAGTTGGTAGATGAGTTTACCACAAAAAATGTGCACGAAGACGATATATTCTCCATAGTAACATCAACGAAGAATACCACAATGGTCTCGGTGGTTTCCTCTGTAAATGCAGCAACAAAAACTTCTGTAGGGATTAATTCTTCTTCATTTTTGCCCCAAACTTCTTAACATCCTCACCGGAAAGACATTCACTACATAGCCATTATCAATTAACACCCTAGACACTACCTTTCCATTCACGTGGGCTTTGATGTACAACGGCCTTGTGTGCTTGGTCATTGCTAGTGTAGGCTTCTCATGTATCACTTGTTTAGGCCTGTTTGGGTTATCTTCTTTGATAATCACTCTTGAACTTTCTTCGGGGTGTTTGTTTCTATGACCTTCTTTTTGTACTAATTCCTTGGGCACCATCACTCATGTGGAACAATTAACTGAGATGTGAAACTTTTCCACGCAAAAAAAATTGGTTGTTTTTCTTCTCTTATTATCATCTTCACTCAATAAACCATCATTATCATCCACTAATTTATCTTCATTAGCTGATCTGCCAAACTTGTATCTATTCTATACTTGATCTTCGATGATTGGAATATCAAGTGTGGTTTCATTTTCCAACTTAGCTGACTTTTCTCTTTTTACAGCAGCTCTTTCTCTCAACAACTTTTTTCCTAGGTCTTATTGAATAGCCTAGGAAACTTTTGTGTTGGACCACTCTCCAGGATTCACTAAACTCGTTTTTGGTAGTAAGGACGAACCTGGCCTTTGCTCCATGACCCTCAACAGATTTTCTTACAAGAGCTTTGTTCACATGCTGATATCTATCATGGTCGACTGACTTCTTCGTGGCTTCTATTCGTCGTGTCTCATTTTTAGACAAGTCTCTGTTATCTGCATATCTTTCGGGCCCTATGGCGAGATGACTCCCTTTTAACCTTTGATTTCTGTATACCGGTCTCCTATAGAAGTATTGGTTCCTCGTGTGATGACCCGTATTTCGTATTAATAATTCTAACTGTGATGACCCGTATTCCGTATTCATAATTTTGCGGAATTATTAAAAATTTTCTCTTTAAATAAATAAACTTGCAACGTATAAAAACTTTCGTAAAATAACCCAACGGTTTAACATAAACATAGCAGCGGAAACTGAATAATGTTTTAAACAATAACTTAAAATATATAAAAGTTATAACAAGAGTTTGAACATAAAAACTGAATAACTAAATGTGAGGTCCTCGGATTCGTACTACCGCCGATCCGAGCTAACTCACTGGTCCCCGTCCTCAGCCTCTGCATCACAGTACTTACATCAATCAAGTCTAGTGAGTCTAAAGACTCAGCATGCATATATCGTGAATAACAAGTAAATATATCATAAAATCTCATGCCATGTAAAGATATCATATCGTAAAGCGTAACGTGAAAAATCGTGTCATGAATAATTATAAATACGTGCATAACTGAAAATCGTACATAAAATATTTGCTCGATAGAGCCCTGTCATATAATAGCATATCATAATTTTCTGTTGAGATAATGTTCTACGCAAGTGGCCCATAACGTAACATAACATAACATGCTCGTCTGATCAGACTAAACCACAGTATACTGGACGGTAGAGATCATCACAGCCCTTGGACTGGATACCCGTACCCGTACATAAACATAAACCGGTCGTAGGTCACCGGGTGAAGTAATAATCCCATAAGCTGCAATCCCATAAGCGTGAAGTGGCCACAAGACATATCGCATATATCTCAAAAATAAACTTTTATATTTTTATGCACATAATATAATTAAATTCCTGTGTTATTTAACCAATTGGGTTGGATCGTTCTCAGGCTCGCTGCGACCTAATTCTAACATGAGAACCATGAAAATAAACTTAACTTGACCAACATATCATAACCGAACCGAAAACGAGACAATTACGCCCAACAACTTAGTATCTAACCATGACTCCGTACCAACTCGAACCAACATCGAACCATCGTTTAGTCATGATTAAAATACGCCTAAAATACCGGAAAATAAATACCAAGGGCTGTAATACATGAAAATTTGTGCATGGAGGCCAAAATCATGAAACGCTATTTCGAGAGTCACTTTGGCACATCGTACCGTAAATTCTCGTACGACCTTTAAACTTAACCAATTCACAAACGGCTAAAAACATGACCTTCCTAACTCAATGAGGTACTGTCAGTCCAAGGCCATAGGCTAAAAGCCAACCAAGAACTAGAAACACACCTCTGAACCGAAGCTCAAAGCTGCTGTCCAAAAATTCCAGCAGCAGGAACTGTGCTTGCTTCGCTTCGTTTATGAGGCTATTGGCCATTGGTGCTTGAACCACCAGACCAGAGCCTCTTCCCAACATCCTAAGGTATGGTTTGAACCATGGCTAAGGGCCCTAGGCCAACCACAATCCAAGCCAACACCTACGACGATTCCTAGCTTCACCCGAGAACACACATGGCACGCGTGGGGGTGTTGCTTGTTTTTGCTGTCATGGATCATTCCAGTGGCCATGTGATCAACCATGGCATGATCTAGACATCATGAGGAATTGTGTGAACCATGGCTAAGGGCTAAAAAGCCAAACAAGATCCACACCAACCTCAAAGAACCGAACCAACTCACACGAAAGGAAATAGAAACCGAAGGGGCTGCTTGTCTTGTTTCTGTCCGAACGACTTGGGACATGGCTCAAGCAACTTAGGGCCGACTTGACCACGTCCTATGCTTGCTAGGGGAGGATCCTAGCCATGGCTACTGGCCCTAGGCCAGCCATGGCTCAAACACCATCCTACGCAAGCCAATGACAGCAAATGACATACGAATATGAGACTTGTTTCTTGCGTACCGAGTTGGGCACCTAAATTACGATTTTGGGGCTTGAGCCCTTGATCAAACTTCACCCTAATACACCCTAGGACATGACCATAAGCAGCCTTGGGAGCCTAGGAATCGAGCCACCCTGTACATCAACAAAAACAACCAAACCGTGAGGGCATAGGTGGAAGCCGAAAATCTGCACTATGTTATTTCGAAAATGATAACATGATTTCGGTTTTTTTTGCTTCAAGTTTCATGCACATATGATGTTTTAAAATAATAATATGACTTGATTGAAGAGAAAAGAATGATAGAAACATGCCTTAAGTTGTTTTTACAATAAACAACACGATACGTTGGACCGGGAGACACGGGAACGGAAATGAAGAAACCTTGTTATTGTTGTTGTCTTGGCCAAGAATAGGAGCTGCTAAATCTCTATAATTTCGTGCTAGGTGGAGTGAAGAAGGTGATGAAGGCTTGTGGTCAAATAAGGTGGTGCATGGAGGAGTAAATGATGTCAAGTTAGGGGGAAACATGCATGATGAATGGGTGACCTTTGTTTTGTTGTTGGGGGAGTTAAATGGTGTCAAGTTGGGATTGTGTGGAGTGGAATTGACCGAGATTTTTTTTTCCAATTGGTGTAGGATTTGTTTAAGTTTTGCTAAGTAGAATCCTAGGTTAGATAAGCTTGATTAAAAGGTTAATTAAGCATAATCTTGATGAATTAAGAAGCCTACAATTAAATTGGTGATTTAATTAAAGTAGACTTAAATCCACTTGATTTCATTAAAATAAATTATTTCTTAGCTTGGAATAAATTTAGGAATATTTTTGGATCATAAAATTCATCTCCGATTTCCTATCTCCGGTCCTGTCTCGCGTATATATCTAAAAAGCTAAAATTTGAAATACGCGATTTAAAAATCCTTAAAAATTACGTAAATGATTTAAATGCAATTAAATCAACAATTTCTTAAAATAATAACCATTTAAAAATAAATAATAGAAATTATCCACATATCTACGCATATTGGTTTTTTTTTTTGGGTACTACAACACTCCCCCCCTTAAATAAAATTTCATCCTCGAAATTAGAACTCACCGAATAAATCTGGAAGGCGACTCCGCATCTCTGACTCTGACTCCCAAGTAGCTTCCTCATCGGAATGATTAAGCCACTTGACCTTCACTGATTTGATCACCTTGTTTCGAAGCTTCTTCTCCTTATGGTCTAAGATCTGCACTGGTCTCTCTTCATAAGACAAGTTCGGAGAAAACTGCAACGGCTCAAAGTTCAACACATGAGAAGGGTTCCCTAAATACTTCCTCAACATCGACACATGGAACACATTGTGTACTCCGGCCAGATTCGGCGGAAGAGCAACATGATATGCTAATATCCCAACTCTGTCGAGGATCTCAAATGGTCCGATGAACCTCGGACTAAGCTTCCCCTTCTTTCCGAATCTCATGACACCCTTCATCGGTGCTATCTTCACAAAAACATGGTCGCCAACGGCAAACTCTAGATTTCTCCTCCTCCGGTCGGCATAACTCTTCTGTCGACTCTGAGCAGTCCTCATCCTGTCACGGATTACGACTACTAGATCGGCAGTCTGCTGGACGATCTCTGGACCTAACTTTGATCTCTTGCCTACTTCATCCCAATGAATAGGCGATCTACACTTCCTTCCGTACAGTGCTTCATAGGGAGCCATACCTATAGACGACTGGAAGCTGTTGTTATATGTAAACTCCACTAATGGCAACTTCGATTCCCAGCTCCCTGAGAAATCGATGACACAAGCACGGAGAAGATCCTCCAAGATCTGAATAACTCTCTCTGATTGACCATCTGTCTGAGGGTGAAAAGCTGTGCTAAAAAACAACTTCTTACCCATCGCTGAATGCAGACTCTTCCAAAATGAGAAAGTGAATCTCGGATCTCTGTCAGAAACAATAGAGACTGGGATACCGTGTAATCGGACTATCTCACGGATATATAACTCGGCATACTGAATCATGGAGAAAGTCGTCTTAATAGGCAAGAAATGCGCTGACTTGGTAAGACGATCAACAATCACCCATATAGCATTCGAACCTCTAGCCGACTTCGGTAAACCAACCACGAAATCCATGTTAATGTTCCCTCACTTCCACTCGGGAATGGGAAGTGGCTTGAGTAAGCCGGCTGGTCTCTGAAAGGATCGGTTAGAAGGATGAAAAGTGTTTAGAAGGGGGGGGGGGGGGGTTGAATAAACACTTAACGAATTTTATATTCTCTTCGAAGATTTGGATTCAGTTCGGTTACAAACTGATTCTAGGTATCACATCGGTCAATGACAATCAGTTAAACTGAAGAAAACAGTTGCGGAATATGAACTGACTGAAAGATATAATATCTAACTGAAATATAATAACTGAAGTAAAGAACACAATTGTTTCTGGATGTTCGGAGATTTGAATAACTCCTACGTCACCCCTTCTATCACGAAGATAGGATATCTACTAAAAGACTTTGATCAAATACAAGACTTGTACTGACCCACTTCAGTTTGGACTTAACACTGCCAAAACTGAAACTCTTAGTTACAAACGCTTTTACAGTCCTTGACTGAACTTAGCACAACTTAAAAGAATTAGCAGATATTACAAAGTGCTATTAAGCTCAAATGTATAGCCTGAATGCTACTGATATAACAAGTAAGCGAGAGCTTTCGATATTTGAATGCAAGTAAAGAATTTTGCAGCGTAACAACAAGCTTCAAAGAGATTGGAATTTTGTTGTAGGTTCATTCATCTTTTCAGCTGCTCTCTTCAACTATTTATAAGCTTCCATTTCAACGGTAACATTAACTGCTGTTTGAATATTATATCCGTTGATATGCCACGTTGTTATTCTTCTGACAACCGTACTCTATGACCTCTGAAATGCGGCGTCCCACTAATAGTTGCAGACTGTAGTGGTACTATCTGTCGGTTGTTAATGACGTGTTCAGCTCAGCTGCTGGGCAATAAACTGGTGAGGAGAATAACTGAGTTGCGTTTAAGTTGCGTAGATCAGTTTATTATATTCAGTTGGTTCGCATAATCAGTTGGCAATTTGTCAAACGCCGTAATTTTGATTCCAACAATTTCCCCCTTTAAGGTGTTTGACAAAACTAAGCACAAAATAACTGAACAACTGAACTCATCGTAGATAACATAAAAGTTTTGATATAGAATTGAGTAACTGACAATGACTCAAAGACTGCTCTTCTTTTGTTGATCTAGCAGCTCTTTAATCTCTTCCCCCTTTTTGTCAAATAAACCCATCTGAAGAGATAATTTCCGAACATCGATTGATAAGAGATTGACAGAAGAGGATATGTTAGAGACGACATAGAGCATTGTGGTTTGCAACGAGTCTATTTTGCTTGTTTCAAGCGTCTTCAGATTTTCAACGCGTTTGCTGATAACGTCTTGAGTGATGAAGAGACTCTGAGCCAAACCTTTGTTCTTTTGAATCGCGTTCACTGACTGAGAAAGAGAGGTTAAGGATTCTTGAGTTGCTTTCAGTTTCTCTGAGTTGAATGCTTCAGAATGTTCTAGCTTCAGAGAATGTTCTAGTTGAGTATGGTGAATTTTGTACAAATCATTAATCACTCTCTGTATATTATGCTGAATGTCCTGAATCTCTTCAAGAGCAAACTCAAGATCCTTGGCAGAGTGAGGATTTGGCTGATCCGACGCTCCAGTTTCCTGAGAGAGTCGATCAAAAACCACCATGGTTCTTTCAGATATCATTGTTGCAACAATATTCGATGCTGGAACATCTGTTTCAGTCACTTCCGCTTGGACCAGAGGAGGTGAAGACTGAAGTTGATTAGCATTTGAGCTTTCCTGCTGAATGTGACAGTTTGCAGGGCCTTCAACTAGAGGGTCATGAACTGATGCTTCTGCCTGATGATCACCTGAAATACGAGCTGACACAACAGTTGGAGGATTTTCAGAAGTAGTCAATTGATCCTCCAGATTCTCAGTAATGTGGTGATCTGGTGATTGAACAGACATCATAGCTTGATCATTTGGTTCAGAAATGACAGCTTGAACTGGCTCGTCAGTTAAGATGGGATTCTCTTCAACTGCTTGATCAGCGGAGTGATCAACTGACAAGGGCTCATTGGTGGAAGTTTCTAGAACCACTGATTGAATAATTTCATCAATATGAGCTAGTGTCAATTCAGCTTCTGAATACATCTCGGGATCATCAATAGGAGGTGATGACAAGAGTGAAGGTGGAGCAATTGAAGATGAGGAGACATCTGCTTTCTGAGAAAGGGTAGCAGTAGTGTCCTTATCAGGCTCTCCAGCTGATTGTTCAGCTAGATCTTCAGTCATAATTTCTTGAGAAAATTCTGGGTTGATGAGTTCTTGATCCATTTCCCACTGTTTAATTTCTGCTTGTAGTCCAATTAAATCTGTCTCCAGTTGAGCATAAACTGCTTTATCATTGAATGCAGTTGGACTTGTGGGATTGAAATTTTGCCGAAGCTCAGTAACAATCTGCTTCAGCTTCTTTTCTCTTCAAAGATCAAAGAAATACCTCTTCCTCTGCAAAGCTTGATAATTGAAGAAGCTTTGATAAACTTCAGCACTGCTCTTTCTAGAGCAATAAATCTTTTCAGCTTAGACTTTTTGTTGAGGTCCTTGGCAAAAACATAGACTCTGAAATTTACCCAATCTTCAAAAACTTGGAGCTTCTCTTCAGCAAATTTATTGACCTCTTGCCAAATTAGATCAATGTGAGTTTGAATGGCATTCGAAGGTCTGGGCTCTTCTTGTATTTTACCTTTGCCCTTGGAGTCAGTCAAAATATGAGGAATGGTTAATCCAGACGTAGTTGCATCAATCTTTTCTCTGAGCACAACCCATGTTGGTCTGGAAAATGGTAAAGGGGAGTAAGGAGAAATACTAATAAGTGGAGCTTTTACTCCAGCAAGTCTGGTTTTATCACTAGATGTAGTGATTATACTTTTTGGAGGAATGGTGAACAAGGGTAACAGATCCTCAGTTGAGGACTCAGTTGGAATTGCCTTCAATGGAACAGCCTGGATTGGCTGTTGAGCTCCTGATTTCATCACCTTATCAGTTGGTATGACTTCAACTGTAGCAGTAGGTTTGGTTTTCAGTGTCCGTGGTTTCTTGGCAATTGGAGGAGACGGGGTCTTCTCTACATTAGAATCACTGATAAGCAGTTTGCGCTTTGAAGTCTTCTTCTGTGGTAGAGTCTTGGCCATCTTAACCGATTTGGGAGCAGCCTACTGCGTACCAATCTCTGTTTTGATCTTAACAAATTTTTCAGGAGAGATGTCCAACTTAATTTTTGGTGGCAAAATATTCTTGGCATTGAACACCTTGAATTTAGATAATCTCTCGGAATCATCAGTTACTAACCCTTTGACTTTCATCAAATAGCTCAGCTGTATTGCAAAACCTTTTGAGTGCTTGGTGGAAGAGAACATATTCTTCAAGATGTTGAAAAGGAGGTGCTTCCAGTTGAGTCTTTGTCCAGCCATGATGACAGTAATGGCTTGAAATTTCTCCAAAGTTAAAGCAGCAAATGATCCTGCCTTTGCCAATAGCCCCTTGGCTACAATGTCGGCCAGTAACTGAACCTCATGCTTCAGCTCCTTCTTTGGATCGGAAACTTTGATTTTCCGTCCATCAGCAGAAAGTAAGGTTTGCATCTCTTCGACATCAGATGCTTTGACATCAGCAAGTTGTGCTAACCCATCAGAAGGCAGCAAAAATAATTCTCCAAGAGAATCTTCAGAGATGGTCAACAGGTGATTGTTGACAGTAGAGATGATATTTCCATCAGAGTTGATAAATCCATTTGAGTAGAAATCTTGAAATTCCTTTGGATAGATTTTTTGAGAGAATTGCCCTAAGAAAGTTTTCAACCCTGCTGATTCAAGCTTCAGAAAAACATTCTTTACATCGGCTTCTCCGATTGATAGGGTTGACTCAAAATTGATAGCCATAGCGTTCAATAAGTGTGCAGGAATTGATTTGCCATTTCTGAGATTTAGAAAACCTGAAATTTCACAAGACACAAGCTCGGAGTGTATGAGTTTTCTCTTGAAAGGTGATGTCCGCGTAAGAAGAAACTGAAGTTAAGCGGGGAAAGGTACTTATGTACGTGACTATTCAAATTCTGGACACGTGTTAGTCCATTGAAAATTTTGAATGAAAACATGTGTACGTGTGCTGTAAGCGTGTGTACAAATTAAACGGTTAATATGCGTCCACGTTTTAAGATAAAATTCATCATGAGATAGCAGACAGTCAAGTCACTTGATTTGGAATATCATATGGTTAATTAGATAGCTTATATGAGAAGATTAGTGAAATACCCAACTGAACGATCAGTTGTAAGACCGAGTCCTTTCAGTTGAGAGTTGACTAACATTTGTCTTCTCAGCTAACCTCTTAAAACCAATATTCCCCCTTAATAGATGCATATAAAAAAATTATAAGCAAGATTACTGATAATGATTAACTGGAAAAAATTAAGATAAATCAATTAATCCAAGTATATTGCAAAAATGAGAAAACTTAGTCTCAGCCAATGGTTTGGTGAAGATATCAGCTGCTTGCTGATCAGTTGAAACATATTCCAGTCTGATGTCCTTCTTCAAGGCATGATCTCTGATGAAGTGATGCCTGACATCTATGTGCTTGGTCATGGAGTGAAGAACTGGATTGTAGGTAATAGCAATCATGCTTGTATTGTCACAAAATATGGGTGATTCTTTTGCGTCAATTCCATAATCTCTTAGTTGTTGCTGAACCAAGAGCAGTTGAGCACAGCAGCTTCCAGCAGCAAGGTATTCTGCCTCAGTTGTGGAAGTTGTTATGGATGTTTGCTTCTTGCTGAACCAAGAGATCAGTCTATCTCCTAGAAACTGACATGATCCACTTGTACTTGTACGATCAAGCTTACATCCTGCATAATTTGCATCTGAATATCCAACTAAATTGAAAGATGAATATTTAGAATATCATAACCCAACATTTTGTGTGCCTTTTAGATATTTTAGAATACGCTTGGCAGCTGTAAAATGTGATTGCATTGGATTTACCTGAAATCTAGCACACATGCAAACAGAAAATACAATATCTGGACGACTATCAGTTAGGTACAATAATGAACCTATTAAACCTCTGTAAAACGTCGTCTCAACTGATATTCCCCCTTGATCTGTGTCCAGTTTTACTGATGAACTCATGGGAGTATTTGCAGCTGAACACGATTCCTTGCCAAACTTCTTCAGTAATTCCTTTGTGTATTTAGTTTGACTAATGAAAGTACCCGACTCCAGTTGCTTCACTTGTAATCCAAGAAAGAATGTCAGTTCACCCATCATGCTCATTTCAAATTTCTCCTGCATCAACTTAGCAAATTTCTCGCATAATTTGGGGTTAGTTGACCCAAAAATGATGTCATCAACATAAATTTGAACGAGTAGAATATGATCATTCTTGGAGAATTTGAACAAAGTCTTGTCAACTGATCCAACAGAAAAATTGTGATCAGTTAGAAATTTTGAAAGAGTGTCATACCAAGCTCTTGGAGCTTGCTTAAGACCATATAAGGCTTTGTTCAAATGGTAGACATGATCAGGAAGGTGATGATTGATAAAACCTGGAGGTTGTTCAACGTAGACTTCTTCCTGCAACTGGCCATTCAGAAATGCACTCTTTACGTCCATCTAGTAGACTTTGAAGTTTTTGAATGCAGCATAGGCAAGGAATATTCTGATTGCCTCCAGTCTTGCAATTGGTGCATATGTCTCATCGTAGTCAATTCCTTCTTCTTGCCTATAACCTTGTGCTACTAGCCTTGCTTTGTTGCGCACAACTGAACCATCTTCGTTCAGTTTGTTCCTGAAAACCCATTTTGTATCTATAACAGTTTTTGAAACTAGTCTTGGAACTAGGTTACAGACTTTGTTATGGATAAACTGATTTAGCTCTTCTTGCATTGCATTTATCCAGTTTGGATCAGCAAGAGCTTCTTCAGCTTTCTTTGGTTCCAGTTGTGATACAAAAGCTGAGTGAATGAATAGATTGAGCATCTAATTTCTTGTTCTCACTGGACCAGATGGATTACCTATCACCAATTCTGGAGGATGTGATTTCTTCCATCTGAGTTCAGCGTTTATTGCTTCTGAGTCAGCAACTGCTTCTGTGGGCAACTGAATGTTTTCAGTTTCAGTTGGAGCGGTTTCAGTTGGTAACTGAATATAATTTGTTTTCTCTATCAACTGATCGTTAGGAACAGCTTCTGGTTCAGCTGGTTGATCTAATACTTCTGGTTCAGGTGTTTGGAGGTTGTTTTGATTGATATGATTGTCTTCTTCATCATCATCCTCCAAACTGATATCTGTAAATCTATCCACTAGCTCAACTGGATCAGTTGGCTTATCAGTTAGTACAGTTTCTTCAAAAACAACATGGATAGATTTTTCAACATTCAAAGAGTTTTTATTAAAAACTCTATAGGCTTTGCTCACCAAAGAATATCCAAGAAATATTCCCTCTGCAGATTTAGCATCAAAAGTTTTAAATAATTTTTGCCATTGTCAAGAATGAAGCATCTGCAGCCGAATATTTTGAAATATGAAACCACACTTTTTCTTCCATGCCAGATCTCATAAGGTGTTTTCTTATGATTCTTATTAATCATTGATCTGTTCTGAGTATAACACGCAATGTTTACTGCCTCTGCCCAAAATCTTTGAGAAATACCCGAATCAGCAATCATTGTTCTAGCAGCTTCTTTAAGGGTCCGATTTCTCCTCTCAGCTACACCATTTTGCTGAGGAGTTCTAGCTGCTGAGAGCTCATGTTAATTCCAGTATTTTATAAAAAATTTGAAAGAATTTGATTGATGAATTCAGTTCCTCGATCGGATCTGATTCTATCAATACCAACTGATTTTTCATTTAATAATCTTTTGAAAAGCTTGATCAGTTGTGCAGCAGTTTGGTCTTTTGTCTTGAGAAAAATAACCCAAGTAAATCTTGAAAAATCATCTACAACCACCAAGGTGTATTTCATTCCCCCTAAGATCATGAGCGGTATTGGACCAAATAGATCCATGTGCAACAGCTCTAAGCATTTGGAGGAGGATTTACGGCCCTTGTTTTTAAAAGAAGATTTTACTTGTTTACCAAACTGACATGCTGGACAAATTTTATCTTTGATAAAATCTATTTTGGGCAAACCAGTGACAAGATCGTGGTTACTCAGATATGCAATAGATTTGAAATTCAGGTGATTTAATCTCTTATGCCACAACCAGTTTTGAGAAAATTTTGAAGCAACTAAACATACTGGTGCATAAGGTTGATCATTCCAACTAACTTTGTATGTATTTCCACACCGTTTGCCAGTTAGGATGATCTCATTATTTGAGCATTTGACTGAGCAAGAATGTTTGTCAAACTGAACTGAGAATCCATTATCGCATAATTGACTGATGCTAATCAGATTATACTTGAGATTCTCAACTAATAAAACATCATTAATGATAAAGTTACCATGGATAAGCATACCCTTACCCACAGTTTTACCTTTGGAATTATCTCCAAAACTGATGTTGGGTCTAGTGTACTTAACCAGTTGAGATAACAAGTTTGACTCTCCTGTCATGTGTCGTGAACATCCACTATCCAAGTACCATATTGATTCAATGCTTGTACCTGTTACCTACAATCACACACAAGATAAGATTCTGGTACCCTTTTCTATTTGGGTCCAAAATTGATTAGTCCTTTAGGAATCCAGACTTAGATCAGTCTAACTGACCGTCCAGTTGCTGTATTCCAGATGGTCTTTCCCGATCTATGTGTGCTTGGTGTATAGTGTGCAAAAGATACAACATGTGATTTGTCCTTTTTCAACTGATTGTTCAGACAGTATCTTTTCTGAACTGGATTCCTGTTATAGTAATTGGAGTAGCCATTTGAATAATTTTTGCTAAAGCTTTTTGGTGGCTGACTACGTGAATCAGTTACCACTTTTGGGCTATAACCAATACCATATCTTTTTCCCTTGTTCATACTTTCAGTTGGCTGTTCAACCAGTTTACTTGGCTCCGGTTGTTCTTGTACCAAAACTGATTTGGCAAAGTGAATGTATTTCCCTTTATTCATATACAGTTTTGGTCGAGTATCTTTGGGAGACATTTCATCTTGGTTACTGAACCCTAAACCAGTTTTATCAGTAACTGATTTCTGTGAGTTCTGTATATCAGTCAATGCAACAGATGATTTGTTCCAAGCCTGAATAAGCTCAGTTTGCTTTGATTTCTCAATCATTAACTTTTGAATCATTAATTGATCCTTGCTTCTTTCAGTATTGAGTTCAGCAATCTCTTTTTTCAGACTCAACATATCAACTAATTCATCAGTTTTAGTCTTATTGTCTATAGGATCAATTTGCTTTGCTCTAGC
The DNA here is from genome assembly GCF_025594145.1 of Primulina tabacum. Lineage (NCBI taxonomy): Eukaryota > Viridiplantae > Streptophyta > Magnoliopsida > Lamiales > Gesneriaceae > Primulina > Primulina tabacum. The sequence continues at coordinate 10,834,530 of NC_134556.1, read as the reverse complement.
CTTTTCAAATGATAAGACAAGCTTATGATACTCACTAACCATATCATGCAGAGTTGAAATAAGTTCTTCTCTGGTAAAATCAGTTGATCTAAATTCAAATACCTGTTGACTGTTGGACTCCAGTTGTGGGGACCCGGACGCTAATCAGTTCTTAATCGTCATCAGGATCAATTTACTAATCAAGTAATTAGGGTCATAAAATTTTTTTCTTTTTAATACGGAATGTAGTGAAATCAAACTAATATACAACTCAATATAAAATAAAGAACAAGTCCTGTACCGTCTACAAATAAGTAAAAACTAAGGTTCAACATCTAATTATCAAGTGCCAAAACCCTATATACATCAAAGTCCGAAAGTCTCCACTCTATCACGATCTCTCCTCATCTCCTAGACCCTGATCCTGTCCCACCTATTGTCATGTACACATACAAACAAGACAACAGCCGGATAATTCCGATGAGAATATAATCCCAGTATAAATCAACAAAACATGCAATCATATAAACAAGTATAAAGCATGTAACAGGTAACAACAATATGTATCAAAATCTGAAACATAACTAATATCAAACTGTCGACAATACTCGTAGCTGCACAATTTAGACTAGACTCAATCCTAGCTAGGGATCCCGGTTTCCAGAAGTTGGCATTCCTATATCGACCAACAGTAATAGAAAAGACTCCAGTTCTATCCACGTCGATAAGGTATCGATCACCAGAAATAGAAAAAGGTTTGATTCTATCCACACCGATATGGTATCAATCACCAGTAATAGAAGGAACTCTAATTCTATCCACACCGATATAATATCGATCACCAGTAATAGAAGAAGCTCCAATTCTATCCACACCGATAAGACATCGATCAACAGCAATAGAAGAAACCCAAATTCTATCCACATCGATAGCCAATCATTCGGTGACAGACTTTGGCACTATCGCCAATACACTATCTTGTGACATCGTGCAATGTGCCCGTGGCGATCCCGCCACTATCAGGCACTTCTGTCACAAGATTACTCGTCTAATACCTGTTATCTATTAATCAAGAAAACAAGTACATCAATCAAATCAATGCAAATATCAATGCAATAAAGTAAAGTATGTGATTTAGGGAAACTCAAGTCTAAACCGACTTAAGTCGATCTCCCGATACCACATTGACTTATACCTTTCGTTTGTAGTTTCGGTCAGGAATTCAAACTCTGTCAATCCCTCGATCTGGAAATGGCAATATCAATGATATCATATCAATATACCGTTTAAATCGATACCAATCTGATCAATAATTCAAAATCAACGGTATAACCGCACAATCCCGATATCCCGGTCAATATAACATCACCAGATAATAATTCCCTCAACTAATAATCGATACCAATACAATCTGATATCATATCTCAGTCCTTAACTTCAGAAAATCATAACAATTCTATAATCATTCCGTTTCTTAATCTGACTTCGATTCTATGATGTCTAACATGACAAGAACATCATATTTGAATCCTATTTAATTCTGACAATAGTATAATTTCAAAACATGTCAAAACGTAGCAAAACATACGTCCAGTTGTAGCCTACGTCGATAGGATTAAAGTACTGAAGTCGGATTACGATTCAGACGGACGGATTTTACACGAAATTTGAAGCACAAGGAACCAACACTTTCTCTCAATTCTCCGTTGCTTTCTTTGATGGAATACGTGTAATATGTATATATATATATATATATATCAACGTACATGCAGCAAGGCAAATGGCGAACACTACGCGCAACACGTCTCGCGCATTTGCGCGACCTAAATCGGCGCATATGCGCGAGACCTTCTGGTCTTCGCACATTTCTTCTCGGCAGCTCACGCATATGGGCGACACCTTCCGCGCATATGCGCGAGACTCTCTGGAGTTGTGATTGAACTTTCACACAGCTCGCGCATATGCGCGCCTTCCTGTCGCGCATATGCGCGAGACCTTCTGTCCAGTTCGTGCATGTGCGCGTCTCATGTCGTGCATGTGCGCCGATGGTACTGTCCTCGCACATACATTTTCACACGTTACTTCTAATCGTGTCTCCGTTAATCCTTTCATAATCATATCAAATTATAAATCAATAATTACAGATTACTAGGATTAATTTTCCGGACATTACATTTCTCCCCCCCTAAGATATGATTTCGTCCCCGAAATCACAGGCAATCCATCATATCAATAAGAAGGTATGTAATAAAACTGAACAGAAATTTACATCAGTGAAATAATGCTGGGAATTTTTGTCTCATATCTGATTCAGTCTCCCAAGTGGCTTCTTCAACGCCATGACGAGCCCATTGTACTTTCACCAACTGAATCATCTTCGTTCTGAGCTGTTTTTCTTTACGATCGATAATCCGAATCGGTTTCTCGACATAACTCAATGTCTCATCCAGCTCGGTCTCGTCTGGTTGGATAACGTGTGAATCATCAGGGAGATACTTCCGCAGCATTGATACATGAAAGACATCATGTATTCCAGATAATGAAGGCGGCAATGCTAGTCGATAGGCACGATCTCCTATATTTTCAAGAATCTCATAAGGACCAACATATCGTGGAGACAATTTTCCTTTCTTCCCAAATCTGACCACATCCCTAAAAGGAGAAATCTTCAGGAATACTCGATCCCCTACCTCAAATACCAACGGTCTACGTCGAAGGTTGGCATATTTAGCTTGTCTGTCCTGGGCGGCCTTCATTTTCTTCTGAATCAATTTCACTTTTTCAGTCATATCCCTGATCATATCAGGTCCAGTCTCCGGAACTTCAGAGATATCATCCCAATAAAGAGGGGATCGACATTTTTCCGTACAACGCTTCAAATGGTGCCATCTCAATACTCGTTTGACAGCTATTGTTGTACGAAAATTCGCAAAGAGGCAACGCATCTTGCCAATTAGTGCTAAAATCCAGCACTACAGCTCTCAGCATATCTTCCAATGTCTGGATCGTACGCTCTGACTGTCCGTCAGTCTGTGGATGATATGCGGTACTCAGATGTAACTTAGTACCGAGAGCTTGCTGCAAACTCTGCCAGAAGTGCGAAGTAAAACGAGGATCACGGTCTGACACAATCGACTTCGGCACTCCGTGCAGTCTGACTACTTCCTTGACATAGATGTCGGCCATCTGATCATATCTATAGGTCATCTTGTATAGAATAAAGCATGCGGATTTGGTCAATCGATCAATCACGACCCAAATCGCATCACAACCTCGGGAGAAACGGGGCAACTATGTCACAAAATCCATGGAAATGTTCTCCTATTTCCATTCAGGAATCGACAAACTTTGCAACAATCCTCCGGGTTTCTTCCTCTCAGCTTTCACCTGTTGGCAATTCAGACACTTGGCTACAAATTCAGTAACATCAGATTTCATCTGTTTCCACCAATACTGTGTCTTTAAATCATTATACATTTTCCTGCCACCAGGATGAATGCTAAAACGACTGTTGTGCGCTTTTGATAGTATTCGCTGTCTTAATTCCGAAACATTCGGCACAACAAGACGATTATTCACATACAAAATACCATTTTGAACCTAATATTCCGATTGATGTCCAGCTTTAACCATAGCAATCGACTTATGTATATTCTGATCAACTTTTTGAGCTGCTTTCATTTTCAAAATCAGCTCTGGTTCAGCTTGCATAGTATATAATCTCATAGGTCTCCGATCTGTCTCAAATACTAATCCAGACAAACAGCAGTCTTCTATTAAATTTGAAACGCCCAAAGTCGATAAGGATAGAGAACATACCTTTCGACTCAATGCATCAGCTGCTGCATTAGATTTCCATGGGTAGTATTTGATTTCACAATCAAAATCCTTTAGTAAATCAAGCCATCTCCTCTGTCTCATATTCAACTCGGATTGTGAAAACAGATATTTCAAGCTTTTGTGATCAGAATAGATCTCAAACTTCTCACCGTACAGATAATGTCGCCATATCTTCAATGCAAAGACAATGGCTGCCAATTCAAGATCATGAATTGGATAACGAGATTCATGGGGCTTCAGTTGTCTCGAGGCATAAGCAATAACATGTCCTCGCTGCATCAACACACAGCCCAATCCTCGGTGAGATGCATCACAATAAACCACAAAGTCACCAGTACCTGAAGGAATCGTCAACACAGGCGCACTGGTTAATCTTTTCTTCAATTCGAGAAAACTGGTCTCACATTCCTCAGACCAAACGAATGGAGCATTCTTCTGAGTCAACTGTGTAATCGGTTTGGCAATACTCGAAAAATCTTTAATAAATCGGCGATAATATCCTGCCTAACCCATAAAGCTGCGTATCTCTAGTATAGAGGTCGGTCTCGGCCAAGAAATCACTGCCTCAGCCTTACTGGGATCAACAGATATACCGTCTCCGGATATAATATGCCCCAGAAATACCACCTGTTTCAACCAGAACTCGCATTTCGATAGTTTAGCATATAATTTCTCCGCCCTCAAAATTCGCAACACAGTTCTTAAATGTTCAGCATGCTCCATCACATTCTTTGAATAGATCAAAATATCATCGATGAAAATAATCACAAAATCATCGAGATATTTATGAAAGACACGGTTCATTAATCCCATAAATACCGCTGGTGCATTCGTTAAACCAAAAGGCATGACAATAAACTCATAGTGTCCATACCTGGTTCTGAACGCCGTCTTCGAGATATCAGAATCCCTGACTCTCAGCTGATGATATCCAGATCTCAGATCGATCTTAGAATACACCGAAGAACCCTGCAACTGATCAAATAAATCATCAATACGAGGCAATGGATATTTATTCTTTACCGTTGCCTTGTTCAGTTGCCGGTAGTCGATACAAAGTCTCATCGACCCATCCTTCTTCCTCACGAACAGTACTGGAGCACCCCAAGGAGATACACTCGGTCTGATATACCCCTTGGCCAGTAAGTCCTCCAACTATTCTTTCAACTCTTTCAACTCGATCGGTGCCATTCGGTATGGAGCTCTCGAAATTGGAACTGTTCCTGGCATCAATTCAATACTGAAATCGATCTCTCGCATCGGAGGCAATCCAGGAATCTCATATGGAAAGATATCAGCAAACTCGCACACCACTGGCAAATCCGCCAATGATGGACTCGATTTCAGTAAATCAACTGAATAAACCAGGAATCCATCCGCTCCTTTCTGCAACAATCGAGTCATATTTATTGCAGATATCAAAGGAATTCTAGCTCGAGAACCCTTACCGTAGAATTTCCACTCCTCAGCCATCTCAGGTCTGAATCGGACAATCTTGTGGAAACAATCGACTGTAGCCCTGTACTTGGTCAACGTATCGATACCGATAATACAATCAAAATCGGATATCCCAAGCACAATACAGTCCAACTTAATCTCATGCCCATCATACTGCAGTATACTAGATTTAACAGATTTCACTGACATCAAACCCGTCCCTAACGGAGAAGAAACAGACACTACTGAAGACAATGACTCAATAGGTAACGCATGACTCAATGCAAACCTCTCAGAAATAAAAGTATGCGATGCACCAGTATCAATCAATACATATGCAGGATAACCAGAAATAAAACAGTTACCTGCCACGACATCATCAGGTGCATCCTGTGCCTGCTCCTCAGTCAAAGCAAATAGTCGGGCCTGCTGTGTTGGAGGCTGGCTCGCTGTCTGGCTCCCTCCTGGCCTCGGCTGTTACTGAGTAGGCGATGCTGGCTGGAAGGAATGAACGGCAGCAGATCGTCTCCCTGTCTGAGCCACTGATCTAGATGACTCAGCGGCCTGGGATCCCTGGGCACCTCTCTGGGGACACACTCGGGCGAAGTGTCCCTGCTGCTTACAAATACGGCAGTTGCCGAACACTCCTCGGCACTGTTCTGTGGAATGCTTCCCTCCACAAGTATTACAGTATGGTCCTGTATAACTCTGGCCCTGACCAGTCTGTCTAGAGCCACTCGAGCTGGATGAGCTACTTCCAAGTTTCTTGAATTGCTTTCTCTTAGCTTTCAGGAAATCTTTCTTCCCACTACCACTGCCGCTTTCATATCGAGGAGCTGGTGGAGGCATCTGTAATCTCGGTGCTGAAGACACAAACGAAGCCTCTTTCTGTCTCATCAGACCGGCTTCAGCTCCCTTGGCTCGGTTCAAGGCATCAGTAAAGTTGTTTGGCCTCCCGGTATTTACCAAGGTAAAGATTTCAGGATTTAGGCCATTTATGAACTGGTCCGCAACGGCCTCATCATGTTCAGCTACGTGGGGAGCAAATCGGAGCAGTGTAGAGAATTTGGCCACATATTCCTCAATATTTAGCTAGCCCTGCCTCAAGTTTGCAAACTCGGCTCCCTTGTCCTTTCTATACGACACTGGAAAGAACCTTTGATAAAATTCAGTTCTAAAGACATTCCAGGTGATAGTCGTACCTCGTTGCTCCAAGGCCCGCTTTGTGGTAATCCACCAGTTCTTTGCCACATCGTGTAACTGGTGCCCTATCAGTTTCACCCTCTTCTCATCAGTATAGTCCAAGGACTCAAACAACATCTCGATATCATCTAACCAACTCTCGTATTCCACTGAATTCTCCGTACCCTTCAGAGTTGGTGGATGGAACGACTGAAATCTCTTTAACAAGGTCTCCATGGGAGTAGCTGTCACATCCATGGGAGGATTTGAAGTACTACCCTGTTCAGGTACTCTTCTCGGAGGCATATCTGATAATCAAAAGGATTAATAATCCCAATACACAAATGTGTTTCAGTCCTCCTCCGATCATCTTACTGCTGATCCAGAATCGGTGCTGATCCATTCTCAATAACACATGTTTTCAAATCAAGTCAGATAAACAGATAAACATGTATTATAAAGCAGTAAGTCATGCTAGCAATCAAAAGCAGGAAAGAAAACCTCAATCTACCCCGCTCACTAGCTCCTATCTCAGTCTCAAGGATCTATCGCTCTGATACCACCTGTTGTGGGGACCCGGACGCTAATCAGTTCTTAATCGTCATCAGGATCAATTTACTAATCAAGTAATTAGGGTCATAAAATTTTTTTCCTTTTAATACGGAATGTAGTGAAATCAAACTAATATACAACTCAGTATAAAATAAAGAACAAGTCCTGTACCGTCTACAAATCAGTAAAAACTAAGGTTCAACATCTAATTATCAAGTGCCAAAACCCTATATACATCAAAGTCCGAAGTCTTCACTCTATCACGATTTCTCCTCATCTCCTGGACCCTGATCCTGTCCCACCTGTTGTCATGTACACATACAAACAAGACAACAGCCGGATAATTCCGGCGAGAATATAATCCCAGTATAAATCAACGAAACATGCAATCATATAAACAAGTATAAAGCATGTAACAGGTAACAGCAATATGTATCAAAATCTGAAATATAACTAATATCAAACTGTCGACAATACTCGTAGCTACACAATTTAGACTAGACTCAATCCTAGTCTAGGGATCCCGGTTTCCAGAAGTTGGCATTCCTATATCGACCAACAGTAATAGAAAAGACTCCAATTCTATCCACGTCGATAAGGTATCGATCACCAGAAATAGAAAAAGGTCTGATTCTATCCACACCGATATGGTATCGATCACCAGTAATAGAAGGAACTCTAATTCTATCCACACCGATATAATATCGATCACCAGTAATAGAAGAAGCTCCAATTCTATCCACACCGATACGACATCGATCAACAGCAATAGAAGAAACCCAAATTCTATCCACATCGATAGCCAATCATCCGGTGACAGACTTTGGCACTATCGCCAATACACTATCTTGTGAAATCGTGCAATGTGCCCGTGGCGATCCCGCCACTATCAGGCACTTCTGTCACAAGATTACTAGTCTAATACCTGTTATCTATTAATCAAGAAAACAAGTACATCAATCAAATCAATGCAAATATCAATGCAATAAAGTAAAGTATGTGATTTAGGGAAACTCAAGTCTAAACCGACTTAAGTCGATCTCCCGATACCACATTGACTTATACCTTTCGTTTGTAGTTTCGGTCAGGAATTCAAACTCTATCAATCCCTCGATCTAGCAATGGCAATATCAATGATATCATATCAATATACCGTTTAAATCGATACCAATCTGATCAATAATTCAAAATCAACGGTATAACCGCACAATCCCGATATCCCGGTCAATATAACATCACCAGATAATAATTCCCTCAACTAATAATCGATACCAATACAATCTGATATCATATCTCAGTCCTTAACTTCAGAAAATCATAACAATTCTATAATCATTCCAGTTTCTTAATCTGACTTCGATTCTACGATGTCTAACATGACAAGAACATCATATTTGAATCCTATTTAATTCTGACAAGTAGTATAATTTCAAAACATGTCAAAACGTAGCAAAACGTACGTCCAGTTGTAGCCTACGTCGATAGAATTACAGTACTGAGGTCGGATTACGATTCAGACGGACGGATTTTACACGGTTGAAATTTGAAGCACAAGGAACCAACACTTTCTCTCAATTCTCCGTTGCTTTCTTTGATGGAATACATGTAATATGTATATATATATATATCAACGTACATGCAGCAAGGCAAATGGCGAACTCTACGCGCAACACGTCTCGCGCATATGCGCGACCTAAATCGGCGCATATGCGCGAGACCTTCTGGTCTTCGCACATTTCTTCTCGGCAGCTCGCGCATATGCGCGACACCTTCCGCGCATATACGCGAGACTCTCTAGAGTTGTGATTGAACTTTCACACAGCTCGCGCATATGCGCGCCTTCCTGTCGCGCATATGCGCGAGACCTTCTGTCCAATTCGCGCATGTGCGCGTCTCATGTCGCGCATGTGCGCCGATGGTACTGTCCTCGCACATACATTTTCACACGTTACTTCTAATCGTGTCTCGGTTAATCCTTTCATAATCATATCAAATTATAAACAATAATTACAGATTACTAGGATTAATTTTCCGGGCATTACACCAGTTCTGTATCACCAGCCATCAAACATTTCACTTCCTCTTCATTGTCACTAGAACTGCATGAAGTTTCTGGTTCTGACCCTTCGCTGTCAGTTTCTGCCCATTTTGATTTGCTCTTTTCAGCCAAGAGCACTTCATGCTTCTTCCTAGAGAACTTCTTATCATCCTTGGATCTCTTTTTGTGCTCATATGGTTTCTTTCTTCTTTCAGTTGAGCCTTGACTGTCTTTCTTTGGTTTGGTACAGTCAGCAATGAAGTGACCTGGTTTGTCACAGTTGTAGCAAGCGTTTGATTCTTCCTTGGAATTGCTTCTTTGATATTTATTCTGAAAATTTCCTTGATTTTTCCTCATAAATCTTCCGAATTTTTTGATGAACAATGACATGGCATCATTGCTTAGTTGATCAGCAGCTTTTTCAACTGAACCAATTGGTTCTGTTCTAACAGCAGCTAAGGCAGTCGTGGCTGCTGGAGTAGAAAATTCTCCTTCTTGAGTTTGCAGCTCAAACTCGTAAGCTTTCAAATCAGCAAATAGATCATGAAGCTCAACTTTTTTCAGATCCTTGGATTCCCTCATTGCCATGGTCTTCACGTCCCACTCCTTTGGAAGACCTCTGATTACCTTCAATGCAACTTCTTTGTTTGTGTACACTTTTCCAAGTGCATTTAATTCATTGATGATGCAGCTGGTTCTTTCATCATATTCATGCATCGTTTCACCAACTCTCATTTTGATATTGTCAAACTTCTGAACAGCAATAAAAAGTTTGTTTTCTTTGGTTTGTTCGTTCCCTTCGCAAAGCTGGATCGGCTTCTCCCAAATTTCTTTGGCTGTCTTACACATTTTGATTTTGCTGAAGGTTACTTTATATAGCGTCTTGTATAGTATGTCCTTTGCCACATTATCCAAATTGGCTTTTCTTTTATCCTCTGTTGTCCATTCTTCTCTGGGTTCTTCTATATGATGAGATGCCCCATCAGTAATGGCAACAGCTGTGTTGGCTTTCAAAATCTTCATGGGTCCGTCAATTATAACGTACCACATATCATCATCTTGTGCAGCTAAGTGAGCCTGCATTCTTATTTTCCAGTCATCAAAATCCTCTCTGGAAAACATTGGAATCTTGTTAAAAGAAGACATACCGAATAGTTTGAGTAAGATATTCTGAGACGAAATACAACTGCTCTGATACCACTTGAAAGGATCGGTTAGAAGGATGAAAAGTGTTTAGAAGGGGGGGTTGAATAAACACTTAACGAATTTTATATTCTCTTCGAAGATTTGGATTCAGTTTGGTTACAAATTGACTCTAGGTATCACGTCGGTCAATGACAATCAGTTAAACTGAAGAAAACAGTTGCGGAATATGAACTGACTGAAAGATAGAATATCTAACTGAAATATAATAACTGAAGTAAAGAACACAATTGTTTCTGGATGTTCGGAGACTTGAATAACTCCTACGTCACCCCTTCTATCACGAAGATAGGATATCCACTAATAGACTTTGATCAAATACAAGACTTGTACTGACCCACTTCAGTTTGGACTTAACACTGTCAAAACTGAAACTCTTAGTTACAAACGCTTTTACAGTCCTTGACTGAACTTAGCACAACTTAAAAGAATTAGCAAATATTACAAAGTGCTATTAAGCTCAAATGTATAGCCTGAATGCTACTGATATAACAAGTAAGCGAGAGCTTTCAATATTTGAATGCAAGTAAAGAATTTTGCAGCGTGACAGCAAGCTTCAAAGAGATTGGAATTTCGTTGTAGGTTCATTCATCTTTTCAGCTGCTCTCTTCAACTATTTATAAGCTTCCATTTCAACGGTAACATTAACTGCTGTTTGAATATTATATCCGTTGATATGCCACGTCGTTATTCTTCTGACAACCGTACTCTGTGACCTTTGAAATGTGACCTTTGAAATATGGCGTCCCACTAATAGTTGCAGACTGTAGTGGTACTATCTGTCGGTTGTTAATGACGTGTTCAGCTGAATTAATCAGCTGCTGGGCAATAAACTGGTGAGGAGAATAACTGAGTTGCGTTTCAGTTGCGTAGATCAGTTTATTATATTCAGTTGGTTCGCATAATCAGTTGGCAATTTGTCAAACGCCGTAATTTTGATTCCAACAGTCTCTGATGTTCAGCTTTCACAAGCTGACAAGTCAAACACTCGGATACAAATCTCCGGATCTCTCTCTTCATACCAGGCCACCAATATAACATCTGCAGATCCTTGTACATCTTTGTACTCCCAGGATGAATAGAGTACGGGGACATATGAGCCTCAATTAATATGTCTAGTTCGAATAGAATCGCTGCTAGGAACCCATATCCTATCTCGATAACGAACAATGCCATCACTCACTGTGTACAAAATACTGCCCTTCGCCTCATCTCTCTGCCTCCACTTCGCCAACTGCTCATCAGATGACTGACCGCTGCGAATACGGTCTAATAAAGAAGACTTAATCGTCAAGGTAGATAGACGGGGAACTCTACCTCGAGTATAAATCTCTAGATCAAACCTCTGAATCTCACTCTGAAGAGGCCTTTGAACTGTCAAATGAGCCATCACTGCGACTTTCCGGCTTAAAGCATCCACTACTACATTAGCTTTACCAGGATGGTAGCTAATGTCACAGTCATAATCCTTGACTAACTCCAACCAACGCCTCTGACGCATATTCAACTCTTTCTGCGTAAAGAAGTACTTGAGTTGGTCGGTAAAGATCTGACACTTCTCTCTGTATAGATAATGCCTCCAAATCTTCAAGGCAAATACTACAGCAGCTAACTCAAGATCATGAGTAGGGTAGTTCTTCTCGTGGATCTTCAACTGACGAGAAGCATACGCTATTACTTTCCCATGCTGCATCAACACTGCGCCTAGACCGAGCTTCGAAGCATCGGTATACAATACAAAATCTCCGGGCCCAGAAGGCATGGACAAGATCGGCGCTGAAATAAGAGCTTGCTTCAAAGAATCGAAGCTCTTCTGGCACTCATTGCTCCACACGTACTTAGCTTTCTTCTTAGTCAATGGCGTGAGTGGAACTGTGATAGAGGAGAAACCCCGAATAAACTTCCGATAGTATCCTGCTAGACCAAGGAAACTACGGATCTCTGATGCACTTTGCGACACCTCCCAATCTCTGACTGTCGCAACCTTTGCTGGGTCTACCTCAATGCCACTGCTAGATATGATGTGGCTTAGGAACGCCACTTTCTCTAACCAGAAATCGCACTTGTTGAACTTAGCGAACAGCTTGTGCCTCTAAAACGTCTGCAATACTGCGGTCAGATGCCTGTCGTGATCCTCTTGACTCTTTGAGTAGACGAGAATGTCGTCTATGAATACAATGATGAACTGATCAAGATACGGCTGAAATACACGATTCATGAGATCCATGAAGATCGCCGGCGCATTCGTCAGACCAAGCGGCATCACAAGGAACTCGAAGTGCCCAAAACGAGTCCTAAAAGCAGTCATAAAAGTATCGGCGTATTTCACCCTCAACTGGTGATATCCAGAACGCAGATCTATCTTGGAGAATACTGAGGCTCCCTGCAACTGATCAAACAAATCCTCGATCCTCAGAAGTGGGTATTTATTCTTCACTGTAACTCTGTTCAACTCCCGGTAGTCAATGCAAAGCCTCATAGATCCGTCTTTCTTCTTCACGAATAAGACAGGCGCGCCCCATGGAGAGAAACTCGGGCGAATAAACTCCTTGTCAAGAAGCTCCTGAATCTGTTTCTTGAGCTCAACCATCTCTACGGTGCTAATCTGTATGGCGCCTTAGAGATAGGCGCGGTACCTGCATAAGATCGACCGAAAACTCAACCTCTCGTACCGATGGTTTACCAGAGACGTCATCGGGAAAAACGTCTGAAAAGTCCCTGACAACTGGGACATCTGCAACTGACTGGCTGGGGAACTCAGGAACAGATATAATGGTCGCAATGAATGCTCGACAACCCCTATGCATGAGCTTCCTAGCCTGAATACAAGATATCATGATAGGCAAATTAAAGTACCTGTCAGGCTCAAATAGGAACTGCTCCCTTCCAAGCGGTCGGACTGCTCAAATAGGAACTGCTCCCTTCCAAGCGGTCGGACTAGAACAGATCTCCTCTGAAAATCAATAAGTACTCTGTTCTTGTGCAGCCAATCCATCCCAAGGATAATATCGAACTCTGGCATTGGCAGCACGATAAAATCCGCATAGACAAGATGAAGCTCAAGATCTATGTCTCGTACTACGCTAGTCGCTGCCATCTCCTCGCCAGATGGAATAACCACAGAATACGGCACATCCAATCCAATCGTCTTGACCTTGATGGAATTCGCAAAGGTCTCAGATATGAATGAATGAGTGACCCCTGAATCAAGCAAGGCGTTTGTAGAAGCTCCGCCTATAAATATTCTTCCTGAAAGGTTGGAACATCTATCTAAATCCAATAATTTACCATAATTAATCCTATAGACGTGCAAAGGTCAAAGTTCTTTAACTTAGATTCTCAAAACGACCCGAATAGAACATGCAATCTTATCACAATTTCTAAGTTCAAATTTTATAACCCAATAATTCAAAGCAATTAATCCCAAAATGCTGAATTAAATATGCTAAAATTTTCCCAAATATAAACTTAAAGATTTAAGATACTTGTCAAGAGCATAGTCCCTGGGTTCACCTCCGCTGCATGGAGGGCAAACACTCTGCCCTGAGTAGGCAGTGTCCCTTGAGGACAATCCTTCAGCAAATGGCCAGTACCGCCACACTTGAAACACTTCCCAGAGCCATACATGCAAATTCCGGTATGGCGACGTGTACACCTGGCACAGACCGGGTACTCCTGCATCCTCGGGACCACACGTCCCTGCTGCTACTGCTGCCCTCTGCTCCTCGAAGGGCCATGGAAAGGCCTCTTATGCTGCTGCTGCTGAGGAGGGCGGTGGGGCGCCTGAAATGGCCGCTTACCCTGGCGGTCATTCTCGATATCTCTTTGATCCTGCTTTGCAGTAAGAGCTCTAGAGACGGCGACCTCATTTGTCGCAGGGCCAGCAACCCTAACATCACGGCGCAAGATCGACCGCAATCCATCCATGAAGTGCCTAAGCCTGGCACCCTCGTCGTTCGCGATCAGGGGTACAAAGTGACAACCCCTCTCGAACTTACGGATAAACTCCGTAACAGTCATGTCACCCTGTCTCAGGGTCATAAACTCCCTGGTCAACCTCGAACGCATGTCATCAGTAAAATACTGAGAGAATAATACCTCTCTAAAGCGCGTCCAACTGAGAGTAGCTAGATCCAGAGCTACATATACGCCCTCCCACCATAGACGGGCGTCTCCTCCAAAAAGATAGGTCGCACAGCGGACCCTATCAACATCCTCCAGCTCCATAAATCTGAAAGTAACCTCTAGGGACTTAATCCATCCTTCAGCAACCATGGGATCAGACGTCCCAGTTAACTCCTTCGGGTTCATCCTCATGAACCACTCACATCTAGCCTCGGGTCTAGGCGGCCTAGCTACCGCTGCAGCATTGTTTCCCGCGAACTGTGCGAAGAACTGAGTCATACCCGCCATCATCTGGGTATGCATTATCAGGTGGTGGAGGAGGTGGCGGTGGACCTCTATCCTCATAACGGTTCTGAGTCTCATCAGCCTTGCTTTCAGCACCTCTCGGGCGGTCAATAACTCGTCTAGGAGGCATACTGTACCATGTAAAATCCTTACATAACCAACATGCAATATTTCTACTATTTTTTTGAAATTTAAATATATATTTGCTAAAACATAATCTTGACATAAAATATTTTTCATGAGAACATGCTGATAAAATATTTCATGAGAACATGCTGGTAAAATATTTCATGCTCAAAAAAATGTAATACGTGAGAGTAGGACTTACAGACTGAAGACGTGACTTCGTGAGCTTCTCGAGATAAGTAGTAAGTACAACCCTTTACAAGAAACATCACTCTGATACCAACTGTGATGACCCGTATTTTGTATTAATAATTCTAACTGTGATGACCCGTATTTCGTATTCATAATTTTGCAGAATTATTAAAAATTTTCTCTTTAAATAAATAAAATTGCAACGCATAAAAACTTTCGTAAAATAACCCAATGGTTTAACATAAACATAGCAGCGGAAACTGAATAATGTTTTAAACAATAACTTAAAATATATAAAAGTTTTAAGAAGAGTTTGAAAATAAAAACTGAATAACTAAACGTGAGGTCCTCGGGTTCGAACTACAGCCGATCCGAGATAACCCACTGGTCCCCGCCATCAGCCTCTGCATCGTCAGTACCTACATCAATCAAGTCTAGTGAATCTAAAGACTCAGCATGCATATATCGTGAATAACAAATAAATATATCATAAAATCTCATGCCATGTAAAGATATCATATCGTAAAAGCGTAACGTGAAAAATCGTGTCATGAATAATTATAAATACGTGCATAACTGAAAAATCGTACGTAAAATGTTTGCTCGATAGAGCCCTGTCATAAAATAGCATATTATAATTTTCTGTTGAGATAATGTTCTACGCAAGTGGCCCATAACGTAACATAACATAACATGCTCGTCTGATAAGACTAAACCACAGTATACTGGGCGGTAGAGATCATCACAGCCCTTGGACTGGATACCCGTACCCGTACATAAACATAAACCGGTCGTAGGTCACCGGGTGAATTAATAATCCCATAAGCTGCAATCCTATAAACGTGAAGTGGCCACAAGACATATCGCATATATCTCAAAAATAAACTTTTATATTTTTATGCACGTAATATAATTAAATTCCTGTGTTATTTTACCAATTGGGTTGGATCGTTTCCAGGCTCGCTGCGACCTAATTCTAACATGAGAACCATGAAAATAAACTTAACTTGACCAACATATCATAACAGAACCGAAAACGAGACAATTACGCCCAACAACTTAGTATCTAACCATGACTCCGTACCAACTCGAAACAACATCGAACCATCATTTAGTTATGATTAAAATACGCCTAAAATATTGGAAAATAAATAACAAGGGCTGTAATACACGAAAATTTGTGCATGGAGGCCAAAATCATGAAACGCTCTTTCGAGAGTCACTTTGGCACATCGCACCGTAAATTCTTGTACGACCTCTAAACTTAACCAATTCATGAACGGATAAAAACATGACCTTTCTAACTCAATTAGGTACTGTCCAGTCCAAGGCCATAGGCTAAAAGCCAACCAAGAACTCGAAACACACCTCTGAATCGAAGCTCAAAGTTGTTGTCCGAAAATTCCAGCAACAGCAACTGTGCTTGCATCCCTTCGTTTACGAGGCTATTGGCCATT
The DNA here is from genome assembly GCF_025594145.1 of Primulina tabacum. NCBI lineage: Eukaryota > Viridiplantae > Streptophyta > Magnoliopsida > Lamiales > Gesneriaceae > Primulina > Primulina tabacum. Next base: position 10,818,114 of record NC_134556.1, on the reverse strand, counting down.
GGGGCTTGAACCACTGACCAGAGCCTCTTTCCAACATCCTAAGGTATGGTTTGAACCATGGCTAAGGGCCCTAGGCAAACCACAATCCAAGCCAACACCTACGACGATTCCAAGCTTCACCCGAGAACTCACATGGCACGCAGTGGGGGTGTTGCTTGTTTTTGCTGTCATGGATCATTCCAGTGGCCATGTGATCAACCATGGCATGATCTAGACATCATGAGGCATTGTGTGAACCATGGCTAAGGGCTAAAAAGCCAACCAAGATCCGCACCAACCTCAAAGAACCGAACCAACTCACACGAAAGGAAATAGAAACCGAAGGGGTTGCTTGTCTTGTTTCTGTTCGAACGACTTGGGACATGGCTCAAGAAACTTAGGGCCGACTTGACCACGTCCTATGCTTGCTAGGGGAGGGTCCTAGCCATGGCTACTGGCCCTAGGCCAGCCATGGCTCGAACACTATCCTACGCAAGCCAATGACAGCAAATGACATACGAATATGACACTTGTTTCTTGCGTACCGAGTTGGGCACCTAAATTATGGTTTTGGGGCTTGAGCCCTTGATCAAACTTGACCCTAACACAACCTAGGACATGACCATAAGCAGCCTTGGGAGCCTAGGAATCGAGCCACCCTGTACATCAACAAAAACAACCAAACCGTGAGGGCATAGGTGGAAGCCGAAAATCTGCACTATGTTATTTCGAAAATGCTAACATGATTTCGGTTTTTTTTGCTTCAAGTTTCATGCACATATGATGTTTTAAAATAATAATATGACTTGGTTGAAGAGAAAAGAATGATAGTAACATGCCTTAAGTTGTTTTTACAATAAACAACACGATACGTCGGACCGGGAGACGCGGGAACGGAAATGAAGAAACCTTGTTATTGTTGTTGTCTTGGCCAAGAATGGGAGCTGCTAAATCTCTATAATTTCGTGCTAGGTGGAGTGAAGAAGGTGATGAAGGCTTGTGGTCAAATAAGGTGGTGCATGGAGGAGTAAATGATGTCAAGTTGGGTGGAAACATGCATGATGAATGAGTGGCCTTTGTTTTGTTGTTGGGGGAGTTAAATGGTGTCAAGTTGGGATTGTGTGGAGTGGAATTGACCGAGAGTTGTCTTTCCAATTGGTGTAGGATTTGTTTAAGTTTTGCTAAGTAGAATCCTAGGTTAGATAAGCTTGATTAAAAGGTTAATTAATTAAGTATAATCTTGATGAATTAAGAAGCCTACAATTAAATTGGTGATTAATTAATTAAAGTAGACTTAAATCCACTTGATTTCATTAAAATAAATTATTTTTTAGCTCGGAATAAATTTAGGAATATTTTTGGATCATAAAATTCATCTCCGATTTCCTATCTCCGGTCCGGTCTCGTGTATATATCTAAAAAGCTAAACTTTGAAATACGCGATTTAAAAATTCTTAAAAATTACGTAAATGATTTAAATGCAATTAAATCAACAATTTCTTAAAATAATAACCATTTAAAAATAAATAATAGAAATTATGCACATATCTACGCATATTGGTGTTTTTTTTTCGGGTACTACACCTCGGCCCGAAGGACGCAGATTCGCTAACATTTTTTGATAACCTCTACTCATTATATCTTTTAGGAGCTTAAAAAATCTGACTTTTTGGCACCCAACATTTCATAATATTTATATATGTCACTGCATGGCTTCGGTTTCTTTTCTCATCAAGAAGATCCCTCAAATCTGTCACATTCACATTGATAGAAGCTACGGGAGAAATGGATCATCATCCCCAGCCATGAATTCTTGTTTATCATGAAACTTCAAAACTTCTTAGTTAATTCTCTAATGAAAAATGTTCTTAAAAGCCCAAAATGACTTAGTAACATAATTATATAAGTTGTAGTACTTACATTATCCTCGCCCATCCAGCTCTTCTTTAGATGGAACTCTATGAGCTGGTGGGAAAGTGATAAATTTATCTTTTATCAGTAAATCAAAAACTTCAAAAGTCAACTGCACATCTTTGGGGAAGGACAATTTTTCTTCTCTGGTTTTGCTAGTTTCCTTTTTGACAAAGGAATAGTACAAGAACAACTTGATCAGATCTCTTCCAATGCAACTTCCTCCACTTCTTGATAATATAACCCCCATAGTTTTTTTTTTGGTATGACTCCTCCCTCAACAATTACTCATATTTAGCAAATTTCACAGCCAACTCAAAGAAATCCCTGAACTCCATGCCTTAAATTTTCTTCCTCAATTCAAAATCCAGACTTTTTTGTGTCATTTTCATCAATTCGGTCTTAGGTAAGAATACCTCGCACCTATTCTTCATGTTTTTGAACATGTCGATAAACAACTCCACATATTCCCCTTTATTTTGAGTGAGTCTAGATAAATTGGCAATACTTACCTCTAGTTCAAATTTGTATAACTGAGTGTGAAATTGTCTGTACATATGTTCTCAATTCATTACTAAATTCCTGGGGAGTGAGGCATACCAAGAAAATGTGGTTCCTGTGAAGGAATTAGGAATAACCACAACTTTAAGTTGTTGAAATTCTCCAAGTTTTCCAACTCCCCATACTAGATAGTAAATCTAGCTATGTGTTGTATGCTAGATTGGATGTACTATGTAGAAAATAAGCTGAAGTCATGAACTCTATAACTTTTGGGATAATGGTTATTCACATCTATGTAGTCCGGATAAGGCATGTGAAACTCTGGGCGGCCTATTTATCTTAAAGTCGACCCATATAACTCTTGAACAATTTCTCATACCATTTCTGGGTCTATCACTTCGATATTTCAGGCTAGGAGTGGATGATTATAATAATGTGCCCCCTAAGCTTGCATTAAAACCAATATTATCTCCTTGAAAGGAACCGTTTACTCCCTCATCGTAAAAACAAGACTGATTCACTGGATTGGTCATATTATACAGCTGATGCAAATGTGGCATTGTGTTTCCACTTCCACTCGCCCTAGCATAAACCATATTTCTTTGTCCAAAAAGTTATTCCCTTTTGTGAGGTGGTTTGTATTTGTCTTTATTACCAGGGAATGTTGAAGTTGGGGAGTGTATCACCTGCCTTATCATTCCCCGAACCTTATTCAACATCTTTGATATAATTTCTCACCGATCTAGCATTGAGGGATTAGGTTGTTTGGCTCACCATAACCTTTACATAAACCACCATAACCTTAACATAAACCAGAATGTCACTAGCCAGTAGCTGTGATGGGGATCTTGAGATTCATAAGTTTCATGGGAAGGAAACTGGCCATGGAATTGGCCTACTTGTTGGCCAATCACATAATGCACAGAGATTTTCTGTGCATTTTCTTCAACACCTTCTTCTTCATGTCTGAATGAGCTTCAATTATCTTATTCTTTTCTGACAAATATCTTCTTTTTGGCGGCATATTTCGAGTCACACTGAGCGTGCCAAAATTTATTTTGCACAATATTTCTATGATGCGGGCGTTCCAGGTGCTAAGATGCACCAAATTGTGTGAAAAAGAAATAAAATCTAACTTTTAAAAATCACAATGACTATAAATAATAAACTTAATCATCCGTTATAACATTATAAACAAATACAACTTCAAAAAAAAAAAAGAAATCTACTGAAAATTGAAGAATAAACTCCTGAAATTATTTATATTTTCGATAAACTGTATAAATTTACAAGATATAACAGTTAACAAAATAACGTCGTTGAAATTTGAAAAAAATGACTTAAACTACTGAAATCTGGAATGAAAAATATGAAAAGTACTTTAACTATGAGTAAGATTTTTGCGTGGAGTTGCCCAAATTTGTGACATTGAGTTGTGTGATCCCTGTCTTTCTGTAGATCTTGTTCTTATGATTTTTGTGTAGTTCTACCCACTCTCTCACTACTCCATGACTTTTCTTATTATCTCTCCATGATCTCTTCTAGTTTATGCGCACTTTGATTTGTTCAAATCAATTCAAATTACTGATGGACTTCTTATTCGATCTGTTGACCTCACTCTCCTAGGGCTTGAGCACGACCAGCTTTGGCCTTTGGGCCTTAAATATATCACCAACACAAATTGTACGTCATTTGTCATGAACAACATATGTGACTCAATGGCTAGTAGTTTATTAAAATTTAGACAGTAAAATAAAATTTAGTCCTAAAAATTGCACAGACAACCGAATCAACCCGAGTATGGGAATTTTTTAAGCATTGAATTATGCTCAAGTTATAATATTATAGTTCCGGTTTATGTTTAAAGCTCGAATACCTAAAATTTTTTTAGTTCAAGTTCGGCTCGAAATATTCGAATATGATTGTGATTTACTCAAATATTGTTGAAAATAAAATCTCGAAATATAAGCTATTTCATATATATAATTATATTATATTTAAAACTCATTGCCAGTTCATGAACCATAAAAAAAATTTCGAATCAAATTCGAGTTGAAAAAATTGGAACATATACAAATTCGGTTCGTGTTCGAACAATTCAAATACAAATCAAATATTTTTCGAGATTACTTTAAATATTATTTTTAAATTTAAATTGCATCATCTTATTAAAATTTCAGTTTAAACATTTTTATAGTTAGTTATGGATGAATATTCCATCAAAATTAATATTAATATATTTTTTATTATGGTGACTGACACCTTAATTGCCTAGAATTCTGCTATTGATATAAATAAATAGTAATAACATAATGGGGCCAAGAGGAACAAACATTAAATATGTTCATAAAAAAAATTGAATTTCGGAAAAGCTAATTCTTCATCATCCATTATTATAAATGCAGTGGAGAAAAATCTTTTGTGACATTTCTTATAACATTTAATTCCAAGTGAACTAGAAAATCAGTTATAATTTAATACACATGATATTTAATGATTAACGCAACATATAATGTTTACATTGGAATTCTCATTTGGATCCAATTTCTTTATAAATGCAAATAGTGTTTCTGAAAAAAAGCATCTTAGAGAGGTTCATTTACAGAATATGAGGAAATCGCCTAACTTATTCTTGGACGAATTGATTGAGGTTCATTTATATAAAAAAAAGCTTCTTACATTATATTATATATATATACATATTATTATTTATTATTAGTCAAAAGAAAAGGGCACTTAGCTTTTTAATTTAATTATAATATTAAATTCACCTTTTATATTATATTTACTCGCAAAAGATGTACATGCATGGAAGCTTGAATCATCAGTCTTATATGTTCTTTATTGACGTGAAACTTGGTCATTATGATATTTGTTAAATTATATATTTCGATCATATCTGTAATATTATTATTTTCCTATATATATAATATTATTAACAGCATTTTTGTCTCTTAAATGTTCTTCCTTCCTATTCTAAAAGCATCCCATATGAAATATAACTATTTTTTATTTTATTTTTTCAATTTTTCCTAAACATATATTTCCACTGATTAATGATATAATATACTGATTTTTTTATCTTTAAAATAATTGACACATGCATAATATGATTATATTAATTTATAATAGCTAAAATTATGTGAATGTTGTGAATAGTAGAGAATATAGAGAAGAGAGAATGATTTTTTGTGTGCTTTATTCATCATTGGATACCTCTATTTATAGAGTAGATTTACAGAACTTGAATAGGTAACAATATCAATAATCATCTATAATATCTTTTCTATAATACTCCCTCTTAGATGATTATCGACTCATTAAATCACTTCTAAGAGATGTGGGAGTTCAAATGCTGCCTCGTTAAAACCTTGTCAGTAAAAACCCAATGGAAAAATCTGAACGAAGGAAAAAGAGTACAACAATAGATACTCCCCCTGATCTCAATCATCTGAGATCCTTCAACTGATGCATCCCTATCTTGTGCACCAATTTCTTGAATGTTGAAGTTGATAATACCTTTGTAAATAAGTCAGCTACATTGTCGCTTGAGCGAATTTGATGGACGTCAATATCACCATTTTCTTGAAGCTCATGTGTATAGAAAAACTTTGGTGAAATATGCTTTGTTCTATCACCTTTGATGTAGCCTCCTTTTAACTGCGCAATGCAAGCAGTATTATCTTCGAATATTACTGTTGGGTCATCTTTGGCTGTTGGGAGTCCACATGATTCTTGAATATGTTGTGTCATAGATCTCAACCACACACACTCCCGACTTGCTTCATGCATTGCAATGATCTCAGAGTGATTTGAAGACGTCGCTGTTAAGGATTGCTTCACCTACTTCCATGATATAGCAGTGTCTCCTCGTGTAAACACATAACCTGTCTGTGATTTAGCTTTATGTGGATCAGAAAGATATCCTGCATCTGCATATCCGACTAAAGGAGACTTTGATTTTGTCGAATAAAATAATCCCATATCAATTGTACCCGAAGGTAACGAAATATGTGCTTTACACTATTCCAATGTCTTCGGGTTGGACATGAGTTATATCTCGCTAAAAGATTAACAGAAAATGATATATCTGGTCGAGTATAATTTGCGAGATATGACAGTGCACCAATGGCACTTAGATATGGTACTTCTGGACCAACGATTTTTTCTCCATTTTCAGGTGGTCGAAAAGGATCTTTGTTAGCATCAAGTGATTGAACAAACATTGGTGATGCTAATGGGTGTGCCTTGTCCATGTAAAAGCGCTTTAATATTTTTTCTGTATATGATGATTGATGAACAAATATTCCCTCTTGCAAATGTTCAATCTGCAATCCGAGGCAAAGTTTTGTCTTTCCTAAATCTTTCATCTCAAACTCATTTTTCAAGTAACTGGCAGTTTTAGTAAGCTCTTCTGGAGTGCCAATAAGATTTAGATCATCAACATATACTGCCACAATTGCAAAACCCTCATCTGTTCTTTTTATAAAAGCGCATGGACAAATAGCATTATTTGTGTATCCTTCTTTTAACAAATATTCACTAAGACGATTGTACCACATGCGATCAGATTGCTTTAATCCATATAAGGATTTATGCAGTTTTATTGATAACATAGCCTTGGACGCTTCACCATTTTCTTTCGATAGTTAGAATCCTTCAGGCACTTTCATATATATATCACTATCAAGTGAACCATAAAGATAAGCAGTTACAACATCCATAAGTCGCATATCAAAAGTTTCTGATACTGCTAAACTGATTAGGAATCGAAAAGTAGCGGCATCCATCACAGGTGAATATGTTTCCTCATAGTCAATTCCAGGTCTCTGCGAGAAACCTTGGGCTACGAGTCGGGCCTTGTATCTTACAATTTCTCCATTTTCATTCCTCTTTCGTACAAAAACCCATCTGTATCCTACTGGGATTACATTTTCAGGTGTTCGTACTACAGGTCCAAACACTTTATGTTTTTCTAGTGAGTCTAATTCAGTTTGTATGGCCTTCTTCCACTTTGGCCAATTATCTCTTTGTTGACAATCCTTAACGGATTGTGGTTCTGGGTCTTCATTATGTATGATGTCAAGGGCGACATTTAGGGCAAAGACATTGTCAACAATTGTGTTATTTCAATCCCATAATTTTCGAGATGATATATAATTTATTGAAATCTCATTATTTTCATGAGAATTTGATTCTTCAGGAATAATATTATCCAAGTTTGGTTCATTGATCTCTCTTACTATATCATCCAAGATTTCTTCTTCGGGAGCTTTTGAATTTTCTTTCTCTTGTACCTTTCTTTTTCGAGGTACAATATCCTTTGAACCAATTGGTCGACCACGCTTCTGGCGTATTTTAGGTTCATTTGCAGGTTGAATAATAGCTGGTCCTACGGGGACATCAATTTTTACAGGGGTATTCTCTGCATGTATATGTGACTTTGTCACATTCTTTGTATTAACAAAAGCATCGGGCAATTGATTTGCAATTCTTTGCAAGTGAATGATTCTTTCAATTTCTTGCTCACATTGATTATTTCGAGGATCATAATGAGATAGTGTTTTCTCATTCCAACAAATCTTTTGTTGTTCTTCGGGACACAACTTTATTTCTCCTAGATTTGGAAATTCCAATTCATCGAAGTGGCAATCTGCAAATCTCGCAGTAAACAAATCTCCTGTTAAAGGTTCCAAAAATCTAATAATAGATGGTGAATCAAATCCCACATAAATCCCAAGTCTACGTTGTGGGCCCATTTTGGTTCGCTGTGTAGGTGGGAGAGGGACTTGTACTGCACAACCAAATACTCGAAGGTGAGAAACATCAGGCTCTCGACCATAAGCAAGTTGTAAGGGTGAGTATTGGTGATAATTAGTTGGCCTTATACGAATCAATGATGCAGCATGTAATATGACATGTCCCCACACAGATGATGGAAGTTTGGTTCTCATCAATAATGGTCTAGCAATTAATTGCAAACGCTTAATAAATGACTCTGCTAAGCCATTTTGTGTATGGACATGGGCAACCGAATGCTCAACTGAAATCCCTATTGACATACAATAGTCATTAAATGTCTGCGATTTAAATTCAGCAGCATTATCAAGACGAATTGTCTTGATTGAGTGATCTGGGAATTGAGCTCGTAATTTAATAATTTGCGCAAGTAATCTAGCAAAATCTATATTTCGAGTTGAAAGCAAACTAACATATGACCATCTAGTAGACGCATCAATCAATACCATGAAGTATCGAAATGGTCCACATGGTGGGTGTATAGGTCCACAAATATCCCATGAATTCTCTCCAAGAAGGTTGGGATTTCAACATCAATCTTTGTAGGGGAATGTCTTATAATTAGTTTTCCTTGTGAACAAGCTACACATGGATAATCATTGTGTAAAAGAATCTTCTGGTTCTTTAGAGGGTGTCCATGTGAGTTAATTATTATTCTGCGCATCATTGTTGCCCCAGGGTGACCAAGTCGATCATGCCATAATTTGAAGCACTATTGGTCAACAAACTTCTGGTTTGTGACAATGTTTGCTTCGACTTTTTTTTATTGTTGTAAAATACATTCCAGAAGGAAGTGCACATAATTTTTCTTTTATCTGCTTCTGGCCAGATATAATAGATATTATGCAAAGATATTCGAAATTATTTTCATTTAATGTTTCAATATGGTATCCATTTCGGCGGATGTCTTTAAAGCTAAGCAAATTTCTACTGGATTTGCTCGCATATAGGGTATTTTCAATATATAGGCTTGTATTATTTGGTAAAATGATTTTTGCCTTTCCATAACCTTCAATAATTTTTGATGCACCCGATATTGTTGTAACATTATTTTCAGCTAATGTCAACTCCAAAAAATACCTTTTATTTTGAAGAATGGTATGTGTTGTACCACTATCCACTAAGCATTCATCCTGACATTTCATCGTTAATCTAAAATAAAAATATAATTCAATAAGCTAAATTCAATAAATAATGTGTAAAGCTTTCAAAGGAAATATTTTATTGAATAATGAAAACATTTATTGAATAACAAAATAAACCTCCATGACAAATCCTAAACATGAACTGAACATCAAAATAAAAACGAGACCACGATAACCTAATAAACAATAGAAATTCAAAGTAGGAACAAGAGCAATGAAAGTAATTACTTGTTATTTTCTAACACACCACCACCAATCAAATTATCTATATTTCCATCTGGATTAGCAAAGAAATCAGAGACGTCCAAGTGAGTTATATCAATTGGATCATCATTGTCCACAAAATTTATCTCCATTTTTCCATTTCCTTGATTGATTTTTGGTATAGATCCACAAGATGTTTTGCCGTACGACAGGTACGAGACCAATGCCCTTCCATTCCACATCTATAACATTTTTTCATATACTTTCGAACTCTTCTCCTTTGCTTCTTCATTATTGGAATTCCACTGCTGGTGGCTTGTTTTATGTTTCTTTCCATTTTGTTGCTGATAGTATATCTTCTTTGGCCACGCCCACGTCCACGTCCACGTCCATTGTTATGATTTTGAGTGGAATTAGCATTCGCTTCAGGAAATGCAATTTCATATTCTTCAGGAAATGTAGTTCCATTTGCTTCAGGAAATGGTGTGGATCCAATTGGGCGCATTTGGTAGTTTTTCATGAGCAGATCATTGTTTTGTTCAGCAACTAGTAAGCATGAGATGAGTTCAGAGTACCTTTGAAATCTACGTTCACGATATTGCTGCTGCAGAAGAACGTTTGATGCATGAAAAGTGGAGAATGTTTTTTCTAACATGTCTTGATCAGTGACTTTCTCTCCACAAGGTATCAATGTGGAACTAGTCTTGAATAATGCAGAGTTATAGTCACTTACGGACTTAAAATCTTGTAACCGTAGGTGCATCCATTCATATCGGGCTCTTGGGAGAATTACAGTTCGTTGATGGTCAAATATTTCTTTTAGATTTTTCCAAAGCTCTCGTGGCTCTTTCACAGTGAGATATTCGACTTTCAACCCATCATTGAGATGATGACGGAGAAAAATAAGTGCCTTTGCATGGTCCTGCTGGGACATTTCATTTCCTTCTTTTATTGTATCTCTTAAATTCATAGAGATAAGGTGGACCTCGGCATCCAAAATCCATTATAAATAATTTTTTCCAGTCAAGTCAAGTGCTTCAAATTCAAGTTTGGTGATGTTCGCCATTGCAACTTTAAAAAAAAAATTATATAATTAGAATCATGACATAAATAGAGTAAAATTGCATTACTATTATTGAAAATAAATATTATAACAAATTATGCATGTTACTACTTTTACTATGCAATTTTGAAATTTTGTTATTCTATTTGTTAAACTAACATCGATGCAGGTGTACATTGAGATGTGCTCAATTAATAATTTATGTATCTATTATAAATTGCACTAATTACAAATTGTAGCATTATAAACTAAAGAAAAAAATAACTCTTTTATGCACAATTATTCTAAATACGTAAAACAAATATCACAGAATCCTGCCCAACTTCGTAAACAAGCCATAAAATAATTATAATAAAATTTATGTCTTAAAAAAATTACTCCCACACCTAGAATTTCTCACACCACTGCTGCGGTTGTGAAGAATTATTATTATTATTATTTTTTTTGGTCCAATTGATATAAAAAATAGTGTTGTGATTGACTCAAAAATTATCATAAAACTAGTAAATACTAGTATTCACACAATATTTTAGCGACTATTTAAATAATCAAAATCCAAATAATATAAATCTTAAATAAGCAATCCAAGATATGAAAAAAACTTAAATCAAAACAACTATACATTTATAATCAATATTCTTCAAGAATATTGTCGAAACATATGATAGTTATCTAAATTCTTCAGGAATATGATAACATTATATTTTATATCAATATTATTCATAGATATTGATAGATCTTTATGATTTTAGATCAAGATTCTTCGGGAATATTGATAAATCTTATTCATCTATATTTTATTCATAGATCTATCAATATCTTCAACATAAAGTTGTGTTGTGCTACTTCAGGAGCATCAACATAAAATTAAAAGTTGTGCTTCTTCAGGAGCATCAATATAAATCTATAATTTGTGCTGCTTCGGGAGCATCAATATTAAATCTAAATATTGTGCTTCTTCAAGAGCATTCATACAAGAATAAGAATAAATTATTTATAAATTTTACCTTGAAGAGCACTCGTGCTAATAACGTGTTGTGAATAGCAGAGAATATAGAGAAGAGAGAATGATTTTTTGTGTGCTTTATTCATCATTGGAGACCTCTATTTATAGAATAGATTTACAGAACTTGAATATGTAACAATATCAATAATCATCTATAATATTTTGTCTATAATAGTGAACATATAATAATTGCCTGTGGTTTTTTTTTTTTTTTTTTGACAAGAAGCCACGATTGTTAACTTTCAATGTAAATTAGGTAAATATAGATATGTCAAAATGAGCTATGTTTATCGGGTTTGTCCGTCCGTCCGTCCCATCATATAAAATAGGTGGATTGAGTTCGGTTGACAAATTCTCAAACCAACAAATATGGGCCAACCCGTACCATCCCGCCTAATGATGGGTTGTGGCCCGCCCTAACCCACCAAATTACACATAAGCCCTTTTTGGCATATCCCACTAATTAAAATAAATAAGTTGGGTTGTATTATTCCAACTTGTCTAATGATGGATTGCGGCAAGTTGTGGCTCCGTTGACCAGTTTTGACACCTAATGATAAATCTTCAACGAAACGAATAAATTTACTAATTATATAAGTCAAGAAAATCATTTTGAATATAACATGTGCTATTATTATTGTTTTAAAAATAAACCATGTATAAAAAGTTTGGAGAATAAAACATTCGTTATGGACAAATCAACAAATAATAGGAGAGTATATTTGGCCCATATTATTTTGAATTTGACTTAAAGAATGATTGATTTAGAATTAGACGACCACAAGGGACATGCATGTTTTGTGGAAGTTTCAACAATTATTTGACCTCAAATTTTTAGATTCCTGAGAAAATTAATATAATGAAAATTATTATTTATGTTCCATGTTCTTATCAATCATATTTATATTTCATAAAAACTTTTGTGAAAATATTTTGCGAGTTAATTTTGTGAAAATGATCTTTTATCCAACCCAATCCCTGAAAAAATATTATTTTTATATCATAAATATTACTTTCATTATAAATATGAATCAAATCAACCTGTATCACGTATACTGTCTCACAAGAGACTTACTTTTTATACTTTTAGCAAATTAATAACTAAAATACTATTCTTTAATGGATGTTCGTGATTTAAAGCTAAAATATCATGATTTTAATTAATTATATGAAAACCTAATTTTCACATAACTGTTAAGTATTTTGAGTTTTGGTGATGCGTTGCTTATTTCGTGTAAGGAAAACTAGTAGAATAGGGGTTTATAAAACCAGCAGACATCTAACATGACTTCTACCTATATAATTGTTAGAATTAGTAGAACCTTAGTGTATGGCTAAACAAAATCAGAAGCGGTAGTCTTTGAATGAAATGCTGTTAAGGATCAGATTTTCAGTTGACAATATTTAGTACAACTTCTCAGCATATTGTTTTTATCTGATCGATGGTACTATTTGTCAGAGAATGTTTCTCATTTATGTGACCATTCTGTACCATAGTACACGTCAATTAATATATCGTACAAGACCATTTATTGCTCATTACTATTTTGAATATAAAACAAAATGCAAGCAACGTCAGTTTGTTCATCATACTCATCTCAAATTTTTCAGTTTCCAGTTGCTTCACTTGCAGACCAAGAAAGAACGTCAGTTCGCCCATCATACCCATCTCAAATTTTTCCTGCATTAACTTGGAAAATTTCTCAAATAATTTGGGGTTAGTTGACCCAAAAATAATATCATCAACATATATTTGCACAAGTAAAATATGATCATTCTTTGAAAATTTGACTAAAGTCTTATCAACAGATCCAACAATAAATTTGTGATCTGTTAGAAATTTTAAAGTGTTTCATACCAAGCTCTTGGAGCTTGTTTAAGACCATATAAAGCTTTGCTTCAAATGATAAACATGATCAGGAATAGAGTGATTAACAAATCTGGTGGTTGTTCAACATATACTTCTTCCTACAAATGATCATTTAGGAATGCACTCTTGACATCTATTTGGTAGACTTTGAAGTATTTGAATGAGGCATAAGCAATTAACATTCTAATTGCTTCCAGTCTTGCAATTGGTGCATATGATTCGTCATAATCAATTCTTTCTTCTTGCATGTATCCTTGTGCTACAAACCTCACTTTATTGCGCACAACTGAACCTTATTCGTTCAGTTTGTTCCTATAGACCCACTTTGTACCTATAATGGTTTTAGAAATTGATCTTGGAACTAAGTTCCTGACATTGTTATGGATAAATTGATTTAGATCTTCTTTCATAGCATTTTTCCATTAGGATAAGCAAAAGCTTCATCAGTTTTCTTTGGTTCGAGTTGGGAAACAAAGGCTAAATGAATAAATAAATTAAGCATTTGATTCCGAGTTCTTGCCGGATCAGATGAATTACCTATTACTAGTTCTGGTTGGTTTGATTTCTTCCATTTGTATTCAGCATTGGTTGGATCGATTTCAGTAACTGGTTCAGTTGGTAACTGAACGTTTTTTTTTTCATTTCAGTTGTTGCTGCTTCAGTTGGTATTTGAATTTCATCATTTAGTTCCACCAACTGATGACCAGGAACAATTTCTTGTTCAACTGATTGATCCAGTATTTCTGGTTCTGGTGTTTCAAGGATAATTCGATTCATATGAACTTCTTCTTCACTATCATCCTCCAAACTTATATATGTAAAGCGATCAACTAGTTCAAGTGGATCAGTTGGCTTATGAGTTAATACAGATTCATCAAATACAACATGAATTGACTCTTGTACATTCAAAGTGCATATGCTAAATACTCTATAAGCTTTATTAACTGATGAATAACCCAAAAATATTCCTTATGCAGATTTTGCATCAAAGGCTTTCAAATGATTTTTGTCATTATCGTGAATAAAACATCTGCAGCCGAATATTCTAAAATAGGATATCACACTTTTTTGTCCATGCCAAATCTCCTATAGCATTTTTAAATGATTTTGGTTAATCATTTATCTGTTCTGAGTGTAACATGCAGTATTTACTAATTCTGCCCAAATTTTTTTAGAAATACCAGAATCAGCAAGCATTTTTCTAGCAGTTTCTTTAAGAGTTCGATTTCTTCTCTCATCTACACCATTTTACTTAGGAGTTCTTGCTGCTGAGAGCTCATGCTTAATCACATTATTTTCAAAAAATTGTGAAAGATTTTGATTGATGAATTCAGTCCTTCGATCAGACCTTATTCTGTCAATACCAACTGATTTTTCATTTAATAATCTTTAGAAAAGTTTAATCAGTTGTCTAGCAGTTAGATCTTTTGATTTAAGAAAAATAACCCAGTAAATCTTGAAAAATTATCAACAATTACGAAAGTGTATTTCATTCTCCCTAAACTCATGACTGGTATTGGACCAAAAAGATCCATATGGAGCAGTTCTAAGCATCTGGATGAAGATTTACTACTATTGTTTTTGAATGACGATCTTCTTGTTTACCAAACTGACATATTGAACAAATTTTATCTTTTGAAAAATCTATTTTAGGCATACCAGCGACATGATCATGGTTACTTAGATAAGCAATAGACTTAAAGTTTAAGTGGTTCAGCCTTTTATGCCACAACCAGTTTTTAGAAGATTTTGAAGCTATGCATTAATTTCATTAGTCCAACTGACTTTGTAAGTATTGCCACAACGATTTCCAGTTAAAATGATCTCATTAGCTGAGTCTTTAACAATGAAAGTATGTTTGTTGAACTGGACTGAGAAATTATTGTCGCATAACTGACTGATACTAATCAAGTTATACTTCAAATTCTCAACTAGTAAGACATCTTTAATAATGAAGTTATCATGGATAAGCTTACCCTTACCCACAGTTTTAGCCTTTAGATTTGTCTCCAAATCTGATGTTTGGACTAGTGTATTTGATTAGTTGGGATAGTAATTCACAACCCCTGTCATATGTCGCGAGAAACCACTATTCAAGTACCAAATTGATTCTTTTGTTGTACCTGTTACCTGCAATCACACACATTATATAATCTTGATACTCACATTTATTTGGGTCCTAAATTGATTAGTCCTTTAGGAACCCAGAATTGGATCAGTCCAACTGACTTACCAGTTGTTGTGTTCAAAATTATTTTCCCGGCTTGTGTGTATTAAGTGTGTGATGTGTGGATGAAACAGTATGATTGTTAACCTTCTTCAACTTCTTGTTTACCCGATATCTCTGTTGAACTAGCTTACAGTTATAGTAATTGTAATAGCTCTTCCTAGATTGCTGACTTTTGTAGCTGAACCTTTTAGGTGACCGACTCTTTGAATTAGTTGAACTCTTAGGGCTATAAATAATTCCAAACCGTTTAGCTTTGTTCATATTTTCAATCAGTTGAAACATGGGTTTACTTGGTTCAAAGATTTCATGCGCCACAGTTGATTTCACAAAATTAATGTACTTTCCTTTGTGCTCATTCAACTTCGTTAGTGTATCATTGGCAGAGGTTTCATCGATGTTATTGAAGCCTAAACCAGTTTTATCATCAATTGATTTTTGCAAACTATGCATTTCAGTCAGAGTGACTGATGACTTATTCCAAGCCTAAATCAAGTCAGTTTGTTTTGAAATCTTATTTCTCAACTGATGAATCAAGGACTGGCTCTCAATCATTTCACCTTTTTGCTTTGAAATCTCTCTTTTTAGACTCGACAGTTCAACTGACTCATCAGTTTCTGTTTTATTGTCTTTGGAATCAGTTTGCGCAGCTTTGGCTTTCTCAAATGAGTGAGCAAGTTTGTGATACTCATTTACCATGTCATACAGAGTGGTAATGAGTTTTTCTCGTGAAAAATCAATAGAGCTGAAATCAAACACAAGTTCACTTGTTGATTCCTGTTCTGAATCGTTCGCCATTAAACACTTAACCTCTTCTTCAACATCACTAGAGCTGACTGAGCTTTTCGAATCTGACTTTTCAATGTCAGTGTCTGCCCATTTAGATTTGGTCTCTTCAGCTAGTAGTACTTCATGTTTCTTTTTGAATAATCTTTTATCATTTCTGTCTCTTCTCTTGTGTTCAACTGATTTCTTGCCTTTATCAGTTGAATTTCTGTTGTCCTTCTTTGGTTTTGGACAATCAGCAATGAAGTGACCTTGATTTCCACAGTTGAAGCAAGAACTTGGTTCTTCCTTGGAGTTGTTCTTCTAATAGTTTTGTTTGTAAGAACCTTAATTTCTCTTCATGAACTTTCCAAACTTTTTCACAAATAATGACATTGTGTCATTACTTAACTGATCTGCAGTTTTCTCAGCTGAACCAATTGGTTCCAGTTTATGAGCACTAAGGGCGGTTGTAGCTGCTGGTGTAGAAGGTTCTCCTTCTCTTGTTTGCAATTCAAACTCATAGGCTTTTAGATTAGCAAATAAATCGAGTAGTTCGACCTTATTTAGGTCATTTAATTTTCTCATGGCCATGGTCTTAACAACCCACTCCTTGGGAAGACGTCGGACCACCTTCAGCGCGACTTCTTTGTTTGAATACACTTTTCCAAGTGCATTCAGTTCATTTATGATGTTGCTGACTCTCTCATCATATTCGTTCATAGATTCTCCAGTCTTCATTTTAATATTATCGAATTTTTGAACAATAACTGAGAGTTTGTTTTATTTAGTTTTTTCATTGTCCTCGCAGAGCTGAATCAATTTCTCCCAGAGTTCTTTTGCAGTCTTGCACATCTTTATCTTGCTGAAAGTAATTTTATCCATCGTTTTATACAATATGTCTTTAGCCACATTGTCCAAATTGTCTTTTCTTTTGTCCTCTACTGTCCATTTTTCTCTGGGCTTTTCAATGCGGTGTGGTGCACCATCAGTTATGGCAACAACAGTGTTTTCTTTCAATATTTTCATGGGTCCGTCAGTAATAACGTACCACATATCATCATCTTGTGCAGCTAGATGAGCCTGCATTCTTACCTTCCAATCATCAAAATCTTCTCTGAAGAACATTGAAATTTTATTGAAGGAAGACATGATATTCAGATGTAAAGATGGAAATATTCAAGAACAAGTTTCAACTGCTCTGATACCACTTGTTAGGATCGGTTGGAAGTGAAAAAGTGTTTAGAATGGGGTTGAATAAACACTTTACAATTTTCACAACTTTTTGATGGATGAATTAGTTTAGTAATAAAATTAGGTCAAGAATCTTGTTGTCAATGTCAATCAGTTAACTTAATGAAAGTGAGGAAATAGCTGAAAGACAGATATAATATAACTGATAAGAAAGAACACAAGATTTGTGGATATTTGGAGATTTCAATAACTCCTACGTCACCCATTCTATCTCGAAGATATGATATTTACTAAAAGATTTTGATCTATACAAAGATTTGTACAAACCCACTTCATTTTGGACTTAACACTGCTAAGACTGAAACTCTTAGTATCAATACAATTTATCAGTACTCAACTGATGTGTAACTTCTTAGCACAACTGATATCTATAAGATCGAATAATATAACAATGAGTGTTTGTGCTTTTAAGCTCAAAGTATAGCCTGAAAACTATGAATATGTATATTAAGCGTGAGCTTTTTAGAGCTTTTAAGAATATGCGCCCTGAGAATTATTTATTGGCTAGTTGTAAATAGCCCTCTGAATCAAACTTTTCCTTGCCATAATCGTTCACCTGTGTCGGTTCAAAGCAAAAAAGACTTCGATTCTTGAATAATTCACATCACTATCGGATCAATTCAATAATAGATGCCTGAGTTCTTGACTATATTGCTTGATAACTTGGGCAATTTCATAACTTGATTGTTATTCTTCAGCTGATCTTCTCGGCTATTTATAGGCTTTGCTTTCAACGGTAACAATGACTGCATTTTGAATCTTTATACCCGTTGTATAGCCATGCCAACATTCTTCTGACAATCGTATACTTTAGCTTTTCTGAAATGCGACGTTCCCACTATGCGTTACAGTCTGCTTTTGTACAATTGTCGGTTGATAGCTACGTTCTTTAACTAATGACGTGTAAAGCTGATCAGTTGACTTCTTTAACCGATAAGATTAACTGATCATTCTCAACTGATTGTAGTGTAACTGATCAGTCTCAAATGATCGTTCAGTTGGCATCACAGTTAAGTTAGCTCTGCTCAGTTCAGTTGCCTTGAATTATATACATATTAATATTCAGTTCGGGCAACTATCAGTTTACGAATCTTCCATTCAGTTACTTTTAGTCTTCTTGATCAGTTGTTCAATCTTTTCACGTTCAATTTGTTAAACTCCGAAATTAAGTTTCCAACACTTTCTTTCTGCGCAATGTCTCGCGAAATCTACCATTTTTAAATAATTATGAAAACAAATATAAATGGGTTAATTCAAGTAATTGAGTTACATGACATTTAACTGCATACCCATTCTAAATTCGGGATGACAAGTTTTCGTCCCCCAACAAGTCCAATTGGCTATTTTTGTGTTGTATCGCAATACTACAAATAAATTTTTTTAGTCTTCATTTTAAGCTAGTTGAACAAATATATCAATATTACAAATAAAAGAAATTAGAACGCCTTGAAGTATTGACCCTAAGTAGATCATCTTACATGTCTCACATCAGGTATTATATTTATATATAGTTGTTTTCAAAAGGGTGTTGAAGGGAAATATAATTTCCATATTAAATTGATTTTCCTAATATTATTTTTTTCTTGTTGATGTGAATGAGTATAATACTTAATTATGGTTTTGCATTTCTAGATAATTATGTTAAGATTTTATTGTGATATAATATCTTCCTTAATTTTAATTTCATCTTGATAAGATTATGTGGAATATTGTGTTTTACTTTTCTAGATATTATGTTTATGATAAAGATTTTATAGATATAATATTTATGATAATGATTTACATGATATGATATTATTGATTTTGTTTCTAATATAATTCTTGTATATCATATCTTATAGATTTCCTTGAAGATAAATCATAGAAGAGGAGACATTTATAAATAAGAGATGGAGATTCAAAAGCTTAAGAGAGAAAGAGAGACGAAGAAAAATTGAGAGAGTTTTAGTGGAGGAGTTCACATGTAGGATTTTCGTGGAGGTGATTTTCTTGGGAGCTTAAAAGAAAGAATTTTCGTGGGAAAAATTCAGAGAGTTTGTGTGTAAAATTTTCGTGGAGTCGAAGTGTTTTTCGTGGGAAGTTTTCGTGAAGAGTTTTCACGTGAGAAGATTTTCTTGGAGTTTTTAGTGAGAGTTTTTCTTGCGGTTTCTTCCTCTCGGTCAATATTCACTTCTGTGTGCACGTTCAGAAATTCAGAGAAAGCCCTTATTCGAGAAACGTGATGTGAAGAGGGTGATAGAGTGTTGCTGTGAATGTTGAGAACATCTGCGGACAACATCTGGGAAGAAGTTGACCGAAGATTGCTTCTCGTGGATCTACTGTTTGGCAACACGTTTTTGCTTTCTTGTTATAGTTTTATTCTGGTTGTGTGTTTTAGAAAGCATTTGTTTTCTCAACTTGTTGAGGAAATTGATTTTTGTCATAATCACTAGTGTTAGGTTTTTGTAAACGATTGAGTTTTCTAGTGATTAATTTTTGCCATAAGGCACCGCACAAGTATTTATACTTGTGCATATTTAATCTTGTCCATCTGTTTATTTAAAGTGGATTTGTGTTACAAAATGTAATATTCCGCTGCATGTTGTCCGAGATGTTGTAACATCTGGCACAACATTTAATTCTGATAAAACACGAATTTACTATTTTAAATCATATTCTGATATTCTTATTATTTGTTATATCTGTCGGACAAAATAATCCTAACAAGTTGTATCAGAGCCTACTCTTGATATACTAAGTGCTGATTCTGGTTTTTATTTTGTTTTGACAGAAATATTTTATGAACACATCACTTGCAAACGGAGCACTTCGACCACCAGCACCTAAACCTCCTGTCCAAAAACGTTTCGACCAAGGAATGAAGAAAAACACTGGTTGCAAGTGAATCCTTTAGGTGTTGCCCTAGGTGTTGCCACACCTGGCCGCAACATCTACAAAAAATCAGTGTGTTTGAAATCCATAACTTCTGGAAATTCGAGCGGAGATGATGAATCAGAAGCTGATGATGAAGAGATTACTCTTGAGAGTGTTCGAAAACTGTATGAAGAATTGTTTGAGGATTGGACCAAAAGAAACAAGCTTAACTCAACTCTTATGAAAGAAAACACCAATCTAAAAGCCGTGGTTGCCAAACTTGAAGTAATTTTGAGCAAAAAGGACTTAGAACTTTCGAAGATCAAGGATGAGTTCAATAAGGCAACTGAGACACTCACCAAGTTCAATTCAAGCACATCCAAGCTTGATTTCATACTTTTGATGGGAAGAGATGACAAAAAAGGCTTAGGCTTCAAAGATAGTGTGTTTGAAATTGGTGAGTCTTCAAAATCTACTGTGTTTGTGAAAGGAAAAACTGAAACATTCACATCATCTCAAACTACATCTTCAACCAAAAGCTCTCCACCAAAAAGACAACATACTACACATGTCCCTAAGAGAAGAAAACGAAGGTATGTATGTCATTACTGCTTTAAGCCTGGTCATATCAGGCCCTACTGTTTTAAACTCAGGGATGATCACATGAATCAAAAGTCAAGTCGGATGTTTGCCCAGAATGTTGTCCAACATTTCCCGCAACACCTCCAACCGCCGACCTACAGTAAGACAAATTTGGGTACCAAAGGTAAAAACTCACTGTAAAGTTGTCTATACTTCGTTGAAGACTAATACTGCAGGTCATTGGTACTTTGATAGTGGAAGCCCTCGCCATATGACAGGATTACGAGAATATCTCATTGATTATGTTGATCAAAAAGGTGGTAGAGTAATCTATGGAGGGGGAGCTAAAGGAAGGATTGTTGGAAAGGGAACATTAAATGTTGAAGGACTACCAAAGCTCCAAAATATGCTTCATGTTGAAGGATTAAATTTAAATTTGATAAGCATAAGCCAATTGTGTGATGATAATTTGCTTGTCAAGTTTGATAAACATACTCGTGAAGTTTTTGATGAAACTAATATGTGCATTATGATAGGTACACGGTCTTCAGACAATTGCTACCAAATAGGTGAGGAACTTTCAAGCAATCATGCACAAATCAGTGAACTCGGCCTTTGGCTTCAAAAACTCGGCCATGTAAATTTCAAAACCTTGAAGAACTTGAGTAATTACGATGCAGTACAAGGTATGGCTAATCTTTCATCTAATATATCATATGTGTACGGAGATTGTCAAAAAGGAAAACAGACTCGGTGTCACACCCAGTGTTGCCAACATCTGGGAGAACATGCAGTCTGGATTTACTTCACATAGACCTTATGGGTCCTAAGTAAGTTGCAAGCTTTGGAGGTAAGAAGTATTCTTTTGTATGTGTTGATGATTTCTCACAATTTTCATGGGTTAGTTTCATTAGGGAGAAATCATATACTGTGATAATTCTAGTACAATTTATATTTCAAAAAATCCAGTAAAACACTCTCGAACAAAACACATTGACATTAGACATCACTTTATTCGAGATTTAGTAGAAAAATGATTGATTCGAATTGAATTTGTTGGTACAAATAACCAACTGGCTGACATATTCACAAAGCATTAAATTTTGAGAGATTCTCCAACCTTAGGAAATCTCTCAGCATGTGTTCTGCCAAATCATTCATAGATTTTGTCTCAGATGTTGTAACATCTCGGACAACACCTAACTTGCATGTGCATTTCTAGGACTTAGACATACTGCATCGGCATGCATACTGTTATATGATGTGTTATCACTATGTTGCATAAATCTTCTGGTGCACTTACAATTTCTTGTTCTATCTAAACTTAACACACTTGGATATGCTTAACAATCTGATTAAATCACGAAATAGTTGAAGGATGATCATGTACTCCATGACATTGTCTCATACGAAAAGTGACTTGAAAAGACTGAGTAAAAAGAAAAATCAATTATGCATATGCTCTGTATAAGAAGAAAGATGGGAAAAAGCTACCTAAAAGAGTCCAATGAAGACTGTGCTTTTAGTGTGGGAGCCATCTCTTCTGAATTTAATACAGAAGGCAAAAATAGAAGAAAATGGAAAAAGCTACCTAGAGGAGTCCAGAAGAAGACCGTTCTTCTAGTGTGGGAGCTACCACTTCTATGGTCAGAAAAATAATAAATCTCTAAGTGTGCAGAAAAATCAAAATTATTTTCTGGAATTGGACGTGTTGTCAGAAGATGTTGCCAACATTTGTGAAAACATTTCATTTTTGAACATATCTCATATTTGTTTTCATTTTTCTATTTCTGTTACATTCTGTTATTAGGCATAAATAGGTCATGCATAAACATAACGTTGTGAATATTGTTGTGTCAAGCGGGTATGCGTATTTCAACAGAGAAAATTCAAAGAAAATCCAGATTTTGCTAGAAATCTAATATTTGTTATTTTTGATGGTTCAGTTGTGTTAAATCGATGTGGGTTTCAATTCTGGAAATTTTTTTTTTTGAAATGATTTTTGACGCAATTATGTCAGTAATTTTGGATAGTGATTACGAGCTAAAGCTGATCTTGTCTCCTATGAGAACTTAGTTTCTGACTATCGTCTGGCTATGGAGGTAGATGTCCATTCTGGACAAAAAGGGGGAGAAGATGCGACTCAAACTCAAGGGACTTTGAATTGAAAGGATCCAATGATACCATCTATTTGATACATTTGCTTGATTTCATTTTTAATGTTCTGCTTTGTTAACTTCTGCTTCCCTGATGTGTTTCTGTTTTAATGAAATGTTAATGATTTTTGCAGGTGTTGTCTCAGGTGTTGCCAACACAACAAACAACACCCGTACTAACTTGATTTTATTTAGTGGGAGAAAAATTCTCATATTAAGGGGGAGTTAACTGGAGTTCAACTGAGAAATTGAGTTTGATTTGATTTTGTCCAGAAAGGCAAAAAGGGGGAGATTGAAGGGAAATATAATTTTCATATTAAATTGATTTCCCTAATATTATCTTTTTCTTGTTGATTTGATTGAGTATAATACTTAATTATGATTTTGCCTTTCTAGATAATTATGTTAAGATTTTATTGTGATATAATATAGTCCTTAATTTTAATTTCATCTTGATAAGATTATGTGGAATATTGTGTTTTACTTTTCTAGATATTATGTTTATGATAAAGATTTTATAGATATAATATTTATGATAATGATTTACATGATATGATATTATTGATTTTGTTTCTAATATAATTCTTGTATATCATATCTTATAGATTTCCTTGAAGATAAATCATAGAAGAGGAGACATTTATAAATAAGAGATGGAGATTCAAAAGCTTAAGAGAGAGAGAGAGAGACGAAGAAAAATTGAGAGAGTTTTAGTGGAGGAGTTCACGTGTAGGATTTTCGTGGAGGTGATTTTCTTGGGAGCTTAAAAGAAAGAATTTTCGTGGGAAAAATTCAGAG
The DNA here is from genome assembly GCF_025594145.1 of Primulina tabacum. NCBI lineage: Eukaryota > Viridiplantae > Streptophyta > Magnoliopsida > Lamiales > Gesneriaceae > Primulina > Primulina tabacum. The sequence goes on along the minus strand of NC_134556.1, from coordinate 10,794,001 downwards.
AGTTTGTGTGTAGAATTTTCGTGGAGTCGAAGTGTTTTTCGTGGGAGGTTTTCGTGAAGAGTTTTCACGTGAGAAGATTTTCTTGGAGTTTTTATTGAGAGTTTTTTTTGCGGTTTCTTCCTCCCGGTCAATATTCACTTCTGTGTGCACGTTCAGAAATTCAGACAAAGCCCTTATTCGAGAAACGTGATGTGAAGAGGGTAATAGAGTGTTGCTGTGAATGTTGAGAACATCTGCGGACAACATCTGGGAAGAAGTTGACCGAAGATTGCTTCTCGTGGATCTACTGTTTGGCAACACGTTTTTGCTTTCTTGTTATAGTTTTATTCTGGTTGTTTGTTTTAGAAAGCATTTGTTTTCTCAACTTGTTGAGAAAATTGATTTTTGTCATAATCACTAGTGTTAGGTTTTTGTAAACGATTGAGTTTTCTAGTGATTAATTTTTGCCATAAGGCACCGCACAAGTATTTATACTTGTGCATATTTAATCTCGTCCATCTGTTTATTTAAAGTGGAATTTGTGTTACAAAATATAATATTCCGCTGCATATTATCCGAGATGTTGTAACATCTGGCACAACATTTAATTATGATAAAACACGAATTTACTATTTTAAATCATATTCTGATATTCTTATTATTTGTTATATCTGTCGGACAAAATAATCCTAACAGGTGTCATAGTTAACGAAGTAAATAAGTGTTTGACCAGTGATCAAGAATTTGATTCCTTCTATCAACAATTTTTCGAGTTATCCTGTCACACAGGGGTTGCCCAGTGTGCTTTACTTGGCTAGCATGTTTTACAAGCTATTGCTTTAGCCTGTTAGGTTATCCGATACGCACTGAAAAGTAGCACATTTGAGTAAGGGTGATCACAGTGTCGTTTTGCGGGTTTTTTAAAAAATTCAAACCAAATTTCCATATACGGTCATTTAGTCTTTTGAAAAATAATTGCGAATTTACATGCATAATTAATTTTATGATTTTTAATGAATTCGGATGGTTGCGATTGGTTTACGATTTTTTTTTGTGAATGATCAAATAAAATAAAAATTATTTGAATAAATATTCAAATTGATTTAAAAACAATAACAATAAAGCGTCTTTCAAATATAAAATATAACTCAAATCGTACAAAAACAAAACTAGATAAAAAATAATAATACGATTCAAAATCAAATTAACAATTAGCACAACAAGACGAAAACAAATGAAATGAAAGACAACAACCAATTTTAGAGACCTATAATTTTATTTTTTTTTTTAAAAAAAAACTCCACCTCAGTATCAAAGTAATAATAGTTAAGTTTAAATATTATAGTTTTTATTATATCTTGAGTTCGAAATCTAGTTGTAATAAATATCTCGCTCAACTAAAATAATGATAACAAGTTTAAACATTTATGTTACGAGTTAGTGTAACAGTTTATTTATATTGAAAAAAGAAACGGATGCACCATTTTTGTTTTATTTTTATTATTTCATGTGAAAGAACAAAAAAAAAAAATTCACAGATTTACCCAAAAATTATACTAAATTTATAGAATACCAACTGGGTGTGGTCCATTATTCAGCCCAATTTGTGATTGGGTCATTCAAGGTCATTAAACGGGCCCAAGGAAAATATTCAACAACGTTTCGCAACCAAACATATATATGATCCAATTTGATTTTGACTACCATTTTCCTTTGTCTTTATCAACATTTTATGTATGTATATGTATAGATGCATAAAATAATTATGGTTTTGATGTATATGCATTTTACCGGATCGGATCGGATCGGATCGAATCAAATTAAATCAGTTTCGGATTGTTGGGTATTGAAATCAAACCAATCTTATATGGTATTGGATTGACTTGGTATCGAATTAAGCTGGATTGAAATTAGATTGGATTAAATTGAGACCAAATTGAAATCGATCTATTTTTTTAAAAAATATTATATATAAAAAGAAATTAGATATAAGTATTATGTAAATCCTTAATTTATTTATTAATTATATCATATGTATATGTGTTTGCACAATATTTGAGATTTGCAGGCGTGCCAAGTGCGAAGTTGCACCGATTTGTTTGAAAATGATAAAATCTAACTTCTAAAAACAAACGAAAGCTGAATCCTAAATTTGATCGTCGGTTTTAATCTCCTAAAACAACTATAACGCCAAAATGAAGAAAACTATTGGAATTTGAGGAATAAATCCCTAACATTATTTATATTTTCAATAAAATGTAGAAATTTACAAGACATAGAAATATAAACATAAAGCTGTTGAAATCTAAAACGAGAGAATGCTAGAAATATGCTTGAACGCTTAAAAACTAGTGGTTGAAGATTGAATTTTTAGCAGAGAGCTTTTGTAGATTTTGTGCGTGTTGAGTTGTGTACTCTGTAGCCGATTGCCTCCTTTTCTTCCTAGCAACTGGCCGATTCTCCTCCACTCCCCCATCATCCATGTTCCCCGCTTTTCACGCCACGATCTCAACCTTCCACGTTCTTCTTCCTCTTCCGCGCTCAGTGATCAGTTTTGAATCGATTAAGAATTAGTACGTCATGGGCTTATCATTTAATTGGGCTTCATAATTTAATGTGGGCTTCATAATTTAATTATTTTAGCTCAAACAATTGTCCCCCGCAAGCATTGGCCCGTGGGCCAAAATGCTTGTATGTGGTCAAGTTCAATTCATTTATTTGGGAGTGGCCCGCTAGCATTTTTAGTGGAGTGGGCTAACAATTTTTGGGCCGAGCCCAATTCTCCGTTGGATTTCTTCTCTGCCGATTTCTTCTCAAATTCAAATCCCCAATCTTCGGTCCTTCTCTTTCTCTTCTCCTTCGGCGCTCCCGCTTTTCACTCCCCGCTGTCATCGGAAGGTCATCGCCCTCAAGCTCTTTGATTTTTCTCTGCCGCCGCGCCTTTTTATTACTCTCATCGTTAGTGTGGAAGACGCCGCTTCGTCCGATTGCTCCACTGCGGCAGTTTCTCATTCTCGTTCTTGTTCTCTGAAACTCTCTCCGCTCGTTCTCCGCCTCCATCGCTGTTGATGCCTGAAGATTAAACAATGGTTCAAGGTTCTTCTCCGGCGCGTTCATCTGAACCGAGCGTTGCGGGTGCCTTTTCTGTTTCAGCCATCATCTCTGCCTCCTCGCCCGCCGCGCTTGCTGGTTCTGCTGTGGTTGCCAAGGGCTTGCCATTGGTTCGAGGTTCTCCTCCGGCGCCTCCGCTTGAATCGAGCGTTGCGGTCGCTATTTCTTCCCAAGTTGAAGTCTCTGCCCTTCCTGCTGGTTTCAGCCCGTTCGCCGCCACTGGTCTCCACTCGTTCTCTGTCGCTTCCGAGTTATCCATGGGTGTCCACTCGAGCTTTGGCCAACCATCTACCGCTATGGGTAATCCCTTATTCCTTCTTGAATTGCATTTAGTATTTCTCGATTCCTTGAATATTGTTTGTGTTCTTGATTGACTTGAAATTCTATTCTCTGCTTTGTATGATTTGGTATCTAGAAACCAAAGGATGGGCAATTGGTTTATCTGTATAATTGGGCTAACTCTTTTGACGCCGGGTTTTTCTGGGGAATTATGGATCTGGTATTATTAGGCCATTCATTAGCCTTTGCTTTGTAGGTGCGGTAAAGTGGCCATTATTTGGCCCTGTGCTATACATCAGTAGCAATTGATTTTTTCTGAATATTTCTTGCGTTTATGCAGTGGTTTTTGACCCCAATCAATCTATTGACCCCGGATTTGTTTCTGTGGTCGCCCTATTGATGCTGAAAAAGTTGGGTATGTGTTGTATTTGTCTTAAGGAAGTGTGGGGAATTGCTTTGTTTATGTCTTATTGGTTTACAGGTTGCCAACTGCAACGTCATCCCCACCTCTGACTACTCTTAATACTCCGACCCCATCTTTGGTAAAAGTTGTCCCATCTGCATTAGTTACCATACCAGCCTCGATTCTTACCTCGATGATGAATACTCCCGTGATTCACTCTTCTATGGCATCTGGTACGTCCTTGGCTCATAATTCATTTGTTGGATAAAGATGTTTAAGATACCAATGAACTTCGTGTAGGTGTACCAGTGGTTAATCAACTTTCACTCGGTTCTGGGATCTCTCACCCGTTTGTGGTTGCTGCTAAGGCTGGGTATGGGCCGTTTTTTATGCATGATTGTCTGTTTGCTTCTTGTATTGTAGCGTTCTTATCTATCTGCTATTCGGATTGCAGGACCAAAGCTGCGAATTCTCTTGCCTCTGCTACTATTGGACCTATCCGACATCCTTCATATCCAGCCAATCAATTCCCCCCACCGGTCCATCAATTGTTCTTCCCCCTGCCTTCGCTACAGCCTAGGGATTTGTTGCTCTCCCGACCTTTACTCCCTCATAGCGAACCATCCCAATTCAAGTCGTGGCCACGGGTTCCTGATGGTTGGATTGAATGGATAGACCGTTTGGAACCCCACTTTGGACGGCAGTGGCGCCATCAGGGATTATGGCCCTTGGTTTCTAAGGTGAAGATAACCAGACAGTCCATGCTATTCGATTGCATCCTTAGGTTTTGGTCCCCTTCCTGTAATGTCTTCATCCTTCCTTTTGGCCCATTATCCATAACCCTTTATGACATATCCTTGCTCTTGGGGTTGCCTGTGCTGGGGGCGGATTCCCCTTATTTCATCGATGACTCTGCCGCTCCTGCTTTGGCCCATGCTCGCTACTGCTATCAGTCTTATAGGGCTGTGGTCAAAGACTGGTTTTCTCATCCCGGTATCCCCTCTGAAGTTGAGCACACCATGTTCCTTTGGGTGTTGATCTGCCAATATATATTTTGCCCTTCATCTGGCAAACCTTCTTCTGAATATTTACCCTTGGCGTGTTCTCTCAGTAAGGGTAAGGTTTATAATTTGGCAACCATGTTGTTGGGGTCCGTATACCATGGGTTGAATCAATGTGTGCGTCACGACCCCATTTCCAAATTGGGAGGGATATCATGGTTCCTGCAGGTATGGGCATTTTCCTATTTTCCCGGTGTGATAGATTTCCCCGCTGGTCCCCAGACCATGCTGCGTACCACGTCATTAATGGGGAGCCGTTTGACCTTGTCTGCCCCTGCCTTGATGCATTATCTGCAGCATCTGAAATTGAAGTCTTTTAATCTACCATCGCGACCCAATGTCTCCTGCCTAACACAGCCTCTCTGGGTTGGAGCTTTTCCAGATTTCCATGATCGCTCCCCGGACGACGTTGCTGCCTTACTATTGACCCAGTACATTCATCAGAGGTTGCTGGTGGTGGATTGTTCCTCTACTCGTCCACCCTACAATGACACGTCAAGCTGGTCTTTTGAATTTTACAATCCGTCCTTGTTTGCATATCAATTTTGGTTGTCACCGGAGATTCCTCAGGCTACTTTATCTTTCCCGGTGGACCTGACTCATATTGCTTCTGAAGTGGCCTCTAGAAGACTTTCCAAGGCCACTGTGCAGCTTCTCTTTACCCTGCCACAAAGATTTCTTGGGTCCATAGTGCAGCTAGATCATAAGACCACTGAAACATTTGTTGCTTGGTGGAGGACTCGATATCTTAACCTTATTCCCTTGGTGATACACCACCCTGGTATTGTTCCGCATACTTCTTACTTGAATTAACATTGGCATAGTTAATTTGTTACTAGTACCTGTTGTTTTAGTGTTGTTTTGGTATTTTTTGCAGGCACTCGCAAGCGAGATTTGGCTCCCAGTGGGGACAGTCCTGTGTCTGTCAAGTTCCCAAAAATGGACACTCAGGGGAGTTTGAAACTCAAATAGGATCTGGTCACTTTTGCCCCAAAAATCTCAATCCTCAAAGCCTAAAATTGCTCCGACAAGAAATATTACTCCTAAGCTCCAGACTGGTGGGTTCAGCGATATCATACTCGCCATTCACTAAGCTGATTTCAGTCCCTAGCAACACTTTTGATGATCCCATTATCCTTGGTGAAGATGATCCACATCCCGCGCAGCCAAGTCCCAAGGATTCTAGCATCGAAGTCTCTGACAACAATGAAGCTCTTGACACTGATCTCAGCTCAGTAACATCTGGACAGGGAGCTCCCCAAGCTGGAATTTCTGGTGTCAAACTCGATGGTGATCCTGGTGATTATGGGAAACGAACCAATGACTTCTTGGCTGTGGATGACACATTTGTCTTGCGAGAGTTCCCCTCTACTGTCTCTTTTAGCCCATCTCCTTCTAGTTCACTGCCTACTGTAGCCACTCCCTCCATGGTAATTTCTTTTGACTGTTTTTCTGTCCTGTATGTTTTCAGTACTACTCATGCCTGATTTTAACTTTATTTATTCGACAGGATCTTACATCTCGTAGGGCGCGACTCGGTCTCATTGGCGAGCTGGAAAGCCAATTTGATTTGAGCTTCTCAGATAGCGTTTCCTCTGCGACTTCTACTCTTGAGAGATGTGCCGCATCCATCGAAGCCCTTGCTCATGCCAAGATGGCGATTCGAAATTTCCTTGGTCTTGGCTTGCACCAGCTTGAGGAGTCCCAGAGATTGGCCATGCTCTCATCCATATACATTCTTAAGACTTTTCCATAGTTCGCTACCTCGGAGTTCAGCATACTTGATGGTCTTTCGACCATCTTTTCGCAGTCTGATGCAGCCTTTGCCACCAATGCAGATATGATATCTCACCGCGCGTCCTTCCAAAGAAAGCGTGAGAAAAAAGAGGAGCTAGACAAGCACGACAAAGCGCTTCGTGAGCAGATTGTTGCAGCAGCGGCTAGTTATGACGCGGAGGAGGAGATTCAGAGGCGTCGAGCTTGGATGGTCACTTTGCTGGATGAAGCAGAGATTTTGGAGGTTACTTTGTTGGGCAGCAGGAGAGACTCGCAAGCTATCGGTCAGCAACTCCTTAGTCTCAAGAATGACTATCAACTCTGGACCAGACGGCTTTAGGAGGCCGAGAGCTCTCAGTCGGAGTGTCTAGCCAAGTGGGAGCAGCTTCGTGCCTTATTCCCTTGGTCTTGTTTCGCATAGTTGATTGGCATGTATTAGTTTGAGACAGATGCTTGTATTTTGTTTGATAGGCACATTTGTAGGAACTTTACTATCTTTTCCCCTATTTTAGATTTGATACTGCCCCCATTTTGTTGGTTTCTCTTGTGTACAAAGACGCGTTTATTCTCAGTAGGTAATGAAGGATTACAAACTGGCCATGAGTTGGCCTTATTTCCTTGGCATATTCGATATTCCAGCCTCGGTGTCTTTTGAAGCACAGGTACTTCTGAACTCTTATGTGCTATTACGTGCTATTATATGCTGCATCCACTCAAGACAACTCCCTTGTCCTTTACATCACGCATTGCACTTCAGTCGGACCCCTTTCCCGCATACACGTATATGCATTTGCACTTCAGTCGCACCCCTTTCCCGCATACACGTAAATGAATTTGCACTTCAGTCGGACCCCTTTCCCGCATACGCGTATATGCATTTGCACTTCAGTCGGATTTCTTTCCCGCATACACGGTTACTTAGTGTTCTTGCATGCGGTGATTCCGCCTTTGATTTGTTGACTGTTGGTTTTGTAACGACCATGGGCTATCCCGATCTTGGGCTCCCTCGGGGGCCTTGTTCCGTCTTGGGTTCCCTCTAGGGCCTTTTCCCTCACGGGCTTTCCCATGCGTCATTAATCATAGGACTCTCTACACCAGGTTGGTTGAGTGTTACCTCCCCAAATCTCGAACCCATGACCTCGTGGCATAAGTACATAGTTCAAAGAGACTTGGTACCAGTTGGTTAATGGCAGGGCTATTTTGGAGAAATTGGCAATAAAACGTCGATAATAACCTGTCAACCAAGAAAACTACGCACCTCGGAGAATGTCGTAGGAATAGGCCATTTTTTTATCGCTTCAATCTTCATGGGATCCACAGCAATTCCGTCTTTCGAAACGATATGGCCCATAAATGATACTTGCTCTAACCAAAGTTCACAATTTTTCAACTTTGCATATAACTGCTTTTCCCTCAATAACTGCAATACAGTTCTGAGATGCTTGGCATGAAGTTCCCGAGTGTAATAGCCGATCGTTCATGTCTTTTATTATGAATTACAGTATTTTATTGTGATGGTTTATGGCTTTACATTATGATATGAATGGTAATGAATGTTATAGAATGGAATAGATAATGGATTGGTAGAATAGAAGGTTGAATTTGAGTTAAAAAGGTAATGGAAGTGCTGTAATGGTATGAAACTGTGGCAGTACTTGTGGTTTTTAGCATAATATTTTGTTTATTGATCCAATCGATGTGAGGCTTCTTTCATTAGAAAGATAAGATATAAGGCTATAACTTTCACGTTTTGAGTTTTGTTCAAATCATTGTGGAACACAAGCCAAAAGCGCCCCGAAGTGTGTCGTGCGTATCGTCGTTCTTACAATGACACATGTTGGGAGAATGAGCATAACTATTTACTCAGACCTTCAAATGACATGAGGCCAATTGGAGATGAAAGCCAAGACATAGGGCTACAACTTTCATGTTTACCACTTTTTCTAATTCGGATGGGAAGAGGCGTTTCGGAAGCGATCTTTACAGTAACTGTGCGCAGAGCGGTAAGAAACGACCGCCCGAGCGCCACTGCTTCTGGATTTTTTAGTTTTGGGCAGTAAGTTCGGCGCTAGAGCGGTAATATGTGACCGCCCAGAAAGTTAAAAAATGTGTTTTGAGGTTTGGGAAGGCATAAAATCGAGTGGGATAATCTTTTTACTCATTTTCCTTCTCCTTCTTTTCTCTGCATCGGCTTGGAAGCTAGGGTTTCTCATTTCTCCTTCAATCCAATTTCTTCCAAGGCATTAATCTTTGATTGAAGCCTTAATCTTTGCTTGGAGATTAGAAGTTCTTCTCCTCAAGAGTCTAGGAACAAGGTAAGAAAGCTTATTTTCCTTGGGTTAGTTATTGAAGGAAAGATATTGGGTTATTTGGAATTGATGCCAATGGCAAAGTAAAGGAGCTAAGTTTTTAGCACGCACGCCACGTGTTTGATAAAATGTTTCAATGAATGTTTTTATGGCTTGATGGTTATATGGTATTGTGGTGTTACCTATGGTAATTCTAAACCCACTTGACTGAAGTTGATCAACATAATGACATGTACCGTGTCTGATTTTGACTGAGACGTACATGTGTATCATTGACTGATGACCTGTCAATGCCATACGAATGAAAAGAAATGAATTGTTCTATAGATGCCATCTTATAATTGTTATATACGCATTTTATTGACGGATGACATATTACGGTTAAGAAATGGTATTGATTCCTTCTTTACACTATGCTATATGTACTTGTTATTTAAAGGTCTACTTGCAGAGGTTTTATAACTCATTTCAGTTATGTTCATGAGATGCAGATGCAGGTAACCGAGACTGATACGGCGTGGTATCGAGACGGAAGAAGGAAATGTGCCAAGCTTGGAGGAAGGATTAAATGATTATTTTGTCAATGGATGGTTAAGAAAGTATTTTGTTTTGTAATGGTTGGAGTTGGCTAATATATTTTATTGTAACCCACCTGTTATCTTGGGAGTTTAAATTTGTCTCAATTATTTTGATAATCAATTGGAATGCTTTTGATTTTGTATATCTTTATGTATTAGTTGTGGGAAATTTTTATGGCATATTGGTTTTATTGCTTGAGACAGGATATGAGTTTTTTTTTACGGGGAAACTCTGTCAAAATTTTTAAAGCACTTACTTTCCTCCAAGTTTATTTTTAAAAGCTTCCGCATTATAGAGTTTATTATTTTAAAATGGGTCAGGGTGTCACACCGAGTCTTAGAATAAATCAGGATATCATCAATAAAAACGATAACGAAGCTATCTAGATATGGCTTGAAGACCCGGTTCATTAGATCCATGAAGACAGAAGGAGCGTTCGTCAACACGATTGACATGACTAAGAACTCATAATGGCCATACCTGGTTCTGAATGCAATTTTAGGGACGTCGGCTTCTCTAACTTTCAGCTGATAATAACCAGAACGCAGGTCGATCTTTGAAAACACTGTTGCTCCCTGTAGCTGATCAAAGAGATCGTCAATCCTCGGCAATGGATATTTATTCTTGATCGTGGCTTTGTTGATCTCTCTATAATCAATGCACAACCGCAACGATCCATCTTTCTTTTTGACAAATAAAACTGGAGCCCCCCACGGAGAAAAACTCGGACGAATAAAGCCTTTGTCTAATAGATCCTGCAACTGATTCTTCAGCTCCTTTATTTTAAGTCGGGGCCATTTGGTAAGGAGCTTTCGAAATCGGAGCAGTACCTGGAACCACGTCAATCACAAACTCAACTTCACGGTCAGGTGGTAATCCAGGCACATCATCTGCAAATACGTCAGGAAAATCCCGAACTACCTCAATCTCATTCAACTTCATCATCATCTCAATATTCACATCTATCACAGCAGCTAAAAACCCCTGACACCCCTTTGACAACATTTCATGAGCTTTCAGACAAGAAATATAAGGAGTCTCAAGCGAAATACCTGAACTCTGGAAAATTCGGCTATTATCATCTTCTGATATAACAGAAGAATCAGGATTTGCGCCTTCTTTGTTCATTGCAAAGATTCTGCCTTGAACCCTATCATTCCCTTTCTCACCCTTTACTGGACAATTTTTGATAACATGTCCAACACCTCCACAATGAAAGCATCGATTACTTCCAACCAAGCACTCACCTGTATGCATTTTGCCACATTTTGGACATACAGGTCGATCATATGTAGGCGGTGGCATAAGAGCTTTGGGTCGATGCTCTTCTTTTTCTTTGCCTCTGAACTTGCCCTTACCTTTCCATCCGGATCCTTGGCCTTTAGTAGAAAAATCTTGGCGCTTCATCTGTCTTTCTCTTTTAATTTCCTTCTCGTCCTGCTCGGCCATCCTTGCTTTTTCAACAATCTCTTTATATGAAGCAGCTTTAGACATTCGAACGTCTCTTTTAATTTCAGCTCGGACACCTCTAAGAAAATGCTCGCCTTTTTCGATGTCATTGCTGGCCAGATATGGGGCAAACTGACACCCCTCTTCGAATTTGAGAATATACTCTTGCATTGTCATATTTCCTTGCCTCAGTTCTAGAAATTCCTTCACTTTCTGACTTCGAACATCTCGAGGAAAATATTTGTCATAGAATAATTCTTTAAACTCCTGCCACTTTAGTGCCGTGACATTAACTGATATCTTGGTAGCGTCCCACCAAATTCTCGCCGTCTTGGTCAATAGAAAAATGGCACAGCTGACTCGATCTATATCTTAAAACTGAAGATAATCATAAATGCCTCCACAGCTTTGACCCATTCCAAGGCGACCATGGGATCAGTGCTACCATCAAATTCTGGTGGCTTCATCTTACGAAATCTTTCGTATGCGCCTTCACTACCGGGCTCGAGCCTCACTTGCTCTCTCTCTCTCCCTCGCCCTGCATTCTGCATCCGTAAGAACTGCTGAATTTGCTCGCCATGCACCTTGGCCTGTTCTTTCAGTAACTTGCTAAATTCACCAACCACTCTAGATGATGAACTATCCTCCCCTTCTGGTGCTTTACGCTTAGGCGGCATGATCCTATGATACATATTAGTTTAAAACCATTTTCACACATAACATATCATAATTATTGAGGCTACACATCCATGTTATATGAAATGATGCAGGTACATACATACTGAATTGTCGACAGCAGAGGAAGTCATATGCCAAATCATTGGTCCGAAAATCTTTGCTCTTATACCACTAAATGTAACACTCATGACTAAAATGCATAATTAGTGCGGAAACTTTAAAATATAATTTGGAGAAAAGGTGTAATTTTAAAAACATTTGGGCAGCATCTCCCCACAAATAGGACATGCCACCTGTCTCAAGCAACACATAAAATACATGCAAAAGATTTTCATATTCATCAGATACCATTTAATATAGTATCTACACATATTTCTAATTCAAATATCAAAACAATGTTTTCAATGTTTCCCAAAATAACCAAAAGCTTAACATATCAAAATAGCATCAAACCAATATCTCCAAAGTTTGGCATATTCCCTTCTCTCGCTTCGACAACTCATGTTGATCAGTCTTATTTACCTGTGCCTGCATCACATGAACATAACTGGAATGAGTATAAAACTGAGCAAATAGAATCAATACTAACAAGATACATATATATATATTTTATTGTAAAACATAAAATGGATAGACTCAATTTTATTTTCTTGAAAACATTATCCATCTCATTTCATAAACGTTGGAATCATGATTAATATCATCCGTCAAGAATCATAATACAACAATACACAGGGATGATATTCATTTCATTGATCAACTGAAGAATTGATAGTTCTTATAAGATAGTTCATTCATTGCTAACCCTCTTCGTAAAAACGAATCTTATAGGAGGGACACGTACCCTGCATAAAATGCATCTTACAATAGAGCACATGTTTTCATCGTTAATTGGCCAATTACATCTCGGATTTAGAATTGCCAGAGGCAACACCGCTACTATCACTATAAATCCAATCATTCAATCACATAAAACTTCAATCAAACATTTTATCGACATCTTGAGGCATCATATAAAGTTTAACTCATTTCCTTAAAAAATGCATATAATTGCACTACCATATATACATATTTACATATATATATCATGAATGCAATTTGAAAGGATTTAACATCATAAAATCATCAAAACACATACATATAGGATCATGTGATGCATTTAAGAAATGATTCCACTTACAACACTTGGAGCACTTGGTTTCCTAACCTTGATGGTGATCCTACAACAATAAACCCAATAACTAACCATCAACACCCAAATAATAACATTAGATGACCATTTAACCTAAAACATCTAACACAACTATCATCCCTTAACTCCACCATCTTCAATAACTCAAGAACAAGAAGAAAAACCACTTACCTTTGTCCCTTTCACTAAAAAGATGAAATTCCAACTCCGGATTGAAGATTAATTGCTTGATTAAATGAGAGAAGAAGAAAAAGATGAAGAACCCTTGCCTTACACGATTGAGAAAATGAGAGTCTCCTTTGATTTTATGCCTTAAAATACCCAAAACACGTTTTTAAACTTTGCTGGGCACCCGGGCGGACATCTTTTTCCGCTCGGGCGCGGAACTCTCGGTCAAAAACACCAGATTTTTGAAATAGGCCCGCCGGGGTGGACATCTTTTTCCGCTCGGGTGCGCTCTGCGCATAGCTACGACAAAAATTGCTTCCAAAACGTCTCTTTCCTTCATAATTAGGAAAAGTTGTAAGCATGAAAGTTGTAGCTCTATGTCTTGGCTTGCATCTCCAATTGGCCTCATGTCATTTGAAGGTCTGAGTAAAAAGTTATGCTCAATCTCCCAACATGTGTCACTGGAGGAACGACGATACATACGACACACTTCGGGGCGCTTTTGGCTCGGCTTCCACAATGATTTGAACAAAACTCAAAACATGAAAGTTATAGCCTTATGTCTTATCTTTCTAATGAAAGTAGCCTCACATCATTTGGATCAAAATACAAAACATTGTGCTAAAAACCACAACTACTGCCACATTTTCATACCGTTTTAGCACTTCCATTACTTATTTGGCTAAAGATCAACTTTCTATTCCACCCAGTACATCCTCTGCTTCATTCTATATCATTAATACCATTCATATCATATCTTGAAGCCATAAACCATCACCATTACATCACATATCCCCAAACAATCATCATAATAAATCATAAAAGGAATAATGACCATACTTAATCATAATCATTAACTTACATCATATGCATACGAATGTCTGGGCGTTACAGGTTTGGTGTTGTGGTTGTTGGGTGATGGACGGGGAATGAAGGTGAGTTTGTATGTGATGTTGTGTATTGGATGTTGAGAAGAGTTTCTATTCACTCTTAATCTACTAAACCCAACTCATTTCAATAGCTTCAATCAAAACCATATGTTGGCTTAAAACTCCCCACTCGAGATTATTTCCTCTCTTCATTCTCTATCGAAGCATAATGGATTCAATATGATAAAAGTGGCTTACTGGCCAACTTTTAATTGATCGTTTTCATTTTTGAACCATAACCCACAAATATTTACATTAGTGGCCCTACGGCCTTCTTCAAATAAAATCTTACAACATGAACATGAAGCTAGAACATACAAAAATGGCTGGTTAGCCTATTTTTCTTCCAAAGTCAACTTCTGGGTCCTCTTGGGGTTCGCATAACGCCCTTGTTCCCTTCTGTTCTTCCTTTATTTCTCGTTGTCCGCTTGGTGAGCTCAACTCCCCGCTCAGTGTGTTTCTTTCCTGCCATATTCTAAGTGGCCTCAAGGCCTACTTCATGGGTCTGTCACTGCACATGCAAACAACCAATTTATAATGGCGGTATGGCCTACTTCACCATGATTTCTCCTACCATAAAAAAATTTGAAATATCGACCGAATCCATATATAATAAGTGGCCATAAGGCTACCTCACATGACATCTTGAAATAAGGAACTAAATATGTACAAAAATGGCCCCGAAGGCCAACTCCGCACTGCAGAAGGCCAACTCCTCACTGAATATCAGCCTTCGTGTTTGCTTCACTCGCTAGATTTTTTCATTTCCTCCCTCATACTTGGAAAATAAGGCTAGAGATACTTGTCATTTATGCATCTTTTGTGTGGATAGCCATCTAGACTTGATAGCCAATATGCATTTCCATCTAACACCTTATGTACTTTGAATGGTCCCTCCCAATTGGGAGACCACTTGCCCAGCTCCCTATCCTTTGTTCCTAGAGGCAATATAGCCTTCCACACTATTTCTTCTTCATGGAAGATTTTCTTGTTAACCCTTTTGTTGTAGATTCTTGCAACTTTCTATTTTTATAACAGCAGAGCATTGTACGCTTGGATTCTCAGCTCATCCAGTTCTTCTAACTCCATGATCATTGCTTCATTATAATGTTCCAGGAAAAGTTCATTTTGCCTTGCCACTCGCATTGATGGCACCATAATCTCCAACGGGAGCTCTGCATCGTGGCCAAAGGTAAGGGAAAAAGGGCTCACTCCAGTGGCACTCCTCTTGGATGTTCTGTATGCCCACAAAGTTTCTGATAATAACCGTGGCCAATCCCTGGGATTTTCTTCCATCATTTTCTGTAAAATCTTTATTACAACTTTGTTCGATGCTTCGACCTGTCCATTGGATTGTGGGTAATGAGGGGATGAATTTCTCAACTTGATTCATTAGTCTTCTGCGAATTCCTTCATATCTGAACTAGTAAACATAGTTCCCTGATCCGTGGTCAGGGACTCTGGAATTCCAAATCTATGAATAATATTCTCTTTCACAAAGTTAATGACATCGCCTTGTTCTGCTTTCTTCAAAGGCACTGCCTCTACCCATTTGGTGAAAAAATCTGTGTCCACAAGGATGAATGAGTGGCATTTAGATGATACCGGGTAGATTTTCCCTATTAGGTCCATGGCCCAATGATATGAATCTGGCTAGGCACTGTGTGCAAATGTTTGGGGGAAGATTTAAGTAGAGTTGTTGTTTTGGACTTTCAAGCTTGATTATGATAAAAGATGATGAATCAAGCATATTCAAGCAAGTGGTGGAGTTCAACAAAGAATATACCGAAGGACCTATAACGAGGAGATGTAGCAAGAAGTTTAAAGAAGCACTTAAAGGACTCATGATGAGTTACAAAGAAAGTTCTACAAATGGGGTGTCTAATTTAAAGGAGTTTGGGGAACATGGACACAACAATGGAAGTATTTGGAATGTTATTCAAGTGCAATTGCCGAAGGTCCAGCACAACCGCTCTAAAGCAGGGACCGCACCCGCGGTCCATGATAATAAAATTTAAGAAAATTTCCCGAAGCTGCACTGCACCCGCGGTCAAATCATTAGCGCACCCGCGGTCTATTGCCGAAGCTACACCGCACCCGCGGTCTTTTGGCGCACTTCCGTGTAAAAGTTGCTAGTTATCTTATTTAAGCCTTTTCACACAAATTTTCTTATTTTTATTGTTTATATAATGTATTGTAAGGGCGATGAACGAAATCATTGAAGATTGATATCAAATTATTGGAGATTTCTCTCAATTTGCAAGGCTTGTGCTTTGTGTTTATCAAAATCAAACTTATCAAAGATTGCATCTTTGTGGAGTTTGTCGATTGTTCTTCGCACGGATTGTCAAAACAAGTTCTTTGAAGGTTCGTTTGAAATTCAATTGTTTTATCGTTGATATTTGTTGCTAAGTTATAATCGCTTAGAGGTGAATATCACAAAATCGTTACTTGTTTTAAAAGATCGGGACAACATAATCGTTCCTTGTTTGTTATTGAATTGAGGGTGCGATTTCTATATTCGTGCTTGCCTTTCATTCGTACGAGGATTCGCATCATTTGGTATCAGAGCTTTGGCTCATTGAATTCAAGTAAGTATCTTGTTCTTCATTTTCAGATCTGTCTAAAAAAATAAAAATAAAAAAAAAATCCGTTCTGTTATCAGATCTGTGTTATCCTTTCGTTTCTATTTTCAGATCTTTATAAAATTTCGTTGTGTTTTCAGATCAGTGTTATCCTTTCGTTTCTGTTTTCAGATCCGTGTTATCCTTTGTTCTGTTTTCAGATCTGTGTTATCCTTTCGTTTCTGTTTTCAGATCTGCGTTATCCTATCGTTCTTAGTTTTTGTGTATCTGTGAATTTTCGAAAATTCTGTGTTTGTTCCTTGGAATTTTCGAGTGCACCATATATTTTCGAGTACAATAAAAAAAAATATCAAATTTCTTGGCTTTGCACAGTCTAAGTGAGACAGTTGCGAGTGTCCACGAGTTGAGTCTGATTGGTTTGATATACAAGTACAAAGCTTGAGCACATCTTAGAAAGAACTATCAAATTTGAGTGAAAACACTTGAGTGCGAGCGTTATTTCTTTCGAGTGACCGGTGAGTATTTTGTAGTGAGAAAAAAAAAAAGAGTCGAGTGAATTTTTCATTGGAGTGACCAGTGAGGATTCGTGGTGAGAAAACTTATTCTTTATTATTTTACTAACCTTTTCTTGCAGGTATAATGGTTCACGAATGTCAATTTCAAACAATGTTGAGAGGGTTGGATAGAATATGGGAGAAGGAGTTTAAGCCTCTACGTGAGAGGTATAGGCGGAGTGAAGAAGAGGAAATACATGATAGGCAATATGATGAGGATAGGCGACGTAGAAGATTTGGAGGGAATAGATCATTGTATTTGCATCGTGATGATGATAGGGGATGTGAGGAGAGTAGTGGGTGTAGCAACCGGGGAGAGAAAATCATTGCTAGTCCAATGGAGCAGTCGAGATGTGAAGCTAGCAAATATGAATATCAAGGTACAAGTAAAAACTCAAATTCTAGTACTTTTGATATTATATGTTGTTGGTGTTTAAAATTTGGGCATGATACTAGCCAATGTCAACGTAAGGAGCTGACAGTAGTAGAGTCGTTGGTTGAACTTAAATCTCAAGTGGAGGTTGAGATTGTTGGAGAATTTGAACATGAAGTTGAGGTTGTAGAAGAATCTGAATTTGAGGTTTTGGTTGAGAAAGTTGTTGATGATAGTATTCCACAAGTTGATGAGTCTAATGATGTTAAATTGTGTATAGTGGAAAGTGAATCATTGAGTGGTAAAGAAATGTGTGATTTGTCTATTAAAGAGGAGGAGAATAGGCAAGAAGAAACTTTGTTGCTCAAAACATTTGAAGAAAAACATATTTCTTTTGCTCAATTGAAACGAAAAGAAATTATTGATGATCAATTGAAATGTATTGAAAAGAGTCGAAAAAAATGTGATATGGTCGAAAGAATGAGTGAACAAAAGAGTGAGATGACCATAGAAATAAAAAGAGAAGAAAAGAATGAGATAAAAGAAAAAGAACAAGAAAAAGAGGCCAAAGAAAATAAAAAGAAAAAGAACTTTATGGCCCAAAAGAGTGAGATGGAGAGATGCTTATTCTTGCATAAACCATTTCATGTACCTTTGTACAAAGTGGTTTATTGTTATGGTGATGATATAGCCGGTTCAATTCCGAGCATTGCTATTTCTTATTTGCAGGTTCTTGGGGTTGTCATACCAAGGAGACAAGTGAGTTTTACTAAAGGGAGAACCCAAGGGGTCCGAGCCTCGAGAATACAAGTACCATCGCGATGAGGTAAGTTTAGTTGCCAACACAACAACTATGAGGTATGACTTTCTTCCTTACTTTAAAGTTGTATTGCTTTGTTTTCAAGAATTTGTAGAACGGGTTGCAAGTTTGGTGGTTAGAGGACCGGGTGTCAATTTGTCTTTATTCCTTGGTTGTTATGGATGTGAGACTATTGATGAAATGCATGTACTTTTTATGAACTTTGATTTTCAACGAGTTACTAAATTAGTAGGAATTGTTTGCTACAAGAGTTCACTTGCATTAGACCTAAATTCTTGTGATGAATTAAATGATTGCATGGATAGTACATATAGTGTGTCATATTTCCGTGATTTATATTTGATTGGTAATGGTTGTGAAGATTACATGGATAATACATTTAGTGTGTTCTATTTGCATGATTTATGTTGGTTTGATGAAGGTTTTGATAGGTGCAAGGATGAACATGATTATTTCTTTGTTCATGATGAATACATATTTAAAGAAAATAAAATTTTCATCCTACATCCATTGCATGAGTTGTTGCTTGATATTGAGGCACATGACATGTGTTTAATTGATAGCCATGAAGTAACTAGAGCCATAGATATGATGCATGAATTTTTACTATGGTTGCATATGAGGAGGTATATTGAGTGGAATTGTGAAACATGCATTGCACGTAAGAGTTTTTATGATCATAATGAATACAATTTTAAGGAGGATAAATTGTTTATTCTAAATTCATTGCATGAGTTACGCGCTGGTGATGCATATAGTGCTGTCTTTAACTTTGATAAAATGCATGATTATATGTGTTTGTTGCATATGAAGAGGTATGTTAAAAGGTGTAGTGAAGGGTGCATTGGATATGGGGAAAGGGCATCTAAGTTAAATTCTTATATCGTGCATGAACTATGTCTTATTCCTAGTAAGCTATGGTCGTACACGTGTATGGATTTCATTTGTGTGTTAACTAGGTCTAAGAAGGGGAGAAACCTTATTTTTGTGATACTTAATGGTATTTTATCATTTGGTGTCATTTATTATTTGGTATGTGGTAAAGTTGATGAGTTTATAGGAAAGGCAACGGGGATGTTGGGATTTCCAGTGCAAAAGGAGCGAGCAAACAATAGCACCTACAAACTTGAACCTGAAGGTAAGCATGTTGGTCATATAAATTTTGTTATTACTAACTTGCTTCGTTTTTGCGTAGGTAGACAAGATTTGAGGACAAATCTTTTTGAAGAAGGGGAGTATGATATGAATCTGGCTAGGCACTGTGTGCAAATGTTTGTGGGAAGATTTAAGTGGAGTTGTTGTTTTGGACTTTCAAACTTGATTATGAAAAAAGATGATGAATCAAGCATATTCAAGAAAGTGGTGGAGTTCAACAAAGAATATACCGAAGGACCTATAACGAGGAGATGTAGCAAGAAGTTTAAAGAAGCACTTCAAGGACTCATGATGAGCTACAAAGAAAGTTCTACAAATGGGGTGTCTAATTTAAAGGAGTTTGGAGAACATGGACACAACAATGGAAGTCTTTGGAATGTTATTCAAGTGCAATTGCCGAAGGTCCAGCACAACCGCGCTAAAGCAGAGACCGCACCCGCGGTCTATGATAATCAAATTTAAGAAAATTTCCCGAAGCTGCACCGCACCCGCGGTCAAATCATTAGCGCACCCGCGGTCTATTGCCGAAGCTACACCGCACCCGTTGTCAAACAAGCACCGCACCAGCGGTCTTTTGGCGCACTTCCGTGTCAAAGTTGCTAGTTATCTTATTTAAGCCTTTTCACACAACTTTTCTTATTTTTATTATTTATATAATGTATTGTAAGGGGGATGAACGAAATCATTGAAGATTGATATCAAATTATTGGAGATTTCTCTCAATTTGCAAGGCTTGTGCTTTGTGTTTATCAAAATCAAACTTATCAAAGATTGCATCTTTGTGGCGTTTGTCGATTGTTTTTCGCACGGATTGTCAAAACAAGTACTTTGAAGGTTCGTTTGAAATTCAATTGTTTTATCGTTGATATTTGTTGCTAAGTTATA
This sequence comes from Primulina tabacum, assembly GCF_025594145.1. Taxonomy (NCBI): domain Eukaryota; kingdom Viridiplantae; phylum Streptophyta; class Magnoliopsida; order Lamiales; family Gesneriaceae; genus Primulina; species Primulina tabacum. The sequence continues at coordinate 10,773,716 of NC_134556.1, read as the reverse complement.
ATCGCTTAGAGGTGAATATCTCAAAATTGTTACTTGTTTCAAAAGATCGGGACAACATAATCGTTCCTTGTTTGTTATTGAATTGAGGGTACGATTTTTATATTCGTGCTTGCCTTTCATTCGTACGAGGATTCGCATCACCCAACCCTTGAACGGCCATGGTTTGACAACGCTGTGGAGCTCGTCCGCCGGAATTCTTTGGATATTCCTGTGTTTCTGACATGGCTGGTATCCTTTAGCATATTTGATGCAAATCTTTCAGGATGGATGGCCAATAGTAGCCATACCTCCTTATCAACCATCTCATCTTTACTCCAGATTGATGCGCTCCACACACTCCCTCGTGAACTTGCTTCATGATCTCCAATGCCTCTGGAAACCTATGCATCTGAGGAGCAGACCATCTAAACCTTTCCTGTACAAATCTCTCTCCACTAAAACGTAATTAAGAGCACTCATTTTTAAACCATGTGGAATATCTCTCCCTGTTGATTCTAGCACCTGTTTCATGTCATCCCTCCTGTCACCAGCTAAGTTTATATCCAAGTTGAGCGTATCTACCTGAATCCCTCTTTGCTGAATTGAAGGGTGGTTTTTCTTCTGAATCAACACTAGTCTGTGTGTAAGTTCTGGAGACATCTTCAATCCCGAAGCAACCTGTGCCAACTCGTCTGCCTCCCAGTTTTCTTGTCTTGGGACGTGTACTAATGATATTTATTCAAATTCATCTAGAAGTTGGGATGCAACAGTATAGTATGGAGCCAAGGACAAACTTGTGCATTTGAACTCCCCTGACAGCTGTTTGAGTACTAGCTGAGAATCCCCTGTTATTAACAATTCTTTCGCCCCTAAATCTTTCAGAATTTCCAATCTAATAACCAATGCTTCGTATTCCGCCTGATTGTTGGTGCATGGAAAATCCAAATTAAAAGATAGAGCGGTTTTCACACCTCTTGAGGAGGTGATCACAATACCAGCTCCAGCTGCTGTTTCTGTACTTGATCCATCAAACTTCAACTCCCATGGTCGAACTTCCACTCCACAAACTGGAAAACCAACCTGCTCTCCAATGAACTCATCAAGTGAAGGATGATCAGCTAAAAAATCGGCTATAGCTTGGCCTTTTACTGATTTTTGGGGGTAGTATGTCAATGTAAACTCGGCCAATGCTAAAGACCATTTTCCAATCCGCCCGGAGAGAATGGGTCTATTGAGCATATATTTAATCAAGTCGATTTTAGCTACCACAACACTCTTGATTGAATCAAATAATGTCTTAACTTAATACAAGCATAATACAGTGTTAAGCACAACTTCTCAATTACAGAGTATTTCACCTCTACTGGAGTAAGGAATCTACTCAAATAATAGATGGCTTGTTCATTTTCTTCATGATTATTTTGAACTAGTAGACATCCAATTTATTCATGAGCAGCAGATATGTATAATTTAAGGGGCATTCCATACCTGGGAGGCATAAGAACAGGTGGGTTAGATAAATATCCCTTGATCACATCAAAAGCTTTCTAATGCGACTCTTCCCATTTAAACTCCCCGCTGTCTTTGAGCTTCAACAGCTGTGAAAACTCCTTCGTCTTCCTTGCAAGGTTAGAAATAAAACGCCTCAAGTAATTCACTTGCCCAAGGAAGCGTTGCAACTCTTTCTTGTTTCTAGGCGGATTTGCTTCCATAATAGCTTTGGCCTTGTTTTTATCCACTTCAACTCCCCTCTGATGTACAAGAAATCCCAAAAAGTTTCCCCCTTTCACACTAAAGGCACATTTCAATGGATTTAACTTTAACTCATGTTGCCTCATTCGTTGGAAGCTTTTCCTCAAGTGTTCAATATGATCAGCAGCTTGTTTGGATTTCACAACAATATCGTCTATATACACTTCAATATGATGTCCTATCATATAATGAAAGATCGAGTTCATAGCCCTTTGATACGTGGCTCCTGCGTTTTTTAGCCCGAATGGCATAACAAGCCATTCAAACGTACCAACAGCTCCTGGACATCTGAATGCAGTCTTGTGAGTGTCAGTTTCTGCTATTTTGATCTGATTGTAGCCTGAGAATCCATCCATGAAGGATAACAACTCATGCCTCGCCACGGAATCAATCAATATATCAGGTATTGGCATCACATATACATCTTTGGGAGTTGCACAGTTCAAGTCTCGGAAGTCGATGCATATTCTGACCTTGCCATTCTTTTTCATGACTGGCACAATATTCGAAAGCCATTCGGTATATCTGATTGGTTTTATAAACTTGGCCTTTAACAATTTCTCAACTTCTTCTTTCACTTTAAACTCGACTTCTTTTGACATGAGACGAGATGGCTGTTGAAATGGTTTGAAACCTTCTTTGAGTGGAAGTCAGTGTTCGACCAATTTTCGGTCCAACCCTGGCATGTCATCATAACTCAATGCAAAACAATCTTTGTACTCCTTCAAAGTACTGATCAAATCTTGCTTCAACTGCTCTTCCAGTAGCTTACTCACATACACTACTTTTGGATTCTCAAACTCCCCCAAGTTAATCTCTTCCAACGGGTCTTGTACTTCGTGTTGGCCATCCTCCATTATGGCGCCATCAATAATTCATCAACTTGAAGTTCATCATCTTCGTATTCTTCTTCTTGGACAACCTCAGTTCTATAGGTGTCCCATGGTTCCTCCTCTTCTAATTTGTTCAATACCTGCTGCACATGTGCCTTCCATATAGAGGTTGCAGCTACCTCTTTTCTTTTTTGGTTCAAATTAATCATCAACCTCCTCAATCAGCGGTTGAATTATCGGCCTAGGTGGCACGATAACAGTAGGCTTGAGGAATTCTTTCCAACACCGAGCTTGGAGTTGGTGTTTGCATGTACAATGGATTTTCTTTATTGCTTTTGCTACGAATTTTGATAGACCCAAAATCCCCATTGTAATATCTGGCCTCCACTGTACTTGCACTTGTTTGGAACGGCTGTCCATCCGCTTCTACAACTTCCACATCATCCTCTTTCCAAAATAACAACAGTTGGTGCATTGAGGATGGGATGCACTGGTTTGCATGGATCCAATCTCTGCCTAACAACGCTTGGAAGTTGGCGGAGGAGTTCACCACAAAAATGCACATAAAGACGACATGATCCCTACAGTAACATCAGCGGGGAGTACTCCAATGGTCTTGGTTGTTTCCCCGGTAAACGCAGCAACAGAAACCTTAGTAGGATCAAATCTTCTTCATTTTTGCCCAGACTTTTCAACACTCTTACTAGAAGAACATTCACAGCTGAGCCATTGTCAATCAAGACCCTAGATACTGGTTTCCCATTGACATGGGCTTTGATGTACAATGGCCTTATGTGATTGGTCATGGCCGGTGTAGGTTTCTCAAGTATTACCTGTTGAGGCTTATTTGGGTGGCCCTCCTGGATAATCACTCTTGAACTCCCCTTAGGTAGTTTATTTGCATGCTTTTTCTTTTGCACTGATTCCTAGGGCATCAACTCCCCATCCTCTTCTTCCATCATTTTAAACCTCTCTCGTAGTATCACCATTCCTGTGGCACAATCTACAGTGATGTGAAACTCTCCAACGCGAAAATTAATTGTTTTTCTTATTTGATCATCCTCTTCGCTCAACAAATCATCATCATCCTCCACAAACTTATCCTCAGTAACCGATTTTCCAAACTTGGATTTACTCCCCACTGGCACACTGTAGACTAGAACATCAATAGTGGGTTCATTTTTCAACTTAGCGAACTCCTCTCTTCTTGCAATAGCTCTTTCTCTCAACAGCCGTCTTTTTTGAGTCCTAGTCAGTGGCCTAGGAAACTTTTTGTGTTGGGCCACTCTCCAAGACTCACTGAATTCTCCTCTAGCTGGAAGGACGTATCTGGGCTTTACTCTCCTGCTCTCAATAATTTTTCCTTTTGATATGTCATATGCACGTCGTTCTCTGTCTTGATCAACTGATATTTTCCTGGTTTCCACCCTTCGTGACTCAACTCTACATATGTTTCTCCTGTCCGAGTATCTCTACTCACGAGGTGATTCCCCTCTGAACTTTTGATTCTCAGGTACTGGTCTTTCAAGGAAATGTTGGTTCCTCGGCCGATAGGCCGTGGATTCACCAACATTTCTAAGGAAACGCTGCTGAACTGTTCGTACTCGATCGGCACTATGCCTTCCATGAGCTTCAAACAATTGGCCCTTCGGGATCCAGTATTTCTTGATTACTCGGTCTTTCACTGCAAAAGATCGACTTCTTTTCTCATTGAGAAGATCCCTCAAATCTGTCACATTCACATTAACCAAAGCTACTGGGGGAAAAAGGATCATCATCCATCGCCATAGACTCCTGTTTATTAGGGAACTTCACGACTCCCTTGTTAATTTTGTCCTGCGAAATGTTCTTGAATGCCCAACAAGATTTAGTAGCATGATTGTAAGAGTTGTGGTACTTACAATACTCTCGTCCTTTCAGCTCTTCTGTAGGTGGCATCTTTTGATAAGATGGAAAAGTGATGAATTCTTCCTCGGTCTTTGACACATCGAATGTATACTGCATGTCTTTAGGGAGTTGGGAGTTGTTCTTCTTTTCAAGTTCGGCTGGCTTCTTTTTTAGCAGGGGAACTGTGCAAGAACTAGCTGATCGAATTTCTGCCAATGCCACATCTTCCACCTCCTGATAATAAGAACCCATAACAGTTTTTTTTTTTGTATGACTCTTCCCGCAATAGTTCTTCGTATTCAGCCACTTTGGCAGCTAGCTCAAAGAAATCCCAGAATTCTATACCTTGGAATTTCTTCTTAATTCAAAATCCAGCCCTTTTTGTGCCATCTTCACGAACTCGGTCTCAGGTAAGAATACCTTGCACCTATTCTTTATCTTTTTGAACATGTCTATGAAAGATTCCACAGATTCCCCTTTCTTTTGGGTGACTCTGGATAAATCGGCAATGCACACTTCTGGCTCTGTTCTATAGAATTGAATGTGAAATTATCTTTCCATCTCTTGCCAATTCATCACTGAATTTCTGGGGAGTGAGGCATACCAAGCAAATGCAGTCCCAGTGAGGGAATTCGGGAATAGCCGCAACTTTAGATTGTTGAAGTTCTCCAAGTTGGCTAATTCCCTGCACTGGATGGTGAATCCTGCTATATGTTCCATGCTCGATTGGCCGTCCTCCCCACAGAATAAGCTGAAATCATGAACTCTATAACCCCTTGGATATGGGTTATTCACTGTCTATGTAATATGGATAGGGTTTGTGGAATTCTGGGGCGGCCTATCTGCCTCAAGGCCGGCCCATATAGCTCTTGAACAGCCTCTCTCACCATTTCTGGATCAACCATGTGAATATTCTGAGCTGGGAGTGGGTGATGGTAATGATTTGCCCCCCGAGCTTGGAACCCTACATTTAAACCAATATTACCTCCTGGGAAGCCCCCATCTACTCCTTGATAATCCATGTGCGATATGTCATCATAAGCTCCTGGTTGGTATAGAGGATTTGTCACGCTGTACACTTGAGTAACTGGTTGTTTCGAGCTCCCCACTCCATGAGCACGTGGATATGGCTGGGATCTTCCTCCTAAAGTTTCTTCTCTCTTGTGAGGTGGTGTATACCTTCTCTCTGGCTGATTCAGGAGAGTGAACTCCGGACGGCGAGGATCGCCAGCCCTTGAGTTTCCAACTCCCTGGTCGAACTCATGGACTTGGTTGCTTCCCTGACCAGTCTCTTAGACAATGGTATTTTGTTCCCCTTGGATAGACTGATTCGGTTTACTCAGTAGAGTCATTAAACAGTCAGACATGGTTTTAGATAATGCCACTGAGATCTCTTAGATCTTTATAGGCAGTCAATTCTTCCATCACCATGTTTGAAACTTGATCGTATGTAGTAGGAATCTGCAGCAGATCTACTTCTTCAGCCTGTGTTTCGACAACAGGTTGCTCCGGCTATTGAACCTGAGTTCCCTCTTGATTAGCCAGAGACTCCGCGCTCTCCTGAGTGACATTTTCTTTTCTTCTTGGCGGCATAGTGACGGTCCCACTGGGCATGCCAAAAATATGTTTGCACAATATTTGAGATTTGCGGGCGTGCCAGGTGCGAAGTTGCACCGATTTGTTTGAAAATGATAAAATCTAACTTCTAAAAACAAACGAAAGCGAATCCTAAATTTGATCGTCTGTTCTAATCTCCTAAAATAACTATAACGCCAAAATGAAGAAAACTATTGGAATTTGAGAAATAAATCCCTGATATTGTTTATATTTTCAATAAACTGTAAGAATTTACAAAACATAGAAATATAAACATAAAGCTGTTGAAATCTAAAACGAGAGAATGCTAGAAATATGCTGGAACGCTTAAAAACTAGTGCTTGAAAATTGAATTTTTAGCAGAGAGCTTTTGCAGATTTTGTGCGTGTTGAGTTGTGTCCTCTGTAGCCGATTGCCTACTTTTCTTTCTAGCAACTGGCCGATTCTCCTCCACACCCCCATCATCCATGTTCCCTGCTTTTCACGCCACGATCTCAACCTCTCACGTTCTTCTTCCTCTTCCGCGCTCAGTGATCAGTTTTGAATCGATTAAGAATTAGTACGTCATGGACTTATCATTTAATTGGGCTTCATAATTTAATGTGAGCTTCATAATTTAATTATTTTAGCCCAAAAAATATATTTATCTTTGTGTAGAGTATATGTTATCTAATATAATTGTATAAAATCCGTCATTGATTAGTTTCGATATTAATTCAAACAGATCCGAATTGGTTTCAATCTGATTCACTATTGATGTTGAATTCGATTCAACCCGAAATAAATTATATGGGTTCGAAATTGAATCAGATTAAATTGGACTGAATTCGAATCTATTCCGGACCCATTAACCATGCTTAGTGATGGGCGTGGGCAGTTTGGCATAATCTATGAGGCCATTGCTAAAGACTGAATTGTACCTTCGACAAAAAATTTCATTGTATCGATGAAAAATTGTCCTCGTATATTTTAATAGTGATAATCCTTTACGTGCAACTATCCGGCCACACATTACAACCCGAACAATGCACATTACAACCAGATGACGTGGCACACCGACGGTGCCTCGAGATCGACACATCATCACGCAGGGGCCCACTCAACAGTGCTCATGTGCCACACGACCGCTACGCTTGTGAGTAAAGTCGGGTTTTACTTACGGTCTAAGAATCCGGAAACGTGTTTCTAAGATTATGTAAATCTCTGTGACGTTTTCTTTTGTTTTTTGTTTACCATGGTATAATTGTAGTTAATATTTATGAGAGATCGGAAACATTCAACATTTTATGCATACATTTTTTTTTTCAAATTACCCTTACACAAACATTTTTTTCCGTAAAAAATGACATTTCAACTTATTTTCAATATTATCTCTATGAGATTGCACTATGATCACTAACTAATTTCTATCAATTATTATTAAATTAAACATAAAACTAAACATTTAATAACATTTAAAAACTTATATTGTAACGTCTATCATTTGAAAAGTGCGGAATTTTTTTTAAAGCTCACATTTTGAAAATAAGCATTTGAATAAATTGCATGCATGTAGTCCTACTCAAAATATCATTTAAAAATAATCGTAAGTAATCACCAATAAAATATCACAGAAAATAAGCGACTAAAAATCCTAACATTCAACAATGAAAACAAGAGCGTATAAAATACTCATATCCTCTCAATATCATAAAATCGTAAATGTGCGGAAAAACATGAGGTCCTTGGGTCGTGTCGTCCACCAGATCTGCCGACTCAGAGTTCAGCACCTCTAGTCCCCTCGACATCGAACTCACCTGCATCACACACGCCTAGTGAGTCTAAAGACTCAACACACATATACCATAAATAACAAATACCTATACATGGCACACAACAATGAAAAATATCATACTCAACATATCTTTCATGAACTTTAAAAGCGTAACATAAACGTGTAGTGTAAAATCATGACATGTCAAAACAGCTCATCGTTAATCATCATTCATCATTTATCATTTATCATTTAACCCTAAGTGAATTCAGTTTATTAGAGGTGACTAACGTATATCATCATTTACGATGGATCTATCATACATAGAACCGCAGTACCCGGTGGCTGTCGGACATCAGTGACATGATTACCCATCAACTGTGCCTAGGCCTCATCATCATCATTTACAGTATACGTCTTATGCATTTACATATACTTCAATAGCCACAAATAATTCTCATTATTCGAGATATCATCATTTTCATCTCTTATAAAAATCATGCACGCATGCAATTTTCTTTAAATCCAAGCATGCAACGTATATTTTCGTAAAATCTTATAAATCGTGATCATGATGAATAAACATTTAAAATTTAAAATTTAAAATATGGTAAATTTGTGCTCAGGCGCTGCTAGGACTAAAATCTCACCCCGGGTGCAAAATGACCATTTTGCCCCTGAAAATCCAAATTTACCGTTTTACCCCTGGACCTTTAAAATTGATCCAAAGCTTACCAAACTCCTTAAAACATCCCAAAACATATATAAAAGCATTCTTAGATGTAAACCCGAGCACAATACCAAACTTAACTGATTCGTTTTAAAACTTGGACCGAGGTCCCTTTTTAACTCGTATCGACTCGAAATTTCACCAATTTTTCCCAACCTTTTTACCATACTTAGTACACTTTTTAAAGGCCCTAAAATCTCAAAAATCAGACCTCTAAAATTTCAAAAATTAGGACATCCAGCTGCTGTACTTTTTCGTGGCTCCCTATTTCTACCAACCCTAGTCCCCCACTTCCCATTTTTGCACTTTAGCCTACACCCGATCGATCCAGCCCCGCCTCAACCCTCTTTAGACCATCCTAGGACGTACCTGATCCTACTGAACCCATGCAACTAATCCCATGCACGCTGGAGATCCCAGCTTCTCGCTAAACCTCCCAAGATACTCGGGCCATGACCCCTCCTCGATACAGCTCCCTAGCGCGGCCCTCAAGTTTAGACCAGCAGGGTTCAAGCTCTTCCAGATCGTGACTCAGACTCATCAGAGACCAGTCCATGGCCTGGAGATGACCTCACCCAGTCAGCTTCACCTTTGGTCTGAGCCCCAACGCAAAAACGACGCACTACCCGCGCAACTTCTTGGCTCCTAGATCGATTCACGCACTACTCCACCAAGCCGCGATCCCAGCTTAAAAAATTCTTGACACTCGACATACACATCCCCTCCTTAAGGCCCTAGATCGGCAGCCGATTGCCACCACATCGAGTAAATCGTGAAAACCGAATGAGAAGTGAAATAAAATGCATGAAACATATACCGAGACACACACATGTATACACCGAGAATTTCACATGCTATCACACGAATTTTACACATAATATCAGCGTATATGATGCACAATAGAAGAACATGCGTGACTTTGATGATTCCTACGCAAGAACGTCGAAGAAATGAGCAATGGGGAAGCGCCGAAAAATTTCTATTGCAAGGAAGTGAAGTGGCCAAAACTTTGCTGGTGTGATGCTGCTGAAAAGAGAGGAACTGATGGGGGAGGGTGTCGGCTGGTTGGTAGGAATTTAGGTTTAGGTTTAGGGTTAATTAGGTGCTAATTAAATAGATATCAATTTAGCTAATGAGCCTTAATTATCATTTAAAAGTTTAAAAAGGAGTTTTAAGCCCAATAAGCTTAAAAGTAGGCTCATTTAAGTCCAAACGTAATCCCGAAAAATATTTTTTTTCGGTAAGTTCTTGAAAATATTATCTGAACCCTCAAAAAGTCCCCTGATTTGATAAAATTTACGTACCGATAAAAATTATATTCTGACGGATAAAAATACCCAACAAAGCCCATTTTTTGAAAAATACCTTTAAAACACCTTAAATTAATTAATAAAAATTAATAATGTAATAAAAATAATTTTTGTTAGACTTAATTTAATTGTGGTGATGATAGTCAAAACCAGTAGGCCGCGATAGCTAAATCTGAAGATAGTATAATAAGCAGAAGCTCTCGTATCGCTTAAACAGAAGCAGTACTTTTTGAGTACTTAACGGCTTAGAGAATCAGAATCAAAAGTTAGAAAGCAGAAGCTGAACTTAGCTTAAACAAGAAGAACTTAACGTCTTTTGTTTGATAGTTACAATTTTTAAATGTTATCGTTACTTTACCTAGTACTAGTATTAATTGCACTAGTACGAAGACATTTAACGCTCCTTACTAGTTTTGGTATGAAACAAGTACTGATTATTCCGAAGCTTTTTACAGGACCATTTTTAGGTATTAAAGCTGATTCTACTTGGAAGTCAAAAAAGACATTTTGTTTATAGACGTTGGATTCAAAGCTTTATATATATATATATATATATATATATATATATATATATAGGGATCAATCCTATATAGAACACATTTATCCAACATTATTTTGAGCAAATCAAAGAACTACTCGTTATCTTCAAGCTCAAAATACGGAAAAGCGACACACTCGTTATAGCATTTATCTGATCTTCTGAGATCATATTGCGCTGCTATTTCGTTATCTCTTCACAATCTATACACTTTATTAAATCTTGTTGAGAAGAGTCTGTAATCTAGGAAAGAGTCTTTTTCAGAACTTTGTTGTATTCGTTATACTGTGTTGTGAAGCTAAGAGTTTCAGTAGGCAAGTATAAGTCCTACTGAAGTGGGTTTGCACAAAAGTTGTACTGTAATAGCCAAAGTCTTTTAGTGATACCTTCTGAAAACAGAAGAAGGAGAGACGTAGAAGATTTCATCTTCGAACTTCCAGAAACAATACTGTCTACTGCCTACTGTTTTAGTGTTTTCACCCTCATACCATCATATTGTTTCCGCACTTATTATTGTGATCTGTTGGATATTTATTCGAACAAGATAAGCTATAATCTCTAACAGGATTCCTAGCACCCTTTGCAAAAACGTCCAACAAAGGAACGAGTTTATTCACAACCTCTAAACTATATATCGATCCCCAACTAGTGGTACAAGAGCAGATTTTTCTTGTTCTGAAAATTTACAACATAAATGGCACACTTCAGCAAAGACCTTATGTTCTTGAAAGAAGATTTCGATGATTGGAAGATCATGATGAAAGCCCATCTTGCAGCTCAAGACGATGAGATGTGGTTTGTCATCACAGATGATCCATTGAAAATTCTAAAGCCTAATAATGTTGTTGCTGTTACTGAAGGCGCACCACAAGTGGTTGAAAAGCATAGAAGTGAATGGACAGGCGAAGACAAAAGAAAGCAATCTTAGACAATGTTGCGAATGATATTCTCTACAAAACACTTGACAAAAACCCCTTCAACAAAATCAAGATGTGTCCTACAGCCAAAGAGATCTGGGAAAGACTTATCCAGATTTGTGAAGAAAATGAACAGACAAAAGAAAACAAGCTATCTGTGGCAATGCAAAAGTTTGAAAATCTGAAGATGAAAGCTGGAGAAACTCTGAGCGAGTTTGATGAACGTTTCAGCAGCTTAGTAAATGAGCTAGCAGCTCTGGGAAAGGAATATGGAAATAGAGAAGTAGCACTCAAATTGATGAGAGCTTCACCCATAGAATGGGACGTCAAGACAATGGCGATGAGAGTCTCAAAAGATCTGAACAAGCTAGAACTACATGACTTATTTTCAGACTTGAAAGCTTATGAGTTTGAACTGGGAGTAAGAAGCAGGAAAAGAGCCCTTGTTGAATTCACCTACCAAGGCTCTTGCTAGCTACTGCTACTGATATAGTTGTTTCAAATGTTTCACCTGCTGCTGCTATTGAAAGTACATCTGACAAGACTGCTGAAAAAATCAGCAATGATGTAATGTCACTCTTCGTAAAGAAATTTTCTAGATTCATGAAGAAGAATCACCGATCATACCGAAGCAGGAACTTCAAGAAGGAATCACCACCTGGTTATATGGCTTGCTTCAACTGTGAAAAAATCGGACATTTCTTGCTGATTACCCAAAACCTAAGAAGGATAACCAGAAGAAGAAGGAGTACAAGCGGAATGATAAGAAGTCCAGAAGAGATCGCAAAGCAACGATTGCTGAGGAAAGTAAATCAAAGTGGGAGGATTCTAGCTCTGATTATTCTGACTCAGATAGCCACTCCAGTGATAGTGATGAAGAAGAAGTCAAATGTCTCATGGCAAACACTGAATCAGCCTCGACATCTGGAGAGGTATTTGATTTTGATTTTGATAAATTTACACGAAATGATTTTGTTAAAGCACTGCATGACATGGTAGAAGAGCACTCAAGACTTTAACAGGTCATTCGAGGAAGTTAAAATTGAAAATCAAAACTTGAAAGATCAAATCAGTAAGTTTACTTGCTTGCAAGGAAACAACTGCAGCGATCTGGAAGTTGAGATAAGTAAATTAAGAACTGAGAATGACAGAGTAAATGCAAATTACCAGATGATGAGGTCTGAGAATCAGAAGCTATCGATTCTGGTGAATGCATGGAATAAGTCTTCTGTTTCATTAGAGAAGATGCAAGAATTACAAAAGCAATCTGGAGACAGGAGTGGTCTCGGATTCAGTAATGATGAAAGCACTTCTGAAACAAGTACAAAGCCAAAACTGGATACGACCAAAGAAAAATACATTCACTTTGTTAAATCCAGTATGATACATGAACCACTAGTACTAACTGTTCAAGTTAAAAGATTTGTATATCAGACAAACAGAAGTAAGCATCATGGTCTGGGTTTTGTTGAATCTAGAGAAGAGTTCATCAGAGTGCTGGATCCAGTAGACGATTCAACTCAGGAGGACAACCCTCTATGAAGGTTAGAAACTACCAGTACTATAACTGCAGATCATTTCAGAAGAGATACAGACCAGACGATAAAAACAGAAGGGAGGAACAACATCCTAAAATTCATTCTGTTAGAAATAACCATCTGTTGCACACACCTCTGGGGATACCCGAAGTACAAGGTCACCTAGAATTGTACAAATGTGGGTTCCTAAAGGACTGATAAGGCTTGGACCCAAATAGATTGGGTACCAGTTACTAAAACCTGTGCTTGCAGGAACATGAGAAGAAAGCCAAGATAAGCAGCTCTACATGATATCTGGACAGTGGATGTTCCAGACTTATGACTCGACAAAAGAGTCTACTTTCATAAATAATGAGTTGTACTGGACCAAAGATAACTTTTGGGGACAAATCAAAAGGTAAAACCGTGGGTAAATGTAAGATTATCCATGGTAATATCACTATAAATGATGCGCTCTTGGTTGAAAATATATGTTACAATTTAATCAGTATTAGTCACTGTGTGATAATGGTTACTCAGTAGCTTTTCAGAAGCACACCTGCACAGTTAAAGATGCCAATGAGTCTATAGTCTTAACCGGAAAAAGAGAAGGCAAAACTTACAAAGTATCATGGAACAAAGATCATGCTAATATTCCTACATGTTTAGTTGCCTCCCTTAGTGATAAACATTGGCTATGGCACAAGAGATTGAATCACCTTAACTTCAAGTCTATCAATAATCTTAAGAAGCAGAACATAGATGATGGTTTACCTGATATTAATTTCATTAAGAATCATGTATGTTCTGAATGTCAACTTGGCAAATAAGTAAGATCTAACTTCAAGAATATATGTAGTAAATCAACATCAAGATGTTTGGAATTATTGCATATGGACTTGTTTGGTTCAATCCCTATCATGAGCTTAGGGGGAATGAAATATACTCTTGTTGTTGTTGATGAATTTTCTAGATTTACTTGGGTAATATTTGTTGCTGGAAAAGATCAAACCAGTAGCCTCCTGATCAAGCTTCTGAAAAAGATTCAAAATGAAAAATCAGTTTCTGTCATTAAAATCAGAAGTGATCGGGGCACTGAATTTACTAACAAAATTCTTAAGTTATATTTGGAGGAACAGGGTATTCATCATGAATATTCAGCTGCCAGAACGCCTCAACAAAATGTAGTAGCTGAGAGGAGAAACAGAACTCTTAAAGAAGCTGCTAGAATAGTGCTAGCAGATGTAGACATCTTTCAGCGTTTCTGGGCAGAAACAATCAACACAGCGTGTTATACACAAAACAGAACCATGATCAACAAGAGGCATAATCAGACTTCATATGAGATATGGAAAGGGAGTAAGCCTAATGTATCATATTTTCATGTGTTTGGTTGCAGATGTTTTGTGCATAATAATGGTAAAAATTATTTTTCTGCATTTGATTCAAAATCAGATGTTGGACTATTTCTTGGATATTCAGCAGTAAGCAAAGCATATATAATTTTCAATAATAGAACTCTTAATGTTGAAGAATCTATTCATGTTGTTTTTGATGAAGATAGCAGTGCTCCTGGAATTTCTAACATGTCAAATCTAAGTAACAGATTAGACAAAATTCATCTGGAATTGGATAATGAAGATGATGCAGAACCAAGTGTCAAAGATGCTCAAAATCTAGAACCAGACATTCCTCTGGTAGAACCAGTTGCTCAGACACATGATGTACCAGAACCAGCAGCTGACATTCCAGAATTTGCTACTGCTTTAGCTGAGCATGATCTAAATCCATTAAATCAGGAAGAAATTCCTCTAAATCCTTTTGTTTGGAGAAAATATCACCCTCCATATTTGGTTATTGAAAATCTAGCAGCTCCATTAAGAACCAGAAGGCAAATGATAAATGAATATATGCATGCTGCTTTTATTTCTCATGATGAATCAAAGAAGAATGAAGAATCTCTTCTGGATCCCAGTTGGATTGAAAAGCTATGCAAGAAGAGATGAATCAATTTAAAAGAAATGAAGTGTGGTTTCTTGTACCTAGACCATCTCATCAAGCAGTTATTGGAACTCGGTGGGCATTTAGAAACAAGCTAAATGAATAAGGTACTGTGGTTAGAAATAAAGCAAGACTGTTGGCTCAAGGTTTCAGACAAGAAGAAGGAATAGACTATGATGAGACATATGCACCAGTAGCAAGGCTTGAAGCAATCATAATATTCTTAGTCTTTGATGATTTCAAGAACTTCAAAGTTTATCAGATGGATGTGAAAAGTGTCTTCCTAAATGGTCTACTGCAAGAAGAAGTCTGCATTGAACAACCCCCAGGTTTTATTGATCATTTCTTGCCGCATCATGTTTTTAAATTACACAATGTGATGCGATGCTTCGAACCACGAAAAGCAAACGCGCTCAAAAACGGAGTCACGCCCTCGATTCGATGAAACAAAGAAACAGGTGTGTTGTCCCGATCTTTTTGAACAAGTAAGTGTGTAATATTCGCCTCTAAATTACGACGAATTTAGCAACAAATATTAACAAAGGATAAAAAATCGAAATTCAAGATAACCTTCAAAGAACTCGTCTTTGACAATCCGAGTGAAGATCAATCGACAAACGTCACAAAGTATTAAACTTTGATAAGTTTGATTTGAGAAACACACAAAAGTGTATACAAAGCCAAGCTTTGAAATTGAGAGAAAAACTCACAAATATTATTAAAATCAGAAAATAATCTCTTTCCAATGATAAATTTTCGTCCATATATTGTTACAAAATCATAAAGATATCACAATCTAGTTGCCAAAACAATTAAAACACTAAAATAGGAAATTAGGTTTTTTCTTCGCAGGCGGCGCGCTCGGGCGGGAATTTATGTCCGCCCGGGCGGTAAGTCTTCGGCTTTCTCTCGCAACAGGGCGCGCTCGGGCAGAAATTCATGTCCGCTCGGGCGCAAGGCGTTCGGCTTTCTTGGGAGCAAGTGTTGCGCTCGGGCGGGAATTTATATCCGCCCAGGGCGCAAAGCGTTCGGCCTCCTTCTTCATTTCCCACTCGCACAACGATCCGATGACTTCAAAGCTCATTCCCATGCATCACGAGGCTTGGAATCTTGCTTGCAAGTTCTTCTCGATTGCTCATGAGTCCATGCAATGCTTCCTTGAACCTCCTTCCAATCCTTTGAACGCCATGCCCGGCCAGATTCATATCATACTCCCCTTCTTCAAAAAGATTTGTCCTCAAATCTTGTCTACCTACGCAAAAACGAAGCAAGTTAGTAATAAAAAGAATTAAATTATCAAAATGCTTACCTTTCAATTTAAGCTTGTAGGTTCTATTGTTAGCTCGCTTCATCGGCACTGGAAACCCCAACATCACCGTTGTCTTTCCTATAAACTCATCAACTTCACCACATACCAAATAACAAATGACACCAAATAATAACAACAAGATATCATTAAGTACCACAAAAATTAGATTTCTCCCCTTCTTAGACCTAGTTAACACAAAAATGAAATTCATACACGCGTACGACCATAGCTCACTAGGAATAAGATATAACTGATGCACGACATATGAATACACTCGACATGTCATTCTCCCGTATGCAATGCATGTATCACAATGACACTCAACATGTCGTTTCATATGCAACCAACACATATAATCATGCATTTTATCAGCAATTAAACCTCCACAATATGTCTTATTAGCACATAACTCATGTAATGAATATAGAATGAAGAATTTATTCTCTTTAAAATTGTATTCATTATGCTCATAAAAATTCTTATGTGCAATGCATGTTTCACAATTCCACCCAATATACCTCCTCATATGAAACCATAGTAAAAATTCATGCATCCTATCAATGGCTCTAGTTACTTCATGGCTACCAATCAAACAAATGTCATGCGCCTCAATATCAATCAACAACTCATGCATTGGGTATAGGTTGAAAAATTTATTTCTTTAAACATGTATTCATCATGAACAAAGAGATAATCATGTTCATCCTCGCACCTCTCAAAACCATCATCAAACCAACATAAATCATGCAAATAGAACACACTAAATGTACTATCCATGTAATCTTCACAACCATCACCAATCAAATATAAATCATGAAAATAGGACACGTCCCATGTACTATCAATGCAATATCTCATCTCATAACAAAAATCTAAGTCTAATGTACATAAACCATTGTAGCAAGAAAACCCATCAACTTAGTAAATAATGAGACATCAAAATTCATAGTAGGTACATTCAATTCATCTATGGGCTCAAATTCATAACAATCAAGGAATAAAGGTAAATTTACATCCGACCCCTTAACCAACACATTTGCAACACGTTCTCCAATATCTTGAAAACGATACACCAAATAATTAAGATAAGGACGGAAGTCATACCTCATGGTTGTTGCGTCGGCAACTAACCTTACCTCACCTTGATTACTTCCAACATCATGTTGATCAACACATGGCCTTTCTCCACCATCAGTTCTTGCTTGCCTCCGTATCACGACATGTTCATAATCCTGCAAAGACAAAGTAGCAATGCTCGGGATTGAACCGGCTATATCATCACAGCAATAATAACCCTCTTTGTACAAAGGTACTTTAAGGGGTTTATACAAAAGTAAACAAATCTCATCCTCACTCTTTTCACTCTTTTGGGCCTTTAATTTATTTTTCTTTTCTTTTTCTTTGGCCTCTTTTTCTTTCGTCTCATTTTTTTCATATTTTTTTCTTTTCATAGCCATCTCACTCTTTTGTTCTCTCTTTCTTTCGAACATATCACCTTTTTTTCCACACATTTCAATAACTTTCAATTGATCACAAAGAAGTTCTTTTCGTTTCAATTGATCAAAGGAAATATGCTTTTCTTCAAATGTTTTGATCAACAAAGTTTCTTCTTGCCTACTCTCCTCCTCCATAGTAGACAAATTAGGCACTTCGTCCCCTCCTAGTGATTCAACCTCCACTATATATTGTTCAATATCATTCGACTCATCAACTAGCGGAATACTAACATCAATAACTTTCTCAACTACTACCCCAAATTAAGGCTCAACTACCACCTCATCCTCCATTCGAGATTCAAGCTCACCCACAACATCAACCTCCATTTGAGAATTAAGCTCAACTGGCAATTTTATTACGGTCACCTCATCACGTGGACATTGATTGATATCATGCCCGACCTCAAAACACCAACAACATATAACATCACAAGTACTAGAAATTGAATTTTTAAATGTACCTTGATATTCATATCTTGTAGTTTCACGTCCCGACTGCTCCATTGGACTAGCAATGATTTTCTCTCCCCGGTTGCTATACACACTACTCTCCTCACATCCCCTATCATCATCACGATGCAAGTACATTGATCTATTCCTCCCAAATCTACTACCTCGTCTATTCCCATCAATATGCCTATTATACATCTCCTCTTCTTCACACCTCATATACCTCTCACGTAGAGGCTTAAACTCCTTCTCCCACATTTTATCCAACCCTCTTAACATTAATTGAAACTGACGATCGTCAATCATTATACCTGCAAGAAAAAGTTAGTATAAAACAATAAAGAATGAAGTTTCTTCACCACAAATTCTCACTAGTCACTCCAATGAAAATTCACTCTACTCTCTCTCTTTTTTTTTTGTCCTCACTACAAAACCTCGCATGTCACTCCAAGAACAAACGCTCACACTCAAGTATTTCACTCGATTTTTGAGAGTTCTCTCGTAGGTACTGTTTCAGGCTCTGTAGCTTGTGTGCATCAAACCCACAAGTTCAAACTTCACGACACTTGCGAACTGACTTACACGGAATGCGTAAAACAAGAAATTTGAAATATTTTGTTTTTTGTTTTTTGTTTTTGATTGTGAGAGTCGCTTGAATATGACTCACAAAAAAGGAACAAGATACAATGCTAAATAATAGCACAATAATTTTTTTTTGATTGTGAGAGACACTTCAATATGGCTCCCACAAGAGAATAGAACCAAAAACAAAAAACAAAACCAACCTATGGCAAAATTTTGGAATTTTTTATTTTTTTTCAAGGCTGGATTCGTGCAACTCGAAAAAAAGAAAAAGAAAATTCAAAATTTCGAGAATAGAAGATTCACGAAAGACGAAGAACGAAAGAACAACACAGATCTGAAAACAAACAATGGATAAACATAGATCTGATATAAAAAGGATAAACTTACTTGAATCAAAGGGAATCTAAAGCTCTGATACCAAATGATGCGATCCTTCGAACCACGAAAAGCAAACGCGCTCAAAAACGGAGTCACGCCCTCGATTCGATGAAACAAAGAAACGGTTGTGTTGTCCCGATCTTTTTGAACAAGTAAGTGTGTAATATTCGCCTCTAAATTACGACGAATTTAGCAACAAATATTAACGAAGAATAAACAATTGAAATTCAAGTGAACCTTCAAAGAACTCGTCTTTGACAATCCGAGTGACGATTAATCAACAAACGCCACAAAGTATTAAACTTTGATAAGTTTGATTTGAGAAACACACAAAAGTGTATACAAAGCCAAACTTTGAAATTGAGAGAAAAACTCACAAATATTATTAAAATCAGAAAATAATCTCTTTCCAATGATAAATTTTCGTCCATATATTGTTACAAAATCATAAAGATATCACAATCTAGTTGCCAAAACAATTAAAACGCTAAAATAGGAAAGTAGGTTTTTTTCTTCGCAGGCGGCGCGCTCGGGCGGGAATTTATGTCCGCCCGGGCGGTAAGTCTTCGGCTTTCTCTCGCAACAGGGCGTGCTCGGGTGGAAATTCATGTCCGCCCGGGCGCAAGGCGTTCGGCTTTCTTGGGGGCAAGTGTTGCGCTCGGGCGGGAATTTATATCCGCCCGGGCGCAAGGCGTTCGGCCTCCTTCCTCATTTCCCACTCGCACAACGATCCGATGGCTCCAAAGCTCATTCCCATGCATCACGAGGCTTGGAATCTTGCTTGCAAGTTCTTCTCGATTGCTCATGAGTCCATGCAATGCTTCCTTGAACCTTCTTCCAATCCTTTGAATGCCATGCCCGGCCAGATTCATATCACAATGCCTTGTATGGTTTGAAACAGGCACCAAGGGCTTGGTATGACACTCTATCACAATTTTTTGTAAATCACGATTTTACCATCGGCATAGTAGACAAGACTTTATTCACATTAGTTAAAAATAAGCACATTCTGTTAGTACAAATTTATGTTGGTGACATTATCTTTGGGTCAACTAACCCTAAATTGTGTGAAACGTTTGCTAAGATAATGCATGAACAATTCGAAATGAGCATGATGGGAGAATTGAAATTATTCCTAGGACTGTAGATCAAGCAACTCAATACAGGAATCTTCATAAATCAGGCTAAGTACACAAAGGAACTACTGAAAACATTTGGCATGGAAACATGCTCTGCTGCTTCCACTCCAATGAGTTCATCCACTAAGCTTGACAAGGAAAATGGAATTTTAGCAGAGGTAACTCATTATCATGGTCTTATTGGCCCATTGTTATATCTGACTGCCAGTAGACCTGATATTATGTTTTCTGTTTGTATTTGTGCGAGATTTCAGTCTAACCCTAAGCAATCGCATTATAATGCTGCTAAACGAATTCTGAAATATTTAAAGGGTACTCAAAATGTCGGCCTATGGTATCCCAATGATTCATCTTTTAATCTTATTTGATATTCAGACGCTGACTATGCAGGTTGCAAACTAGATAGAAAAAGCACCAGTTATTTTTTTCAATTTCTTGGTGATAGGTTGATCTCCTGGTTTAGTAAAAAGCAGACTTCCATAGCCACGTCTACTTCAGAAGCAGAATACCTTGCTGCTGGAAGTTGCTGTTCTCAATTACTTTGGATCCAACAACAACTTAAGGACTATGTAGTTCAAGCTTCTGAATAACCTATATACTGTGACAATACCAGTGCTATAGCAATTACACACAATCCAGTACTTCATTCTAGAACGAAGCACATTTACATAAGACATCATTTCATTAGAGATCATTTATAGAAGAAGGACATTCGTTTTGAATATGTCCCTACTGATCAACAAGCAGCAAATATCTTTACAAAACCTATGCCTGAGAATAAGTTTTCTTATTTTCGTAATGTTTTTGGTTTAATTGATTTATCGTAACTACTGATTACTATCTTCAATTTTCTTTATGCACTAAAAAAACAGTAAATAACAAGAAGTATACTAAAAATGAACCCTTTTCATTCATAAAATCAGATGCGTTACAATAGATAAGGAGTTACAATTGTTGATATCAGCACTACTGAAATTTACATCAGAAACATTAACTATGACCTGCTGGAATCACCTCACTCTCTTAGCATGATCGTGGTTTGTGAACGGGATAATTCCACGGCTTAGATCTAATTATAAAGAATAATATAACTGATTATTCATATTACAGGTCAAGGAATTTTGTCCAAGTCTTCATCTCTTGGAGAACGATGTCTTCAAACATCTTCTTACGAGACGCCGGAAGTTGCCTTTGGAACTCCTCTGCTGCATCCGACTCAGTAGAAGACTCTGATGAATTACTTGCACTATCCATTTCTTAAGTGACTAAAATGATTTCGTTTGTGTGTTTGCAGGTATTTATATTTATTAGGGGTGTCAAAATTCAACACGATCCGTTAACCTGACACGACCCAACACGAAAAAAATCAGTTGTTGTTTTTCGAGTTCGGGTCGGGTGCTGGAATCGCCCCACTCTCTTTGCATGATCGTGGTTTGTGTAGCACCCGTAAATCAGTAGACGTTTAAGCCATGCATAATTCTATATTTTTAAATTTAATTGACTTCATTGCATGATTATTTTAAATCCATTTATTTGAAGTTAATTATTCATTATTTCAGTTCATTAGTTTGATTTTTAGCATTTCAGTTATTTCAGTGAGGCCGGACCGGAGTCGGAGTTTTGAGGTAGAATTTAAGATTCGAGAAATAAATTCCAGAAGTTAATTTAGCTAGCAAGTAAGTTCATTTAAGCTAGTAAGGGAGGTTTGAGGATTTAATTTAATTATTTGAGGTGATTAAGAAATGAGCTCATTTAAGTTATTTAATTAAGGGGTTAGCTCACTAAATTATTTAAAGGATTAGTAAGGCTTTCAAGGATTATTAGTTGACTAGATAACCATCACTTCCCACTCATTTTATTAGCATAATTTCGGCCCCTTAGTTGCTAGGCAACTCAATTGCCAACTCATCAACCTTTTGGCCATTTCTTTGCATGTAAGTTGAAGGATAATTCTAGGATTTTTGGGAGCACAATTTAATTAATTAATGGACATATCCTAGTCTAGAATCAAGAGAGAATTCGGCCACTACCTCCTAGAAGCATCCACCAACTCATTTGATATCAAACCATAATTCAAAATTCAAATTTGGGAAGACTTGGTCTTGATTCTTTCCTTATATCTTGCACCCACTTCCCTCACCTTCCTAACCATTTTTCCCCCCTCTCCTTTTCGAAAATTCAGAGTGAAATCAGACCCCTTTTCAGTACTAAAAACGTGAATAATAGCTAGGGAGAAAGGGAGAAAAATCGAGAGCAAGAAAGGTAGACAAGAAGCGCTCCATCTCCTCCGTGCCGCGTCGTCGTCGTTTCGTTCGTTTTCTTTCGAAACGAAACCAGGCATGTCTAGATTTCTTTCAAACCTCAATCAAGTCATATTATCATTTATTTTTCAGTACATGATCATGTTTATTCAAGCAAAAACCGAGATACATGTCAAAACATTTTGGAACAACACATGCAGAATTTTCGTTTTTCCTTGGCAAGCTTCACGTTTTTCTTGGTTTGTGAGTTTCAGGTGATTGGTTCGACTCCAGGCTCCCAAGGCGACTCATAGACACATAATAGGATGCATTAGGACCATTTTGGTCCATTCAAACCAGCCCCATGCTTGCTGGAAATTCAGAATGACAGCAAGTTCCCATAGGCGCAGATTTGTGTTTCGAAATTTCAGTTTTTGTGTCAAGGGGTTGGATCTGATCTTGGCTGCCCTAAGGGCTCTTAGCCATGGTTGGATCACTCCCCTAGCATGTCTAAGACGTGACTAAGTTGCCCTTTTGGTGGCTTGGTCCATGGCTCATCGGTTTTTAAATAATCAACAAGAACAGCCCCTATACCCCTTCGGCTACTTCGGTTGGACAGCTTTTGGTTCGTTTCTTTTGGTTGCTTGGTATGGATCTTGGTTGGCCTATGGCCCTTAGCCACGGTTCATATCATGCTCCTAGATGTCTAGATCGTGCCATGGTCAATCAAATGGCCATTGGAATGACACGAGACATCGATCATAGCATAAACACTACACACGCATGCACGTTGCTCTCGGTTGGACCCTTCGGTTGAGTTTTGGTGTGATGCGGATTGTGGCTGGCCTAGGGCCCTTAGCCATGGTTCAAATCATTCCTTGGTATGTTGGTAAGAGTCTCTGGTTGGTGGTTCACGCCCCTAATGGCCGATAGTCTCGAAACCAACGCAAGTCTTGTAGTTGCGCAGCTGCTGGAAATTACAGCAAGTTGCTGTGTCGTTTAGAAAGCTCGTTTGAGTTCTTGGTTGGCTTTTAGCCCATGGCCTTGGACTGGACAGTGCCTCATTGAGTTGGGAAGGTCATGTTTTTGACCGTTCGTGATTCGGATCATTTTTGAGGTCGTACGAGAATTTACGGTGCGATGTGCCAAATTGACTCTCGAAAGAGCGTTTCGTGTTTTGGCCTCCATTCCACCTAGATTTCGACCCTATCATTTTAGGAGCATTATTTTATGATTTTTCAGCGTATTTTAATCATGACTATACGTCGGTTCGGTGTCGGTTCAGGTTGGTTCGGAGTCATGATTAAATGCGAAGTCATTAGGCGTCATAGTCGCATCTTTTGAATGTAAATTGCATAGTTGGTCAAGTTTAAGCTATTGCATATCTTTCATGGCACAGTTAGGTTGCAGCGAGCCTGGGGACGATCCAATCCAATCCAGTTGGTAAAATTACAGGAATTTTCATTACGCCAGTTAATTATTTTACGTGCATTAAATAGAAAATGATTATTTTTTAGATTTATGCAATATGGCTTGTGGTTCATTCACTATGTGGGAGTGTTAGTTTATACGGTCGCCAGTGACCGATCAGTTCAGCATGGTACCACCCGGTCGCCAGTGACCGGCCAGCTCAGTTCAGTTTCGGCCTCCCCGGTAGCCAGTTACCGATCAGTTCAGCTTAGTGCAGTGGCCACAGGCGTAAAACATAATCTCAACAGAAAATTTTACCAGATATTTCAGTACAGGCTCCAAGGAGAAAATATTTTTACAGTGATTTTCAGTTCAGTTATGCACGTATTATAATTGCTCAGTACAGATTATTTTCAGCATGCCTCATGACATGATATTTTATCTCATGCATATTTTAAATTCAGATTTTTACTCGTTAGATGCGATATATGCATGCTGAGTCTTTAGGCTCACTAGACTTGATTGTTGTAGGTGCTGATGAGGCCAGGGCCGAGGGCGGGGACCAGTGAGCCAGCTTGGGTCGGCAGTAGTGGCACCCGAGGACCTCAGTGCAGCAGTTGTTATTTTATTACGCAAACAATTTTTATCAGTCGTTGGATAATTTTTAAATTGTTATTGTTGGCAAAACTTTATTTTCTTCCGCTGCTATTATTTTAAACATTGAACTTGATTCCCCAGTGATTTTATGAATGAGGCCATTTAATTTCTTTTAAAAAGAAAATTTTTAATTTTCCGCAAATTTCAAGAAAGGAGTTTTAGGCCCTTTACAGTTTGTGAACGGGATAATTCCACAGCTTAGATCTAATTATAAAGAATAATATAACTGATTATTCATTTTACAGGTCAAGGAATTTCTTCCAAGTCTTCATCTCTTGGAGAACGATGTCTTCAAACATCTTCTTACGAGACGCCGGAAGTTGTCTTTGGAACTCCTCTGCTACATCCGACTCCGGAGAAGACTCTGATGAATTAATTGCACTATCCATTTGTTAAGTGACTAAAATGATTTCATTTGTGTGTTTGCAGGTACTTATATTTATTAAGGATGTCAAAATGCAACACGACCCGTCGACCCGACACGACCCAATACGAAAAAATCAGGTTCGGGTTGGGTGGGTTCAGGTTAGTGCCAAGTTAGACGGATTTCGGGTTAGGTCGGGTTGGGTCGCGGGTTGACCCGAAATTTTTTTTTTGAAAATATTACCTATATATATTGTATGTTTGAACAAAATTTATTGTATATTTATATGATAAATAATCATCATTTAATATTTATTTTGTATATTTTTTATTTTTTTAACAACTGTTTATTTGATTTAGTAAATATACTTTAATTTTCTACAATTAAACTTTCAAATTTAAATCGGAAATTTAGTTATTATGTGCTTAAATTAAAATATTATTATTATTTTTTATTTTTTCGAATTTTTTTCATTAATTTTTTTTAAAAATAAATAAAATTCGGGTTAAGCGGGTTAGACGGGTTGAGTCGGGTTAGAAGGGTTCGTGTTCGGGTTGGGGGTTTTCAGGTTGCTTCGGATTCGGGTTCGGGTTTGGGTTGGGTTCGGGTTGAAAAATAAAATAAAAAAATTTCGTGGGTTGACCCGAAACCCGACCCACCCGACCCGATTGACACCCCTAATATTTAATCCTCAGGGGAGTCGAAGACTCAAGTGACTGTTCACGTCCTGCACGAATATCAAGAGTCATCTGTCATTCCTTCGGATCTCGAATCTTCGCTTTTAATATTTCTTTATTTGCATTAATTTAGGGGGAATATTATTTTTATTGACTGATATTTCCGTGCCTTGTCAAAAACAGAAGGAGAGTTGTCTTTTCGATAAAACAATGTGTCTACTGGTTTTTATCAAGGTGCTGGATATATTTCAGTACTTTATGACTGCCAGTAGATATTATCATAAAACGACAAATCCTCTTCTGATATAGTTTAGTAACCGCTTTGGACAACCCGCCTTTTCATTGATTTTCAAAATTTTCAAGATCATTGGTTTACCTGACACTCACTTTTTAACTTTTCAAAAACTCAACCGTAAACATATTGACATGTGTCCCTATGTTTACGATGACGGCTGTACATTTTGAATATTAACCGCCTCTTCTCTCTCATTTCAATTTTTACGATTTCAGACTATTGCATACTACGTACTGCTTTCTCTCGCATTTCTCTACTACAGAATCTACTTTGAATCCATCTTATTTGCAAAAATGGTTGGAGCTTATACACTCAACGCTTACCAAGTCAACTTTGCATCAGTTCTGACCATCAGGGATGAAAACCTTGTCAAGATGTTCAAGGACATTAAAAAATCTGGTCTCGGAAGATTTCTGGAAACATCCGCTATCATCTACAAGACTGCCCTCTTGGATTTCTATGCTAAAGCGACCGTTGAGGATGGGAAGATCATTTACTCACAGGAAGATGCATCCATCACCATTGATGCTGCACTACTGGGGTCAACTTTCTTTCTTCCATTCTTAGGTACTTTTGAATGTTCGGTTGTTTCTAAAGAGGAGATGTCTTCTGCACTTATCACATTCTCAGCTTCGGGAAAGAAACTCTCTCCATCTTGCTTCAAGAAGCTTCTGAAGATGGAGTTCCAAGTACTTGCCGATATTGTGGCAAAGGCGCTTCTGGTCAAGGCTGGTACTTTTGATAGGCTGACCAAGGAATTCAAGTGATGATAGCCATAACCTCTGAAGCCAAAGTGGATTGGAGTCGTTTTCTGTTCAAAATAATGAAGGATATGATTGTGAGAAAAGGTACTGATTTTGCTGTTCAGATCAGCATGATGTTGAAGAATGCTGGTTTTCCACTGACTTCTGAATAGGATGGTTCTTATATCACAATCGCCGATGCTGATAATGTACTTGCTTTAAGGCCAAAGCCAACTGTGGCTAAATTTGTCGCCCTCAAGAAGGAGATTGGCGATGCTCAAACTGAGGCTCAAGCCCCTCAGAAGAAAATCAAGAGGAAGAGATTAGTTGTCGTGACTGATTCAGACAAGACCATATCTGAAGAGTCTGCTGCTCCATCCAAAGCCTCACTCCCAACCACCCCAAGCAAAAAGAAACCCAGAACCACCATTTGTATCAAGAAAACAGCAGTCATTGCTGACCTTGATACTGTCCCGCTGAGACAAGTTTTTCCAGAAGTTACCTCATCAAAACCAGAATCTGTCCCCTCCCCAAAACCAGCAGCCACCTCTACTGCAACCACTTCAACTTCTTTTCCGACTCTCAGACCCAAGTCAGGAGTTGTTTTTAGAGAACCACTCGCTGGGTCTTCTGCCTTTAGATCCGTGCTGCCTGCTTCATCAGACAAAGGCAAGGAAAAACTCACTGAAAAACCACAAATTCATGGCGCCAAGTCATCTGTTCAAACTGCTATTGACCTTCACATGGACGAAATTGATAAATCTGCCGGTGAATATATTATCTTCTTCGATGATTGGCTTAAGGTTAGAGTTTTCCACCCAATCACATATCTAATAACACCAGGTGCCAATGCAAAATGGTGAAGAATGAAAAGTAGGTCTTTGCTTCAGCTAAGACAAAAAATGTGATTGAGGCTATCCACAGAAAGAGTTACATTCTTGATCAGCTAAAATGTCAGAAGCTGGATTCAGTTTTGAAGACATTAAAGTCCAACTTTGACTATGTGAATCCTACTGCTGTCCAAGACCAGAGTGTGATTCAAATTTTGACTGATCGACTGAGATTGATGAACGAGCAACTTCTTGCTCAAGAACAGGATTTTGCGTAGCCTTTACAGTACCAAGTAGGTCTTGCCCTAGACATTCTTCGGATTAAGCAAGTTGAGGAAAGGACCACAGCCCCTTCAGAAGCTAAGGTTTCCAGTACTACTGCATCCCCGACATTACCTACTAAATCTTCATCACTTATCTCTGTTCATGAGTTGGCTTCAGTTGATGAAGTAATTCAATCTATTATTTTTGCTGCTTCTACTGTACCATAAGCGGCTCAGGTTGTTGATATAGTACATTCAGAAGCTCAACCAGCAGATCAACCAATGGAAGAATTAGATGCTGCTCCATCCCAGTGACTGCCAAGTTTGGAGAAATTTTCTGTTCAAAACCAAGCAGAAATGGAAGCTCTTTTGAATGATCCATCTGAATCTATTCCAGCTGTTGAGCCACTGAAGTTGCCCAACCAGAAGAGAGTGCAGCTCCTGAACAAACTACTGTTGCTGAAGGAACTTCTATAGAACCGTCTATTGTTCCATCTGCTGCTCCACCAGAAACTGTCACTTCTACTTCTTTGATTATCCCTCCTACTGATTCACCTACTCGCATCGCTCATCTTGCAGAGATCAGACAGCGTATACCAGAAAATCTTCATCCCTAGAAGACCAGTTTGATCTTGAATTTCAAATAGATATTCTGCAAAGATCTCTGAACAATATTTCAGAGATATTTAAACATATGTCTTTTGAACATGCTGGAGAAGTTAGTGCCACCAAATTCTTCCGTGACCGCATCTCTAAAGAGGTCACTCGCACGACAGAATCGTTGGCCAAGATGCATGTTGAAACCATTGTATTCAGGCAAACTGTTCTATCAAGCCAGGGTAACATCTTGATCGATCAAGCTGATATTATTAAAAATGACTCTGATCATGATTCGTCAATTCGCTTAGTCTCCAACAAAGTTGAAGCTATGAATTCGAAACTTGAACTTAATGATACCAAGATTGAGTCCCAATCTCAGTCTGTTCAATATCTTAATGAACGAGTTTCGAATCAAGCACCATATCCGGAGATCCTAAATCATGGAATTATCACCCTTACTGGCCGAGTGGATGGCTTACTCAATCGAATTCAGGAAAATGATGCCAAAAAGGGGGAAGTAGAAGGCGGATCTGGAGACGGCAGACATCACGCAGAATCTTCCTTCAGAAATCAAGATCCTCAGGATGAGGAAACAATGTTCTGGGATATTAGCACTGATGATTAAACTTTTTAAAACTCTTTTTTTATTTACTTATCAAATATCATGTTATATTGTTATCTGCTTTATTTCGTAACTGTTGTCCTTCAAGGTTACTAACATCTAGGTTTTGGCATCACCACAAAGGGGGAAATTGTTAGACTTAATTTAATTGTGGTGATAGAGTCAAAACCAGTAGGCCGTTATAGCTAAATCAGAAGAAAATATAATAAGCAGAAGCTCTTGTATTGCTTAAACAGAACCAGTACTTTACGAGTACTTAACGACTTAGAAAAGCAGAATCAGAACTTAGAAAAGCAGAAGCAGAACTTAGCTTAAACAAGAAGAACTTAACGTCTTTTGTTTGATAGTTACAACTCTTAAATATTACAGTTACTTTACCTAGTACTAGTATTAATTGCACCATTAATGATGTACGAAGACATTTAATGCTCCTTACTAGTTTTGGTATGAAACAAAGACTGATTATTCTGAAGCTTTCTGCAGGACCCTTTTTAGGTATTAAAGCTGATTCTACTCAGAAGTTATAGAAGCCGTTTTGTTTATAGACGTTGGATTCAAAGCTTTCTATACATATATAGGGATCAATCCTATATAGAACACGACGATCATTTTTATCAAGCAACAAATTATCTATCCAACGTTATTTTTAGAAAATCAAAGAACTACTCGTTATCTTCAAGCTCAACATACGGAAAAGCAGCAAACTCGTTATAGCATTTATCTGATCTTCTGAGATCATATTGCACTGTTGTTTCGTTATATCTTCAAAAGCTATACACTTTACTACAACTTGTTGAGAAGTCTCTGTAATCTGGGAATGAGTCTTTTCCAGAACTTTGTTGTATTCGTTATATTGTGTTGTGAAGTTAAGAGTTTCAGTTAGCTAAGGGTAAGTCCTACTGAAGTGGGTGTATACAAAAGTTGTACTGTAATAACCAAAGTCTTTTAGGGACACCTTCTGAAAACAGAAGAAGGGGAGACGTAAAAGATTTCATTTTCGAACTTCCAGAAACAACCACTATCTACTCCCTACTATTTTATTGTTTTCACCCTCATACCATCATATCGTTTTCGCACTTATTATTGTGATCTGCTGGATATTTATTCGAGCAAGATAAGCTATAATCTCTAACAGGATTCTAGCACCTTTTGCAAAAACGTCCACCAAAGGAACGAGTTTATTCACCCCTATCTAAACTCTATATCGATCCCCAACAATTTTCTTGATAATTTCCCGGTCTCCGTTCCTCGTTCGAGCGCGAAATGCAACTTAAAAATATTTAATGCATGAACCTTTAAAATTTCATGAAATGAATTCTGCAATGCAATAATTATGCATAAAATGCATAAAAATAATTAAACACATAATTTAAAATAAAATCCTAGATTGCACGCATTCAGGTTACGTGAATTAAATTCCTGGATATATAACAACATATTTTCTCAAAATTATAATTGCAATTCATTTTCAATATTATCTTTCTCAAATTATAATGACTTTTTACTAATTTCTAACTATATATTATTAAATTAAATATTTAATAAAATTTTAAAAAAACTTATATAAATTATGACTACAATGCTAGTCTTTTCCAGGTCCGACTCCTGACTTTTTAGTCTCATTGAAATTTCTATAATTTATAATTTCCCCTAGATTCGGGATTGTACTATGATCGCTTACTAATTTTTATCAATTATTATTAAATTAAACATAAAATTAAACATTTAATAACATATAAAAACTTACACCAATATTTTTTCTCAAAATTGTCATTACAATTCAATATTATATTTCTCGAATTATAATATGACTCTTTACTAATTTTTATCTATCTATTATTAAAGATTTAAATATTTTAAAAAATCATATATAAGTTATGATTATGATGCCATGCGAGTCTTGCCCAGGTCCGAGTCCTCACTCTTTAGCCTCCTTGAAATTTCTATTATTTATAATTTTCCCCTAGTTTCGGGATTGCACTATGATCAGTAACTAATTTCTATTAATTATCATTATATTAAACATTTAATAACATTTTAAAACTTACACCAACATTTTTTCTCTAAATTGTCATTACAATTTATTTCCAATATTATATTTCTCAAATTATAATATGACTCTTTACTAATTTTTTTATATATATTAAATTAAATATTTTTAAAAATTTTAAAAAAATCATATATAACTTATGATTATAATGCGAGTCTTGTCCAGGTCCTAGTCCCCACTCTTTAGTCTCCTTGAAATTTCTATTATTTATAATTTTCCCCTAGATTCGGGATTGTACTATGATCATATATAACATTATTAAATTAAACATTTAATAACATTTAGAAACTTACACCAATATTATTTCTCAAAATTATCATTGCAATGTATTTTAAATATTATATATCGCAAATTATAATATGAATATTTACTAATTTCTATCTATCTATTATTAAATTAAATATTGAAAAAAAATCATATTTAAATTATTATTATAATGCGAGGCTTGTCCGGGTCCGAGTCCTCACTCTTTAGTCTACTTGAAATTTCTATAATTTATAAATTTCCCCTAGATTTGGGATTGCCTTTAATATTTATACATAAGAAAAGTGTGGCCAAATAGACTTTGGAGAGTGAAAAATTCAAGTATGACCATGGATTTATCCAGACCTGATATGAATTTGGCCGAGCATGACGTGCTAAATCTTGCGATTCGAAGTTTCAAAGAATTCGACATGCATAGCAATGAAGGGAAGATATTTCAATGTTATTCAATTGCTAAATTATGAAGAGGAAACCAAATCAAGACTCGAGAAGACTTGGCGCGAGGGCGAAGTCCAGAGAGCCTGGCGCTAGGGGAACCAAAAGATTATCGCCCAGCGCGTCCAGTCCAGAAGACTTGGCGCTAGGGCAGCCAAACATTACCACCCCAGCGCGCCGCCTGCATGAAGCAATCCTAGTTTCCTAGTTAGAGTCCTAATTAGTTTGATAACTAGGTTTTGCAATCTTTTAGGTTGGTAAATAATTTATACATGAAAATCGGTCATTGAAAACAATGAATCCTTGAGTTTAGAGTTTTCTCTCAAATTTAAAAGCTTGACTTTGTATACACCTTTGTGTGTTTCTCAAATCAAACTTATCAAAGTTTAACACTTCGTGGCGTTTGTCGATTGTTCTTCACTCGGATTATAAAGACAAGATCTTTGAAGGTTCGTTTGAATTTCGATTGTTTATCTTCGTTAATATTTGTTGCTAAATTCTTCGTAATTTAGAGGTGCATATTACAACCTTACTTGTTTAAAAAGATCGTGACAACACAATTATTTCTTTGTTTCATTAAATCAAGGGCGTGACTCAGTTTTTTGAACGTGTTTGCTTTTCTTGGTTGAAGAATCACATCATTTGGTATCCGAGCTTTGGTTCCCTCTGATTCAAGTAAGTTATCTATCAGTTGTTCTTTTGTCTATTTTTTGGAAACTGAATTTCGGATGTTTGACAAACTGAGTGTTTAACTGATCTAAAAAGAATGATAACTGATCTAAAACATGTTGCCATTAACTAAAGAAAAACACGCAGACTTTTGAAGGCAACTGAACCAGCAACTGAACAACGGAGACAACTGACTGAACAATTACTACAAACAGTTTATAGCTTCTCAACTACATTCTATCAGCTGATCCCTCAACTATACGCGTCATCAGTTAAGACATTAAACCGACAAAAGCTGAATGCAACAATTAGTGGGATTGCCGCATTACAGAAAAGCTGCAGTGTACGACTGACAGAAGAATGTTGACGTGGCATGCAACGGATAAAAATGTTCAAATTTTATTTAATATTACCGTTGGAGGGAAGCCTATAAATAGCAGGGAAGAGCAACTGAAGATAACTCTCGAACTACTGAATCATTGAACATCTGAATTCTTGAGCACTCGAAATCTATTCAGTTACTTTGCTGAAATTTTTGTAAACAGAAAAACTCACGCTTATTGTATACATTCATAGCTGCTAGGCTAAAATTCGAGCTTTCAACACAAACTGTATTACTCGATCTAGAAGAGATCAGTTGTGTTAGATTTATTCAGTTTTATTGAGTTCTGAAAACTAGTTTGTAACCAAGAGTTTCAGTTTGGCATTGTTAAGTCCAAAACTGAAGTGCGTTTGTACAAGTGTTTGTATCGATTAAAGTCTTTAGTTTATATCATATCCTTGAGATGTAAGGGGTGACGTAGAAGTGTTTGAAATCTCCGAACATCCATAAAATCATGTGTCTTATTATTTCAGTTTTTATTCTATCTATCAGTCAGCTTATTTCCGCACAACTATTTGTTCACTGATTGATATTGACTTACAAGATTCCCGAGTATCATTTTATCACTAAACTTACTCATCAGTCGAAAAGGTTTTGAAAATTGTGAGTGTTTATTTAACCCCCCCCCTTCTAAACACTCTTTCATCCTTAACCGATCCTATCAAGTGGTATCAGAGAAGTTGAATCATGTTCCAGGATACTTCCATATACAAACCGATCAATATGTCTTCATTCAACAAAATTCCAATGTTCTCTAGAGAAAACTTTGATGATTGGAAAATCAGAATGCAGGCTCATCTAGCTGCACAAGATGATGACATGTAGTACGTTATCACAAACGGACCCATGAAGATATTGAAGGCAAACATAGCTGTTGCCATAACTGATGGGCTACCACACCGTATTGAAAAACCCCGAGATGAATGGACAACTGAAGATAAGAGAAAAGCCAATATGGACAACGTGGCTAAAGACATCCTATACAAAACGCTGGATAAAGTCACTTTCAACAAGATAAAAATGTGCAAAACTTCCAAGGAAATATGGGAGAAACTGATACAACTTTGTGAGGAAAATGAGCGAACCAAAGAGAATAATCTATCTGTTGCAGTTCAAAAGTTTGACAACATCAAGATGGAGAATGGTGAATCCTTCCATGAGTATGATGAAAGAATCAGCAGCATTATAAACGAACTGAATGCACTCGGAAAGGTGTATTCAAACAAAGAGGTAGCATTGAAGGTATTCAGAGGTCTTCCCAAGGAATGGGATGTTAAGACCATGGCAATGAGATAGTCAAAGGACCTGAACAGGGTTGAAATTCATGACTTATTTGCTGACTTAAAAGCCTACGAGTTTGAGTTGCAAACCAGAGAAGGAGAACCTTTTACACCAGCTGCTACAACTGCCTTAACTGCTGTCAAACTGGAGCCAACTGGTTCAGTTGACAAATCTGCTGATCAGTTAAGTAATGATGCTGTCACGTACCATACTTTTAAACTACTTCAAAATTTGCGAAAAAATAAAAATTTTCTTAATTAAATAGAAACCTTCAAATTGCGATAACAATAAACTGATCATTCAAAATATTTGCAACGAAAAGATAACAAATAAATTTTGCTAAAAACACTTGTTTAAATATCGTAAACAATAACGTGAAATAAGAGTATTTGAAACATTGCATAATTTCTTAAAAACATGGGTGGTCCTCGGGTTTAGCCTCCCGCTCAGTCCAAGTCGGCTCATTGGTCCCCATCCCTCGTCTCCTCAAATTCATCATCACCTGCATCGATCAAGTCTAGTGAATCTAAAGACTCGACACATAAACTGGATATAACAAGTAATTACGTAATAAAACCACATGCATCTTTAAAGTAGAGCGTACATACTTGAAACTTGAAGGTAATAGCATAAACATACTTGAAACTTAAAAGTAATAGCATAAACATAGACGTGCCATCATCATAAAATTTTTCATAAACATGCCTGCTTCATACATACTTGAACATACATAAACTTCATCATTTTGCGTAGAGATATGTTTCAAAGCAAGTGACCCATACATAAATGTGCCTGATCAGACTAAACCACACTACTGTACTTAGAGGGAAAATCCACTGCTACATACATGAAATCCCCGGTCATGCTTTACCGGGTAGATTAGTCCCTGGTCATGTTTTACCGCTTTTAAATCCTGATCTAAACCCGATCATTCTTTACTGGGGTAGAGAGGTCCTCGACCACGTTCACCGACTTCCAAACCAGTTCATAATTTGGTCACAAGACATTTAGCATACCTCAAAAACTTAAAAGTATTTTCCTTTGCACGTCGAACAACTTACTTGACGTTGAGGGATTCGTTGGATCTCGCTTGGGGCCACTGCTGCACGTACTAACATGAGTTCAAACACTTATCTTTCATAACTTAGACGTATTAGTCATGCTCACACCCAAAATGACAAATTTTCTTATGACGTTCAAAATCTCTCGGGACTTGACCTCGTTTAATCATCGTAATAAATCATGACATCAAAACCCCAAAACAATCTCTAAAAAAAATTTAATTTTTTTTAAAAGGACACGAACCTTGTGTAAGGGTTCGTTTCGGGGTCCGTGTAGATGCTGAAAATTCGCATTTTGAAGGAAAAATGGACATGGACTCCGTGTCGGGGTCCGGGTAGCCTCTGAACTTGCAAAATCGAGAAAATTCACTAACTTATTGATTCATTCTTCCAATCCAAGCCTAGGGACCATGAACTAACACCTCGAGACTCATCCTAGCATGCTATTACATTGATTCAAACCCGTACAAACATCCCAAACGTCCCCAAGCATCGACAAGAAACTTCAATACAACAATAACCCGTAATTCGACATTATTTCTGTGAGGGCCCGTTATCCTAATCACAATTTATTAACATGAAATCTTGATTAATCAGTAAACAGCGGAAAAGTGAGTTAAAAATTTGCGTTTGGGCATATAAAAATTTCGGCATGACCTTCCCGTAAATAGGACATACAAGAAAATCAAATACTCAAAATAAACAACATGTGCCCTCAATAAACACAACAGCATACACACGTGCCAGCCAGACACGATCATGACATATCCAAACCAAAATATCATAGAGCCGACAAGACTCGCTTATACGGTAATACAATCCTCCAAATATATACATAGAGTATCTGGGAGACAACAACACCACGCAATACCTAAATACAACTGAGTCTACTCTCAAGGAGCTCTGATACTTCATGAGGCTTCCTCTCGAGCGCCTAAGATCGAACCACATGTACCACCTGTCATGTCCACACACAAAAGACACGACAGCCGCCTCTTGGGGGTCAGCAACCCTAGTACGAGACATCAAGAAACCACGATACATAAAATAGAAATGCAATGATGCCATGCATGAATGCAATGCATAAATAGGTGCAAGATATCAGGATATCAGGAGTCAAATGATCGATATCAACAATCATACATATATGCTCGAGCTGGTCCACGACGCAGCGGACTGTGCCTGGGATATGGCCCAGCCTCGAAGCCAGCAACTACCTAAGTCGGACCGAATTAAGGTAGCCAAACATCTCCAGAACACCATAACACATCATACATATATAACGGATCTCAACCGAAATATAACTGGATCTCAATAACAGATAGGCTCAATATGATATGTTCATTGGTATTGATGTGTCTAACTAAAATAAAATGTGTGTGAACAAAAGAAATATTTTATCTTATTTTGCACATCAATTCTTAACTGATAATATGCGAGTCGGCATATAATATCAAATAAATCAGCAAATAGCAAATAAATCATACACAGGATCATCAGATGCCTCTGTCGGACATCGTGAAAAATAACTGATCTCTACGTACCTCAACTAATTTACCAGTAATTTAAATCCTCAAGAAAGTCCTGGAATTGCCAACTCAGAAAAATCAGCTGAATATTAATTTAAATGGTCTTATTATCATATAAAAATTCCAGAACCATTTAAATTCACTTAAAATCCAATTTCAATAATTTAGGCATTTTAAATTCCTAAAATTCAAATATTCGACTAAAATGCCTAAAATCAATCATTTCTATTTTATCGTCGCAATTATTCTTTTTAGCTTTAAGTGACGCTAAACTAATATTTAAGTGACTGCGATAAATTCTAGGTTCACCAGATTATACCTCTAACTTGCACAATTTCGGAACCGACAACAATATCCCAATAATTAATCAATAATGATACACTATTTGAGTCGAAATTTGAATTAAATTCACATAGGCAACAATTCGCTCCAAGGCTGCTCGTAATCCAGACAACAGTGGCTAAAATCAAGCCTACACAGAAGCTGACCGACAACAGGCGGCAAACTTGCGGGAAAAGATTACCGGAATCACGCAAAAAAACGGAGCCGGCGGGTTGTTCTCGAAAATTTGCAAACGTAGTACCAAAAGAAAGCTTATGACATAAGGAACAAAACCCCTCAATCAATTTTTAATTTTAAGCGGCGGAACACGGCAATTTCAGCCGTGAAAAAGCGGCGTTTTTCGCCGGGTTTTCGGAAATCACGATTTTCCATAGTAAGTGTGGTATCATTGGATAGCTCTCATCATGGGATTTCTAAATATGTAGTTATTTCAATTTTTTGATCACCGGTGCGGCCACAAACGGCTGGCGAAGGGAAGCGGCGGTTTGAAGAGAAAAGTTACGGTGGAGAGAGGAAATCGGTGTGTGTTTATAGGTGTAGTGTGCGTGAGAGAGTAAACGTTTTTGATGATGATTATTATTTTATATAATATATATATAAATATATGTGTTTATATATATATATATATATATTAATTGAAATGTCTGCTATTCGTTTTCTTAAAACGTGTTAGAATTTTTTTTTTCCTTTTTTCTCCTTAATCTCCATAATTAAAAATATACATATATATAAATACCTTAAAATATCTTGTCACCATTTTAAAAATAAACATCCAACTGCCATTTAAAATCCAAAGGAAGAGATTTTAAAGCATAAAATCGTCAAACGTTTTTTACTAACCTAAAAACATTATTTGAAAAGTATAGCCCATACTATAACCTTTCAAAAATCTCTCATAACATAAATAAAAGTCATAAAAATATCTTTAACATAACTTAAAATCATAAACTAGTGCGGAAA
Source organism: Primulina tabacum (assembly GCF_025594145.1). Taxonomy (NCBI): domain Eukaryota; kingdom Viridiplantae; phylum Streptophyta; class Magnoliopsida; order Lamiales; family Gesneriaceae; genus Primulina; species Primulina tabacum. The sequence goes on along the minus strand of NC_134556.1, from coordinate 10,735,872 downwards.
CTAGCATCGGTCCACGGGTTATGTGCACCTTCAGTCCAGCAAAGTCGACCATCAGGACCTCCATAACATTAACATCATAATCACCTGCATCAATCACATCTAGTGGGTCTAAAGACTCAACACACCATAATCTTGATAACAAGTATTACATATACAAAATCGCATGCAACAGTGAAAAATACTTGTACTTAAAATGACCTTTTCATGATGATGCTTAACTTTAAACATAACCATTTTCGTAAACATTTTCATGATGCATGAACTTTAAACAAAAACATTTTCATAATGATGCATCAACTTTAAACATAAACATTTTCATAAAATTTTCATAAACATTTTCGTAACCCTTTTCATATTATCATCAACATATTCATATGAACATGCATAACATAAACCTTAACATTTTTCTTTTCCTCATTTCATAACATAAATCCTTTCATCATGAGCATAAGCATATTTTCTTTTTATTGAATTCAGATAGTTAATTGTGACTTTCCTCAATCTTCAAAAGTCGATGGATCCATCTACATGAAACCACAGTACTAGGCGGCGGGGACATCAGCGACATAAGATCGTCAACTGAGCCTTGGCCTATCCTCAATCCTCATATCCTCAATAGTCACAATTACTCCACTTCCTTCAACGTTTTTCATTTTCATCACTTTATAAAAATCATTCATTTAATATCATTTTCCTGTTAAAAACAAGCATGCAACATTTCTTTTAACGTTATCGTTCACTCATAAAAATCCATAAACATTTTAAAAGAAACCTTTCAACATATAAAAGTCCATAAATCTTTTAAATATATATTTCAACATCATAAACATATAAAATATGCATTTAAATCATAAAAATTTAAAATAAACATTTTAAAATATTAAATCATAACCTTATAAAATAACATTTTGACATAATAAATCGTAAACATTTAAAATGTCAATTTGACATAATAAATCATAAACATTTAAAATCCATGTCATAAAAATTTATAAACATTTGAAATAATCATATTAGCATGTAAAATAACATTCAAGGCACTGCTATGACGTTTAATAATTTTTTAAGTGTAAAAAGATCGTTTTACCCCTGGACGTAAAATTCTCTGTTTTTGACTTTTTTCTTAATTTCATTGACTCTAACATGTTTCAAATAATTATTTAAGCTTACATGAATTTTTTCATATTTTTATTTAGGTTAAATCAAGAACTTTTAAATTAATCTTTAAATATAACATATTAATGCGTTTTAATCTCGAATTAAACCAAACCTTAATATATAATTTCTAAATTAAAAACTTAGACTTTTAATAATTATTTGAGCTTAAATATAATTTTTCATAATTTTATAAAGCTTAAAACTAGGCATTTCCCAATTCGTTTTTTTTTTAAAACTTAGACGTACTTCTCGATTTTGACTCGTATGGACTCGAAACTTAACCAAACTTTACCAAACTTGAACCAAAGCTTCCTCACACATAACTAAACCTTTTTCAACCCAAAATAAGCTAATTAGAACCCTCGAACACACCCCTATCAGCTACTGAAATTTCTGCACAAAGAGTCCTAGTTCTAGTGTGATTCAAACCTAGCCTAGCTTCGACTCCAACCCCTTAGACGCATGACCAGACACTTGGCTACCCTCTTTGGACCCTCAGCGAACCCTATGTAATCTCCTGGACAGACGCTATGTAATGCCCGAGATTTTGATTCTGTTAATCCGAGATTATTGATTAAGAATTGAGGTGATTATAGCCGGGCCATTTTGAGACCAGATTGGGCAAAGCATATGAATGGTACAAGTTTTGGACAGAACTATTGGCGCCCGAGCGGTAGAAAGTAACCGCTCGAGCGCCAGTGTTCAACAAAGTATGATTCGGACAGAAGATGTGGCGCCCGGGCGGTAGTTTTTGACCGCCCGAGCGCCAATGGGTATTGTGGAGGACATAACCTCCTGCGCCCGGGCGGTAAGTTATAACCGCCCGAGCGCCGAGCAAGCGCCCGAGCGGTAATTCTCGACCGCCTGAGCGCCGCCTGAATTGTTTGAAATTGAGCCACGTTTCATAGACATGCAACGTGATATATATAAGTTAATCCTTCAGTAAACATTAGGAAAAGAAAGAGAAAGGTCGAGGAAAAGCTCCAGAGAATTTGTGAAAGAAATCCTTACGCCTTTATATTTCAATCCGTCCGTCTGATTTTGAATTCGACTTTGGTACTGAGTTTCTATCGACGTAGGCTACAACTGGACGTAAGTTTTGCTACGTTTTAATATGTTCTGGAATTATGGTATTGTCAGAATCTGATATGATTCATATATGATGTTCTTGACATGTTAGACATCGTATAATCGAAACCGGACTGAAGAATAGATACCATATGGAATTGTTATGATTTTCAGAGTTGAGTTGATTGAGATTGGATATCAGAATTGAATTGTTATCGATTATGAGGTGTTAGAATTGATATCTGACTGATATGGTAGTGCTGGATATATTGAAATGATGACATCATATTGTTGAAACAGAATTTGATTGAATTCTGATTATATCCAGTATTGATTGAGTGGTGTATTGATACCATACCCTCAATATTGTTATTGTCAGATTGAGTATTGACATGCTTTGAGTTCGAGACTTCGACAGAGTCAGAGTATCAGAAAGAAAGGTATAAACTAATGTGGAGTTGGGATTGCACAACTCGAGTGAGGTTTGACTCGAGTCTCCCTAAATCACATACTTAGTTTATTGCATTGATATTTGTAATTGATGAGATTGATGTTTGTAGTCTATTGATTTATAGTCACTGGATGTATTGACTACTGATTGTTTAGTCATTGGCTGATTCGCCTAGTCACCGGCTGATTCGTCTGGTTATTGGCTGATTTGTCTAGTCACCGGCTGATTCGTCTAAACTTTGGCTGATTCGCTTAATTACTGACTGATTCGTCTAGTTATTGGCTGATTCGCTTAATCCTTGACTGATTCGTCAATTCTGTGGCTGTTTCGCCCAGACACTGGATATAGGAATTATATCGATGCCGTTTAGGGTTGAGTCATTCCTATCGACTGAGATTCGATATAATTCTCAATATTCAAAATCGGGATCCCTAGATTAGGAATGAGTCGAGTCTGAGACGACGCGTTGTTTGAGTCAAGTCTGATTGATTTACAGTTTTGAAATCATACATGTTTGTTGATTGGCTGCATGTGAATGATATTTGTTATATGCTTTTGTATATGTTTTATATGATTGCATGTTTACATTGTTTATACTGGGATTTATTCTCACCGGAGTTATCCGGCTGTTGTCTTGTTTTGTATGTGTGCATGACAACAGGTGGGACAGGCTCAGGGTCGAGGAGATGAGGAAAGATCGTGATTAGAGTGGAGGCTCCGGACTTGGATTAGAGATAGGGTTGGACACTTGATATTAGCTGTTAAACCTTAGTTGAATAAATGTATGTAGTACAGGACTTGTACTTTTATACTGAGATGTATATATGTTTTATGTCACTACGTTCCGCATCTTAAAAAAAAAATTTAGATCCTGTATTATTAATTGATTAATTATTCCCAGAAAATGATTAAGAACTTGATTAGTGTCCGGGTCCCCACACGCTAACACCCCGACAGCAGCCGTCCCTTCACCCATACCCGAACAAGCCATGTGCGGCTCCCATGGAGCAACTCGTGCACAGCATTCGTTCCAGCCCTCTTGTGGTCAACCTAGGATCATGGCTAGCCTCTCTTAGGTCCCATGAATGCCCCCCAACAGTAGACAAGAGCCGTGTTCCCATAGTAAGAAAAATCGAAACCCTAAGCCCATGCATCTCCAATTTTTGTTTATCATACTTCACCCTAATTTACAGCCCTTAAACCTTCATCTATTGACCCTCAAACATGTGGAAAAACATCCATTCAAGTTTTTCTACCATGGCAGCCCCTTTGTGCATCAATAGGAGGAGTTTTAAAAAAGAAAAACTCTTGTTTTGTGCATGTATAGCCATAAAAACGAAAATATAAAAGTTATATCATGTTTTTCATGCAATCATGTATCAAACACATAATATGGTGTGAAAGATGAGAAAAAAAAGATTAAGGCATGCCTTTGCGTATTAAACGCACGATTTAACGTTGGCGATTGAAGAACGTTCACGATGAGGGCCTTTTCTTGATTTTTCCTTTGAGATCTTCGAAAATCCTCTACATTATGATGTGTGTGTCGTGTAGAATAAGTTGGGAGAATTTGTAATTGTATGGGATTGGGGGCCGTGAGTTATAGGGTTTAATGGGGTGAGTTTTGTATATTTATAGCTAATTAATACTTAATTAAGCTTAGGCCTTTTAAGCATACAAATTAGGCCCATTAGTGTTTAATTAGAATATAATTAAAATATTAAAATAGTTTTGTTTAAATAAGTTTGTGAATTTATTAGCCGGGTTGCCAAAACATTCGAGTTTTTGTTGAAAAAGCAACACCGATAAAATTTACGTCCCAGGATATAAAATCACCTCAAAACCCCTTATTTTTAAAAATAAAAAAAGCATCACCCATATTTTAAATAATTAAAAACAATTATTTAATAAAAACATTTTCTATTTTTCAGCCATCGGTCTCCGTTCCTCGATCGTAACTCGAATAACCTTTAAAAATGCATTTTTAATGCAACAATGCAGCAAAGTATATTTTAAACATGTAAGTATGCACAACATAATTAATTCATACAATTAAAATATTTAATTAAAATATACAAAGAATTTAATAACTTGCGTGCATGTGGTTCGTGTGGACTCTTAAATTTTCGGGGCGTTACAATCTTCCCCCCTTAAATTGAATTTCGTCCTCGAAATCCTCTTATCCTTGCTAATCAAAGGTTTAGACTTAGTTCTAGTATCCCGAAAATCCACGCTTCCGCTGCGCTACTCTGATAAAACATAAGTTCTAGAATGTCCTTACGTCTCCTTGATCCCAATTAAATTTTCCTTCTAAATCCTTATTTTCAAATCGCAGCTAAAATAGACCCATAATGACTTAGTGTTATTACTATTATAACCTCGAATTTCAACTTTTCTTACAATTCTCAATATTAAAATATGGATGACCATACTCATCGTATATTACTTTCCTTATTTTATAACCAAAATGTTCTCAACCTATCAAATTTCAATCTTAAAATCCCAAACACACCTACAAAGTCTTAAATTTTCAAGATTAATATTGATTCATCCTTAAAAACCCTTGATTAACATTACTTATAACATTTTAACCAAAATATCCCAAGGTTCCAAATATTTTTAAAAGTCTAAATAATCGAAAATTCTTATCATTTAACCATTCAATTCTCACTTATTGTTAAACTAGTTCTCAAATTCCTTAATAATTGCAAAATAAAATCTTAATTTTCCCAAAAATTATCCAGTTGATCCTTAATTTCGAAAATCCTATGATTAACGCATAAGTTTTTGGAATTCTTATCTCCTTCTACAGGTTTCCCATAACAAAATTTCGATACTTTTTAAACTTATTTACCCAAAAATCAATTCGCATAACCAATCTTATATTTTCAATAAAACTTAACATCCCAATTTATACATTTTCTTACTCCCAAGTCATTACAAATCCTCAAATCATTATTTCTTATGAGTAATTCCCAAAAATTAATTTAACTAGTACCCACGAGTCATTAGTAATTTATTTAAAAAATCTACGTGTCCCAAAACGTTCGTAATATGCACGCTTAACTTATGGCCCAAAAAGTAAAACATCAATACTAAAACCCAAAATTCAACATAGTCCAATTCCACCACAAAGTCAACATGCGTTAAAATCAAATAATTTCTTATTTCATATGGTATCATGTAAAAAATTCCAAAGCATATAAAACATATATTATTATGAAGCTATTAAACATGTGACGTAAACATATAATTCATATAATTATGCAAGTAACATCATAAAATCATATAAAGCATTTAAACTTATAAGTTTGAGGCTTGACGACTGAGCTTCTCGGCACTGATGGTGGCACAACCCTTTACAGAACCATTGCTCTGATACTAACTGAAATGTCAGCTATTCGTTTTCTTAAAACGTGCTAGAATTTTTTTTTCCTTTTTTCTCCTTAATCTCCATAATTAAAAATATGCATATATATAAATACCTTAAAATATCTTGTCACCATTTTAAAAATAAACATCCAACTGCCATTTAAAAATCCAAAGGAAGAGATTTTAAAGCATAAAATCGTCAAACATTTTTTACTAACCTAAAAACATTATTTGAAAAGTATAGCTCATACTATAACCTTTCAAAAATCTCTCATAACATAAATAAAAGTCATAAAAATATATTTAACATAACTTAAAATCATAAATCATAAACTAGTGCGGAAACTAGCATCGGTCCACGGGTTATGTGCACCTTCAGTCCAGCAAAGTCAACCATCAGGATCTCCATAACATTAACATCATAATCACCTGCATCAATCACATCTAGTGAGTCTAAAGACTCTACACACCATAATCTTGATAACAAGTATTACATATACAAAATCGCATGCAACAGTGAAAAATACTAGTACTTAAAATGACCTTTTCATGAAGATGCTTAACTTTAAACATAACCATTTTCATAAACATTTTCATGATGCATGAACTTTAAACAAAAACATTTTCATAATGATGCATCAACTTTAAACATAAACATTTTCATAAACTTTTCATAAACATTTTCGTAACCCTTTTCATATTATCCTCAACATATTCATATGAACATGCATAACATAAACCTCAACATTTTTCTTTTCCTCATTTCATAACATAAATCCTTTCATCATGAGCATATGCATATTTCCTTTTTATTGAATTCAGATCGTTAATTGTGACTTTCCTCAATCCTCAAAAGTCGATGGATCCATCTACATGAAATCACAATACTAGGCGGCGTGGACATCAGCGACATAAGATCGTCAACTGAGCCTTGGCCTATCCTCAATCATATCCTCATATCCTCATTAGTCGATGGATCCATCTACATGAAACCACAGTACTAGGCGGCGGGGACATCAGCGACATAAGATCGTCAATTGAGCCTTGGCCTATCCTCAATCCTCATATCCTCAATAGTCACAATTACTTCACTTCCTTCAACGTTTTTCATTTTCATCACTTTATAAAAATCATTCATTTAATATCATTTTCCTCTTAAAAACAAGCATGCAACATTTCTTTTAACGTTATCGTTCCCTCATAAAAATCCATAAACATTTTAAAAGAAACCTTTCAACATATAAAAGTCCATAAATCTTTTAAATATACATTTCAACATCATAAACATTTAAAATATGCATTTAAATCATAAACATTTAAAATAAACATTTTAACATATTAAATCATAACCTTATAAAATAACATTTTGACATAATAAATCGTAAACATTTAAAATGTCAATTTGACATAATAAATCATAAACATTTAAAATCCATGTCATAAAAATTTATAAACATTTGAAATAATCATATTAGCATGTAAAATAACATTCAAGGCACTGCCATGATGTTTAATAATTTTTTAGGTGTAAAAAGATCGTTTTACCCCTGGACGTAAAATTCTCTGTTTTTGACTTTTTTTTCTTAATTTCATTGACTCTAACATATTTCAAATAATTATTTAAGCTTACATGAATTTTTTCATATTTTTATTTAGGTTAAATCAAGAACTTTTAAATTAATCTTTAAATATAACATATTAATGCGTTTTAATCTCGAATTAAACCAAACCTTAATATATAATTTCCAAATTAAAAACTTAGACTTTTAATAATTATTTTAGCTTAAATATAATTTTCCATAATTTTATAAATCTTAAAACTAGGCGTTTCCTAATTCTTTTTTTTAAAACTTAGACGTACTTCTCGATTTTGACTCGTATGGACTCGAAACTTAACCAAACTTTACCAAAATTGAACCAAAGCTTCCTCACACATAACTTAACCTTTTTCAACCCAAAATAAGCTAATTAGAACCCTCGAACACACTCCTATCAGTTACTGAAATTTCTGCACAAAGAGTCCTAGTTCTAGTGTGATTCAAACCTAGCCTAGCATCAACCCCAGCCTCTTAGCCGCATGACCAGACCCTTGGCCACCCTGTTTGGACCCTCAGCGAACCCTAGGTAATCTCCTGGACAGACGCTAACACCCCGACAGCAGCCGTCCCTCAACCCAAACCCGAACAAGCCATGTGCGGCTCCCATGGAGCAACTCGTGCACAACATTCGTTCCAGCCCTCTTGTGGTCAACCTAGGATCATGGCTAGCCTCTCTTATGTCCCTTGAATGCCCCCACATAGTAGACAAGAGCCGTGTTCCCCTAGTAAGAAAAATCGAAACCCTAAGCCCATGCATCTCCAATTTTCGTTCATCATACTTCACCCTAATTTCCAGCCCTTAAACCTTCATATATGGACCCTCAAACATGTGGAAAAACATCACTTCAAGTTTTCCTACCATGGCAGCCCCTTTGTGCATCAATAGGAGGAGTTTTAAAAAAGAAAAGCTCTTGTTTTGTGCATGTATAGCCATAAAAACGAAAATATAAAAGTTATATCATGTTTTTCATGCAATCATGTATCAAACACATAATATGGTGTGAAAGATGAGAAAAAAAAGATTAAGGCGTGCCTTTGCGTATTAAACGCACGATTTAACGTTGGTGATTGAAGAACGATGACAATGAGGGACCTTGCTTGATTTTTCCTTTGAGAGATTCGAAAATCCTCTACAATATGATGTGTGTGTGGTGTAGAATAAGTTGGGAGAATTTGTAATTATATGGGATTGGAGGTCGTGAGTTATAGGGTTTAATGGGGTGAGTTTTGTATATTTATAGTTAATTAATCCTTAATTAAGCTTAGGCCCATTAGGAATATAAATTAGGCCCATTAGTGTTTAATTAGAATATAATTAAAATATTAAAATAGTTTTGTTTAAATAAGTTTGTGAATTTATTAGCCGGGTTGCCAAAACATTCGAGTTTTTGTTGAAAAAGCAACATCAATAAAATTTACGTCCCGGGGTATAAAATCACCTCAAAACCCCTTATTTTCAAAAATAAAAAAAAAAAGCATCACCCAAATTTTAAATAATTAAAAACAATTATTTAATAAAAATATTTTCTATTTTCAGCCTTCGGTCTCCGTTCCTCGATCGTAACTCGAATAACCTTTAAAAATACATTTGTAATCCAACAATGCAAAAAATTATATTTTAAACATTTAAGTATGCACAACATTATTAATTCATACAATTAAAATATTTAATTAAAATATACAAAGAATTTAATAACTTGCGTGCATGTGGTTCGTGTGTACTCTTAAATTTTTGGGGCGTTACACTATATTATATGTATGTATTTATCTTTTCTTCTTTTGGGTTAGAAACTTGACCCGGTCTATTTTATTTCAACTCTCGTGTGCTATAAAATTTAAATATGCATTTTAATATCGTCTATAAAACGATATTTTCTAATACATATTTTAAACACACAATTTAATTATTTGACTTAATTAATTTAAATTCCTCAATTTAAAATAATTAACCTTAATTATCGTCAAATAACATGTAATTAAATCGGGTCATTACAATTTCGCTTCTTACGACTTATATTACATCCCAAGCCAATCCCGACCCAAACGAACCACCAAATAATACCTAAATACATCCCATAACATATCTAAATGCAGTAGCACAAGCCCGACGGTCTCCAACGAAGCCTGCAACTCAATAACTTCAAAACATGATCAACATCATTTTCATAAGATCGCAGGTTTTAGCAGTCACACGAAAACAACCATAACTCACTCGTTTTTTTTATCCAAATATTTTGAATTTACTGTCCAATCGAAGGTATCAAAAAGTTCTACGTTTTATATATGGAAAGTTTTCCAGAAAATCGACCGAAAGTCGCAGTACTTAAAATAACAGCAAATTTCGAGTTTTCAGATCTAAAATCGTTTCAAAACCGATCCAACAAATTTTTGCTCAAAGGTTTTACAACATACATTGATTTTTACGCATAATAAACATAAAAACATATAATATAACAAGATCGATGCAGGAAAAAAAGATTATACATGACTTTTGATATTTAAAACCCACGATACGGCGATACCGAAGTGGAAACGGTGTGAGGGTTGATATGGGACGATTTGTGGCTTGATTTCTTGAAGTAATCCAACGAAAATCTGCAAAACTTTGACAAGGGTAGAGTGGCTGCTGGTTTTCACAAAATCCCTTGCTCTCCTCACACAAAAATTGAATTGGGGATGAAATGAAAGTGTGTGTGTCGTGTGTTTTGTGTAAAAACGTGTGTGTGCGTTTTGTGTGTGTGTATGTTTTAAATACAATTAGGGGAAAATTGCTTAAATCAATAATTAAGAAGCTAATTAAATGTTAATCCCACTATTTTACCAAAAATCTCCTAATTAAAATAAAATACACTATTGACCACTTTTAAAGTTTAAAATCTCAAAATCACTTAATAAATTAAATTAGGCTTTTAAAATGCTAAAAACTAAATAAATCATTTAAAATACCTCATTCTTAACTTAAAATAAAATACCACATTTTAAAATTGCCAAAATCGTCATCGGTTTCTATTCCTCGATCCCGCATCGAATAATCGTCTGAAACGTAAAACTCAAGAGAATATTTTAACGTGCATCACATAAACATAAATAATTTAAAATAATGCAAATTTCACAAATTATACAACAATAAATTCATTTTAAACTTAATTAGATAATTTAACAATTAAATAAATGCAAGGGTTTTACGTGTACTGATTTTGGGATCTACAGTTCCTCCCCCACTTAAATAAGTTTCGTCCTCGAAATTAAATCTTACCAAAGAGTTCCGGATAGCGACTTCTCATATCTGCTTCTGTCTCCCAAGTGGCCTCCTCCACTGATTGATTCAGCCATCGAACTTTGACCAACTTGGTCACCTTGTTCCGAAGTCTCCGCTCCTGTCTCTCTAGGATTTGGACAGGTCTTTCCTCATACGACAGATCTGAAGCAAGCTACAACGGCTCATAGCTCAAAACATGCGAATGATTAGCTAGGTACTTCCTCAGCATCGAGATGTGGAACACATTATGTAAACCGGCCAGATTCAGCGGTAGGGCTACACGATAAGCTAGTGTCCCAACTCTGTCAAGAATTTCGAACGGTCAAATAAACCTCGGACTAAGCTTGCCTCTCTTCTTAAATCTCATAACACCTTTCATAGGCGCTATCTTTATAAAAACGTGATCACCTACGGCCAACTCAAGATCCCTTCTTCTCTTGTCAGCATAACTCTTTTGACGACTCTGGGCAGTCTTCATCCTGTCTTGGATCTTGACCACCACATATGCAATCTACTGAACAATCTCTGGACCAAGTTCTGATCTCTCACCGACTTCATCCCAATGAATCGGCGACCTGCACATCCTCCCATACAGTGCCTCGTAAGGAGCCATACCTATAGATAATTGAAAACTGTTGTTGTAGGTAAACTCTACTAGAGGTAGCTTAGATTCCCAAGTCCCATGGAAATCGATCATACAGGCTCGCAATAAATCTTCCAAAATTTGAATCACTCGCTCAGACTGGCCATTTGTCTGAGGGTGGAAAACTGTACGGAATAGCAACTTCGTCCCCATGGCTGCGTGCAAACTCTTCCAAAAGGACGATGTGAACCTCGGGTCCCTGTCGGACACAATAGAAACTGAGATTCCGTGCAATCGAACTATCTCCCTGATATAGAGCTCCGCACATTGCGTCATGGAAAAATTCGTCTTCACTGGAAAGAAGTGTGCCGACTTACTAAGTCGATCCACTATAACCCAAATGGCATTGGATCCTCTGACTGACCTCGGCAAACCAACAACGAAGTCCATGGTGATATTCTCCCACTTCCACTCGGGGATAGAGAGTGGCTTAAGCATCCATGCTGGCTTCTGATGCTCTGCTTTCACCTGCTGACAAGTGAGACATTCAGACACAAATCAGCGGATGTCTCTCTTCATACCTGGCCACCAATACAGAATCTGTAAATTTTTGTACATCTTGGTACCTCCTGGATGAATTCAATACGGAGATGCATGTGCCTCTGTCAGAATATCTTCTCTGATCAAATCACTAAGCACCCACAACCTTCCTCTGTACCTCACAATACCCCCGGACACTGTGCATAGTACACTGCTTTTGGCTTCATCTTTCAGTCGCCATTTCTGAAACTGCTCATCTGAAGGCTGACCTCTACGGATTCGGTCAAACAAAGAAGATTGGATTGTCAGATTAGACAGCTTAGGAGCCCTGCCCTAAGAATAAACCTCTAACCCAAATCTCTGAATCTCTTACTGAAGAGATCTCCGCACTGCCAACTGTGCTACAACTGCAACTTTTCTGCTCAAGGCGTCTGCCACAACATTAGCTTTCCCCGGATGGTAGCTAATCTCACAATCGCAGTATTTCGCTAACTCTAACCATCGTCTTTGTCTCATATTCAATTCTTTCTACGTGAAGAAATACTTGAGACTCTTGTGATCAGTGAATATCTGGCATTTCTCGCCGTACAAATAATTTCTCCATATCTTCAACGCAAAGACAACGGCAGCTAACTCAAGATCATGAGTCGGATAATTCTTCTCATGCACTTTCAACTGTCTGGAGGCATAAACTATAACCCGACCATGATGCATCAAAACTACGCCTAACCCGAGCTTAGAAGCATCGGTGTACAACACAAAATCGCCTTGCCCTGTTGGCATGGCTAAAAATGGCGCTATAATAAGAGCTTGCTTCAAAGTATCAAAGCTCTTCTGGCACTCTCCACTCCATATGAATTTATCATTCTTTTTAGTCAATGAAGTGAGTAGCACTGCTATCGAAGAAAATCTCTGAATGAATTTTCTGTAGTAGCCTGCTAAGCCTAGGAAACTGCGAATCTCTGACGCATTCTTTGGCTCAATCCATTCCTTAACCGTTGCTACCTTAGCTGGATCCACCTCCAATGCCACTGCTAGAAATTAGATGCCCCAAAAACGCTACCTTCTCCAACCAAAATTCACACTTACTGAATTTTGCAAACAACTTGCGACTCTGCAAGGCCTGCAAAACTGTACCCAAGTGCCGACGGTGCTCCTCATGGCTCTTCGAGTAAATGAGAATGCCGTCGATGAACACTATGATGAATTGATTTAGGTAGGGCTGGAATACTCGGTTCATAAGGTCCATAAATATAGCTGGAGCATTAGTTAGTCCGAATGGCATTACTAAGAACTCGTAATGCCCATAATTAGTCCTGAAGGCTGTCTTATGAACATCTGTATCTTTTACCTTCAGCTGATGATACCCTGATCGAAGATCTATCTTAGAGAACACTGTAGCTCCCTGCAACTGATCAAACAAATCCTCGATCCTTGGAAGTGGGTATTTATTCTTGATCGTTACATTGTTCAGTTCTCGGTAATCGATACACAGTCTCATGCTCCCATCTTTCTTCTTTACGAAGAGTACTAGTGCGACCCATGGTGAGAAACTAGGGCGAACGAATTCCTTGTCAAGAAGCTCCCGAAATTGGCACAACGCCTGGCACAAGATTGGCACAACGCCTGGCACAAGATCAATAACGAACTCCATCTCTCTCTCTGGTGGAAGGCCTGTGACGTCATCTGGAAAAATATCAGGAAAATCTCTTACTACTGGCACATTAGATATCGATGGAGTGGGTACGTCAGGTGCAGAAATAATACTAGCCAAGAAAGCCTGACACCCCTTGTGAATAAGTCTCCGTGCCTGCATGCAAGAGATCATGCGATGGAAATTCCTCCAACTATCTGGCTCAAAGAGAAACTGCTCCGTGCCCAAAGGTTTTACCAACACTGACCTTTTCTGGAAATCAATAAGAACTCTGTTCTTCGTCAGCCTGTCTATTCCCAAGATAATATCAAATGCTTGCATCGGCAACACGATTAGATTGGCATACACTAGGTGGCCTTGCAGCCCGAGATCGATGTCTCTGACCACGCTAGTAGCTGATAATTCTTCCCCTGATGGGTCTGTCACTGAATATCTCACGTCGAGTCCAATAGACTTGACGTCCAGATGGTTAGCGAACGTCTCCGAAATAAAAGAGTGAGTGCCCCTGAATCTATCAAGGCCTTCGTGGCTACTCTCTTTATGAAAATATTTCCTGAGAGACGTTGGTACAACATAAAAACTTATATCCCAAAAAATCTAATCTTAACCTCAAGCACAGTAGAAATCTCTATACCCAGTCACAAAAATTACTAACTAGCACACAAATAATCCCATATAAAATCGAAAAATGCATGGAAAAAATTATGCGGTGCTTAATTAAATAAGTTACCAGTCAATAGGGTCGTATCTGGGTTCGACTCCTTTGCTTGCATGGAAAACACTATTCCCTGGGTCGGTTGCCTCCACTGCGGGCAGTCTCTCAGCATATGATCGTTGGCTCCGCACTTGAAGCATTTGCCTGATCCAAATAAACACTGTCCCGGATGCTGGCGGTTGCACTTCAGGCACACTGGGTACTCACAGGGTCTCTGAGGAGCCTTCTGTTGAGGAATATGACCCTTGAATTTCGGCGGTCCCTGGAATGGTGTCTTCCCCTGCTGTCCTGGGAAATGTCTCTTAAACTGAGGTCGCTGCTGCTGCTGCTGAGGCGCCTGATAGGGCCTGTTGCCCTGTCTATCGACCTCAATGTCCCTCTGGTCTGCTCTGCCGCCAAAGCTCTCGACACGACAACTGCACAAGTTGTAGGACCAGCAACTCGAACATCACGGCGCAAGATCAGCCGCAACACATCTATAAAATGCCTCAGCTTCTCCCGGGCATCATTTGAATTAGAGGCACAAAGTGACACCCCCTCTCAAACTTCCTGACGATGTTTGCCACGCTGCTGTCTCCTTGTCGCAGCGACATGAACTACCTGGTCAGGCGATAGCGTACTTCTTCAGTGAAGTACTTGGAGTAGAAAACCTCCTTGAACCCATTCCACGTCAGTGTTTGTAAGTTCACTGAAACTGACGCGCTTTCCCACCAAAGCCTGGCGTCTCCAGTCAACAAGAAGGTGGCACATCTAACTCTGTCTACATCCTGCATGCTCCATAAATGCAAAGATTACCTCGATGGACTTAATCCATCCTTCCGATATCATCGGGTCAGTAGTCCCCGAGAACTCCTTCGGATCCATCCTCTTAAACCTCTCATAAACTGCCTCCGGTCTGGGCCTCACCCCTCTGTCTACTGCAGTCTGGTTCCCCGGAAACTGTGCGAAGAACTGGGTCATCCCTGCAAGCATCTGAGCATGCATATCTTGGGGTGGACGAGGGGGGGTGACCTTCTCCCCATCCTGGGCTTCCCTATTCCCATCGCCTGCTTCACTCACAATCCTACGTCTGGGAAGCATACTATTCCAACATTTATCCAACACGTAAACCCAACATGCATGAACATCATATCAATATCAGAAGATGCACGTAATTTGAATTTAAACATGCACATGCTGAAATAATGACTGAATACATATTACATGAATGAGTTTAAAACTTTAAGACTTACAGACTTGAGGTGTGACTTCATGAGCTTCTCGCAACTGGCAGTAGGCATAACCCTTTACAAGAACCTGGCTCTGATACCAACTGTCACGTACCGTACTTTTAAACTACTTTAAAATTTGCGGAAAAATAAAAATTTTCTTTATTAAATAGAAACCTTCAAATTGTGATAACAATAAACTGATCATTCAAAATATTTGCAACGAAAAGATCACACATAAAGTTTGCTAAAAACACTTGTTGAAATATCGTAAACAAGAGTATTTGAAACATTGCATAATATCTTAAAAACATGGGCGATCCTCGGGTTTAGCCTCCTGCTCAGTCCAAGTCAGCTCATTGGTCCCCACCCCTCGTCTCCTCAAATTCATCATCACCTGCATCGATCAAGTCTAGTGAGTCTAAAGACTCAACACGTATAAACTGGATATAACAAGTAATACGTAATAAAATCACATGCATCTTTAAAGTAGAGCGTACATACTTGAAACTTGAAGGTAATAGCATAAACATACTTGAAACATGAACGTAATAGCATAAACATAGACGTGCCATCATCATAAAACTTTTCATAAACATGCTTGCTTCATACATAGTTGAACATACATAAACTTCATCATTTTGCGTAGAGATATGTTTCAAAGCAAGTGACCCATACATAAATGTGTCTGATCAGACTAAACCACACTACTGGACTGAGAGGGAAAATCCACTGCTACATACTTGAGATCTCCGATCATGCTTTACCGGGTGGATTGGTCCCTGGTCATGTTTTACCGTTTTTCCAATCCTGATTTAAACTCAATCATGCTTTACCGGGGTAGAGAGGTCCTCGACCACGTTCACCGACTTCCAAACCAGTTCATAATTTTGTCACAAGACATTTAGCATACCTCAAAAACTTAAAAGTATTTTCCTTTGCACGTCGAACATACTTACTTGGCGTTGAGGGATTCGTTGGATCTAACTTGGGGCCACTGCTACACGTACTAACATGAGTTCAAACACTTATCTTTCATAACTTAGACGTATTAGTCATGCTCACACCCAAAATGACAAATTTCCTTATGACGTTCTAAATCTCTCGGGACTTGACCTCGTTTAATCATCGTACTAAATCATGACATTAAAACCCCAAAACAATCCCTAAAAAAAATTTAAATTTTTTTAAAGGACACGGACCCCGTGTAAGGGTCCATGTCGGGATCCATGTAGATGCTGGAAATTCGCATTTTGAAGGAAAAATGGACACGGACTTCGTGTCGGGGTCTGGGAATGGGTCCGGGTAGCTTCTGAACTTGCAAACTCGCGAAAATCCACGAACTTATTGATTCATTCTTCAAATCGAAGCCTAGGGACCATGAACTAACACCTCGAAACTCATCCTAGGATGCTATTACATTGATTCAAACCCGTACAAACATCTCAAACGTCCCCAAGCATCGACAAGCAACTTCAATACAACAATAACCCGTAATTTGACATTATTTTGCTTCTTACGACTTCTATTACATCCCAAGCCAATCTCGACCCAAACGAACCACCGAATAATACCTAATTACATCCCATAATATATCTAAATGCAGTAGCACAAGCCCGGCAGTGCCCAACGAAGCCTGCAACTCAAAAACTTCAAAACATGATGTACATCATTTTCATAAGATCGCAGGTTTGAGCAGTCACACGACAACAACCATAACTCACTCGTTTTTATCCAAATATTTTGAATTTACTGTCCAATCGAAGGTATCAAAAAGTTCTACGTTTCATATGTTTAAAGTTTTTCCCGAAAATCGACCGAAAAGTCGCAATATATAAAATTACAGAAAATTTTGAGTTTTCAGATCTAAAATCGTTTCAAAACCGATCAAACAATTTTTTGCTCAAACGTTTTACAACATACATGGATTTTTACGCATAATAAACATAAGGACATATAATATAACAAGATCGATGGAAAAAAAAAAAGATTATACATGCCTTTTAATATTTTAAACCCACGATACGGCGATACCGAAGTGGAAACAGTTTGAGGGTTGATCCGGGACGATTTGTGGCTCACTTTCTTGAAGTAATCCAACGAAAATATGCAAAACTTTGACAAGGGTAGAGTTGCTGCTGGTTTTCACAAAGAACCCTTGCTCTCCTCACACAAAAACTGAATCGGGGATGAAATGAAAGTGTGTGTGTGTCGTGTGTTTTGTGTAAAAACGTGTGTGTGCTTTTTGTGTGTGTGCGTATTTTATAAATACAATCAGGGGAAAATTGCTTAAATCAATAATTAACAAGCTAATTAAATGTTAATCCCACTATTTTACCAAAAATCTCCTAATTAAAATAAAATATACTATTGACCACTTTTAAAGTTTAAAATCTCAAAATCACTTAATAAATTATATTAGGCTTTTAAAATGCTAAAAACTAAATAAATCATTTAAAATATCTCATTCTTAACTTAAATAAAATACCACATTTTAAAATTGCCAAAATCGTCGCCGGTCCCTATTCCTTGATCCCGCATCGAATAATCGTTTGAAACGTAAAACTCAAGAGAATATTTTAAGGTGCATCACATAAACATAAATAATTTATAATAATGCAAATTACACAAATTATGCATCACTAAATTCATTTTAAACTTAATTAGATAATTTAACAATTAAATAAATGCATGGGTTTTACGTGTACTGATTTTGGGCTCTACAGATGCTTTGTAATTATTTGTCAAAAAAATTGGAAGATTCATGAGAAGAAACCAAGGAAATTTCCAAAGACAGTAAATCGTTCCAAAGAAGAACCTAATGCTTGCTACAACTGTGGCAAAATTGGTCATTTCATTGCTGACTGTCCCAAGCCTAAGAAGGACAGTCGTGGCTCAACTGAGAAAGGAAAGAAATTTTATGAGCATAAAAGAAGATCGAAAGATAACTAGAAATCTTACAGAAAGAAGCATGATGTGCTTCTAGCTGAGGAAAGCAAGTCAAAACGGGCAGAATCTGACAGTGATGATTCAGATTCTGAGAACTTGAGCAGTGACGATGATGAAGAAGTCAAGTGTCTAATGGCTGATGACATAGAACTGGAGTCAACTAGTCAACAGGTATTTGACTTTAGCTCAACTGATTTCAAACGAGATGAACTCATTTCTACATTTCATGACATGGTAAATGAATATTACAAGCTTGCCTTATCTTTTGTAGATGCCAGAGCAAAGCAAACTGATCCCAAAGACAATAAAACTAAAACTTATGAATCAGTTGATCTGTTTAGTCTTAAACGGGACATTGCTGAGCTCAATGCTGAAAGAAGCAAGAATCAATCAATGATTCAGCAGTTGATGCTTGAAAATTCAAAGCAAACCGAGCTTATTAAAGCATGGAACAAATCATCTGTTACATTAGCTGAAATACAAAATAAGCAAAAATTAGTTACTGATAAAACTTGTTTAGGCTTCAGCGTCCAAGATGAAACTTCCACCAGTGATACTCAACCAAAACTGAATATGAACAAAGGGCAATATATACGCTTTGTAAAATCAGTTGTGGTACAAGAACAAATAGAGCCAAGTAAACCAGTTATACAGCCTATTGAAAATAAGAACAAGGCTAGAAGATATGGTATTGGTTATAGCCCAAAAATTTTAACTGACCCACAAAGTCAGTCATCAAAAAGTTTCAGTAATAAATACTTGAACTATTCAAATGGCTACTCCAATTACTATAACAGCAAGCCAGTTCAGAAAAGATATCGGCTGAATAACTAGTTGAAAAACGTTAAAAATCATATTGCTTCATCTGCACACTACACATAAAGCACACACAAGCCGAAAAAAACTATCTGGAACACAACAACTGGAAAGTCAGTTAGACTTGTCCAAGTCTGGGTTCCTAAAGGACTAATCAGTTTAGGACCCAAATAGTTGTGGGTACCAAGATTATAAATTGTGTGTGATTGCAGGTCACAGGTACAAAAAAAAAATCAATCTGGTATCTGAACAGTGGATGCTCGCGTCATATGACAGAGGATGCAAGTTTTCTATCCCAACTGAACAAATACACTGTCCAAACATCAGTTTTGGAGACAACTCCAAAGGAAAAACTGTGGGTAAGGGTAAACTTATCCACGATAATTTTACGATTAAAGATGTTTTATTAGTTGAAAATTTGAAGTATAACTTGATTAGCATCAGTCAATTATGCGACAATAAATTCTAAGTTCAGTTTGACAGACATACTTGTTCAATTAGAGACTCAAATGATAAAGTCATCCTAACTGGCAATCGTTGTGGGAATACCTACAAAGTCAGTTGGACTGAACAACCTTATGCACCAGTTTATATTAAAGTTTCCAAATCTTCTAAAAACTGGTTGTGGCATAAGAGATTGAACCACCTAAACTTTAAATCTATTGCCTATCTAAGTAACCATGATCTTGTAACTGGTTTGCCCAAAATAGATTTTTCAAAAGATAAAATTTGTTTAGCATGTCAGTTTGGTAAGCAAGTAAGATCTTCATTTAAAAACAAGGGTTGTAATCATTTTCCTGATGCTTAGAACTGCTACATATGGATCTTTTCGGTTACACTCAAAACAGATCAATGATTAACAAGAATAATGTTAAAACACCTTATGAGATCTGGCATGGACGCAAAAGTGTGGTTTCTTATTTCAAGATATTCGGCTGCAGATGTTTTATTCTTGACAATGACAAAAATCATTTAAAAGCCTTTGATGCTAAATACAGAGGGAATATTTTTGGGATATTCTTCAGTTAGTAAAGCTTACAGAC
The DNA here is from genome assembly GCF_025594145.1 of Primulina tabacum. NCBI lineage: Eukaryota > Viridiplantae > Streptophyta > Magnoliopsida > Lamiales > Gesneriaceae > Primulina > Primulina tabacum. Next base: position 10,715,458 of record NC_134556.1, on the reverse strand, counting down.
TTTTTAAAAAATGCACTTTGAATGTAGAAGAGTCTATTCATGTTGTATTTGATGAATCTGTGCTAACTGATAAGCCAACTGATCCAGTTGAGCTATTTGATATACATATATCAGTTTGGAGGATGATAATGAAGAGGAGAATCATATTAATCGAAACATCCTTCAAACACTAGAACCAGAAGTCCTGGATCAATCAGTTGAACAAGAAATTATTTCTGATAATCAGTTGGTGGAGAAAAATGATAACAAACATTTACCAACTGATACAGCAGCAACTGAAGCTGAAGAAAACATTAAGTTTCCAACTGAAGCAGTTGCTAAGATGGATGCAACAAATACTGAATACAGATGGAAGAAATCACATCCACCAGAACTGGTGATAGGTAATCCATCTGATCCGGTAAGAACGCGAAATCAAATGTTTAATTTATTTGTTCATTCTTCTTTGTTTTTTCCTAACTGAAACCTAAGAAAACTTATGAAGCTCTTGCTGATCCTAACTGGATAAATGCAATGCAAGAAGAGCTAAATCAGTTTACCCATAACAATGTTCGGAACTTAGTTCAAAGACCAGTTTCTAAAACCATTATAGGTACAAAGTGGGTATACAGAAACAAAATGAACGAAGATGGTTCAGTTGTGTGCAACAAAGCAAGACTTGTAGCAAAAGGGTATAGGCAAGAAGAAGGAATAGATTACGATGAAATTTATGCACCAGTTGCAAGACTGGAGGCAATCAGAATATTCCTTGCCTATGCATCTTTAAAGAACTTTAAAGTTTACCAGATGGACGTGAAGAGTGCATTTCTGAATGGTCAGTTGCAGGAAGAAGTATATGTTGAACAACCATCAGGTTTTGTTAATCACTCTCTTCCTGATCATGTCTATCATTTGAACAAAACCTTATATGGTCTTAAACAAGTTCCAAGGGCTTGGTATGAAACACTTTCAAAATTCCTAACTGATCATGATTTTACTTTTGGATCAGTTGATAAGACATTATTCAAATTCACTAAAAATGATCACATTTTACTTCTGCAAATATATGTTGATGATATTATTTTTGAGTCAACTAACCACAAATTATGTGAGAAATTTACCAAGTTAATGTAGGAAAAACTCGAGATGGGTATGATGGATGAACTAACATTTTTCCTTGGTCTGCAAGTGAAGCAACTGGAGACTGGCATCTTTATCAGTCAGACCAAATATACGAAGGAATTGCTTAAGAAATTTGGCATGGAAACATGTTCAGGTGCAAGTACTCCTATGAGTTCATCAATCAAACTAGACAATGATTAAGGGGGAATATCTGTTGAGACGACATTATACAGAGGTTTAATAGGTTCATTATTGTACCTAACTGCTAGTCGTCCTGATATTGTATTTGATGTTTGCACGTGTGCTAGATATCAGGCAGATCCTAAGCAATCGCATTTTTCAGCTGCCAAACGCATTTTAAAATATCTTAAAGGCACACAAAATGTGGGTTTATGGTATTCTAAGGATTCTTCTTTCAATTTATTTGGATATTCAGATGCAGATTATGCAGGAATGTAAGCTAGATCGTAAAAGCACAAGTGGATCATGTCAGTTTCTAGGAGACAGACTGATCTCATGGTTCAGCAAGAAGCAAATATCCATAGCAACTTCCACAACTTGAAGCAGAGTATCTTGCTGCTAGAAGCTGCTGTGCACAAGTGATCTGGATTCAACAACAACTGAAGGACTATGGAGTCATTGCAAAAGAATATCCAATATTTTGTGATAATACAAGCACGATTGCAATTACATACAACCCAGTTCTTCACTCCAGGACTAAGCACATTGATGTTAGGCATCACTTCATTAGAGATCATGCTCTGAAGAAAGAAATAAGGCTGGAATACATTTCAACTGAACAACAAGCAGCTGACATTTTCACCAAACCATTACCAGAGACTAAGTTTTCTCATTTTCGCAATATTCTTGGTTTAATTGATTATCTTAATCTTTGATGATGATATGTCAGTTGTCATTTTATTTTATATAACTGTTCAGTTAGTCATTATAAGTTGTCATTTTTATTTAAATAATAACTGTTCAATTAGTTATTGTCTGTTAATTATTTGTCAACTAATATCAATTCATTTGCAGATAACGAAAGAACAATGAATCGAAACAAAAAAATTTATTGATAAAATCTAAACCAAGTTACACGATTCATCTCTGTTCCAGCGACATCTTGCCAAAGAGTCAACCAGTTAGTCAAATCATGACTTTTGATTCTCTTGAAGGCTTCTGAAGAAGAAATACTGATGCGAACGCGGGTGGTCAAGCTCCAAGGAAAGCATGGGATCCATTAGAGTTGCCAGAGGGACCAATCACGAGGGGACGTCTGAAGAGATTCAAAGAAGCATTGAATAGGCTTATGAGAGCTATCAAGGAGGGCTTACATGCAAGGAGCAAAGTGCCGAAGGGTTCGTGATGTATGGGAGTAAGTTCGGGAACCAAAGGAATATTATTCAAGCATATTTTGAAGGACCGAGGCTACACTGGACCCGAGCACGAACTTGTACACGGGGTCCGTGTACATCACACCGAGAATGAAGAAATCCAGAGTCTACACGGATCCAGGCACGGACCTGTACACGGGGTCCGTGTCCATCACAGAGCCTACACGGACCCAACTCCGGACCTTGACACGGGGTCCGTGTATGAGACGGCTTGGCGAGAAACTTTACTTCTTTAGCGTTTTGATTTGTTTGGTAACTAGATATTGTTATCCTTTTGATATGTAAAACATAATGGACAAAAATCAACACAATTATTCAGATTATTTGATATTTTTATCCAAGTTTTAGAGATTTTTCTCTCAACTTTTTCAAGGCTCTCGCTTTGTAATCCAAAATCAAACTTATCAAAGTTTTTAACTTTGTGGCGTTTGTCGATCGTTCTTGCAAGGATTTTCATAGGCTTGTTCTTTGAAGGTTCATTGTAATTTCGATTGTTTTCATCGTGATTCTTTATTACTAAACCTCGTAGTTTAGGGGTGACAATCACACCATACTTGATTCAAAAGATCGGGACAAAACAACACGAATTCCTTGTTCGTTATTAAATTGAGGGCGCGATTCATATTTAATCGTGTTTGCTTTTTCATTCGCACGAGGGTTCACATCATTTGGTATCAGAGCTTAGATTCATTGAATTCAAGTAAGTATCTTGTTCTTCAATTGTCAGATTTGTTTATTTCTTCGTTTGTTTCCAGATCTGTTTTGGTTTATCGTTCTTCGTCTTTTCACGAATCTGTATTCTCGAAAAAGGTTTGATTTTTATTTTTTTCTTGGTGATTTTTGAGATATAATCAGCCAAAAAAAAAAAAGAATACAAAAAAATCCGAAAATCACCATTGTTTCTTTTGAGTATCTTGTTCTATTTCCTTTAGAGAGTCATATTCAATTGCCTCTCACATTCAAAAAAAAAATTATTTATCTTCAAATTACTTGTCTACGCAGTATAAGTGAGTCGATCACAATTGTTCACGAGTTGGACTTGATTGTTTGATATACAAATACAAAGCTTGAGCACACTTTCGAGAATACTATCAAATTTGAGTGAAAAACACTTGAGTGCGAGTGCATTTTCTTTGGAGTGAACGGTGAGTATTTTTTGTGAGCAAAAAAATAAGAGAGGAGTGACGAGCGACTTTCTTTGGAGTGACCGTGAGCATTTGGGTGAGGAACATTTTGTTTTCTACTAACGTTTTCTTGCAGGTACAAATTTGAAATTAAATGGAGAGGGAGGTAGGAGATAGTTCGAACCCGGGGTTGTCTAAGGTTCAAATGGAGGCGTTGTTTGGGCATTTTAGTCGAATGATGAGGGTTGAGTTTGAGCCATTACATGAGAGGATGAGTAGGCTTGAAGTTAGTACTAGTGGTGGTAAAACTAAGTCTAAAGATTTGGGTAGAGGAGAAGAAGAGGAGGAGTATGATTTGGGAGGAGACGAGGAGAGTCAAAATGAGAATTGGGGTAGGAATGGAAGAGGTAGAGGATTTGGGAGAGGAAGAAGAGAATCTGTACGGGGTAGATATGATGGGAATAGGGAAGATGGTAACATGGGTAGTATTAAGATGAAAATTCCTTCGTTCCATGGAAAATCTGACCCGGAGGCATACTTAGAATGGGAAAAGAGCGTAGAGTTTGTATTTGAATGTCACCACTATTCCGAACAAAAGAAGGTTAGGTTGGCGGTGGTGGAATTTCTAGACTATGCTCTCATTTGGTGAGATCAATTAGTGACCACTAGAAGGAGGTATAATGAGAGACCCATTGAAACTTGGGATGAGATTAAGAGGGTCATGAGGAAGAGGTTTGTGCCCAATTATTATTATACGGAGATGTTTAAGAGGCTACAAACTTTGAGGCAAGGGTTGAAGAGTGTGGACGACTACTATAAGGAGATGGAAGTAGTCATGATTAGGGCAAATATTGACGAAGATAGTGAGGTGACGATGGCTTCGATTTCTTTGTGGTTTGAACAGGGAAATACAGGATCAAGTGGAGCTCAGGCACTACTTGGATCTAGACGAGATGGTGCAAATGGCCATAAAAGTGGAACAACAACTCAAGAGGCGAGAAGTTGGCCGCACTAATCAAGCTGGGGGTTCATCATCTTCTTGGCGATCAAATGTGGTGAAACGTGAGGAGAATAAGGTGGTGACCAAGCCCAAGGTTGAGACCAAACAAGATGCGCCTAAACAAGGAGTGCAAGGTAAATTTGAAACTCCTCTTACTCGAGCTAGAGATACTAGATGTTTTAGGTGTCAAGGGTTGGGTCATATTGCTAGTGAATGTCCTAATAAAAGGGTGATGATTTTAAATGACTATGGTGAGTATGAATCGCATAGTGAGGGTGATGATGATGATGAGATGCATGCATTAGAAGATCCTGATGAGGGATATGAGGCGGTTGTAGGTGAAGCACTAGTGACTAGGCGAATCATGAGTGCCCAAGTCAAGGAGGAGGATACTAACCGAAGGGAGAACTTGTTCCACACTAGGTGTTTTGTAAATCAAAAGGTTTGCAATCTAATCATAGATGGGGGGAGTTGTACCAATGTGGCTAGTAGTGAGATGGTGGAAAAATTAGGTTTACCTACATTAAACACCCTCAACCATATAGGCTTCAATGGTTGAATGATTGTGCGGAGGTGAAGGTGAACAAACAAGTGTTGGTGTCTTTTTCTATTGGGAAGTATGTGGATGAGGTCTTGTGTGATGTGGTGCCCATTCATGCTTGTCATATCTTTTTGGGTAGGCCGTGGCAATATGATAGGCGGGTGACACATGATGGGTTCAAGAATAAGTACTCATTTGTATTGAAAAAAAGAATCCATTGTATTACTTCCATTGTCCCCAAAGCAAGTGTTGGAGGACCAATTGAAAAAAAAAAAAGAGATGAGGCCGAAAAAAGGAGTGAACAAAAAAGTGAGATGGCCTTTGAAAACAAAAATGAGATAGCAATACAAAACAAAAAAGAGAGGAAAGAAAATGAGAGGAAAGAGGCCAAAAAGAAAATATATATGGCCCAAAAAGGTGAGTTGAAACAATTGTTGCACACACATGAACCACTTGTGTTAATGATTTATAAGGAGATCCTCCTTAACACAAGTGATATAGCCGGGTCCCTTCCGAGCATTGTTGTTTCACTTTTGCAGGAGTTCGATGATATATTTCCGGAGGAGCTACCTCAAGGACTACCACCATTGAGGGGGATTGAGCACCAGATTGATTTTGTACCCGGGAGTGCATTGTCGAATCGTCCAGCTTATAGGAGCAATCCGGAGGAGACTAAGGAGCTTCAACGACAGGTAAGTGAGTTGTTAGATAGAGGTTTTGTGCGTGAGTCCATGTCACCTTGTGTTGTACCTGTTTTATTAGTTCCTAAGTAAGATGGCTCATGGCGTATGTGTGTAGATTGTAGGGCAATTAATAATATAACCATCAAGTATAGGCATCCCATACCTAGACTAGATGATATGTTAGATGAATTGCATGGTGCTTGTATCTTTAGCAAAATTGATTTGAAGAGTGGTTATCACCAAATTAGGATGAGGGAAGGTGATGAGTGGAAAACTGCATTTAAAACCAAATATGGGTTATATGAGTGGATGATCATGCCTTTTGGATTAACTAACGCTCCTAGCACCTTTATGAGGTTAATGAATCATGTCTTGCGTGCATACATAGGAAAATTTGTTGTTTTTTACTTTGATGATATCCTAATATATAGCAAAGACTTGGATGAGTATGTTGGTCACTTGAAACTTGTGCTAATCACACTAATGGCTGAAAATTTATATGCTAACTTTAAGAAATGTGATTTTTGTACAAGCAAACTTGTCTTTCTTGGTTTTGTGGCAAGCTCACAGGGGATACAAGTTGAAGAAGACTTGTAAGTTCTATTCGAGATTGGCCATCGCCTACTACTGTTGGTCAAGTCCGAAGTTTTCATGGACTTGCAAGCTTCTATAGGAGGTTTGTTAAGGATTTTAGTACACTGGCAGCACCGATGATGGCGGTAATCAAGAAGAACGTTCCATTCCATTGGGGCGAGGAGCAAGAGAAGTCCTTTAATATTATCAAGCAAAAATTAATTAATGCTCCTTTACTTGTTTTACCTGATTTTGCTAATACTTTTGAAATTGAATGTGATGCTTCAGGTGTAAGTATTGGTGGAGTGTTGATGCAAGGTGGGCGGCCGGTGGCGTACTTTAGTGAGAATCTCAATGGGGCAGCGCTGAACTATCCTACGTATGACAAGGAGTTCTACGCGCTCGTGAGGACCCTAGAGACGTGGCAACACTACTTGAGGCCTAAGGAGTTTGTGATTCATACGGATCATGAGTCTCCAAAGCACCTTAAGGGTCAAAAAAAGCTGAACAAGCGGCATGCCAAGTGGGTGGCATTCATAGAGACATTCCCCTACATAATCAAGTACAAACAAGGTAAGGAAAATGTAGTGGCCGACGCACTATCACGGAGGTACGTACTAATCTCTACCTTGGAGTCAAAAATTTTGGGGTTTGAGCATGTGAAAGAGTTGTATGTGCTAGATGAGGACTTTAAGGGTGTATTTGAAACATATATGAATGATCCACATGACAAATTTTATTTGCATCATGGTTTCTTATTTAGAGAAGATAAGTTGTGCATTCCTAAATCTTCAATTCTTGAATTACTTGTTAGGGAAGCACATGGGGGTGGTTTGATGGGCCATTATGGTGTGGCCAAAACTTTAAGTGTATTGCATGAACATTTCTATTGGCCACATATGAAACGTGATGTTGAGTGAGTATGTAATAAGTGCATAACGTGTAGGCAATCTAAGTCTAGAACACAACCACATGGATTGTATACACCACTTCCCGTCCCTAGTTAACCTTGGGTTGATATTTCTATGGACTTTGTTTTGGGGTTGCCTAGGACCAAGAAGGGGAGGGATTCTGTATTTGTTGTTGTGGATAGATTTTCTAAGATGGCGCATTTTATTGCTTGTCATAAGACTGATGATGCTTCTAACATTGCAGACTTATTCTTTAGAGAAGTCATTAGGTTGCATGGTATGCCTAGGACTATCGTGTCTGATCGTGATGTTAAGTTTTTGAGTTATTTTTGGAAGACGTTGTGGGCTAAACTTGACACAAAACTGTTGTTCTCTACTTCTTTTCATCCTCAAACGGATGGACAAACTGAAGTTGTTAATAGAACATTAGGAACACTTTTGCGTGCTATACTTATAAGAAAAACTTAAAGAATTGGGAAAATTGTTTGCCTTTTGTTGAGTTTGCTTATAATCGCAGTGTGCATTCTACTACAAATTATTCGCCATTTGAGATTGTGTATGGTTTTAATCCTTTAACTCCGTTGGATTTGATGTCTTTACCTGTGAGTGAAAGGTTAAACATGGATGGCAAAAAGAAGGCTGGATTTGTTAGGAGTTTGCATGAAAAGGCCAAGGCCAACATTGAGAAGAAAAATGAGCAATATGCCAAGCAAGCCAACAAGGGGAAGAAGAAGGTGATATTTGATAAAGGTGATTGGGTGTGGCTGCACTTGCGGAAGGAAAGGTTCCCCGAGAAGAGGCGCTCAAAACTACTACCTAGGGGAGATGGACCATTCCAAGTCCTTGAAAGGATCGATGACAACGCCTACAAACTCGATCTACCAGGTGAGTATAACGTAAGTTCTACTTTTAATGTTAGTGATTTGTCGTTGTTTGATGTAGGTGATGAACAAGATTTGAGGACAAATCCTTTTCAAGAAGGGGAGGATGATGCGAACGCGGGTGGTCAAGCTCCAAGGAAAGCATGGGATCCGTTAGAGTTGCCAGAGGGACCAATCACGAGGGGACGTTTGAAGAGATTCAAAGAAGCATTGAATGGGCTTATGAGCTATCAAGGAGGGCTTACGGGCAAAGAGCAAAGTGCCAAAGGGTTCGTGATGCATGGGAGTGAGTTCGGGAACCAAAAGAATATTATTCAAGCATATTTTGAAGGACCGAGGCTACACGGACCCGAGCACGGACCTGTACACGGGGTCCGTGTACATCACACCGAGAATGAAGAAATCCAGAGTCTACACGGAACCCAGGCACGGACCTGTACACGGGGTCCGTGTCCATCACAGAGCCTACATGGACCCAACTCCGGACCTTGACACGGGGTCCGTGTATGATACGGCTTGGCGAGAAACTTTACTTCTTTAGCGTTTTGATTTGTTTGGTAACTAGATATTGTTATCCTTTTGATATGTAAAACATAATGGACGAAAATCAACACAAATATTCAGATTATTTGATATTTTTATCCAAGTTTTAGAGATTTTTCTCTCAACTTTTTCAAGGCTCTCGCTTTGTAATCCAAAATCAAAGTTATCAAAGTTTTTAACTTTGTGGCGTTTGTCGATCGTTCTTGAACGGATTATCATAGGCTTGTTCTTTGAAGGTTCGTTCTAATTTCGATTGTTTTCATCGTGATTCTTTATTACTAAACCTCGTAGTTTAGGGGTGAAAATCACACCATACTTGATTCAAAAGATCGGGACAAAACATCACGAATTCCTTGTTCGTTATTAAATTGAGGTCGCGATTCATATTTAATCGTGTTTGCTTTTTCATTCGCATGAGGGTTCACATCAAATACTTTCAAGCACATTCCATTCCTTCATGAGCATCAAATGAATCAGTACATCATCTTTAACAAGCTCGGAAATATGAAAGACTTCAGCACGTCTCTAATACTTCCTTGCAGTTGATCTCTGCTTAGCAGTAATAGGAAACTCATCACTATGAATTGATTGGAGGTCGTGAACCTTGGTCCAAGTGGACATAACTTTTGAAAAGACAAACTTTTCAAGAGCCTTCTTCAGTTTATCCGAACGATGAGGTGTCAATGCAAGATGAGGGACGTTGGAACTGCTTGAACAATCCATCAGTGAGTAGATGTTATTATCAAAGAACAATGGTCTTATTTATAGACATCCCTTAAAGAGACAGGAGGAAGACGAAGAGTCATCAGTTACCAAAATCGACTTAACTGATCCAGACTAAGTTTCTCTTACCCTTCTTTCATTTATATGCATTTATTGAGGGGGAATATCGAATAAAAATGGTTCACTGAGAAGTCAATAGTCAGTTGGTCCTTAATTGAAATGATTCAGCTCATAACTGGTCACTCAGTTGCTGACTTAACTGATCTTCTCCAATAAGTTAACAGATAAATCGATAAATATTCCATAATAAGTCACATAATTTTTCATGGACTGGAACGTGTCCCAAAATTTGAACAGTCACATACAAACGTACTTATCCTCACCCCATTTCAGTTCTTCTTCCTTTACTTGCAATTTCAACCTACAGAGCAAATCAACATTCTAAGCTTTATTTCACGCAGAAAATCAATTTTCTAATGGCAAACCAAGTTCACGCACACCTGCTGAATGCTGTGGATATTGACTTCGATTCAGTCCTGTCTGTTCAGGACGAGGCAATCAAGAATGTGTTTATCAAAATTGAAACTGCTGGATTGAAGCCATTTCCGGGACTTTCTTCCCAAGAAATCTACCCTAAGGAGATTCAAGATCTTTATGCCAACGGATTCATTTCTACTGACAAAAATATCACTATTGCTGTCAACAATCAGCTGCTGATGATAGATGAAGATTCCTTCAACAACCTCTTTCAGCTGCCAACTGATGGGCTAGCAAACTTCTCTGAGGTCAAATATTCTGATGTTGACGAGATGCAAACTCTACTGTCGACTGACGGTCGAAAAATCAAATTTTCCGATCTTAAGAAGGAACTGAAGACGGAAATCCAACTGCTGGCTGATATTGTGGCTAAAGGGCTTCTAGAAAAGGCATGATCCTTTGCTGCACTTACTTTGGAAAAATTCCAAGTCATGACTGCCATCATGACTGGCAAAAGGATGAACTGGAAGGGGATTATCCTCACCCTATTGAAGAATATGTTTCAGTCCTCTAAGCAGTCCAAGGGATTTTCCGTACAACTCAGCTATCTACTGAAAGTCAAGGGCTTAGTGGGTGACTCATCTGAGAGATCATCCAAATTTAAGATTTTCATTGCTAAGAGTGTTCATCTACCGAAGCTCAAGCTGGACATCTCTCCTGAAAAATTAGTCAAAGTGAAAAAAGAGATTGGGATGAAGGGGGCTCCCAAATCAGTTAATAAAGCCAGAATGGCAATTCAGAAAAAGGCGCTTAAATGAAAACTGATCATCAGTGAGACTGACTCTGAGAAGACCCCGTCTCCCAAGATATCCAAAAAGCCCATGACTCAAAAGACAAAACCAGTGATGGTTGTGGGCACCATCCCATCTGAGAGGCTTATTCAATCTGGAGCTAAACAGCCGATCAAAGCTACTCCACTAAGAGCGATACCATTTGGAACGTCAACTGATGATCAGTTACCTCTAGCTGCTGCTCTCAAGAAGACTATCATCGAATCTGGTGATAAGAAGAAATCTGTTGGAGTTAAGGCTCTACTAATCACTATCTCCGGCCCAACCTCTCTGCCAGCTGCAAGACCTTAGGGGTTATTGATTCAAGAACAAGTTGATTCAACTAGGTCAGGACTGAGCATCTCTCATGTTCTGACTGATTCAAAGGGCAAAGAAAAGATGACTGAAGAGCCCAGACCAACCAACACCATTCAAACTCACATTGAACTTATCTTGAAGGAGGTCAATGAATTCTCTGAGGGTAAACTCAGAACTTATGATGAATGAGTGAAATTTAGAAGTGTTGTGTTTGCCAGGCAGTTGCAGAAGAAATCAGTTTTAAAGAAGTTCATTGCCTTGGAAACAATTGTTCTAAAACTGGTCAAAGCCGCTACAGTGGTTCAAGCACTGGAAAGAAAGAAATATTTCTTTGATCAGGTACGGGCAAAGAAGCTAAATCAGATTATTGGTCAACTACGCCAGAATTATGATCCCATCAGCCAAACTGCTCTTAATGACAAAGCAGTTCATGACCAACTGGACATGGATCTGTTATCTCTGCAGATGACGATCAAGAATTGGGAATTGGATCAGGAACTAATCATTCCAAAAGATTCCCAAGAACTTTCATCAGATGAGCTAGCTTATCAATCAACTCAACCAGAAAAGCCATCCAAGGACCTAGTTACTGACTCTGCTGAACAGGTAACTGATCCTTTTTCAAAGGATGCACACCAGTCAAATACTCGGTCCTTAACTGCTGAATCTGAACTCTACACGGACGCTGAATTGTCATTGGCAAATATTGATGAAGTCATCAAATCAGTTTCCTCTGATATTCAACTAACTTCTACTGAAGCAGTTGAAGAATTGTTCGCAACTAAAGAACCAGTTTTTCAAGGCCAATCTCAACCAACTGAAGAGCCACTTCAGTTGACTTCCACAACTGAACAGGCAGTTTTGAGAACTGAAGAAGCAATTCAGTCATCCGCTATGACTGAACAGATTATATTTGAAGAAGTCCCAGCTGAACAGCCTTCCATTATTTCAGCTATTCAGACAACTGAAGCATCAGCTGAGCCAACAAGTTCAAGAAACAGATGCTATTTCAACTGATCTTCCACCTGAAGCAACTTCGGACTCTGCTGCTGATCTAACTTCTTCTTCTCCACAGCCTCAACATGCACCTTTACCAGAAGATATTTCTGAAATGGTCAATCTAAACTAAAACAACTGACGGGGCCCTGGTAATCTTCGATTAAGAGAACAAAGAGCAGGAACCGGAAACCTCTGGAGCGATGTCTTCTGGCATCTCAATAGAAACTGAATCTTTGTTTGAAGAAATTCAGGCGATTCAGACCAACCTTGTCGGTATAGTGACTTCCATTTCAGATATCAAATCAACCCAATTTTTGCACACTATGAGGTTTGATTCTATAAAGGACAATACCATGAGAAAATTTCAGCAAATTCAAAAGGACTTCACTTCATTATTCCTTCAAATGGATGAACTTCGGAAAGACAGAGTTTCAATTGAAGCTCATTTCCAGACTCTAGCTTTGGTTACAAGACGCCTTAACTCTCTGGAAAGCACTATGTCCAAAAGAATTGATTTACTGCAAGATATACTATTGAATACGGTGTCTAATCTCTCCTCAGGTGTGCGAATCTTATCGAAAAAGGTTGATAAGTTTGACAAAAAGGGGGAAGAACAAGAACAAGGAAAGGATCAGCCAGAGAAATCTTCGAAGACTATCAAGAAGAAATAATTTGAATATTATTTCATTCCTTCATTCTTTTATTCTTTTATACTAATCTGTACATTGAAAGAGTTATTTTATCTACAATGAGTTCATTTGATCAGTATCAGTTCTTATTTTCCAATTTTTGTCAAACACCTAAAATGGGGAAGTTGTTGGAAACTGAATTTCAGATGTTTGACAAACTAAGCGTCTAACTGATCTAAAAAGAATGATAACTGATCTAAAACATGTTGCCATTAACTGAAAAAAAACACGCATACTTTCGAAGGCAACTGAACCAGCAACTGAACTACACAGACAACTGACTGATCAGTTGAAACTGATCAGTTGCTACAAACAGTTGTGAGCTTCTCAAATACATTCTATCAGCTGATCCCTCAACTATACACGTCATCAGTTAAGACATTCAACCGACAAAAGCTGACTGCAACAAGTAGTGGGATCGCCGCATTACAGAAAAGCTGCAGTGTACGACTGTCAGAAGAATGTTGGCGTGGCATGAAACGGATAGAAATGTTCAAATTGTATTTAATATTACAGTTGGATGGAAGCCTATAAATAACAGAGACAAGCAACTGAAGATAACACTCGAACTACTGAATCATTGAACATCTGAATTCTTGAGCACTCGAAATCTATTCAGTTACTCTACTGAAATATTTGTAAATAGAAAAGCTCACGCTTATTGTATACATTCTAGCTGCTAGGCTATAATTCGAGCTTTCAACACAAACTGTATTACTCGATCTAGAAGAGATCAGTTGTGTTAGATTTATTTAGTTCTATTGAGTTCTTAAAACTAGTTTGTAACTAAGAGTTACAGTTTGGCATTGTTAAGTCCAAAACTGAAGTGGGTCTGTACAAGTGTTTGTATCGATCAAAGTATTTTAGTGTATATCCTATCCTTGAGATAGAAGGGGTGACATAGGAGTGTCTGAAATCTCCGAACATCCATAAAATCATGTGTCTTATTATTTCAGTTTTTATTCTATCTATCAATCAGTTTATTTCCGCATAAATATTTTTTAACTGATTGATATTGACTTACACGATTCCCGAGCATCAGTTTATCGCTAAACTGACTCAACAGTTGAAAATGTTTTGAAAATTGTGTGTTTATTCAATCCTCCTTCTAAACACTCTTTCATCATTAATCGATCCTATCATTATTGTTTGTGTTCTTCGTTCCCTTTGCGTCGTAAGTTTTTTGTTGAAATCTTGTATTCTTGGGTTCGTGAATCTTGCGATTCTCGAAATTTCAGAGTCGTGTCTAGTTTTTTTTTCTTTTTTTTTTTGAGTTTGCAGCTATCCTTGTGCAACCCCCCCAAAAAAAAGTACCAAAATTTCGAAAATTTGTCATAAATTGGTTTTGGTGTTTTGTTCTGTTCTCTTGTGAGAGCAATATTCAAGTGTCTCTCACAATCAAAAAAAATTGTGCTATTATTTGTCATTGAATCTTGTTCTTATCTCTATTGGGAGTCATATTCAAGTGACTCTCACAATTAAAAAAAAATCAAATTTCTTGTTTTACGCAGTCCGTGCAAGTCAGTTTGCAAGTGTCGTGAAGTTTGAACTTGTGAGTTTGATGCACACAAGCTACAGAGCCAAAAGCATATCCTGCGAGAGACACTCAAAAAAATAGAGTGACATACTTGAGTGCGAGCGTTTATTTCTTGGAGTGACGTGCGAGGTATTTGAAGTGAGGACAAAAAAAAGAGAAAATAAAAGAGAGTCGAATGAATTTTCATTGGAGTCATCAGTGAGGATTCTTAGTGAGGAAACTTGATCTTTTATTGTTTTATACTAACCTTTTCTTGCATGTATAATGTTTGACAAAAGACAATTTCAAACAATCTTAAGAGGGTTGGATAGAGTGTGGGAGAAGGAATTTAAGCCTTTACGTGAGAGGTATAGGAGGTGTGAAGAAGAGGAGACATATAATATGCATGTTGATGAGAATAGATGAGGTAGTGAAGTTGAAGGAAGTAGAGCGTTGGATTTGCATCGTGATGATCTTGTGGGAGCAATATTCAAGTGTCTCTCACAATAAAAAAATTGTGCTATTATTTATCATTGAATCTTGTTCTTATCTCTATTGGGAGTCATATTCAAGTGACTCTCACAATTAAAAAAAAATCAAATTTCTTGTTTTACGCAGTCCGTGCAAGTCAGTTTGCAAGTGTCGTGAAGTTTAAACTTGTGAGTTTGATGCACACAAGCTACAGAGCCAAAAGCATACCCTGCGAGAGAACTCTTAAAAAAATCGAGTGACATACTTGAGAGCGAGCGTTTATTTCTTGGAGTGACGTGCGAGGTATTTGTAGTGAGGACAAAGAAAGAGAAAAAAAAGAGAGTCGAATGAATTTTCATTGGAGTGACCAGTGAGGATTCGTGGTAAGGAAACTTGATCTTTTATTGTTTTATACTAACCTTTTCTTGCAGGAATAATGTTTGAAGAAGACGAAAGACAATTTCAAACAATCTTAAGAGGGTCGGATAGAGTGTGGGAGAAGGAATTTAAGCCTTTACGTGAAAGGTATAGGAGATGTGAAGAAGAGGAGACATATAATAGGCATGTTGATGAGAATAGACGAGGTTGTGGAGTTGAAGGAAGTAGAGCGTTGCATTTGCATCGTGATGATCTTATGGGAGCAATATTCAAGTATCTCTCGCAATCAAAAAAAATTGTGCTATTATTTATCATTGAATCTTGTTCTTATCTCTATTGGGAGTCATATTCAAGTAAATCTCACAATTAAAAAAAATCAAATTTCTTGTTTTACGCAGTCCGTGCAAGTTAGTTTGCAACTTTCGTGAAGTTTGAACTTGTGAGTTTGATGTACACAAGCTACAGAGCCAAAAGCATACCCTGCGAGAGAATTCTCAACAAAAATAGAATGACATACTTGAGTGCCAGCGTTTATTTCTTTGAGTGACGTGCGGGGTATTTGTAGTGAGGACAAAAAAAAGAGAAAAAAAAATAGAGTCGAATGAATTTTCATTGGAGTGACCAGTGAGGATTCTTAATGAGGAAACTTGATCTTTTACTGTTTTATACTAACCTTTTCTTGCATGTATAATGTTTGACAAAAGACAATTTCAAACAATCTTAAGAGGGTTGGATAGAGTGTGGGAGAAGGAATTTAAGCCTCTACGTGAGAGGTATAAGAGGTGTGAAGAAGAGGAGACATATGATAGGCATGTTGATGAGAATTGACGAGGTAGTGGAGTTGAAGGAAGTAGAGCGTTACATTTGCATCGTGATGATGATAGGTGATGTGAAGAGAATAGTGGGTATAAAAACCGAGGAGAGAAAATCATTGCTAGGACAATGGAGAAGTCGAGACTTGAAATTACATGATATGAATATCAAGGTACATTTAAAAAATCAATTCCTCTTACTTGTGATATTATATGTTGTAGGTGTTTAGGATCGGGCATGATATCAGCCAATGTCCATGTGGGGAGGTGACCATAGTAGAACCGTCTGTTGAGCCTGAACATCAAATTGTGGTTAAGGTTGTAATTGAGCCTGAATCTAAGCTTGCGGTTGAGAAAGTTGTTGATGATAGTATTCCAATAGTTGGTGAGTCGAGTGATGTTAAACGGTGCATAGTGGAAGCTGAAACATTAGGTGGAGAAGAAGTGCACGATTTGTCTATTAAGGAAAAAGAGAGTAGGCAAGGAGGAACTATTGTACATCAATTTCTTGAGGAACAAAATGTTTCATTGGTCCAATTGAATCCAAATGTTCTTGAGGATCAATTGAAATTTATTCATGAATTGAGTGAAAAGAAATGTGAAATGGCCGAAATAAAGAGTGAGCGAAAAAGAGAGACGACCATAGAAAAGAAGAAAGAAAGAAAAGATGAAAAAGAAAAAGAAGCTAAAGAAAAATAAAAATAAAAAGAAAAGAAAATAATTTAAAGACCCAAAAAAGTGAGGTTGAGAGTTACTTAATTTTGTATAAACCCCTTAAAGTACATTTGTACAAAGAGGTTTATTATCACTGTGATGATATCGTCGGTTCAATCCCGAGCATTATTATTTCACTCTTACAGGATTATGGAGATGTCATGACGAGGAGGCGAGCAAGAACTGATGGTGGAGGAATGCCATGTGTTGATCAACATGATGTTGGAAGTAATCAAGGTGAAGAAAGGTTAGTTGCCAACACAACAACCATGAGGTATGACTTTCATCCTAATCTTAATTCATTCTTGTGTTGTATTCAAGAATTTGGAGTGAATGTTGAAAGTGTGATGTCCAAAGCGTCTAACTTTGAATTAACGATGTTGTCGAGGAGTCACAAAGTTGAGAGTGGTAAGGCATTGATTGAGTTAAGTTCAGATTTTATTGATTTTGATTTCTCAAAAGCTTTCAAATTGATTAAACTTAGTCATGACAATGAATTATATGCATTAGACTTAAATCTGTGTGTTGTGTTAAAGGATTGCATGAATGGTATATTTGGCATGTTATATTGGCATGATTATTATTTGATTGGTGATGGTTATGAAGATTATATGTGTAACGTCCGAAAAACCAAACCTACATAAATCACATGCATGCAAAATTATTTTAATTACTTAATTATTTTATTTAATGGATCTAAATGCTTGCAAGATATTTATTAAATGATTAAATGTATGATTGCATGAAAATGATTATATGACACCGGGAACGACTAAGACAAGAATATTTTTTTTCATTAAATAATTGCAAGGCTTCCTAATATGATTAAAAATGATTTAATTTTTCTAAAAATATTGGATTTCGAATTATTTTACGAGTCGAGTTCTATTTTACCCGAGAAGACGGTTTTAGGCAAACAAAAGACTTTTAAAATATAAAATGCATTATTTTTGAAAAGTAATTTTAATAAACTTTTAGTATTTAATTAAGTAAGCGTTATTGGGTCCAATTTAACTAAATTGAGTAAGGCTCAATTGCTCCTAAGCTTGCAAGCCCAAAACTCAAGACCATTAGCATGCAATTAAATTTATAAAGATGTAAACCAAGTGTTTATTAACCCCATAAACACTTCAATCAGCCAAAAACACACACTTTTCACACAGTATAATTCAAAAATTAGGAAAGGAAGAAAAGCTATGATTCTTCGTCGTCCAGTCGTCCATCTCCGCAACTTCGCCAACGATTGAATATTCGAGCGTTATAAATGCAAAGGCACGTTTTCTAAACTCATTTAAGCATAATTCAAATCAAAATATTCATGTTTTAATTTTTTATGCATGGAAAATACATTTCTACAATTTATTCGTCGTTACGTCAAATATTTTTAAAAGTTTCAACGCTTTTACGTATATGTGATCATGGTATGATTTCCAACGAGTACACTACAAAGGTAGGATGAAACATGAATGGAATATGATTAAACTAAAGGGAAACTAAAGGGAAACGCATGCTGGAAATCGAGGGGTAGGCTAAGGAGAGAAGCCTAGGGCTTCTAGGTGCAAACCTTCATACTAAGATTTAAGAGGGTACGGCCTGGTGCAAGGGGACTCATGGCTTGGACAGGGCTTGGGTTGGGGCCTGGGATGGACGTGGGTCAGGGTTAGGAAGAGTCCTAGCATGGCTAGAACTCCTTGGTCGCAGCCTAGGAGGAGTCCCTTAGAGCAAGGACTCCTCGCGCGGCTGTGGAGGGCAGCAGTGGCCAAGGGGGCTCGTTCCTAGGGCTGGGCGGCTCATAGTCGTTACTTTATGGTCTAAGGAAGATTGTAAAGGGTTAGGGTAGGGGCTAGTGTGGCTTGGTTTGGTGATGGCTAGTGGAAACGTGAGAAAGCACCTTGGGCATGCGAGGCCGCTGTTCTTGATTCAGGCGGCTTGCTGCATGGGTTCAGGGGCCTAGGCTGGGCTTGGTCCAGGTCGGTGAGAGTCAGGTGTGCTTGGTGATGGCTCGGGTAGGAGAGTCCTAGTTCACAAGGAGTCCTAGTTTGTGGAAGGGTTCACGCGCGCAGATTTTGTTCTCAAGGGCAGAAGCTTTTTGATCGGGCTAGGGGTGGTTCTTTGGGTCAGGGTTGGTCAGTAAGGTTCCTAGATGGGTTGGCTCGGGATTGGCTGGAGGTGGCTCAGGCGTTGCTCGAGTAAATAGGGAGATGGCTCGGTATGTTTGATTAAGGGTCAAAAACGAGAATTTAATAAGAAAAATTGGAACCATGGGTCCAGGGGTGTGGCTCATGGCTAACAAGGATACTTTAGATAATAAAAAATCTATGTTTAAAATTTGGGATCAAAATATTTAGTTTGAATTTATTCAGGAATTAAACGGCTCACGAATTGTTAATTAAAAAGTCTCGAATTAAGCTGAATAAAATTACGGAAAAATTAGATTTAAACTTAAATAATTATTTGGGATAAGCCCATGTCAATAATTGTAAGAAAAAGATAAAATCGAGAAATTTTACGTCAAGGGGCAAAAAGGTCATTTTACACTTGAGAATTTCGTAAAAAGCTTGGCAGTGTCCCGAAGAATCTTAACGCATGCTAAATGATATTTTATGATTTAGAATGATGATATTTATGAACATATGTTATTTTATGATTTATGGTAAATCTGTGTAATTTTTACTGTTAAAATGCTATTTTTGGAAATCTGTGATATTTTATGCTTTTAAAGGAAAATGAAAAAATATTTTGAGGGATGTGAATTGAATGTGACGAATGATATATAATATGTGGGGGATCCGTTTTAAGAAGGAACGGTGAACTTATGATTTTGTGGGGATATCGTAAGGGACAATGCCAGAGAGACCCGTGTACAGGACAAGGCCACATAGGGACCCCGACGATCGTATTTTCATGACTGAGCCTAGTGCCCACCCCCATGGGCCATGTGGAGCTGAAGACTGATCAGTCGACCAAAGGATAAAAGCTAGTCACTTTCAAGGATCAAACTTCACCCAAAATGATAAAGGATTGAAAGCTTTACGATTAAAATGATTTTATGATATATGATTTATTTATGCTTAAAAGCTATTTTAAATGGTTTATTTATGTTTAAAAGCTATTTTAAATAAAAATATATAATTTTTAAATGCATGTGAATGTATATGTATTATTTGCTAATCATGTTTAGAACGTGCTGAGTTTTTAAACTCACTAGATTTGTATGATGTAGGATTTGATGATTTGAGGAGGCGCTGACGCTTGAGTGGATCGAGTGATGCAGTACACTCCCAATGGCATTTTATTTTCGCACTAGCTTTTTTGATAGAAAGATTTAAAATATTTAAGTTAATTATTTTATTAGGAATATTTTTATGCACTTGAGATTTCAAATGTTAAATTATTATGATTTATGAAAATGTTAGGTTTATTTTATTTGGTATTTTCAAGTTTATTGAAAAAAAAGGTCGAGGCCGTTTCAATATGGTTGGTTATAATTATTTTTATGATCATGATAAATATTGGGTTAAAGAGAATAAATTATTTGGTCCATATTCATTTCATGATTGACGTGTTCTTGAGACACATAATGGCGGCTTTATCGTTGATATACTCCTTCATTATATGTGTTGGTTGGATATTAAGAGGTATGTTAAGTGGCGTAGTGAAGGATGCATTGCATATAGGGAAAAGACACCTAAGCTTGATTATAATGTGTTGCATGAAGTAATTCTTATTGCTAGTGAACTATGGTTGTGCACATGTGTGGAAATTTTTGTGTTGTTAACTAGGTCTAAGAAAATGTGAAATTTAATTTTTATGATGCGTAATGAGTTATTATCATTATCATTTAATGTCAGTTGTTATTTTATGTTTGGTGTAATTGATGATTACATTGAGAGGGCAACCAAGGAGTTGGGATTCCAAAGAGTGATGGAGCACGTGGGTGAAAGCACCTACAATCTAGTGTTGAAAGGTAAGCATGTTTATAATTTAATTCTTTTATTTACTAACTTGCTTCGTTTTTGCGTACGTAGCCAAGATTTGAGGACAAATATTTTTAAAGAACGGGGGAGTATGATATGAATCTGGCCAGGCATAATGTGCTAAATCTTTCGATTCGAAGCTTCAAAGAATTCAGCATGCATAGCAATGAAGTTGAAAGATATTTCAATGTTATTCAAGTGCTAAATTATGAAGAAGAAGTCAAATCAAGACTCGGGACCCGAGAGCCCTGCGCTAACGGTCAAACATTACCGTCCCGACGCAAAAGCCGTTGTCTAGAAGGCGAAGTCCAGATAGCCTCGCGTTAGGGCGGCCAAAGATGACCGCCCCAGCGCGCCCATCCAGAAGCCTTGGCGCTAGGGCGGCCAAAAATTACCGCCCCAGAGCGCCGCCAGCGTGAAGGAATTCTAGTTTCCTAGTTGGAGACATAATTAGTTTGGTAAATAGATATTGCAATCTTTTAGGTTGGTAAATAATATATACACGAAAATTGGTCATTGAAAACAATGAATCCTTGAGTTTAATCATATTTTGTGAATTTTCTTTCAAATTTCAAAGCTTGGCTTTGTATACACCTTTGTGTGTTTCTCAAATCAAACTTAACAAAGTGTAACACTTTGTGGCATTTGTCGATTGTTCTTCACTCGGATTGTCAAATACGGGTTCTTTGAAGGTTCGTTTGAATTTCGATTGTTTATTTTCGCTAATATTTGTTGCTAAATTATTCGTAATTTAGAAGTAAATATTACAACCTTACTTGTTCAAAAAGATATAAACAACACAACAGTTTCTTTGTTTCATCGAATCGAGGGCGTGAATCCGTTTTTGAGCGTCTTTGATTTTCGTGGTCGAAAAATCGCATCAAGACCAAAGTACAAATTCATTATTAATAGAATCAAAAATAAATTATTAGACAAAAAGGTGTTCGACTACTTTGATCAGGACTTTAAGTTATTGGATTTTTGTATTTGTTCTATTATAATAGGTGTCTAGTGAGTCAACTTGTGGTTTGAGTTTTATTTACTATTATTTTAAATAATCTTTATTTTAATAATATTTTATGATTTTATTTAATTATGACATTTACTTTATCTGTATACTAATGCAAGCTGTATAGATAAAGTCGTCGAATATACAATGAGGTCTGTCTCTCAACGTAAGATCATGAAACTCATTAGGAAGTGTACTGAAACGACCCTCGCTTTTTAACTTTAAAATCCTACTAATATTTATTTAATTTTTTTATACTTAATTTCGAATTCCATCATTTAAAATGACTTAACATTTTCATAAATCAAAATAATTTAACATTAAAATCTCAAATGCATAAAAATCTCTATATCGTCAATTAACACAATTCGACTCAACCTTTAACATGATCATCCTAACTCCAAAATAAAGCATAAAAAATTTCTAATAAATTCCTACAAATCCCTTAAATATTTCATATGTCAAGCTAATGCGGAAAATAAATGTCCCTCAGGAATGTAATGTCGGACTCAATTCACTCAAGCGTCAGCGCCTCTCTCAATATCATCATTCCCTGCAACTATTCAAACATAGCGAGTCTAATGACTCAACATGCTCAAACCTAACATAGCAAGTACATACATATACAATCACATGCATAAAAATTACTTTTACAAAAAAATAAATTTTTCCCTGCAATCGTGAAACCTTCAAAATATGAAACTTTTTAAACCATGCTTATATATGAAATTTTCCATTTAAAATCATCCTTTTTATGTGAATTTTGATCCTCGAAAGTGACAACTTTTATTCGATTGATCAATCTATAAACCATAGTACTAGGCCGTCGGTCTCAACGTCCACTTCTTCGACGATCCCACCGACTATCATAAAAATAACTTCACCGTTCACTTTTTCAACGGATCCATTATCATTGAGATTCCCGGCCCCGTTTTCAACGGTTCACTCCCTTTACATTGCAAGTCCACCATTCCTGTTTTCAACGGATCCCTTAATACTTTTTCGTCACAATCAATTCACATTCCTTAAAAATATTTTTCTTTACTTTATCATTTCACAAAACATTCGTAACTTTCCATATTCTTTAAAATTTCCAAAAATGACTTGTATCATTCGTATACGACGAGATTGCTAAAAATAGCATATACGTGCAAGTACGTTAAAACTTCTAAAAAACGCATCTATCATGCATATACTATAAAACTTCTAAAAATATCAATTAACATGCCATGGAATTGTTTTAGGAATTTGCAAACCACCCTCGACTTTCCTCGAACCGACCGCACATGATTCAACGCTACACGTACCCGGACGACCTTAAACTTTGACTCAAGAAGATGACTAGATTTCAAAACTTTAAAAACACCCAAAAATATCAAATAGATTGCTGGAAATTCAATTTTAGGACCTACGTTTCAAAAACGACTCGATTCGCTTACCGGATGACTTGTTTACTACCGTTTTCGCGTTTTTGGTTAAACAAATGACCAAACTACCCTTTCGACTCGAACCAACCCAAGATCAGACCTTGATTGACATCCTAAGACTCAATATAAGTTGATGGAAGTCCCCAAGCCCAAGCCAAAACAGAAAACATGGATTTAAAATTTAACCTAGGCTCAATTCGCTCCTTTTTTGACACATTCGGGAAATTTACGACCCCGAACAGAACATAGATCGAAACAAACCTGAACCAAGCCCTAGACCGATTCCTTAGACACTAAATAATACCATGTTCAGGCCCCTTTTGGCATAGACCCGATGCTCAAGGCCCTGAAGCTCACGCATCAGTAGTGCACAAAACGCGTCCTCACGCTCACCTTGGCTTCCTCGCGCACAGCTGCTGTCCTAGCCCATGGCTCGACTTTTGGCTCATATTAGACCCTCACCAGGACCCTAAGTAAATTCCCTAGCCCCTGTACCAGCCCTTTCCACCATCTCCTTGCCCTAGGAACCACAAGACTCCTAACAAGCCAACATGATCAACTTTTGGAGTCTCGGCCGCTGTGCTTCCCCTGCACGTCCAGGTCATATCTAAACCCTACCAAGACTCATCTAGGACCCTAAACAACCCCTCCAAACCATGGTTAGGTGCCATACAGCCCCCCATGGCCTTAGCACCCAAACTGCGCCCCTCTTTGAACCCACGGCCTGCACGCATAATCCCGATGGGGATTCTTGACTCCTCCTTTCTCCCTTAACTTCTCTTCTTAAACATCTAGACCAGCCCTTTCTTAACTTGG
Organism: Primulina tabacum; assembly: GCF_025594145.1. Classification (NCBI taxonomy): domain Eukaryota; kingdom Viridiplantae; phylum Streptophyta; class Magnoliopsida; order Lamiales; family Gesneriaceae; genus Primulina; species Primulina tabacum. The sequence goes on along the minus strand of NC_134556.1, from coordinate 10,691,551 downwards.
TTTGCATCCTTCCCTCAAGAATTTAATAAACATCAAAAATCTTTATGAAAACATGAGATGCACTTGTAATTTGAAAAATATCATCCTTATAAACGTCACACACAAAAATCAGAATCATGCAATATTAGGATTGAATGGTGTAGAATGGTTTGAAAAAATGCATTGTTCCTTTATTCTTACAATATATGAGCGACGGCGCGACGAGAGACAAACGGGGTGCGAATTTTCCTTCCTTCTTCTCCCCTATGCTTCGGCCACCTCTAGGAGTTCTAGTGTGTGTTTTTGTGTGTGAGTGTGTGGGAGGCGTGTAGTTTATGGTGTGGCAGAGTAGGATTCTATTTAAATAAATTATTAGATTGTTAACTGGGCTTAAGGTGAAGTTAAGGGCCCTAATTATTAATGATAGAATCGGTTAATAGGTGGAAACGTTTTTAGAAGGGGGGGTTGAATAAACACTCACGATTTTTATAACCTTCTTCGAATGAAGTATCAGTTTTTGTGATAAACTGAAACTTAGGAATCTTGTTTGTCGATGACAATCAGTTTAACTAAATATAGTTGAGGAAATAAACTGACTGAAAGATAGAATAAATGACTGAAGTAATAATGCAAGGATTTATGGATGTTCGGAGATTTGAATAACTCCTACGTCACCCCTTCTATCACAAGGATAGGATATGCACTAAAAGACTTTGGTCAATACAAAATTTTTACAGACCCACTTCAGTTTGGACTTAATATTGCCAAGACTGAAACTCTTAGTTAACAACAATTTTCACAGTTTTTCAACTGGATTTTAGCACGACTGATATAAGTAATACAGAGGTTTGTGCTGGTAAGCTCGAAAGGTAGCCTTAAATGCTATGAATATTTCTAATGAGTGTGAGCTTTTTGAATCTCAAGTGAGAGTTATAAATTTAGCAAAATAACAGCAATCTTAAGAGAATGGATGAATCATATATTTCAGCTATGTGTCTCATCTGCTCTTCTTGCTTATTTATAGGCTTTCTTCCAACGCTAATAATAAATACAATTTGAATCTTTTGTATCTGTTGATTGCCACGTCAACATTCTTCTGATATTCGTACACTGTATTCTCTGAAATGCAGTGTCCCACTACAAGTTACAGTCTTCTTTGTACTATTGTCGATTGAATGTCCTTTTCAACCGATGAATTGTTCAGCTGAATAATCAGCTGATAAGTAGCTACACAACTGAGTATATCAACTAATCAGTTTCCAACTGATCAGTCAGTTAAAAAAGTAGATTCAGTTCGGCTGATAACTTCAGTTTATCAATTCGTGTGTTCGTGATCAGTTAGTTTAACAGATTGATCTCTAATTTTGTCAAACCACCGAAATTAAGTTTCCAACAATTTTCCCCTTTTTGGTGATTGACAAAACTTTGTAAAGTATGAACTGATCAACTGATCTCGAAATAGTCTTTAATTTCATTGTAGATAAAATAACTTTTCCAATGTACAGATTCATAGAAATAATGAAATAAGTATCTAATCTTATGTATAGATTCGTACAAATAATAAATAATACAAAATCTTCAACCATTCAACTGAAATCAGTTGATCTTCACACATTCTTTTTCTTTCCTTTGTCTTCTTTTGTTTCTTTAATAATTTCCCCTTTTTTGTCAAGCACATCCACTTTTCTTGTGAGTATGCGGACGTCTGATGCAATATCTGATACTTCATTTATCATAATGTCCTGCAGCAAGTCAATTCTTTTAGTGACCTTTTCTTCAAGAAAGCCAAATCACTTGCCAACTAGGGCTTGAGTCCAGAAATGTGATTCAGTTGACAATCTGTCTTTCTTGATTTCCTCAGTTCGAATATAAACAGCAGATACACTTTTGTTAAGCTGATTCAGTCAGTCTGTTGTAAATTCATAATTTGAATCAAGCTTCAAGGTATGTGCAAGCTGAGTAGATTTTATTGCAGAGATAGCATTCATCATACTGAGTAGGTTCGACTGAACGGTTTGGAGTTCTTCAAACAGGGCATCAGTGTCTGAAATTCTAGGAGACATGGCTCCAGAAGTTTCTGGGAACTGTTCCCTTTGTTCTTGAATTAAATACAACCATCGCACCGTCAGTTGGTTCTGTTATAAGCACAATATCTCTGAAATACCTGCAGTTAAATTGTCATGGGGAGGAGATGAAACAAATGGAAGAGCAGAGGTAGAAGAAGGTTCTTCAGTTTGTTCTAGAACTGCCTCTCCAATTGGATCAACAACTGATTCTTCAGCTGGTTTAACAATTGGATCTATCTGTACAGTTTGGTTCAAAATTTTCTGTTCACTCACAACTTCTGACAGAAGTGGCTGTTCCGGTTGATCAAAATTGGGCTCCTCAGCTGGTCCTTCAGTTGTAAGCACATCTTCAACTGACCTTGAATTGTCCAGTTCAATATCTAAGGTGACTGATTTGATGACCTCATCTAGGTTTGCTAGAGACAATTCAGCTTTAGTATATGGCGGTGGATCAGCAATTGAAGATTGAGGATGTGAAGATGAGGATGGTGGAGCAGCAGATGAGGAAGGTTCAGTTGCCTTTGGAGAAACTGCGACAGCTGAGTCTTTGGGTGGCTTTTGAACTTACTTTCTAGCTGGCTCTTCATCGGATGATAAGTCCTTGTTCAGTCGCTGGAATGATTAGTTCTTGACCCATTGTCCAATACTTGATTTGTATCTGCAAGTAGATAAGATCCGAGTCCAGTTAATGGTATACTGCTGAGTCATTGACAGCAGTCGGACTTGAAGGATCAAAATTTTAACGCAACTCAGCAACAATCTGCTGAAGCTTCTTGGCTCTCAGCTGACCAAACAAATATGTTTTGCGTTCTAGACCCTGAATAACTGTTGAAGCTTTGACTACTACCAGAACAGTAGCCTCTAGCTGAATAAACTTCTTCAGTTTAATCTTTGACTAAAGCTGTTTAGCAAAAACTTTAGTTCTGAATTTGACCCACTCATTGTAGGTCTTGAGTTTCTCTGCTGCAAAATCGTTGATCTCTTGCCAGATGAGTTCAATATGCGTCCTTCAGTTTTAAGCACATCTTCAACTGACCTTGAATTGTCCAGTTCAATATCTGAGGTGACTGATTTGATGACCTCATCTAGGTTTGCTAGAGACAATTCAGCTTTATTATATGGTGGTGGATCAGCAGTTGAAGATTGAGGATGTGAAGATGAGGATGGTGGAGCAGCTGATGAGGAAGGTTCAGTTGCCTTTGGAGAAACTGCGACAGCTGAATCTTTGGGTGGCTTTTGAACTGACTTTCTAGCTGGCTCTTCATTAGATGATAAGTCTTGTTCAGTCGCTGGAATGATTAGTTCTTGACCCATTTTCCAATACTTGATTTGTATCTGCAAGCAAATAAGATCCGAGTCCAGTTGATGGTATACTGCTGAGTCATTGACAGCACTCGGACTTGAAGGATCAAAATTTTAACGCAACTCAGCAACAATCTGCTGAAGCTTCTTGGCTCTCAGCTGACCAAACAAATATGTTTTGCGTTCTAGACCCTGAATAACTGTTGAAGCTTTGACTACTACCAGAACAGTAGCCTCTAGCTGAATAAACTTCTTCAATTTAATCTTTGACTGAAGCTGTTTAGCAAAAACTTTAGTTCTGAATTTGACCCACTCATTGTAGGTCTTGAGTTTCTCTGATGCAAAATCGTTGATCTCTTGCCAGATGAGTTCATTATGCATCTGAACCGCATTGGTTGGTCTGGGTTGTTCTTGCATCTTCCTTTTCCCTTTGGGATCAGTTAGAATGTGAGGAATGCTCAACCCTGACGTTGTTGCATCAACTTGTTCTCTAGTTAATATTCCCTTTGGTCTGGGAGGAGGTAAGGAAGTGTAACCAGTGATAGCGAATGGTGGAGCCTTAACTCCAGCAAGCTTCTTTTCGTCCCCAGATTCAGTGACTTTCTTCTTCGGCTGGATGGCAGTGAGAGGCAACTGATCCTCAGTTGAGGGTTCAGTTGGAATGGCATTTAGTGGGAAAACCTGAAAGGGCTGTTCAGCTAGCTCCTGAATGCATCAGTCGATCAGTTGGGATGGTTTCAACTGCAGCAGCAGGCTTGGTTTTAAGGTTCGAGGCTTCTTCACTATTTTGGGAGAAGGAGTTCTCTCAGAATTAGTTTCTCTGACAATCAGTTTGCGCTTCATTGTCTTCTTTTGGACCTTTTTTCTTGCTTTCTTGACCGATTTGGGAGCTCCTCCCGTCCCAATTTCCTTTTTCATCTTAATGAATTGCTCAGGTGACAAGTTTAATTTGGCCTTTGGTGGCTGTACATTCTTATCATTGAACACTTTGAACTTGGATGATTTCTCAGCAGTATCACCCACTAGCCCCTTCATTTTCAGTAGAAAACTGATTTGCACGGCATATCCCCGTGACTGATTCGTTGACTGAAGAATATTTTTTAGAATGGTGAAATTAATATTTCTCTAGTTTACCTTTATCTCAGCCATGATCACCGACATGACTTGAAATTTTTCAAGAGTAAGAGCAGCAAATGAACCAGCTTTAGCTAGAATCCCTTTTGTTGAAATATTTGCCAGTAGTTGAATTTCTGGCTTGAGCTCTTTCTTTGGATCAGAAACTTTGATTTTCCGACCATCAAGCTGACAGAAGAGACTGCATTTCTTCAATATCAGAAGTTTTTACCTCAGAGAAATGGATTAGCCCATCAGTAGGCAATTGAAATAGTTCGCCGAAGGATTCTTCAGAAATGGTCAGCAACTGACCATTGATAGTAGCAGTGACGTTTCCATAAACAAGAACATAACTAGTTGAGTAGAAATCATGAAGCTCTTGTGGATAAAGTTCCTGAGAGGATTGTCCCAGAAATATCTTCAAGCCGGCTGCTTCTAGTTTTAGAAAGACGTTCTTGACATCGGCATCATTCACTGAGAGAATAGATTCAAAGTTGATAGCCATAGCCTTTAGAATATGTGCGGGAATTTGATTTGCCATTGCTTTGAGTTAGGAAAATCTGAAATTTTGCAAGATAAAAATTCTGAATGTGAATTTGCTCTGAAGATGTAAAGTTCGCGTAGAGAAGAGCTGAATTGAAGTGGGGAAAGGTACATATGTAAGTGACTGTACAAATTCTGGACACGTGTCAGTCCACGAATATTTGAAAAATAATGTGTACGTGTGCTCCAAACGTGTGTACAATTTTAAATGGTTCAATTGGGTCCACGTCTTAAAATACTATTCATCATTTAATGCAAAAACTGACAGTCACGTCACTTGAGTTGGAATAAAACACGATTAATTAGTTTGCTTATATGAGAAGATTAGCTAAATTATCTACTGAACGATTAGTTGTGAAACTGATTCATTTCAGATGAAAATTCACTAACCACTGTCTTCTCAGTTAACCTCTTAAAATCGATATTCCCTCTTAATAAATGCATGTTTTAAATTATGAAAGTTTAAACGGCAAATATAATGACGTAATAAGATAAATCTTATGCTTCAGAAGATAAAACGTCGAATGTACTGATTACGTCTCTTCAGTTGCTTTGAGCTTGTGTTATAAATAGAATTAACATGGTTAGTGTTAACCCATTAGCAACTAAATATTTCAAGAACAAAAATGGCAGGTGCAAGTAGCTCAAAGGTTCCAGATATGGCTGACGAGTTTATGAATGCAGCACTGGAGACCAGAAAGACTGCTATGGAAGATGAAGTCTTCCTCAAAGTTCTCCGATTTGGGCAGAAGCTTCTAGATCTTCAGCTCCTCCAGCAGGAAGAAGCAGTTGCTACCCCCGAACGGGTGGCACAAATGAAGAAATATAGGCGACGTTTGCGCGTTGCTGATGAGGTGGACATCTTCACAGATAAAGGTGTCTACCTGCTGATGATGAAGAAGGAGAAGTGGAATCTGAAGCGCATTGCTATTTCAGAGAGTTTCCTGAAGACTACCACAGGGGTTTTAACCGATTGGTTGACCTCAAGGGTTGTCTGCTGTTAAGAAGAAAATAAAAAATATACGCTCTAATTATAATAAATGAAATATTTGATTTTATCGTTGTTAAATGAATATCATTCAACTGAGAATACTTCAACTGCAATGATAATAACCGGCAAATAACTGACCGAGCGATTAACATATGACAACATACTTAGTTACGAAAAAAAAATTAGTAGAAGCCATGATATGTAATCAAGTTAAATCAATTAAACCAAGTATATTGCGAAAGTAAGAAAACTTAGTCTCGGGTAATGGTTTGATGAAGATGTCAGCTGCTTGTTGTTCAGTTGAATCATACTCCAGTCTGATGGATTTCTTCAAGGCATGATCTCTGATAAAGTGATGCCTGACATCTATGTGTTTGGTCCTTGAGTGAAGAACTGGATTATAAGTGATAGCAATCGTGCTAGTATTGTCACAAAATATGGTTGATTCTTTGGCAATAACTCCATAATCTTTCAGTTGTTGCTGGATCCAGAGCAGTTGGGCATAGCAACTTCAATCAGCAAGGTATTCTGCTTCAGTTGTGAAAGTGGCTATTGATATTTGCTTCTTGCTGAACTAGGAGATCAGTCTGTCTCCTAGAAACTGACATGATCCACTGGTGCTTTTACGATCTAGCTTACATCCTGCATAATCTGCATCTGAATATCCAGCTAAATTGAAAGAAGAGTCTTTAGAGTACCATAACCCAACATTTGGCGTGCCTTTAAGATATTTTAAAATACATTTGACAGCTGAAAAATGTGATTGATTAGGGTTGGATTGAGATCTAGCACACATACAGACAGAAAACACAATATCAGGACGACTGGCAGTTAGGTAAAATAATGGACCTATCAAACCTCTGTAGAGTGTCGCCTCTACTGATATTTCCCCTTGATCAGTGTCTAGTTTTACTGATGAACTCATGGGAGTACTTGCAGCTGAACATGATTCCATGCCAAATTTTTTGAGCAACTCTTTTGTGTATTTAGTTTGACTGGTGAAAATACCAGTCTCTAGTTGCTTTACTTGTAGTCCAAGGAAAAATGTCAGTTCACCCATCATGCTCATTTCAAATTTGTCCTGCATCATCTTAGCAAATTTCTTGCATAATTTGGGGTTAGTTGACCCAAATATGATGTCATCAACATAAATTTGGACAAGTAAAATATGTCATTCTTAGAAAATTTGAACAATGTCTTATCAACTGATCCAACGGTAAAATCATGATCAGTTAAGAATTTCGAAAGTGTCTCATACCAAGCTCTTGGAGCTTGTTTAATACCATATAAAACTTTTTTCAAATAATAGACATGATTAGGAAAAGAATGATTGATAAAACCTGGAGGTTGTTCAACATAAACTTCTTCTTGCAACTGGCCATTCAAGAATGCACTCTTTACATCCATCTGGTAGACTTTAAAGTTCTTGAACGATGCATAAGCGAGGAATATTCTGATAGCTTCCAGTCTTGCAACTGGTGCATATGTTTCATTGTAATCAATTCCTTCTTCTTGCATGTATCCTTGTGCTACTAGCCTTGTTTTGTTGCGCACAACTGAACCATCTTTGTTCAGTTTGTTCCTGTACACCCATTTTGTACCTATAATATTTTTTGAAATTGGTCTTGGAACTAGGTTTCAGACTTTGTTATGGGTAAACTGATTTAGCTTCTCTTGCATAGCATTTATCCAGTTAGGATCAGCAAGGGCCTCGTCAGTTTCTTTGGTTCCAATTGTGAGACAAAAGCAGAATGAATAAACAAGTTAAGCATTTGATTTCTTGTTCTTACTGGGTCAGATGGATCACCTATTACCAATTCTGGTGGATGTGATTTCTTCCATCTGAGTTCAGTGTTTGCTGCTTCTGTATCAGCAACTGCTTCTGTTGGTAACTGAATGTTTTCAGCTTCAGTTGGAGCTGTATCAGTTGGTAACTGAATATTTTCTGTTTGCTCTACAAACTGGTTATCAGGAGCAGCTTCCTGTTCCATTGGTTGATCTAACACTTCTGGTTCAGGTGTTTGAAGGATGTTTCGATTGATATGATTTTCTTCTTCATTTTCATCCTCCAAACTGATATATGTAAATCTGTCAACTAGCTCAACTAGATTAGTTGGCTTATTAGTTAGGGTCGTTTCATCAAAAACAACATGGATAGATTCTTCAACATTTAATGAATTTTTATTGAAGATTCTATATGCTTTGCTAACTGAAGAATATCCAAGAAATATTCCGTCTGCAGATTTAGCATCAAAAGCTTTTAATGATTTTTACCATTATCGAGTATAAAACATCTGCTGCCAAATATCTTGAAATAAGACACCACACTTTTTCTTCCATGCCAGATCTCATATGGTGTTTTCACATGATTTTTATTAATCATTGATCTGTTCTGAGTATAACACACAGTGTTTAGTTCTTCAGCCAAAACCTTTGAGAAATACCAGAATCAGCAAGCATTGTTCTAGCAGCTTCTTTAAGGGTCCGATTTCTTCTCTCAGCTACACCATTTTGCTGAGGAGTTCTAGCTACTGAGAGCTCATGCTTAATTCCATTGTTTTCTAAAAATTTGAAAGAATTTGATTGATGAATTCAGTTCCTCGATCAGACCTGATTCTATCAATTCCAACTGATTTTTCATTTAGTAATCTTTTAAAGAGCCTGATCAGTTGTGCAACAGTTTGGTATCTGGATTTGATAAATATAAACCAAGTAAATCTTGAAAAGTCATGCTACAACCACCAAGGTGTATTTCATTCCCCCTAAGCTCATGACTGGTATAGGACCAAATAGATCCATATGTAACAGTTCTAAGCATCGGGACGAAGATTTATAACCCTTGTTTTTAAAAAAAGATCTTACTTGTTTACCAAACTGGCATGCTGAACAAATTTTATCTTTAGAGAAATCCATTTCGGGAAAACCAATTACAAGATCATGATTACTCAGATATGCAATAGATTTAAAGTTTAAGTGGTTCAATCTCTTATGTCACAACCAGTGTTTATAAGATTTGGAAGCAATGAAACAGACTGGTGCATAAGGTTGTTCAGTCCAATTGACTTTGTAAGTATTACCACATCGATTTCCAGTTAGAATGACCTCATCAGTTGAGTTTCTAATTGAACACGTGTGTTTGTCGAACTGAACTGAGAAATTGTTGTCGCATAACTGACTAATGCTTATCATGTTATACTTCAAATTCTCTACTAGCAAAACATTTTTAATTGTAAATTTATCATGGATAAGCTTAACCTTACCCACAGTTTTACCTTTGGAGTTCTCTCCAAAACTGATGTTTGGACCATTATACTTGATCAGTTGAGATAGCAAATTAGCGTCTCCTGTCATATGTCGTGAACAACCGCTGTCTAGATGCCAGGTTGATTCTCTTGTTGTACCTGTTACCTGCAATCACACACAGTATATAACTTTGGTACCCATATTAATTTGGGTCCTAAACTGATTAGTCCTTTAGGAACCCAGACTTGGATCAGTCTAACTGACTTTTCAGTTTCTGTGTTCCAAATGGTTTTTCTCGACTTTTTAGCAGTATGTGTGTGGTGTGAGGATGAGACAGTATGAGTTATTTCCTTTTTCAACTGACTGTTCCTTTGATATCGTTTTTGAATTGGCTTACTGTTGTAGTAGTTGTAATAGCCATTTCTTGAGTACTGATATTTGTTACTGAATTGTTGAGGAGACCAGTTTCTTGTATCAGTTGAACTCTCTGAGCTATATCCAATACCATATCGTTTGCCTTTGTTCTTATTCTCAGTCGATTGAACAGTTGGTTTACTTGGTTCCGAATGTTCATTTACCATGGTTGACTTTACAAAGGTAATATACTTTCCTTTGCTATTATTCAACCTTGGCTGAGTATCACTTGCAGAGTTGTCAACATGACTGTTAAAACCTAAACCAGTTTTATCAGCAACTGATTTTTGAGCATTCTGCATTTCAGTTAATGTAACTGAAGATTTATTCCAAGTTTGAATCAGTCAGAATGTTTTGAAATCTCAGTTTTCAACTGACATATCAAAACTTGGTTTTCAATCAGTTCAGCGTTTTGCTTGGCAATCTCCCCTTTTAAATTTAACACTTCAACTGACTTATCAGTTTCAGTTTTGTTATCACTGGGATAATTTTGCGCATCTTTGACCTTTTCAAATGATCGAGCCAGTTTGTGATACTCATATACCATGTCATGCAACTTGGTAATGAGTTCCTCAAGAGTGAATTTAGTTGAGCTAAAATCAAATACATGTTCACTTGCTGAATCCAGTTCAGCATCATCTGCCATCAAGCATTTGATTTTCTCTTCATCATCACTTGAGCTGCTTGGGCTTTCTGATTCTGACTCATCACTGTCAGTTTTCAGCCCACTTTGATTTGCTTTCTTCAGCCAGGAGCACTTCATGCTTCTTTTTAAATGATCTCTTGTCATCCTTAGTCCTTCTCCTGTGCTCATATGGCTTTTTTGCTTTTTCAATTGATCATCGACTGTCCTTCTTAGGCTTAGGACAGTCTGCTATGTAATGACCTGATTTGCCACAGTTGTAGCAAACATAGGATTCTTCTTTGGGTTGGTTCTTCTGGTATTATTTTTGGAAGTTTCCTTGATTCTTCCTCATGAACCTTCCGAATTTTTTGACAAACAATGACATGGCATCATTGCTAAGTTGATCAGCGGATCTGTCAGCTGAACCAGTTGGTTCCTGTCTGACAGCAGTTAACGTCGTTGTGGCAGCTGGTGTAGAAGGTTCCCCTTCTCTGGTTTGTAGCTCAAATTCATATGCCTTTAGATCGGCAAATAGATCATGTAGTTCAACTTTGTTGAGCTCTTTTGATTCAGCATAGCCATGGTCTTGACATCCCACTCTTTGGGAAGACCTCTTACTACCTTTAGTTCCACTTCTTTATTTGATTACACTTTTCCAAGTGCATTCAATTCGTTGAGGATGCAGCTGACTCTTTCATCATACTCATGCATAGACTCTCCTGCTTTCATCTTGATATTATCAAATTTTTGAATAGCAACAGACAACTTGTTCTCCTTAGTTTGTTCATTTCCTTCACATGGCTGAATAAGTTTTTCCCATATTTATTTGGCTGTTTTGCACATTTTGATTTTGCTGAACGTGACTTTGTCCAGCGTTTTGTAGAAGATATCCTTGGCCACATTATCCAAGTTTGCTTTTCTTTTGTCTTCAGTTGTCCACTCATCTCTGGGCTTTTCTATTCGTTGGGGTGCCCTGTCAGTGATGGCAATTGTAGTGTTTGTTTTTAATATATTCATTGGACCATCAGTGATGACATACCACACGTCATCATCTTGTGCAGCTAGATGAGCCTGCATTCTTATTTTCCAATCATCAAAGTCTTCTCTGGAAAATATAGGTATTTTCTTGAATGAAGACATATTGAGAAGTTGTAAGTGAGAATATTCTGAGACAAGATTCAACCGTGCTCTGATACCACTTGATAGGATCGGTTAATAGGTGAAAACAGAAGGGGGGGTTGAATAAACACTCACGATTTTTATAACCTTCTTCGAATGAAGTATCAATTTTTGTGATAAAATGAAACTTAGGAATCTTGTCAGTCGATGACAATCAGTTTAACTAAATATAGTTGCGGAAATAAACTGACTGAAAAGTAGAATAAATGACTAAATTAATAATGCAAGGATTTATGGATGTTCGGAGATTTGAATAGCTCATACTGTCACCCCTTCTATGACAAGGATAGGATATGCACTAAAAGACTTTGATCAATACAAAATTTGTACAGACCCACTTCAGTTTGGACTTAACATTACCAAGACTGAAACTCTTAGTTAACAACAATTTTCACAGTTCTTCAACTGGATTTTAGCACGACTGATTTAATTAATATAGAGGTTTGTGCTAGTAAGCTCGAAAGGTAGCCTGTAGTGGTTTGACAGATTTCATGACAGCTGATTCCAAAGAGATAAACTTTTCCAGAACTTTCTTCTTCTTCAGCTTCTTTGCAAGAGTGATCATTCTGAAGTTCACCTATTCATCGTAATGGTCCAGCTTCAGTTTAGCATGCTTATTGATAGCTTGCATAATAAGATCAATTTGTGTTTGAATGGCATTGTTGGGTCTCGGTTCCTCAATCATCTTTGCCTTGCCCTTCGGATCAGTTAGGGCATGAGGCAAGTCTAGTACTGAACCAGTTGTGTCCACCGCTTCTCTGATGATTAAGCCTTTTGAGCGTGCAAGAGGTAGAACTGTGGGTTGGACAACTATTTGGAGACAAGCTGGAATTGCTCATAATTTCAGTTTCTCTCCAAATTCAGAAATCATTGTAGAGGGGTAGTCAGCTGCAATCCTCTGTTTTGGTGGGGCAACTTACTGAACCGACTGAATTGGAACAGCCGAAAGAGGTTGCTTAGCTCCTGATGACAACAATCTGAGCTCAGGAAGAGGTCTAGGAGTAGCAGTTGGCTTGGTCTTCTGCACCTTGGTTTCTTCAACAAAACAGGAGGAGGGGTCTTCTTCGAATCACTGGTAGATAGGACCAGTTTTTTATTTGACTTGAGGGTGGCTGCTGGTTTGATCTTTTCAGTTTTCTTAACCTTAGCTGCTGACTTGTCACCCCCTGCCTTCTTCAGCTGCTCCTTGGAGTCTGAGAAGATCTTGAACTTAATAACTGAGGAGGAGGGTGATGGAAGTATCCCCGAGTCCTCAACAACTCTACTCAGCTGAAGTGCAAAGCCTTTGGACTGCTTTGAAGTCTGCACCATGTTCTTCAGGATTGTAAAGAGGATTGATGACCAGTTCATCTTTATCCCCTTGACAATAGCAGTCATAAATTGAAATTTTCAAGTGTGAGGACAACAAATGATCCTGACTTTGCTAGAAGGCCCTTGGCATCGATGTCAGGCAGTTGCTGGTATTCTGGCTTCATTTCTTTCTTAGGGTCAAAGAATGATCTTTTCCCGAGATATAAACAGAGTGGTCTACATTTCTTCAATAGTAGCAGCAAAAACCTCTGAGAAACTCGAGAGGCCTTCAGTTGGGAGCTGAAGCATGCTCCTGAAAAATTCTTCTTTGACGATCAGAACGTGGTCATTTACCTTCATCTGAATCTTTTCTTCATCAGTTACTAAGCTAGATTCATAGATAGAGAGAATTTCAGTAGTGTAGATTTCTAAGGTTGCTAACCCTAGGAGGGTACGAAGCCCAGATGCTTCAATCTTCTCGAATACGTTGCGAACAGATTTTTCAGAATGTGTGAAAATTGCTTCAAAATTGATTGCAACAGCGTTGGAGAGGTAATTAGGTGTCTGACATGCCATTTGAATGATTTTAGCTTAAAAGAGAGAAGAACACAAGTAATTTTCTCTAAAAATACGAAAGTTATAAGATTTGAAACTAGTGAGAAACTTTTTGAGAGGCGGTTTCTATTTGTATCTTGCGACTATTCAAATTTTGGACACATGACAGTCCGTGAAAGGTTTTGACCAAATAAATAAGATATTTAACCGTTGGTCATTTAAATTTAGTAACTGGTTTGAGCAGTTAGATAAAAACGAAAAGATGTTTGAAATTCAAAATTTAAATTGATAATTTGTAAATGGTTAGTTGAGATATATTCAAGTCTGATGTTCTTCTTGAGAGCATGGTATCTGATGAAATGATGTCTGACATCAATATGCTTGGTTCTAGAGTGCAAACCTGGATTGCAGGTAATCACAATAGAGTTGGTGTTGTCACAGAAGATCGGTGACTCTTCAGCTACTTCTCCATAATCTTTCAATTGTTGATGAATCCAGAGCAGTTGAGCACAACAACTTCCAGCAACTAAATATTCAGCTTTAGTTGTGGAAGGGCGATGGATGTTTGTTTTTTGCTGAACCATGAGATCAGTCTGTCTCCTAGAAACTGATATGATCCCTTTGTATTTTTGCGATCAAGCTTACATCCTACATAGTGTGCATCTGAATAATCAACTAAATTAACATATGAGTCTTTAGCATACCATAGCTAACATTATGTGTGCCTTTTAGCATATTTCAATCTACGTTTGGCAGCTAGGAAATGTGATTGTTTAGGATTAGCCTGAAATCTCGCACACAAACAGACAGCAAACATTAATATCAGGACGGCTAGCAGTTAGGTATAATAAAGAACCTATTAAACCTCCATATAGTGTCATCTCAACTGATATTCCTCATTCCTCATTCATCTTTGTCTAATTTAACTGATGAGTTCGAGGGAGTGGATGCAGCTGAACATGTTTCCATGCCAAACTTCATTAGCAATTCCTTCGTGTATTTGGTCTGAATGATAAAAATATCAGTCTCTAGTTGCTTCACTTGCAAGTCTAAGAAGAATGTCACTTCACTCATCATGCTCATCTCAAATATTTCCTGCATCAGCTTTGCAAAAGCATCATATAATTTTGGGTTAGTTGACCCAAATATGATATCATCAATATAAATATGAACAATTAATGAATGATCTTTCTTGGTAAATTTGAACATAGTTTTAACAACTGTTCCTACTTTAAAATCATGATCAATCAAGAATTTTGATAGAGTCTCATACCAAGCTCGAGGAGCTTGTTTTAGACCATATAAAGATTTGTTTCAAATGATAAGCATGATCAGAACGTAAGTGATTAACAAAACCTAAAGACTATTCTACATACACATCTTCTGGAAATTGACCGTTCAGAAATTCGCTTTTGACATCCATCTAGTACACTTTGAAGTTTTTGTAGGATGCATAGGCAAGGAATATCCCGATTTCTTCCAATCAAGCAAATGGAGAATAAGTCTCTTCATAATATATTACTTCCTCATGTTTGTATCCTTGTGCGACTATTCTCACTTTATTGTGTACAAGTGAACCGTCTTTGTTTAGTTTGTTCTGGTATACCCACTTGGTACTATAATAGTTCTTGAAGATGGTCTTGAAACTAACATATAGACATTATTATTTGTAAACTTATTAAGCTCTTCTTGCATAGCAATGATCTAACTGGGATCAGCTAGAGCTTCTTCAGTTTTCTTTTGTTCTAGTTGTGATATAAAAGCAGAATGAATATATAAATACAACATCTGTTTTTTGGTTTTCACCGGATCATATGGATTACCTAATATCAAGTCATGAGAATGGTTTCTGCTCCATCTGTAGTTAGTATCTTCTTGATTTGTTTGCAAGTCTGGTTCGGTTTGTAACTGACCAACTTCTTCTGTTACAGTACTGACCAACTTCTTCGGCTTCAGTACTGACCAGCTTCTTCTGCTTCAGTTGGAACAACATCAATTTGAGGATGAATAATTTCTAGCTGATTATCAAACTGATTATTAGGAGTTGTATCACGTCCAACTAGTGGTTCTAGCACTTGTGGCTTTGGTGTTTGAAGGGAATTTTTGACAATATGATTTACATCTTCATTGTCATCCTCCAAATTTATATCTGTTAAACAATTCATTAGCTCAACTGAATCAATTGGATAATCAGTTAGTACATTTTCATCAAACACAACATGCATAGATTCTTCAACATTGAAAGTGATTTTATTAAAGATTTTATATGCTTTGCTAACAGATGAATATCCTAAAAATAATCCTTCATCCGATTTAACATCGAAGGCAGTTAGGTGATTCTTACCATTGTTATGAATGAATCATTTTCACCCGACTATTTTAAAATAAGAAACCACACTTTTCTTGTCATGCCAGATCTCATATGGCGTTTTCAAATGATTTTTATTAATCACTGATATGTTTTGAGTATAAAACACGGTGTTAACTGCATCTTCTCAAAATCTTTGAGAAATACCAGAATCAGCTCGCATTGTTCTTGCTGCCTCCTTAAGAGATTCGATTTCTCTGTTCAGCTACACCATTCTGTTGTGGTATTCTTGCAGCAGAGAACTCAAGCTTGATTCTTAAATTTTCAAGGTATTGAAACAAAGTCTGATTGACAAATTCAGTTCCTCGGTCGGATTTTATTCTATCAATCCCGACTGATTTTTTTATCTAAAAGTATTTTAAAGAGTTTGATCAGTTGTGAAGAAGTTTGATCATTTGATTTTAGAAAAATGACCAAAGTAAATCTTGAGAAATTATCAACAATCACAAGAGTGTATCTCATTCTCCCTAAGCTCATGACTGATATTGGACCAAATAACTCCACATGCATCAGTTATAAGCATCGGGTTGAAGATTTACTTCCTTTATTTTTGAAAGAGGATCTAACTTGTTTCCTAAAATGACAAGATGGAAAAATTTTATGTTTTGAAAAATCACATTTGGGCAGACCAGTTACCAGCTCGTGTTTGTTCAGTTGTGCAATGGCTTTGAAGTTTAGATTGTTCAATATTTTGTGCCACAACCAGTTCTGAGATTGATTAGAAGCTACTAAGAAAACTGGTTTATTAGGGTGGATTGCTCCAACTCACTTTATATATTATTCCACATATTTTTCTTGTCTTGATTAAATCACCAGTTGCATTTCTAATTGAACATGCTTGCTTGTTGAATTCAACTGAATGATCATTATCGCATAGTTGATTGATGTTGATTAAGTTGTACTTTAAATTGTCAACTTGTAATACATCATTGATGATAATGTTATAATTGATAAGCTTACTCTTACCCATGGTTTTATCTTGTGGGGCATCACCAAAACTGATCTTAGGACAAGAATATTTGATCAGTTGAGATATCAGTTTAGCGTTTCCAGTCATATGTCTTGAACATCCACTGTCCAAATACCAGACTGAATATTTTGATCAAATTACCTGTCACCCTGCAATCACAAATAATAAATAAATTTGGTACCCAAATCTAGTTGGGTCTAGAATTGATTCGTCCTTTGAAACCCATTCTTGGATTGATCGAACTGATCTAACAGTTTCTGTGTTCCAAATAGCCTTTCCAGATTTGTGTGTGACATGTGAATGCGGTGAAGATGATGTAACATGTGTTTATGCTCTTTTATCTTTGTTGTACATTCGGTAAAGTTTATGAACATACATTTTATTATAATAATTGTGATAATAGCCTCTTGCTGAATTTCGTTTGGTATAACCGGACTTTTTGGGAGACCAATTGTTCGATTCAACTGAACTTTTGGGACTATACCCAATGCCATGTCTCTTTGCCTTGTTCATATTTTCAAATGATTTTTCAGTCGATTATTCTATCGAATTCTTGAACTCAAGATTCTCATTTACCATGACTTATTTAACAAAGTGAGTGTATTTCTCTTTGCTTGTATTCCATTTTGGCATTGTACCACTGGTTGAGGGTTCTGACGAATCTTAAAATTAATAATTTATTATATGTTAAAACCTGTATTTTAAAATTTAAGTTTCATTAAAATTATAAAATTATGTTATTTTAGTATTGTTTGTTTATATTTAATTGTCTTACTAAATATGTTTTATTTTCAGGTTTTCTACGTGTTGGTAAAATAATGATAACTCAAGCTAGAAAATTCAAATGGAGGTGACTCAAACATTTTTGGAATCCTTGAGAAATTATCTACAACTTTGCAGAAGACATGGTTGCCTAAAAAGTTCATTAAGATGATCAAATTGTGCAAATATCAAAAGGAGGAAAAATTTACTTTTACTATGACCAGCATATAGTAAAAAAATCATAACTATTTCAATATTTAACCAAATGAGGTGAACCAAGTCGTCAAATTCATCTACAGACAATTCCCCACATGTTTGCCGTTTTGAGCAGAGTCAAATTCGGTGATTAAAGTCGTGGAACAAAGCATTGAAAGAAGGGACATGGAATTGAACTTGGAGGAGACAAAGAATACTATTGCAACTACATGGCATTAATAAAAATTTGACCCTTTCTCTCATTTGGCCTATAAATAGAGGCCTTGTGCTAGCTTGAGAATCATTCTATCTCATTGTAAAATATAGTGTGAGTGTGTATCAAAGTTCTAAATTCCAATATATTTTCTTTCATGTTCTCAACTATGAGTGATATTTTAGTGTTGATCAAAAGTAAGCTTATGGCAAGCTAAATCTATTATGTCAAGGTGAAGGGGATGCATTCTTGATGAAGTAAGATTGTTTATATTTTGTATATTCTTTCTTTATTTCTTTTCATTTAGCTAACTTATTTTTATTGTAGGTATAAAACACCCCCACACTATCTTATTACTAGTCCCTTAGTAATAAAATTTATCGGAAAATCACAACCTAGATTCTTTATTCCTTTTATATATTCAAATACAAACATATTCATTAAAAACAAAATCATATACCGATTTATATATATATATATATATTTTTTCGTTTAATATAATAATATATAATTAGATGTGTTTTTATTATTATTCTTATTTTCACATAATATATAAAGTAACAATATATATATAATTTTTTTTAATTTTTTAAATTTTTTATAATAATATAGTCAAAAAGATAATTCACACCATCCCACCATAACATGTATAATATCAAGAATATTATTGTAAAAGCCTCAACTCCATATATTCTTTCAGGTCAAAATGTTTAAGGAATAGCTAGTTTTCACTCATGGAGTTGGAATGAATATTAACTCTCATTGAAAAAGGCTAAGTATTAAAGCAGACAATTAATTAAACTAATATTGAAAACAAAATAGGAACATTTACAAAGAATAAAATCCCCCTTTTTTCTTTTTTTTTTCCTTTTTTTATTGTTTTTTTTTAAATAACGTGACTGCAAAATTTTATAATAACATAAAATTTTTTTATCCAAACATTCTACCATAAATATATATATATATGTATGTATATATATAAAATTTATATAATGGATACATCCGACTACCTTTGAAACTTATCTAGCACAAACAAATCTTTTTGTTTGTTTTTTTTTTTGTTTTTTGTTTTTTTATTTTTTTGTTTTTTTTTAAACACAGTATTGATGTTTTTAGAACACATTGTTAGTACATCAATAAAATCTAAAAAAAAATTACAATGAATAAAGTATTTTGCATTCCGTTATATATTTACTTCTTTTTTTTTTTTTCAATAAATATTTTTTTTAGGGGAGTTATATTCTTGTAATTAACCATTTTTTAATAATCAATAAAAGTTTATTAATTGTTTTCTCATTTCTCATCACTCACTCACAAAAGATGTGTAAGTATATATTATACTTTTACAAAAGAATTCTTTCAATTATACATGTTAACAATCATACAAACCATATCTTTTAACTATATTCTCATAAAAATTTTAGAAATTATTTTATTTGAAAACACATACAATTATATATATATATATATATATATATGAACACATCTATTATATATTTTATATTAATTGATCTAAAATATATATAAATTGGTACATATGAAAAACTAATTTTTCTTTTAGTCTGTATTTTGAATATAATGAATATTAAAATCTAGTGTATTGTGATTTTCCAATAATTATTAACTAATGCGTCTCAGGTGCATTTTACTGACACCTTACTCGACATTGAACTAAAAATTATTATTATTATTACTATATATAAGTATATATTTTAATTTTATATAAAAAAAACTAAGAGGAGAAGAAGAAGAAATTATTCATACCTTAAAGAAAAACATTAAAACATACCGTTGAATCACAAGTTTAGCATCACATGAATTTTCTTTTCTTACTTTTGGATGCTGGTCAATTAAGTTGAGATAATGATGGATCTGGTTCATGACTAAATCCTTGCAGTAAATCAATAAGTTCACCTTTACTTGTAGCAGAAACAAACATCCTTCGCGAAGCTAATGAAATAAATCCCTGTTCCACAACATCATCAAGAAACGATAACAGTTTATCATAATAATTGTTAACATTTAACAAACTAATTGGCTTATTGTGGATATTTAATTGTGCCCAACAAACAGTATGAAATATTTCTTCCAAAGTACCGAAACCTCCTGGCAAAGCAATGAAAGCATCTGAATGTTCAATCATTTGAGTAATTCGTTCATACATGTTGTCCACTTTCATTTCTTCTCCTATTGTTGGTCCTGTAAGATTGGCTAAGGTAATCGGAAGAATGCCTAAAACTTCACTTCCACCTACATGCGCAGCTTTTGCAACTTTTCCCATGAGGCCAACTTCACCACCACCATATACCAAATGAATCTTTTTTTTAGCAAATGTTATTCCAAGATTTTCTGCTACTTCTTCATAAATTGAATCTTTTCCTGCACTAGATCCACAAAATACACAAATATTTTTTATTTTACTTACCGTGGACGTTGACATGTTGAGAAATATGTTTTTTGTAATTGTTAGATCACAGCATATGAATTTATAAGCGTAACATGCCAAAAGTCAATATTTGAACAGGAAATTATTATTATTAAAAGAAAATAAAAATGACAAAATTAAAACAAATATATACAGCGTAGTTGTGATTGTGGCTCACATCTTCCTCTGATTTTACGTTCAGTAACGGCTTCAACGCCTTCTATGAGTCGAGGATATGCTTCCCATCCAATTTTCTTATAAATTGGCAAACATGGTCTTTTAACGTCAGATTCCCAAGACGAAATTGTGTATATATATTTACTTATCTAAATAGATATGCGTTACTACAGTAGGATCTTTGTAAGGCTTATTCCACCGTCTATATTGATATTCCTCCTGTTGAAATTGCCACCATAGTTTAAGAAGTTCATTTTGCACGTATCCACTAGAATGCGTATCAAGAACCTCTAGAAAATTACCCAAAGGCTCTTTACTCAGACCATTCTTAATGAATAAAATTTTATCTTCTCTATTCATTGATGTCATTCCAACATTTTTGCATTTTCCCTTACAAGTCCACCTTGCACATTTATGACATCCACCTATACGTTTAGCTCTTCGCTTTTTGGCATATGAGCTTTTACCAAATCCTGGCATATGTCTTATTATTAATTCACTTGCTTCCCCCACCAATCGGACTTTTACTTCAATTATCAAACGGACATCATTCGGTATGCCATATGACATCATCAGCCTTAGCCGCTCACATCTAGCTTTATAAATTTTTTCAACGCATTATCAGGTAAACAAGCAAAATATTTACGAAGATTCATAATACACGCATCCATATTATTATTATTATATATATTTCAATTATTTTGGGAAAACTGAAGAAACCGACTTAAACAGTCACGGAGTACCGTTATCCGCCACTTAACCGGGAAATGAACTAGAATCTGCAAAACAAAATGAAAATATCAAACAACTATTGTGGATCATATAAAGGCATAAACTCATTATTAAGAATTTCATTTTCTATAAAAGGCTTAAGTCTTTGCCCATTAACTTTAAACACGTCATTATTTTTAGGATTTTCAATATCAATAGCACCATGAGGATAAACAAATTTGACTATAAATGGTCCTGACCACCTCGATCTTAGTTTACCTGGAAATAAGTGCAAACGAGAATTATAAAGCAAAACTTTTTGTCCAATTTCAAATGACTTTCTCATAATATTTTTATCATGAAAGGCTTTAGTTTTATCTTTATAAATCTTTGAATTTTCATATGCATCATTTCTTAATTCTTCAAGTTCATTTATTTGCAATTTTCTTAATTTAGATGCATCATCTAAATTAATATTAAATGCTTTAATTGCCCAATAAGCTTTATGTTCAAGTTCAACCGGTAAATGACAATGCTTACCAAAAACTAACCTATATGGTGACATCCCTAATGATGTTTTAAATGCAGTTCTATATGCCCATAATGCATCGGTTAATCTTAAAGATCAATCTTTTCGATTTGGATTAACTGTTTTTTCTAAAATTTAGTTTTATTTCTCTATTTGCAAGTTCAACTTGACCATTACTTTGAGGATGATATGGGGTAGAAACTTTGTGTAATGCCATATTTTCTAAACAAAGAAGAAAATGATTTATTTATAAAATGACTTCCCCCATCACTAATTATTGCTCTAGGTATTCCAAATTGGCTAAAAATATTTTCTTTTAAAAATTTTATAACAACTTTATGATCATTAGTTCTACATGCAATTGCTTCAATCCATTTTGAAACATAATCAACAGCGACTAAAATGTACGCATATCCAAAAGATAATGGAAATGGACCCATAAAATATATCCCCCAACTATCAAATATTTCAATAATTATGATTGGATTTAAAGGCATCATGTTTCGTTCTGAAATTGATCCCATCTTCTGACAGTTTTCACAAGATTTGCAAAATAAATGTGTATCTTTGAATAAAGACGGCCAATAAAATCCACATTGTAAGATTTTTGTAGCTGTTTTATTGGATGAAAAATGACCTCCACATGCTTCAGAATGACAAAATTTAATAACATTACTTACTTCATTGTCGGATAAGCATCGTCGAAAAAATTTGGTCAGGACAATACTTAAATAAGTAAGGATCATCCCAATAAAATTTTTTAACTTCTATCAAGAATTTATTCTTATCCTGTGAATTCCAATGAGAAGGCATTTTATTTGTCACAAGAAAATTTACAATGTTAGCAAACCAGGGCATAATAGTAGCATAAAACAACTGATCATCTGGAAAATTTTCATTTATTGGTATTTCATTATGAGATGATTCAGTCATTATTCTAGATAAATGATCGGCTACAACATTTTCTTTTCCTTTTTTATCTTTAATTATAATATCAAATTCTTGTAACAATAAAATCCACCGTATTAATCTTGGCTTAGCATCTTGTTTATTTGATAAATATTTTATGGCAGAATGATCGGTGTAAACAATAGTAGTAGAACCAATTAAATAAGATCGAAACTTATCTAATGCAAATACTACTGAAAGTAATTCTTTTTCAGTAGTTGAATAATTTATTTGGGCACTATTTAAGGTTCTACTAGAATAATAGATTGCATAAGGTTTTCCTTCTTTTCTTTGTCCTAACACAGCTCCTATAGCAAATCACTTGCATCACACATTAATTCAAATGGTAAAGACCAATCTGGAGATTGTAAAATAGGTGATGTAACTAAAAGATTAATAATTTTTTTAAAAGCATTTTCACATTTCTGAGTCCATTCAAATTGTGTATCTTTTGTTAAAAGATTTGAAATTGGTTTAGATATTATGCTGAAATTTTTTATAAACCTTCTATAAAATCCTGCATGACCCAAAAATGATCGAACTTCTTTGACCGTTTTTGGTGATGTTAAATTAGCAATAACATCAACTTTGGCTTTATCAACTTCAATTCTTTTTTCAGATATCACATGTCCTAAAACAATCCCAGATTTAACCATATAATGATATTTTTCCCAATTTAAAACAAGATTTTTTTCTTCACATCTTTTTAATACTTCTTCTAGATTTTTAAGACAATTTTCAAATGAGTTTCAAAAAACAGTTATGTCATCCATAAAAACTTCTACATATTCTTCAATCATATCACTGAAAATACTTAACATGCATCTTTGAAAAGTAGCCGGAGCATTACATAAACCAAATGACATTCTTTCAAATGCAAAAGTTCCGAAAAGACAAGTAAAAGTAGTTTTTTCTTGATCTTCCAATGATATAGGTATTTGATAATACCCCGAATACCCATCAAGAAAACAGTAATAAGAATTTCCTGCTACTTTTTCTAGAATTTGATCTAAAAATGGTAGTGGGAAATGATCTTTTCTAGTTGCATCATTTAATTTTCTATAATCAATACACATATGCCAACTAGATGGAATCCTAGCTTGTAATAACTCTCCCTTTTCATTTTTTATAACAGTGATGCCTGACTTTTTAGGTACTACTTGTGTTGGACTTACCCATTTACTATTTGAAATTGGATAGATAATTCCAGCGTCTAATAGTTTTAATACTTCATTCTTAACAACTTTCTTCATATGTGGATTTAACCTTCTTTGTGGTTGTTGATATGTTTTAGCATTTTCTTTCAAGTGAATTTTATTTGTACAAATTAAAGGATTCATACCTTTTATATCTTTCAAAGTCCATCCAATTGCATTTTTATATTTTTTAAGTAATTTAATCAAATCTTCTTCTTGATTTGGCAAAAGAGTGGAATAAATTACAACAGGAAATGTTTTATTTTCACCAAGAATTATATATTTCAATTCTAATGGTAAAACTTTTAATTCAAGTTTTGTATTATCATCTTCTTTAAAATTATTTTTAGACTCGAAACTTTCTATTGAAAAAACTTCAGATTGTTGATTTAAGTTTTCTTCTTGTATATTTTCTTCCACAATTGTTTCAATATCATTATCATATTCATTTTCATTAATACTTGGTTGTTTACATAAATTGAACACATTAAGTTCTAGAGTCATATTTCCAAAAGACAATTTCATTATTCCATTTCAAAAATTAATTAAAGCATTTGAAGTTGCTAGAAATGGTCGTCCCAATATTACTGGAATTTCATTATGTACTTTCTATTGGTTGTGTATCCAAAACAATAAAATCTACAGGATATATGAATTTATCAACTTGAACCAACACATCTTCTACAATACCTCTAGGTATTTTGATTGACCTATCCGCCAGTAAGAGAGTAACAGAAGTGGGTTTTAATTCTCCTAAATTAAGTTTTTCATAAATTGAATAAGGAAGTAAATTCACACTTGCTCCCAAATCCAACAAAGCTTTTTTAATTTTATTTTCTCCAATAATACATGAAATTGTGGGACAACCATGATCTTTATATTTTAAACTAAAATTATTTTGAAGAATAGAACTTACTTGTTCAGCCAAGAATGCTTTTTTCTTCACATGCAATTTTCTCTTTACAGTACATAAGTCTTTTAAAAATTTTGCATAAGAATGTACTTGTTTAATAGCATCTAATAATGGAATATTTATCTTCACTTGTTTAAAAACTTCATAGATATCATAATCACTTTTTTGTTTTTTATGATTTGTTAATGCATGAGGAAATGGTGTAGGTTTATTTGACTTATTTACTATTTCAGATGATTTATCATTCACCATATTATTCTTAAAATTTAAGGTATCATCATTCTCAAAAGTATCATGATTATCATCCTTACTCTTTGATTTTAAATTATCCTTGTTTTCATTAATATATGGATCATTAACTATTTTACCACTTCTAAGGGTAATAACAGATTTTATTTGATCAATTTTTTCATTTTTTAATTCTTGATTTTGATTTTTAGGATTAGGTTGAGGTTGAGATGGAAATTTTCCTTTTTCATGAATATTAAGTGCATATGCAAATTTTGCAAGAGTTTCTTTCAAATCACTCATAGATTGACTGTTTTGAATATTGATATACTCTTGCTTTTGGATAAATGCATGAATTACATCTTCAAAGTTTTTTTTTGGAGGTGTAACATAAGAAATATAACCTTGATGATTTTGGTTATTTTGAAAATATTGTTGTGACGGTTGTGCATTATTATCATTCCTCCAACTAAAATTAGGATGATTTTTCCATCCAGGATTATATGATGGTGAAAAAGGATCTAGTATTGGTTTTTTATAATTGTTAATATAATTTGCTTGTTCATGGAGACATTCTTTAAATGAAGGTAATGTTGGACAATCTTTTGTAGCATGATCATGTGTATCACATATATGACAAACAATTTCTTGAATACTTTTTAATTGACCACTCTTTTTCATTTCTAATGACTCAATTTTTCTTGCTAAAGATGCAAGTTTAGCTTGAATATCTATATCATCTTTAAGATTATAGGTATCACCCCCATTTGTTGAATTATTGTTTTTAGTTGTTGGCGGTTCTATTGTGCCTATATTATCCCAATTTTGAGCAATTTCTGCTAATGAATCCAAATATTCCATAGCTTCATTTGGGTTTTTATCTTCAAAAGTTCCATTACACATGAATTCTATCATTTGCCTATCTTTAGGTATTAGACCTTCATAAAAGTGAGAAACTATTCTCCATGTTTCAAAACCATGATGTGGGCATATATTAAGTAATTCTTTATATCTATCCCAACATTGATAAAACGTTTCTCCTTGTTTTTGAGAAAAAGTTGTAATTTGTCTTTTAAAAGAGTTTGTTCTATGGGAAGGGAAAAACTTTTTGAGAAATTGTCGTTGCATTTCTTCCCATGATCTTATTGAACTTGATCTTAAATTTTGTAGCCATGTTTTAGCTTTATCTTTTAAAGAAAAAGGGAAAAGCTTTAATCGAACTATATCCAGGCTACAATTTTGATCATTATAAATGTTACAAACTTCCTCAAATTCTCTTAGATGCAAATATGGATTTTCAGAATCTAAGCCATGAAAATTTGGTAAAAGTTGAATAATTTGAGGTTTGAAGTTGAAATTAGATGCATCAGGAGGAAAAACTAAACAAGATGGGGACTAGTTCTAATAGGGTTCATATGGCGCCTAAGTGTTCTTAATTGATCATGTTTTTATTATTATTATTATTATTATTATTATTATTATTATTATTATTACTACTATCATTATCTTGATTATTTGAATTATCATCCATGTTTAAATTATTTTCAGATACTCGAATAAGTCTACCACTTTTGTTTCGACTCCAAATACTCATACAAAAAAAAAACAACACAATACTTATAAATAAAACATAATTAACAAATATAAACTTAATTTATAGCTCCCCGGCAACGGCGCCAAAAACTTGCTACTACTTAAATAATAATTCACCCAAGTATAGGTTGTCTGCAAGTAATATATTTCGTAAGTACGAGATCGATCCTCAGAGAGGTTATTTTGAGTTTAAATTTATTAATTTATAGATTACCAAATGCAAGAATGAAGTTTACAAATTATAAATTTTACTTTATCGCAAATAATATTTACTTTATCGCAACTAACTTTTACTTTGCCGCAACTAACTTATTAAATCAATATATTTCATTTAGGCAATAGGGTGGCTCTGCCGGTTGTTCTAAATGAAATATAATGATTTAATTTAACATTTACTTTATGCAATTATTTATTTATATAGTTATAATTATAATCATAGGTACCATATATAAAATATCGGTTAATTCGGTATTTTCTATAGTGGGAACTATATTATATTATGTGTGTGTTTAATTTTCTTGGAACCATTATTTATGGTAGTTTCTTTTGTTTTACTTTTAGTTAAACAATATTACATAAACCAAGAATAAATCATCAAGCCTTGACAAAATTTATAATTTGTAAACTTCATTCTTGCATTTGGTAATCTATAAATTAATAAATTTAAATTCTAAATAACCTCTCTGAGGATCGATCTCGTACTTACGAAATATATTACTTGCAGACAATATACACTTGGGTGAATTATTATTTAAGTAGTAGCAGGTTCATCTTAGCTATCAAAGCCCATACCAGTCTTATCTCCAACTGGTTTTTGCAACACTTGCATTTCAGTTAGTGTAACTGATGACTTGTTCCAAGCCTGAATTACTTCAGTCAGTTTAGAGTTTTTATCTCTTAGCTGTTGAATCAATAAATCACTTTCATCCTTTTTAGATTTCAGCTTAGCAATCTCCTCTGACAATAGCTCCCAACTGATTTATGGCTATTAGTTGTGTCAGTTGAGGGATCATTTTTCTTTGCTTTTATTTCCTCAAAGGAGACAGCTAGTTTTCGGTACTCATTTACCATGTCGTGCAGTGTTGAAATAAGCTCTTCTCATGTAAAATCAGTTGAGCTAAAGTCAAATACATGATCACTGCTGGACTCCAGTCCACCGTCATCAGCCATGAGGTATTTCACTTCCTCTTCATAACTTGAGCTATTTGAACTCTCAGTTTCGGATGCTTTACTATCAGAGAAAGCCCATTTGAATTGTTTTCTTCTGCTACTAAAGCTTCATGCTTTTTCTTGGATGATTTTGCCTCATCCTTGAACCTTCTTCTGTGATCGAAGGGCTTTTTAACCTTCTCAACTGATCTCCTACTATCTTTTATGGGCTTTGAACAGTCACCAATAAAATGGCTCGTCTTTTCATAGTTGAAGCACACATTAGGTTCTTCTTTCGGTTCATTCCTATGATAGTTCCTCTGAAAGGAGCCTGGATTCTTCTTCATTAACTTTCCAAATTTTCTTAAAAACAATGACATTACATCATTCCTTAATTTCTCTGCTGATTTTTCAATTGAAACTGATGGTTCCAGTGTCAATGCACTTAGAGCAGTTGTGACTGGTGGAACAATTGGCCATGGTTTTAACATCCCATTCTTTGGGAAGGCCATGCATAACTTTCAGGACAATCTCTTTATTTGAATGCACTCTTCCAAGTGCATTCATTTCATTCACTATGTTGCTGACTCTTTCATCAAAGTCATTCATCGATTCACTATGTTTGTGGTTATAAATGGTTTAAGTTGAGTCACACGGGTTTTGGTTAAGAGTCGTTGAACTATGGTTAAATATGATCAAAGCTCGGGTTAAACGAGACTCCGGTCTAAGACCTGAAACGAAATATAGAGGTTAATGCAGGGGTTCAGGATACGTTTAAGGAAATGACTAGAAGTATGTTTATGGAGTTCGATAAGTTTGAGCGGGTCGAGTTAGCAGTCCTGACAGTACTCTGATAAATGAAAATACATATTTAGAATGTATATGTTGATATGGAACATGTATTTTTACATTAATGTTAGAAACACGTTACATGAATGGTTTTAAGGAAATATATGTATATGCATGAATTTTACAAGTGATGAATATGATGACATGTTTTTGAAGGGGATGAGTTGGTTCTAACTAATACGAACACGAACATGTAAGGCCAAGGCTCAGAGGATGGGTAAAGCTATCGTTGATGTCCCCATCGTCGGGTACCGCGGTTATACATAGATGGATCTATCGACTTAGACTTGATACGAATGTAACAACTAATTATCTGAATTCAATAAAGGGAAATGAATACTTATATGATGATACGATATGACATGATTTGATATGAATATGTTTACGTTTATGTTCATGCTTTTAAAGATCATGAAAGTTATTTTGCTTACAGTACTTTTCACTATTGCATGATAGGTATACGTACTTGTTATAACGGTTTAGGTGTGTTGAGTATTTAGACTCACTAGGTGTGATTGATGCAGATGTTCTTATTGTTGAGGAGACTGAAGGCATTGAAGACTGATTAGGCGGAGCTGGGGGTGCAAGTGAAAACCCGTGGACCTTGCATTTATTCAACATAAATGATTTTGAGACATGGGTTTAAGAAAAATTTTAAATGTTTTTAATCTTGTTATACTTTTTTGATTCATCAGACTTTTGGTATTTGTTCGAGTTTCTCTTTAAAACAGTAGATTAGGAGATTTATTTCATTTTAAGATTTAATTAACTGCAGTTATTTTTATTCAGTAGTTGGATGACCTTTTAAAATGCATGGTTGACTTATTTTTGTGCATATGAGTGTGAGTATTTTCGGTCATAACTTTAAAAGAATATTCCGGTAGAATTTTAAGGAGCAGACGTTTCAATACATGCTTAGTGGATGAGCATTTGACCTGATTTCATCATTGTGTAGATACATGTTGTACTTATTTTGGATGTTCTATACGGAGGGTTGGAAAATAAATTTCGGTTGTTTGACAAACTAAATGATTAATGTTCGTAACTGATCAAGAAGTTCGAGAGTAACTGAACATACACTCTAATTAACAGTTGCCTGTAACTGAAGAATAACGCGCAGATTTTCTAAAACAGCTAAAACCAGCTGAACTGAACTTACG
Organism: Primulina tabacum; assembly: GCF_025594145.1. Taxonomy (NCBI): domain Eukaryota; kingdom Viridiplantae; phylum Streptophyta; class Magnoliopsida; order Lamiales; family Gesneriaceae; genus Primulina; species Primulina tabacum. Next base: position 10,661,864 of record NC_134556.1, on the reverse strand, counting down.
AAGACAACTGACTGATCAGTTGGAAACTGATCAGTTGCTAAATCCAGTTGTGAGCTTATCTGCTATTGCTTATCATCTGATCCTTCAGCTGTACACATCAAGAAAAGGACGTTCAACCGACAATAGTACAAAAGTAGACTGCAACAGATAGTGGTAACGCCGCAATTCAGCTGCAGCGTACGGATGTCAGAAGAATATTGACATGGCAAACCAACGGATAAAAAGATTCAAATTCTATTAAATGTTACCATTGAAGAGAAACCTATAAATAGCAGAGAAGAGCAGCTGAGAGAACATAACACATCAAAGTTCTGAACATCTAAACTCGTCTATTCTCTAAAATACGTTGTTACTCTGCTGAAATAAAAGCTCACGCTTATCGCATATATTCGTAGCAATCAAGGCTACACTTTCGAGCTTTCTGGCACATTGTTATCATTGTAAAACTCGATCTTATAAGAGATCAGTTGTGCTAAATTCAGTTGTATACTGTGAAACATTTTGTAAACTAAGAGTTTCAGTTTAGACAGTAGTGTAAGTTCTAGCTGAGTGGGTTTGTACAAAAAGTTGTATAAATCAAAGTCTTCTAGTGGATCCTACCTGTGGTGGTAGAAAGGGTGACGTAGAAGCAGTTGAAGTCTCCGAACATCCATAAACAAATTCGTGTTTATTTATTTATTGCATTTAGTTATCATTTTCATAGTTTTAAAGATGCATTGTTAAAGCATTTTATGTGTTCTTTAAATACCAAAATATTGCATAGTGTGCATAAGCTAAGATCAGTCACGAGCTGTTTACATCGCAAACTAAGACTCAACTAATCGCACAAACTGAATCGGTATAACTGTTACGTCAATTGAACAGTCCAGCTGATTGTCCAGTTGATAGGTGGTTCAGCATGAGAACCTCAGAAGCCTGGCCAGCCGAAGTAGTGTTCAACTGATGAAGAAAACCAGCTGATCAGTACAACTGAACGAGAGTGAAATCAGTTCAACTGACGAGTCAACTAATTTCACTAGCCCAATTGAAGATCAGTTCAGCTGACTACTTCGAAGCATCAGTCAGAATCTTTCAGTTGTAGATCAAGACAAGCTCTTTCTAGTGGATTCCAGCTATACACAAAGGTACAAAGTAATTTTCCATTCAAAGGACAATAATGGACGTTGCATCAGAACATTAAAAACAAATGTTTCAGAAGGACAGTCGAAAAGTCGAGACACAAAGTCCAAGAAACGAATTCAAAATGAAACTGATACAATAAATGAGTTTCACTGTACGATCTAACTTCGCGCCTATAAATAGAAGATGAAGATCAGTGAAGACAGAGAGAGCTACAATGAAAATACCAAATATCAGTACAACTGAACGAGAGTGAAATCAGTTCAACTGACGAGTCAACTAATTTCACCAGCCCAATTGAAGATCAGTTCAGCTGACTACTTCGAAGCATCAGTCAGAATCTTTCAGTTGTAGATCAAGACAAGCTCTTTCTAGTGGATTCCAGCTATACACAAAGGTACAAAGTAATTTTCCATTCAAAGGACAATAATGGACGTTGCATCAGAACATTAAAGACAAACGTTTCAGAAGGACAGTCGAAAAGTCGATACACAAAGTCCAAGAAACGAATTCAAAATGAAACGGATACAATAAATGAGTCTCACTGTATGATCTAACTTCGCGCCTATAAATAGAAGATGAAGATCAGTGAAGACAGAGAGAGCTACAAAGCAAATACCAAAGAGAGTGTAGTAAAAAAAAGGGCACACTTATTTGTTCATCAGCTTTCAAGAAGCAATCGGCCCAGAGGGATACCAAAGACATATCGGCTTAGTTTAGAAGCTTATCTCCCTCAGTGTGTGAGAACATCCTTGTTCAGTTCTCACACACAAACACTCTCACTACCACTCAAATATGGTCTTGCACAAAGACGTTAAACTTGTGTATGTAGTCTTTGACACATAGACGTTAAAGAAATGTTGGCTGGAAAGTGTTGCCTTCAGTCGTAGCTAGGAGTTCAGTTTAGGCAGTAGTGTAAGTCCTAGCTGAGTGGATTTGTACAAGTAGTTGTATATATCAAAGTCTTCTAATGGATCCTACCCATGGAGATAGAAGGGGTGACGCAGGAGCAGTTGAAGTCTCCGAACATCCATAAACACATCATGTGTATTTAACTGATTAACTGTTGTTTTCAAACTGTTTTGATCAGTTAGAGTATCTGTCAGTTCAGTTGTCACCATAACTGAACTGATAAATGCAAAAACTAATCTATTATTTTTCAGTTATTCAGTTTATATGAGTTAGAATATTTTCTATTATAACAGTTTTCTTCACGAAGGATTACTTCGAGTTTCTTCCGCTTGGTTTTAAACCAAACTCGATTTAATTCATCGGTGTTAACATTCTTAAAACACGAGCTATTGCAGCTCATTGGAGAATATAGTGTTCGAAATGCCTTCAAAGGCACTAGCACACTCGATCCTTCACGGAGCATTTGCTCACCCGCAATGGGACTGTTGTTTTCTCTGTGTGTGGACAATGGCAGGTACTCCAGGTTATCAGGACACCGGAGAGGATACTTCTAGAGGGAGTCACGTCTGAGTTGATTTCAGTACTGTGTGTGGATTTTTCTTATGCCATGATGTGCTTAAACGAAATTGTATTAAATATTATTTTAGTATCATAATCACAGTGTCACATTTTGGGCTCATGGTAAAAATTTTTTTACTTGTTTTCCGTTGTAATATATTAACTTTAATCAAACTGCATTATAATAATGATTAGGAGTTAATGACCCCATAAATAATAATGATATCGATATACTTTCTTTCTAAATGAGAAAATTTCTAGAGTTCAATTGGACTTGAATGGGCTGACTCAACTTGCCTAATTACTTATATCATTAAACTAATTTTAATATTGCAGGTAGGTTTGTTTTGGTTTCTTGTTCTGTAAGTCGTTAAGATTTAGTTGTGGTCCAATAATTTGTATTATTTTAATTTTAGTCAGTTGTGATCATCAGTGATATCACTTGGGTCACAAGCTATAACTTGTGGTATAAGAACTTTTGACTCTAATATTATGGTAGGGTGGAGCCATAAATTAAGCAACGGGTAGACATGAGGTTTGTACATACTTGGATGTTGATGGATCGGATTGCTAAGTAATGAGTCTTGAGATAATCGTGTCTTGTTGCTGGTATTGTCAAATATCACAAAATATAGAAAAATTTTATCATTTCTTGTTTATGATGTTGTTTCCACACCGGATAACAGTCTTACCTATTAAGATCCGATGTCCTCATATGATCTTTTTTATGTCTTATGTAGCTAACCAAATTATACAACATCAACAATTTGACACAACTTATTATGAGAATTTCCCAAAATGTCATTTATCCTAATATTTATCTCACCCAAGAAGTCTTTTAATATATGATGAAATGACTCCAAATATTGATAAGATTAGACATTACTGACGTAGCATCAGATAATGTATTTTGCATCTGAAGGAAAAATACTAAAAAAAAAAAAACTAACTGATTAAATAAAAATAAAGATTCGATAATTTATAGGAACAAAATCCAAATCATTATGACTTAAAGTTTAATTAAAAAATTAGTGACTTCGCCTGAGTGGACTTTCATTAGCATCCAAATGCACAATTGAGACACAAGTTGTAATTTATTTCAAAGTTTTTTGAAACCGTAATAATTTTAGCCAAAATAAAATGTTTGTTTCTAATTTTGACTTGTTGCATTAGCAAGTACAATCTTGTCTCGGAACTTTGACATATAAAATCATGTTAATTTTTATCATCCAAAAACATGGATCTCATTTCGATTAATCGAAATCCTTAACCACTCCCTTTGAAAATCATAAAATAAAGACAAGAAAAATTAAATAATTTAAGACGATAAAAAAATTTTGAATTATTCAAGGAAACAAGATTTCAAATGCTCGAAACTCTCAAGAAACATGCAGACAAGAAAATAACATTAACCTAATGCCATTTTTTCCTTACACAATTATTTGATGCTTCTAATTTAATCCAACATTCTTCAATCATGTTGTCTTAAAATATTTAGAGGAACTAGCAAACAAAAAAGTATAAGTTAAGTTAAAAATTAATAATATGTCATGTATATACATACCCAATGATTGTTGTTTTCAGTTATCTAATGATTTTTTAAGTTATTTTTGTAGAATAAATTAAATTTTTTGACAGTTTTCTATCTAACATTTATATATAAATTTTAAGGTCGAGTTATCTACACTTCATTTAATGTATAAAATATGTATCAAAATTATTCACAAATAGAGTGCAAATAACAAAAATGAATGTAAATATCAACTCTCAAATTTTAATATCCGTAATAATTTTCTCAACTCTATTAATTTTCTTATCAACTGTGTGTGATTTGTTTGAAATATGATTAAAAAACCCTAAAAAAATTAAAATATATATTATAAGCAAGATGAACTCATGACTTTTGAAATATTTATCCTATAAATGTCACATTTCCCAAGTTCTTTTGCCCTCAACATGATCATATGACTCAATGCCTTTAAAAGAGCCCTCCAACACACTGCATTCAAACTCAAAAAACTCCCCCTTTTCTTGCACTTCCCACTAAAAAAAACAAAACAAACTAAAACGTCTACTACTCATTTTTTTTATGGTACTAGAATTTTTTTTTTCGCTCATACACTCGGTCGATACATATATATATACTTTAAAATATTTTGCACCATTTTAAAAATAAAACAACCAACTATATTAGAAACTTCGAAGGAAAGAGTTCATAACATAAAATCGTCAAATGTTTGTCAATCCTAACTTAACAATATTTCAAAATAACAACCTTTCAAAAACCACTCAAAAGCATAATAGAAGTCGTAAAAATCTTTAGCATAAACTTTAAATCATAAATGCGGAAAACTAGCACTGGTCCTCGGGTTATGTGCACCTTCAGCCCAGTAAGATCAACCGTCAAAACCTCCATTAACATCAATATTATGCTCACCTGCATCGATCACACCTAGTGAGTCTATTGACTCAGCAAACAAAAACCATAATAGCAAATAATACGTATACAATCACATGCAACAGTGAAAATATTTTTACTTAAAATAACATTTAATAATCATGCATACACTTAAACATCTTTCATATCATCATAATCATATTCGTTTTCTTTTCATCCTAAACATATACATTTTCCTTTACAGAATTCAGATCGTTAATTGTGACTTTCGTTTCATCATAAGGTCGATGGATCCATCTACATGTAACCACGGTAGTGGGCGACGGGGACATCAGCAACACTCTCACCCGTCAATTGAGCATTGGCCTATCATCATCATCATCATATGAAAACACGATCGCCGAGCTTCCTCTAGGGCCTTCTCCCATAATTGGGCTCCCTCTAGATCCTTTTCCCTCACGATATCCTCATTCATATCATCATAATAGTCACAATTACTTCACCTCCTCTAATGTTTCGTATTTTCATCATTTATAAAAATCATGCATCAAAATTTCATTTTTCTTTTAAAACCAAGCGTGCAAAATATTTTTTAGCTTTAACATTTTATCATAAAATTTCTTAAACATTTAAAATAATCATTTTATCATATATTACAGCATTTAGGGCACTGCCATGACGTTTATTATTTTTCAGGTGTAAAATGATCGTTTTACCCCTAGACGTACAATTTCTCGGTTTTGACTTTTTCTTTCTTTCAATGACTATTGATCATCCCAAATAATTATTTAGACTTAAATTAAATTTCTAATATTTTTATTTATCTTAAATTCGAGGTTTTCTATTTATTTATAAATTATTAAATCGTAGAGTGTTTAATTCCCGAATTAATTCAAACTTTACTATTAAATTCTCAAATTTTAAACATAGACTTATTATTGCCTAATTTAACCTTGTGAACCATGAACCACCGTCTTGACCCACGGTTTGAGCCCTCACCAATTAAACCAATTATTCGAACCCTTAACCAAAAACCCTTGAGCCAACTCTCGGTTTCATCGAGCCAAGCCCGAGCCACCTTGAGCCAACCCCTGACCAGACGTCCCATGGACCCTGATGGACCCTCTTGACTCAACCTAACCCACGCTGCATCCCCTTGACAGCACAAGAGCCGCGTGGTGCCTTCCTACTTGCGCCTAGGATTCCTAGATCAACAAGGACACTACGCCTGAGCCACCACCCGAGCCCTTACCCTTGTGACCCTCATTGGACCACCACAGGACCCTGCTAGACCTATCCCAGACCCATGGCCCAGCCGCTAACCCCCCCTGCCCACTGCTGCACTCTCGGGTGGCTTTGGGAAGAGTCCTAGTTCTCTTGGACTCTTCCCTAGCCAAAGTTCTTGAGTCCTAGCATGGCTAGGACTCTCCCACACACCACAGCATGTTCAGACCCAGCTCTGATCAAGCCCTGGCCGAACCATGCAACGCTAAACCCTTTACCCGAACCCTTGGCATCAATACACACAATAATTCGTTCAACTTGTTGTGGTTTTGTGTGAAGCCTCTAACATGCTTCATGTGGCCACTAAACTCGTGTATAAACGTCCCTCTATGACCCTATAACATGTCAGCCCCTTCACGCACAAATAAATCGAGTTTTGGAACCTTAAATCACACATTATTAATATATGAATGCATAAAAATGAAATAATAATAAGGAAATCAGGTTTTTCATGCAAAAATAATTCAAAACAATAATATGGTGTGATAGATGAGAAAAAGATAGTTAAGGTGTGCCTACGAATCGACGATGCGAAGAACGGCGACGTAAACCTTGGCTGAAATTTTCCTTCAAAACCGATGCTTCCCTCTTGATAAAATTACGTGTGTGCGTGTGTTTTTATGGGGAAAGGATTTGTGTGGTTTATGGGATGAGAGGCGTGTATTATAAGGTTTCGGGGTAGGGTTTATGGGATTTTTTAATTTAATAAAAGGTGAGAATAAACTTGGACCTATTAGTATGGTATAATAAGCCCAATAAGCCCATTTGTGCATATTGAAAATATTTCATTTAGAAAAGTTCGTGAAATTATTAGCTGAGTTGTCAAAAAGTTCATATTTTCGTTGAAAATCAAATACCGATAAAAAATACGTCTCAGCGTATAAAATCACCTCAAAACTCCTTATTTTCAAAAATAACATAAGGCATCAACCTTATTTTAAAAAAATTAAAAATAATTATTTAATAAAAATATTTTCCATTTTTCAGTCATCGGTCTCCGTTCCTCGATCGCATCTCGAATAATATTTAAAAATACACTTTTATGCATTCAAGTAGGAAACTACTTCATAATCATATAAACATATCAAACATAATTAATTTAAACAATTAAAATCATTTAATTAGGTATTGTACATTTTTCCTAGATTCGCATGCAGTGAGATTACGGTGTTTTATTTTTGGACCTTACACAAACTTTCTTCATATTGTTTCAAAAACATGTCAACAAATAAACCTTTTGAATCTTTCATAAACCCTTAACTCTCTTTGAGCCCATCCTCACTGAAACAGGCTTCACACTACTTCAATGCAACACGTTTGCATCATCCCGTCCCACCGAGAGAAGGGTCCGGAATAAACCAATGAAGCCAGGACAGTTTTAGGTGCCGGGCAGCGACACTGGGGCCGATACGCCGTGAAAATCCGAAACCCTACCACCAAAGAAATGCATTGGTTAGGCAACTTGACACTGCTCAAGAAGCATCTTCGGCATATGACACGGCTGCCCTTTCCATCAAAGACACTCAAGCTAAGACTAATTTCATATACACTGATTAATCGACTTTTCAATCTGTTTTCAACCATTTTCAGCAGAATTCTACTGCTAAACTAGGCCACCCTTTTGCCATATACTACCAGCTCCTGATAAAAAGACTTTTCAAGAACCAGCCCAATCAAATAGTATCAAGCGTCGTTCTCATGAATCTTTTTTGTATAACAACTTATCAATTAATGATGATTTCACTTTCTCCGCAACTGACACGAATTATGGGTGCTTAAATTGCATAGTTCCTAATAACTGTCTGAACCCTTCTACTTCAACTGCCAATATCGCTTCCAAGAAAGTCGAGGAGAGCAGCACAGTTTAAGCTCGAACTCGACAGCAGGCCGATTAAAACTTGGAAACCCTGATATTAAATCATCTTGTGAAGAAGCTGGTTATGGATTATGGGACACAGATGAATCGTGAAATGAGCTCTCAGCTATTATGAATGACCCTTTAATGGTGGGAAACCAACGTATTGGACCAGACTTCAATCAAATGTCTGAGATGATGAAATATCCAGCCAACGTTAGTGAAGGGAAATATAATTTCCTAATTTAATTTATTTCACTAATATTAATTTTCATTATTGATTTGATTGCGTATAATATTGAAAAAGATTTTGCCTTTCTAGATAATGAGATAATTATGCAAATATTATCATGATATGGTATAAATGTTCAAAAAGGAGTTTGTTCCTAATTAAACTCCTACTTTTCTTGTGTAATAGGTTTCCTCATGGAGATAAAATCTCGGAGAGATGAAGTCCATAAACATGAGAGTTTTCGTGGAAGAGTTTGACGAGAAGAAGAGCTTTTTGTGAGAGCTTTTGGATTGATCATTCATGCACTTTGCACGACAAAAACTTTTCAGAGAAAATTAATTAACAACCTCGCTGCTGATTGAAAAAGTGTTGATGTCGCGTGTTGCCTTGATTGTTGGAGACATATACAGACAACATCCGTGACGAAGTTGGTTGAAGATCGTTTTTTTTGCTCCAGTTTTTGGAATCACATTTTTGTTGCTTTCTTGAATAAGTAGAAAGCATTTATTTTCTCGACGCATTGAGAAAATTGATTTGAGTAGTAATCACGATTGGTATTGTTTTCGTGTAAACTCATTGATTTTATAGTGATTAATTTTGCACTGAGGCACCGCACATGTATTTATACTTGTGCAAATTTAATCTTGTCCATAGTATTTATTTAAAGTCAATTTGTATTACAAAATCTAATATTCCGCTGCATGTTGTTTGAAATGTTATAACGTTCAGCACAACAAATAATTCTAATAAAACTCAAATTTAAAATCTTATACTACTATTGTTATATATATACTCACATCTGTCAAGCAATTAATTCTTACAAGTGATATCAGAGCCTACTCTTGATATACTACATGTTGATTCTGATTTTTTTTTTGTCTGACAGAAATATTGAAGACACATCACTTGCAAACGCAGCACTTCAACCACCAGTCCTAGATGGAACCAACTACAGCCTATGGAAGGTCAAAATCAGATATTACATAAAATCCATATATGAACGAGCAAGATAGCGTGTTATCAATGGGTGGACTCCACCGATGAAGATATATCAAGATGGTGATAGCTTACCAGAGCCGAAAACTAACTATACTGCCGATGAAGTGCAGAGTTCGAATTACATCTCAAAGGCCTTAAATGCAATATTCACTTCAGTTGACAAGCACATGTTCAGTTTGATTACAAACTGTATTTCTGCTAAGGATGCATGGGATACTATCCAAAGACATTGTGAAGAATTTGAGAGTATGCGACAAACTAGATTGAGAATGCTTACTTCCAAGTTCAAGAATATGAGGATGGAAGAATCTGAGAATATACTGGATTATGATCGTCGCCTTGCTAATGAAGCATTCAGTCTTTGGGACCCCATCTCTAATGAACGATTAGTTAGCAAAGTTCTTCGTTCTTTGCCCGAAAGATTCAACGTAAAAATTTGTGCAATAGATGAGGCTAAGGATACGACTCAGATGGCTTTGGAAGATCTGATTAGTTCACTTTGTACCTTTGAAATGAACATGGACATGAAGAAGGATAAGGAGAAGACGATTGTATTCCAAGTCTCGAATGACTCTTATAATGATCTTCTTCAAATATCCCAAGAGGTTAATGAATCGGATCTTTGTGATGATTCCATCGCCTATATCACAAAGAAATTTGGGGATTATTTGAAGAGAATCGGAGATAAAAAAAAAAGGCTGGACAACCATCGACGTTTCCCAGTCTACCAGCACCTAAACCTCCTGTCCCACAACAGTTTCGACCAATGAATGAAGGAAAGGGTCAATTTAATTCGAAGAAGTGTGACTCTGTGAAATGCAGAGAATGCAATGAATTTGGTCACTATTCCAATGAGTGTGCTAACATATTACGAAAGAAAAAAAGGCTATAACGTTTCACTAAGTGATGAAGAATCTGATGAAGAGGAGAAATCCAATGATGAAGATAATCACACCTACTTGATTGCACTGTTGACAGAAAAACGTTGACTACAAGTGAACCCTTTAGGTTTTGCCTTAGGTGTTGCAACTCTTGGATGCAACACGTGAAAATCAGTATGTTTAAAATCTACATCTTCTGGAAACTTGAGTGTAGATGATGATTTGGAAGCTGATGATGAAGAAATCACTCTTGAGAGTGTACAGAAGCTTTATGAAGAGTTGTATGCTGATTGGACTAAAGAAGTAAGATTAACACAACACTCATGAAGGAGAAGTGAAGTATGTGGTTGCAAAACTTGAATTTATCATAAGCAAAAAGGACTTGGAACTTGGCAAGACCAAGGATGAGCTTCAAAAGGCGACTGAAACTCTAACCAAGTTCAATTCGAGCACATCTAAGCTTGAAACCATACTTCTGATGGGAAGAGATGACAAGAAAGTTTTATGTTTCAAAGACAGTGTGTTTGAAATTGGTGAATCTTGAAAATCAACTGTCTTTGTTAAAGGAAAAGCTGATAAATCCGTACAGTCACAATCCACGTCGTCGATCAAATGTTCTCTACCAAAATGACAACCTGCTGCACCTGTTCCTAAGAAAAGAAAACGCATGTATGTATATCATTACTGTTTTAAGCCTGGAAATATCAGGCCCTACTATTTAAACTTAGGAAAGACTACATAAATACAAAGGCGAATCAGATGTTGCCCCGAAATGTTGCCCAACACTTCCCGCAACACCTCCAACCGTTGACCTTCATTAAGACAAATTTGGGTACAAAAGGTAACAACTCACTGTAATGTTGTCTATACTTTATTAAAAACTAACACTGCAGGTAATTGGTACTTTGATAGTGGAAGCTCATCCCATATGACTAGGATCACAAGAACATCTCATTAACTATGTTGATCAAAAGGTGATAGAGTAACCTATGAAGGGGGAGCTAAAGGAAGGATTGTTGGAAAATGAACATTGAATGTTGAATGACTACCAAAGCTCCATAATATGCTTCACGTTGAAGGATTAAATTCAAATTTGATAAGCACAAGACAATTGTGTGATGATAATTTGCGTGTCAAGTTTGACAAACATACTTGTGAAGTTTTTGATGAAACTAACATGTGCATTATGACAGGTACAAGGTCTTCGGACAACTGCTACCAAATATGTGAAGACCGTTCATGCAAACATGCGCAAGTCAGTGAACTCGACCTTTGACATCAAAAACTCGGTCATGTGAATTTCAAAACCTTGAAGAATTTGAGTAAGCATGATGTTGTATGAGGTATGCCTAACCTATCATCTGGTACACCATATGTTTGTGGAGATTGTCAAAAGGGTAAGCAAACTTGCGTGTCACATCACATGTTGCCCCATTTTGGGACAACACGTTGTCTCGAATTGCTACACATGGATCTTATGGGTCCTATGGAAGTGGAAAGCTTTGGAGGTAAGAAGTATTCCTTTGTGTGTATCGATGATTTCTCACGGTTTTCATGGGTAAGTTTCATAAGAGAAAAATCGAACACTTTCGATGTGTTTAAACAGTTAGTCACAAGAATCACAAACATCCATAATTTGAAGGTGAGAAGGATCAAGACTGATCATGGTAAGAAATTTGAAAACTCTTGATTCTCATCCTTTTGTGACAGGAAAAGAATTTCACATGAATTTTCAGCACCGAAAACCCCACAGCAAAATGGAATTGCCGAACACAAGAACAAGACATTGCAAAAAATGGCTACGGGTGATGCTAGCTTCGAAGAATAGGGCAGATGTCCTTTATATAGCTTGCCATATTTCGAATAGTGTGTATTTGAGAAGTGGTTTAACCATGACTTCATATGAAATAATCATGGGAAAGAAGTCTGATATTAAATATATTCATGTTTTTTGTTGTGTTTGTTATACTTTGAATGACAAGGATCAACTTGCAAAATTTGATTCAAAGAGTGATAAGTATTTGTTTTTTGGATATGCCACTAATAGTTGAGCTCATCGTATGTTTAATTTAAGAACTAGGACTATTATGGAATCTATTAATGTTGTTTTTTATGACTTTGCAGATCTCAGAGAGAAAACTGTCGAGGATTATGTGGAAGGTCTTCTAGAAATTCCTATATCAATGGAAAATATAGGTGTTGTCAACATGTGACACTGAAGTCACTGAATCTGAGGAAGAAACTCACAGTGATGATGATGTAGTAGATGATAGACAGAATATTTCAAGTAAAATTCAGAAAAACCATCTTTCATCTCAAATAATTGGAAATATGTGTGGAGATGTTCAAACTCGAAAGAAAGAAAAAGTAGATTACCGCAAGATGGCTGTACTTATATGCATGAGCTCTATGTACTCACATGTTAGATTTTCATGTTATTATATATCCAATTTTGAACCCAAAAATGTTGATGAGGCTTTAAAAGATGAATTTTGGATTAATACAATGAATGATAATCTTGAACAGTTTGTTCAAAATGATGTGTGGTATTTGGTTCCATCTCCTGACCATAGTAGTATAATTGGTACAAAATGGATTTTCAAAAATAAAACTGATGAGTCGAGAAACATCATTCGAAACTAAGCAAGGTTAGTTGCTCAAGGGTACACACAGGTTGAGGGGGTTAACTTCCATGAGACCTTTGATCCTGTAGCCCGCATTGAGTCAGTTCAACTATTGCTAGCCATTGCATGCTATATGAAAATCAAACTTTTTCAAATGGATGTCAAAAGTGCCTTTTTAAAGGGAATTTTATGTGAAGAAGTGTATATTAGACAACCTAAGGTTTTTGAGGATCCACATCATTTGGAACATGTTTACAAATTGAAAAATGCACTTTGTGGTTTGAAGCAAGCACCACGTGCGTGGTATGGAAGATTGACAGAGTATCTACTTGAAATGCTTCAAACGAGGTGAGGTAGACAAAACTCTTTTTATTCAAAAATCCAAATGTGAGATTCTTATTTGTCAAGTTTATATAGATGATATTATCTTTGGTTCTTCATCTCAAAAGTATGCTGATGAATTTGTTGAGTGTATGTCATCTACTTTTGAAATGAACATGGTTGGTGAGTTGAGTTTCTTTCTTGACTTGCAAATTAAACAAGTGCATGATGACATCTTTCTGTGTCAAAGTAAGTATGCTAAGAATTTGGTTAACAAATTTGCAAATGAAAACATCAAATACATGAAGACACCTATAGGCTCGAGTGAAAAATTGTGCAAAGATGATGTTGTCGAAAATGTTGACAACACTTTATACCGCAGCATCATAGGTAGCCGCCTGTATTTAACAGACAGTCGACCTGACATCATGTTTAGTGTATGCTTATGTGCTAGGTATCAAGTCAATCCTAAATTTCTTATCTAAAAGCTGTGAAGCGTATTCTACGTTACATAGCAGGAACGATTGATTTAGGATTGTAGTACACTCAAGAAACTAACTCCAATTTGGTAGGATTTTCGGATAGTGATTGGGCTAGTGACTTAGATGATAGGAAGAGTACATCTGGAAGTTGTTTTTATCTTGGAAATAATTTGATCACGTGGCATAGTAGGAAACAAAATAGTGTTTCACTTTCAACTGCTGAATCTGAATATGTGACAGCTAGGAAGTTTTTGTTCTTAAATTTTATGGATGGATCAAATGGTAAAGACTATGGGCTTAAGAGTGAAACTTTACTTGTGTACTGTGATAATTCTAATGCAATTGATATTTCAAAAAATCCAGTACAACACTCTCGAACAAAACACATTGACATCCGACATCACTTTATTCGAGATTTAGTAGAAAAAAGATTGATTCAAATTTAATTTGTTGGTACAAATAACCAACTGGTTGACATATTCACAAAAGCATTAGATTTTGAGAGATTCTCCAACCTTAGGAAATCTCTCAGCATGTGTTCTGCCTAAATATTCATAGATGTTGTCTCAGATGTTACAACATCTCGGACAACACCTAACATACATGTGCATTTTTAAGACTTAGACATTTTGCATTTCATTCATACTGTGAAATGATGTGTTGGAATAAAGTTTCAATTCTTGTTCTATCTAAACTTAACACACTTGGATATGATTAATAATCTAATTAAATCACAAAGTAGTTGAATGATGATCATGTACTCCATGACATTGACCCATATGAAAAGTGACTTGAAAAGATTGAGTAAAAAAAAAAATCAATTATGAATATATTTTGTATCAGAAGAAAAGATTGGAATAAGCTACCTAAAAGAGTCTAATGAAGACTGTGCTTTTAGTGTGAGAGTTACCTCTTCTGAATTTAATACAGAAGGCAAAATCGAAAAAATTGATAAAAGCTACCTAGATAAGTCCTAAAGAAGACCGTTCTTCTAATGTGGGAGCTACCACTTCTATGATCAGAAAGTTAATAAGCCTCTAAGTGTGCAGTAAAAACAAAATAAATGTTTGGAATTGGACGTGTTGTGAGGAGATGTTGCCAACATTTATGAAAACACTTCATCTATAAACATATCTCATATTTTTTTTCATGTTACTAAATTTTTTACATTCTGTTATTAGACATAATTGGACATGCATCTACACTTCATTATGAATATGGTTGAGCCAAAAGGGATTGAGTATTTCAACGAAGAAAATTCGGTAAAATCCCAGATTTGACTATAAATCCAATATTTGTGATTTGTGATGGTTCAGTGGTGTTAATTCGATATGGGTTCTAATTGTGGAAATTATTTTCAAAAGATATTGGACGCAATTATCTCGATATTCTTTGGAAGGTGATAACGGCTAAAAATATTTCCTGTTAAAATTTTTTACCGTTAAAGATCTTAGGATTGTTTGAGTAAATCTTGATTTTGTTAACGTTTCGTACATACTTATCCCTTGATTTACACCGTTTTCTCTCCACATTATTCACATACTTTTTTCTGCAAGATTTCGTGATTTTTCTTTGTGAAATTTCTCGTCTCTCTATCGTCTCCTTGTCTTTTCCTCCTTACTTACAATCATTAACTATATCACTGGCAGGAAGAGGATACGATCCATTGGACATCCGAAGCTAGATGGGTCATAGGGAGGATGTTGCACCTGCTCCCGCAACATCTCCAGAAACACCAACTGTAGAACCACCCATGGCATTGATGCCAGTTGCTGAATAGCCTGAATCGTTGGAAATCATTCTCCCAGGAGAACCTGTGGAAATGCGTTTGATGTTGAAAACCATTCTTGGGATTGGCATATTTACAGGCGTGTGGTTCAACCCTCTCCTCCAAAACTGTCGATCAAAGAGAATGAGGGGATACAATCATGACTTAACAACAAACAAACGGTTTCGTCACAAAGGGGAACCATCAAATGTTCCATCCCTTGCTAATCCAGAGAATACCTCTAGTTACGACTCTGATGATGAGGACTTCGAGCTTGTAGCCCGCAAGAAGCCCACACCAAAAGATGCTGAAAAATCATCCTCCTCCTCAACCGGTGAAAAAGCCTCAAGCTCTTCTAATGGAGTACCACAAGCTGAACAAAAAGAACCAAATCCGTTTGATGAGGACGAAGTGTCTCTGGCTCAAGTGTTGGCCAATTTAAAGAAAGCCAAGCAGTCTGCACCTACATCTACTGCACAACTCTCTGATGATGAGCTCACACCTGAGACGATGCAAGAATCGACAGAGATTCGTCAAACAGGTCCTACTGAGTCATCCTTCAAAAGCCTTGATGACATGTTTGAGGAAGGCACAAAAGCTTCCTCTGATAATGGAAGTGTTGTGCCACATGTTGAAGACCTCCCGAACAACACTGACTTCAGCGACTATGATTTGGACCAACCTTCACTACAAAGTTTTACACTGAGAAGGCTCTCTCACAGTGGTCCCTCTATGCTAACTGGGCTTTTGTTTAAGAAAGAAATGTTGACATAGAAGCCTTTTTCAGAAATAATCTGATAAATTTTCCAATCACGAGTCCTGAAAGGAGGACTGATTCAACGGTTTCCTGCGCACCCAGAACGAGTCTCTACCGCAAATCTCACCTGTCTTTACTCCGTGCTTCATAAAGTTGGCATTCGGAACTCGACACCTTCTACTAACTCCACGATGGTAACAAATTTCCAAGCGTTGACATTATTTGCAATTGGTACTAGCACGCTTAATTTTGGACAGCTGGTATTCAAGATGGTGCTCCAATTTGCTGCAGGCGGAATGAAGTCCTCCAAATTTCCTTTTCCATCACTTATTTGTGGCATCCTTGAATCTCAAGGATTCATTTGTGATATTGACGAGCAATCATCAGATATCAGCTGAAACGACCTTGATTTTTTTTTCTAATCATAAATCATAAATTCTAAAATATTAAACTTAATAAAATAATTTAACATAATCATGAATCATAATAATTTAACAATTTAAATCTCCAGTGCATAAAATAAACCATAAATCATCGACTAACCAAAACTTCCTAAATTGACCTTTAAAAAGATCACTAACAATAAAAATAAAGCATAATAAATATATTTAATAAAATCATTAAGATAATCTTTTAAATCTTTAATCAATCTAGCTACTGCGGAAACATAAAGGTTTTCGGGTGTGTACTGCTGCACTCGATATACTCAATCGTCACCGCCTCAACATATCATCGAATCTTGCATCATACAAACCTAGTGAGTCTAAAGAATCAGCACTTTCTAAACATGGCTAGCAAATAATATATATACAATCACATGCACTTAAAAATCATACTTTTATTTAAAATAGCTTTTGAACATAACTAAACCATTTAAAAATCGTTTAAGCATAATTAAATCATAAGTCGTAAAATCATTTTAAAATAATTTTTAACTATAAATAAATCCTCTAAAAATCATTTAAAATAAGCTTTGAGCATAAATAAATCATTTTAAAAATAATTTTAATCATCATCATAAATCATATATCATAAAATCATTTTTATCATAAGCTTTCAATATTCACATATCATTTTGGGTGAAGTTTGATCCTTGAAAGTGACTATATTTTATCCTCGGTCGACTGATCAGTCTTCAGCTCCACATGGCCCATGGGGTGTCCACTAGGCTCCACCATGGAAATACGATCGTCGGGGTTTCCTCGGGGGCCTTTTTCCATAGACGGGTTCCCTCTGGGGCTTTTTCCCCTCACGACATCCCATAAAATCATATATCTTAAATCATATCTTTTGTCACAGTCAATTCACATCTCTCAAAATATTTTTTCTTTTCATTAAAAATCATAAAATAGCTTAACTTTCCAAAAATAGCATTTTTTACAGTAAAAATTGCACAGCTTTTCCAAAAATCGTAAAATAATATATTATTATCAAAATAATCATAACAAATCACAAAATATCATTTTTCAAGCATTATGATCCTTCGGGACGCTGCCAAGCGTTTTCATATTTTCCTAAGTGTAAAATTACAGTTTTGCCCCTGGACGTAAAAATTCTCGAATTTATCTTTTTCTCACTTTTAATGACATGGAATTATTCTAAATAATTATATAAGGTTAAATATACTTTTCCATAATTTTATGAAGCTTAAAAAGAGGCTTTTCAATTATTTCTTTAATTAGCATTTTGTGCAGCAATAAAATCCCAGATAAATCAAAAACTCATTATTTTGATCCCAAATTTTAAACATAATATTTTTATTATTTATTATACCCTTTCAAATCTTGATCCACACCCGTGGACCCATGGATTCAATTTTCTTCCTTATATTTTCTAAATTGACCCTTATAGGAACACACCGAGCCATCTCCCAAAATACTCAAGCCACGCCTGAACCACCTCAAGCCAGACAGAAGCAAACCCACCTAGGCACCCTCCTAACCAACCCTAACCCAAATAACCAGAACCTAGCTCACTCACCAGCCCTGCAACCGAGCTCCAGATTTCTGCACGTGAGCTTCCTCTTCACTAAGACTCCTAGCCAACCTAGGACACTTCCAGCCAAGCCACCACCGAGCCATCCTGACCTAACCATCCTTGGACCATGCACAGACCCTAGCCAGACTAGCCCAGACCCTGGAACCCCCAAATCAAACCCTGGATCGGAAGACACAAGCTGCGCGTTTCCAAGCTCCCTCATACCTCTCTCTTTTTGCTCGAGCCAGCAGCGAGCCCAGCCGCTTCAACCCCTGGCCCGACACCTGACCATCATCCTAGGACCCTGATGGACTAGCCTGGCTTGTGCCCAGGCCAGCCACAACCCCTCTCTGCTGCTGCGATACACTACAAGCTTACGTGAGGAGTCCTTGCTCCACGGGACTCCTCCATAGCTGCAACCAAGGAGTCCTAGCCATGCTAGGACCCTTCCTGACCCTGAACCACGTCCAGAAAGAGCCCTCCTTGAGACCTGGTCGAGCCCCATGACCCCATGCACCCTAGCCAAATCCCTTGAATTTTGTACAAGCCATACACCCACGGTTCCTTTTTTGAATTCTCTCGGCTGTTCAAGATTGTTATTTCCTTAAGTTTTATCATGTTTTGATCATAATTCATTCATATTTTATCATGTATTGGCAGCGTATCCGTTGGATTCAAAAAAAATTTTTTCATAATAGCGTAAAAACATCGTATTTTTTTAAATAAACGTTCTACCGTAAAAATATTCAAACACCTATTTTTTCATGCATAAACAATAAAATCATGCATAATATGATTTGTATGATGTTTGAAAGAGTTTAGAAAACCTGTTTTTGCGTTTATAACACTCGAATATACGATCTTTGGTGAGGGTGCGACGTTGAACGACCGGACGACGAAGAACACAAGCCTTTTTAAGAAAGCCTTACCATGATTAAAATGATATTTATAAAAATTTTTTCCCGAAAAATAATATTTTTGCTCTTTTAAAACTCCTTGTTTGCCAAAACCGGCTTCCCGGAAAAAATCGAGCTCGACTCGTAAAATAATTCGAACTCCAACATTTTTAAGAAAATTAAATCATTTTTAATCATATTAGGAAGCCTTGCCATTATTTAAATAAAAATACATATTCTTGTCTTGGTCGTCTCCAGTCTCCTTTTCTTTGCCTATTATCGAATATTCGGGTAAAATCCTTAATTTCATGAATTCGTGTCATATTATCATTTAATCATGCAATAACATATTTAATCATATAATAAACATCATGCTAGCATTTAAAATCAATTAATTAAAACAATTAAGCAATTAAAATAATTTTGCATGCATGTGGTTTACGTAGATTTGTTTTTCGGACGTTACATCAGCGAACTGCTGAAGATTTTTACTGCCATTTTCAAAGGAAACAGGAAGATCGACCTGCCATGGTCTGAGACTCGTGTTGCACCGACTGTCTCCGATATTTCCCAAGGTACTGCCACTACTCCCATGCCAGCTGGCCATGTGATACTTTCCACAACTGCCATCCAAGCCCAAATTGTTCATGCTTTGGCAAAGATTGTTCAGTACAAGGCTGATATAACCTATTATGATAATCTTGTCGCATACTACAGATTGCTATTGGATGTTGCTATCCATTCTGGCCAAAAAAAGGGGAGGAGATGAAGATCAAGCAACCACTACCACTCAAGCTGCTGCTGACACTGAAGCTGGTCCATCAGGAACCGAGGATGAATGCTGATGAAGGGACACTTGAAACCCTTTATGCTCTGATGATGCTTCTTTTGAAAATTTTCTCTTGTTAATGTTTTTACTGTTTTTGCTTTGCTAATGTAGCACTTATAGTCTGTTGTTAGTTAGTCTCGTTTCACTGAAATGTTTTTGTAGCTTTGATCTAATGAACCATTCTTTTTGCATGTGTTGTCTCACGTATTGCCAACACGCATAACAACACCCATGCTAACTTGTTTCTATTTAGGGGGAGAAAATTTCTCGCATTCAGGAGGAAATGACTTGAGCTAATATAAATAAATGTGCTTAATCTCATTTTGTCCAGAAAGGGCAAAAGGGGAGATTGAAGGAAAATATAATTTCCTAATTTAATTTATTTCTTATATTTTCCTAATATTATATTTTCCTTATTGATTTGATTGCGTATACTATTGAATGAGATTTTGTCTTTCTAGATAATTATGCAAATATTATCATGATATGATATCAATGTTCAAAACAGAGTTTGTTCCTAATTAAACTCCTACTTTCCTTGTGTAATAGGTTTTATTATGGAGATAAACTCTAGGAGATATGAAGTCCATAAATAGGAGAGTTTTCGTGGAAGAGTATGACGTGAAGAAGAGCTTTTCGTGAGAGCTCTTTGATTGATCATTCACGCACTTTGCATGACACAAACTTTTCAGAGAAAATTAATTCGCAACGTCGCTGTTGATTGAATAAGTGCTGAGGCCGCGTGTTGCCTTGTTTGTTGGAGACATATACAGACAACATCCGTGACGAAGTTGGTTGAAGATCGTTTTTGTTGCTTTAGTTTTTGGCATCACGTTTTTGTTGCTTTTTTAATAAGTTTTATTCTGGTTATTTGTTTTCAGAAAGCATTTATTTTCTCAACGTGTTGAGAAAATTGATTTTAGTAGTAATCTCTATTGGTATTGTTTTCGTGTAAACTCATTGGTTTTATAGTGATTAATTTTGCACTGAGGCACCGCGCAAGTATTTATACTTGTGCAAATTTAATCTTGTCCATATTATTTATTTAAAGTCATTTTGTGTTACAAACTTTAATATTCCGCTGCATGTTGTCTGAAATGTTATAACATTCATCACAACACTTAATTCTGATAAAACACAAATTTACAATCTTATAGTACTATTGTTATATACACTCACATCTGTCAAGCAATTAACCCTAACAGCTAGTGCTAATGCCCCTTCAGCAGCAAAAGTTTCTTCTTGTGGAGATGTAGCTGATTTGGTATACACCCCATCTTTCGAGTACTGATTGCGAACGTACCCTTTAATCATCTTCTTCTGTTATAAATCTTTCCTTTTTTCAGGGTTTTCGGAAAAGTGTTTATAGCACAGATTTTAACAAGATTACGAAGACTGGTTCTTTTGCAGCTGCGATGGATCCCAACATGGAAATAATTAAGTTCTGACTGGATCTCTTCTTAAATGTGCATTCGATCACTTGTCGCTATTGCGCTCGATCACAAGTATTACTGATAGAGACAGAACTTAATTAATGTATTTTGAAGTTATTACGTTTTAATCTCTTTTATACATATGGCTTTTAATATTGTTTGCACAATATTTTGATTGTGTGCGTGTCAAGTTCAAAGATGTACCAATTTATGTAAAAATGATAAAATCTAACTTTTAAAAAACAACAATAGATACTAAATTTGACCGTCCGTTATGATCTTCTAAATAAATATGATGTCATCAATCAAGAAACTGAAGAAAACTACTGGAAATCGAGAGATAAACTCCTCAAATGATTTATATTTTCAAAAAACTATATGAATTCACAAAATATTGGGATATACTAAATGACGATGAAATATGAAAGAAGATGAATTGAACTACTGAAATTTAAAATGAAAACTATGAAAACGATTGACTAAAATTACGAGCATTCTGCAGGAAATTTTCTAGAATTTGTGCGAGAGATTGTGCGTGTCTCGTTTTTGCTCGGCTCTTTTCTTCTATGTACGATGCAGCAGTTTTTTTCATTCTCTCCATAATTCACGATCTACCCATATTTTTTCCCCATGATCTCCACATCATTTGACCTATTCAAAATAATTTTGAATTAATAGGTTTCCTTATCTGATATGCTTTTCGATTTCAGTAATTAGGCTTAATTAAGTTTTGGGTATGTCCAACTTTGGACCTGATTAAAATATAACCCCAACAAATATATTAACAGATTGTATTGTATTTGAGGCTTGAACAAAGGATCGGCTTTTTCTATTTTACGAGGCATTCATATTTTCTCGTTATTAATATTGTGTTTTAGCCGTCTTTTCGGTTTAACTGGGCTCCAAACATAACATTTGAGCAACATGGAGCTCAAACTCTTTCAGAACCAAGCTAGATCATAACCATTATCGATGAAACCCTCCCACGAAACTCACTCAATATCTTATCCATTAACATTTAAGCCAACATACATGTTATTTTAGTAATATTTATGATAGAATATATCAGCCAAATTTATCAAATAATCAGTTTTTACTTGAAGATATATTTTTTGGACATTAAACTTGTTCTTGAATGAACCAGCAGGTGTTGTGGATTATTAATTCTTCCAAAGATGGACTTATCTCCCTTTTCAAAGTATCCACATTCTAAATCCCAAAGAGATGTACGCATTTGTTTCTTACGAAACATCGCTTCGCCAAATAGTAAACTCGATGATAGGGTAAAAAAATAAAAATCATTGCACCAAAATGAACGCAACATACACTCAAAATAGCTGACAGAATTATGATTTTGGGAGGGATATTTGAATATATGACATAAAATCCTACCATGACAAGTCAGATATTTCTAACATAAAGTGCAACTGATAAATTCATGATAAGCAAACCCTCTGCATATCTTTACATTGAGAGGCAGGAGTGAATTGACTAGTCTGATTTTTGTTTCCACAACAAAGCCCCATAGAATGGGGTTTAATATTTGATTCTGCGTTCAAGTATGAATAAAGATCCCAATAAGGGAACCAAAAGAGAATGGACTAGAGTAAAATAGATCAATCCCAGAGAAGAATGGCGTGAGACATCGTATCTTTTTCGTTCTGAAAAAGATTATATAAATAGATACAAGAAGCTTCAAAATTTGAGCGCTGAAGCAACTTACCTGCATTGGAGGTTGAATTTTTTTCTTGTTATTCAAAATCTACCTCTTGTTATTCGTCGAAATATTTTTGAGGGGTTTGTATGCCTTATTTGAATGAAAAATACTATATCTGAATGACTGAAGATTGATGGTTGGCAGGTGCATAGAGAGTTTGCGGAAAAGACCTGATGATGCTTGCCATATTCAACTTGAATTATGAGGCTAGCCGCCTTCTTGACATGGGCTACTGTGGCCACTTGAAAAGGTGGAACCCTGTCCAGATTGGTGAACATTCGATTCTGGAACAGGCTCGGTTTTCGAGAATGCTGAGCCAGAGGAAGCACTTGTACCATTCATTGGCATTGAAAAGGAATCTGTGGTGATTCCGGAAATAAGATCTGGCCTTAAATCTGACGAAGATGATGATGGAGCCAAGGATGCATGCGTATATCCCACAGGGTAAGGAGCGACAGGCATATCAGTAAGAGAAGATGCAGACGTGCTGTAACTCAAACTTCTCATTGGGTGATCGAATTTGCATGAGGACCCGTATTTGCACACTCCATTTTGTGCATAGTGTGAGCATACTGGTGCACCCTGAAAAACAAAAACAAAATATATAAATGTGTGATCACTATACGTTCTAAATGTGAATATATTTGATAATTGGTGCTCAGAAATCTAAAAATTGTGAATATCATCCTTACAGAGCGTGACGGCAGACCCATTGGACTCAGCAGAGAACCTGATCTCAGTGCACTCCAATCTGGTGGATGATGATATTTACACGTAGTTCCATATTTACAATCTCCTGTCCTCATATAATACTGACATTCTGGTTGGCTAGGTCTATCTGGTAAGGCATTTTCCTTTTGACTGCTACTTGAGTGGCCAGTGGCAGAAGAGATCGGGGCATATGATCCTGAGAATTCACTAGCAGAGGTAGATAGTGGCATTATCCCGATCATTGGGCTCAGACCAATGGTTGGTTGAGTATTTGAAGTGGGCACAGGACTACCAGCAGTCTGTACCAGGTAATTCACAAGTTAGCAAAAAAGACAAGATAACTAAATTCACATAAATGAGCTGCTTCATGTATACCTACCGGATATGGAGTCCAACCAGGAACAGGAACAACTCCAGGGGGAAAGATCAATGGACCGTAATTTCCAGGGGCGTATGAACCTGGAAGCATGGCTGGTCTGGCAGCCAGCCAGTTTCCCGGAACTATCCCATATTGTTGGGAAGACTGAATTGGAGACCGTGCAGTTGGGAACGCCGTGGTTCCAGGGAAACCTAGTGGAGCAGCCAAAGGACCAGGACCAGGTAACTGAACAGGCACTTGTAACCCAGCAGGTTGCGGATGATGAAATTTACAGGTGATGCCGAACTTGCATTGCCCTGTTTTAATATAATATGCACATTCCTTTTCACCCTAAAATAAAGACGATGAATAAATGATGCAACGACAATATCCAATACTAGAGTGTGTGAAAAAGTAATTATAACAAGAATAAGAGGTTTTAAGTACCAGACCTCTCGCAAAGGGTATCCATAAAAATTCAAGGGCACTGCGGCCGAGGATTCAATTCTGTGCTTTGGGTGGTCATACTTGCAGGAAGCACCAAATTTACATATTCCGGTTTGCATGTAGTGCTAAATATTCAGTGCAGACAATTTGTTATACATAAAATGATCATAAGAATAAAACTAATAAAATAGAGACTAAAACTTAACATACAGGACGATGGTTATTTAGGAAAGATGAAAGGACGAGAGGTGTTCACTTAAACAGAGGTTCCAAATTCCAATATTAACCAATTATGTCAGTCATCTGGAACAAAGAGAAATCTATGAAAAACAGTCCTATTGCATGCCATGAGATGACAAAAAATCCAGGAATACTAGCTAGAACATTTGTCAAAGTAAAGGAACGGAATCCCAATCAATCAGTTGTGAGCATGCAGGCGAAACATAATATGAAAAAGAAAAACTCTGCGTCGTTTTGTCCCACAGGAGTTGGTGACTGTCTCGTTCAGGAACTAAATCACTGGTCAAAAGGATGAGATCATATACATTAACAGTATAACTTGCCTGAACAAAATGATGCAAATGAGAAAGTGACTCTGACATTTATACTACTGAACAAGCAAAAAGGAAAGTACGAGCCCATATGTAATTTTATTGCAGAATCTAGTATCAGCCTGAACTAAATCCTTACATAATTGCTGAACCAACATTCCCGTGTTTTCCATAAGGATGGACTTGGCAATTAGAAGGTAACATAAGACAACATCTTTAAAACATAATCCAACGAAAGCATATCACACAACAAGCAATGAAACAGAGATCTTTAATATAGATGGACAAATTAAATTATAAATTAACATCAAGTTCAACAGGTAATATAGTGCGTTTGAATTTAATTATCATTCCCTTAGTTAAATACATGTCGAACCATGATAATGGCCAAACAATTGTGGGCACTTATCCAGAACTCGTTCGATTCTTTCTTTTAAAGCTTGCAATATCACATGAAAATCTATACCTGACAGACAGGTTGCCCAGAGCGCTCCGGGTACTCGCCTCCAGCAGACCTTAAGGATCCGGTTGCCTGCAAGCAGTAGAACGGCCACATTTATCCAATGCATGTCGTATGAATCGAGACCGGATAATCAGATCTTCCTAGTTTATTCTACTTGGGTCACACAACTCCAAGAAAGTAACAAAGAATACATTTTTTTACCAAAATACATCAAACCTACCCTAAAGATTCACGAATTACGCTCCTCAACACAATGATGACGCTATAAAGCATAAAAAAGGTTGAAATCGAGCTTCCACGACAGAAACTCAAAGCAAAAGAAAGGGGGAATCGCACCGCGCCACGATCGTGGGGATGATTGAACCGACAGCGAGGACCGTACCCACAGAAACCAGTCCTCAGATAATAGATGCAATCGGCTTCATCGGGCCTTTCAGGGTACGACTCGGACCCATCACCGAGGCCCAGCTGCCACATAGGCTCTGCATTCAAAAAAAACAAACATCAAATCAATAAACTTTCCTCGTGCATTACCGAAATTCAAGCTAAATTCCCGAACCTTCAAGGCCCGTTTCACCTCCGAACGCGGCCCATTCCGCCACAGGATCCAACTGACCCGCCTCGACAAAATGGGCTCCACCGTACCTCTCCATAATTATCACTCCTAAACGCGAATTAAGTGTATATACAAGTATAATCTAAAATTTTTAGGGAGCTATATATATAAATATAGAGGAAACACTCAGTGAAAGTGTGTATGTGCGTGAGGAGAACCGGTGGCCGTCTGTTCGAGAGCGGAGGAGAGAGGGGTTTGGTGGTTTTCCGGTGGAAATATAACGCAAGCCGCTCTCTCTCTGTATTTATATATTTCACCTTCACTGTGTGAGATTTTTGTGCACTTATATTATATTATAATAATAATAACGAAAATATTACATATTCGATTCTATTATTCTTTGGCACATTTTCTTTTTGATGATTGAGAAGTTTGATTTCGTCACTCATTATTATTCTTTCTTTCGGGCGGAGTGAGCTAAATATCGATTTAATTAAAATTATCGAATTTAATTAGTTTTAAAAAGGTTTGGTTAATACATTTCGGTTTCCATTTTGAGTATAAAAATTCGTTATTGAATTTATTATAATATTAATATTACTAATTTCCATAAAATTTTATTGGAATACACAATAAATTAATAAATTCTCTCATTCTATCGTTGGTAAATACGGACTCGAACATGATGTCTCTAAAATTGTCGCATCTGGGTGGACCCAAGCTCACGTATGAAATTGGTCTAACTCGTTAAGCGTTGGGCCTCATTGTTAACTAGGGAGAGCTCGGAAAAATCTGATCCATAATGTGACCGTTGGAATAGAAAATTATATAGCTTATGAGTTCAGTTGAAGAAGGGTTAAAAAAAATCCACAAACAACTACATCGAGAACAAATCAGTCAGTCGCGATTCACTTTTGATTTTATTCAATTTGCAAATCGCAAAATTTAGCTCTCACCTTATTAATTTATTTGTAACATTCAGGCTATTCTTTAGAGTTATTCAGTAGCAACTGATAAGTGATAAGAAAAACTAAGAGTTTCAGTTTGACATTGTTTAACTCCAACTGAAGTGAGTTCTTACAATTCTTTGTAATCAATCAACATATTTATTAAATTTATCCTTAAGATAGAAAGGTGACGTAGGAGCAGTTGAAGTCTCTGAATATCCATAAAAATCTATGTGTCCATCATTTTATTCATTATGTTATCACGATATCTTAGCCAAAATATTCAATATATCCTTCAGTTTGTTTCCACACTACTAATAATAGTTAACTGATTTATATCCGAAAAGATTCCATAAATCGAAGTGTTTATTCAATCCCCCCTTTTAAACACATCAATTATATTAACTGATCCTAGCACACAGGGAGACGCTGCTCAGAGATTTCTATGCGATAAAATTTCTGGACATATTGGGAATTTTGGAGGAGTAATAGGAAAGAAAACATACTTGGATGGTTGTCTTGTCGGAATGATGGTGAGTTTTTATTATTTCTTCTAGCTAATATTATATTATTTTATATTATAACATTTGTATCTTTATTTATGTAGACTTGGGTGTACGAAAAATTCCTTTCTTAGGAGTAGTATTCGGATCTCCACATACATATCTCTGTTTGTTTAAGTGGGGTGGAAGCAAATTCCCGATAAAAGTTGAAGACGCAGAGACTTTGCTAAAAAGAATTACTTGTACCAAGGTATTTTGTTTTAAGATTATCTTTTAGTATAGCAAATGTGACAATTTTTTATTTCTGAAAAATGTTTGAAATCATTCCAATTGGTGAGGAATTAGAGTGTTTGGTGAGAGACAAAAAATTTCATAATTTGCATTTTATGATATATTGAGAATTGGTGTTGATTTTTTTAGGTGCTAAATTTTCAGGTGTCATCTAAAATGAAGAAGGAGGAAACATCTAAAATTAGGAGATTGAAAAAACTTGTGGAAGACCAATTCCATGAGATTCAAACACTTAGACAAGTCTGTTGTCAAACTAATAGAAATATGACAAAAGATGTTGTTGGTGGTTGGGTAGATCGTAAACTTGATAAGGGAAAAAATGACGACAAAAATGTTTTTCTTTCAAAGATTGACACAGATTTAGGTGGAAACAATGAAGTCAATGCTGATGATGTTGTGAAATATTTGATTAAATGAGATGATCTTGGTTTCACCAAGTTGGATATGGAATTAAATAAGGTTCATATCAAGGATTCTTAGAGAAAGGTGGTAGATGAAAGAGATGATGCTAATGGTGTCATTGGTTCACAAGAGGACAAAGTCATTATTGAATTTATTACAGTATTAATATTACTAATTTCCATAAAATTTTATTGGAATACACAATAAATTAATAAATTCTCTCATTCTATCGTTGGTAAATACGGACTCGAACATGATATCTCTAAAACTGTCACATCTAGGTGGACCCAAGCTCATGTATGAAATTGGGCCTAACTCGTTAAGGGTTGGGCCTCATTGTTAACTAGGGAGGGCTCGGAAAAGTCTGGTCCATAATGTGACTGTTGGAATCGAAGATTATATATAGCTTATGAGTTCAGTTGAAGAAGGGTTAAAAAAAAAATCCACAAACAACTACATCGAGAACAAATCAGTCAGTTGCGATTCACTTTTGATTTTATTAAATTTGCAAATCGCAAAATTTTAGCTCTCACCTCATTAATTTATTCGTAACATCCAGGCTATTCTTTGGGGTTATTCAGTAGCAACTGAGAAATGATAAGAAAAACTAAGAGTTTCAGTTTGACATTGTTTAACTCCAAGTGAAGTGAGTTCTTACAATTCTTTGTAATCAATCAACATATTTAGTAAAATTTTATCCTTAAGATAGAAAGGGTGATGTAGGAGCAGTTGAAGTCTCTGAATATCCATAAAAATCTTTGTGTCCATCATTTTATTCATTATTGTGGGGACCCGGACGCTAATCATGTTTTTAATCATCATTAGGACAATTTAATCGATTATAATAAACATGGTCTAATTTTTTTTTTAAAATACAGTATTAAATGCGAAACGTAATGAAATACTTTCTAATATACATGTCAGTATTAAAGTACAAGTCTTGTACTATATACAATCATTCAAACTAAGGTTTAACGACTACAAATCAAGTGTTCACACCCTATCTCAATCAAGTCCGTAGTCTCCACTCTAATCAGGATCTCTCTTCATCTCCTCAACCCTGAACCTGTCCCACCTGTTGCCATGCACACATACAAACACGACAACAGCCGGATAACTCCGGTGAGATATATATCCCAGTATAAATCAACGAAACATGCAATCATATAATCAATATAAAAGCATAAACAGATATCAGGAATATGTATCAAAATCTGAAAACATAATCAATATAAGACTGTCAATCAGACTCGTGACTCCACGTCTCAGACTAGACTCAATCCTAGTCTAGGGATCCCGGTTTCCAGATGTTGGCATTCCTATATCGAACATCAGTAATAGAAGAAACTCCAATTCCATCCACTTCGATATAACCAAACATCCGGTGTCTTGACCTATCCGTCACAGACTGTGGCACTATCGCCAATTCACTATCTTGTGACAACGTGCAATGTGCCAGTGACGATTCCATCACTATCGACACTTATGTCACAAGATCACTCGTCTACTACATGCTTCTATAAAAACAATAGAACAAGCATAACAATTCAAATCATTGCAATTAATAACAATAAGTATGTGATTTAGGGAAACTCAAGTATCTACTCGAGTCGTTCTCCCAGTACCACATTGACTTATACCTTTCTTTCTGTAAATCTGATTCTGTCGAAGTCTCGAATTCGAAGTCTGTCAATACTCAATGTCTAGTTGTAGCCTGCGTTGATAGAAACACGGTACTGAAGTCGTATTCAAAATCTAACGGGCGGATTGAATAAAAAGGTGTAAGGATTTTTCACTCTTTCCCCCAGAGCTTCTCTCGATTGCTTTGCTGTTGGAATGAAGAAATGAATCATTTTTCATATACATTGCATGACCAGCAAACGTGGCATGATTCTTTGCACTGCACGTCTCGCGCATATGCGCGACCTGTCTAGGCGCGGAGACAATATTCCTCGGCGCGTCATTCACACAGCAGCTCGCGCATATGCGCGCCCTCATTCGGCGCATATGCGCGAGGTCCTTTACCATTCTTCACAACTCTCGGGTACCCTCGCGCACATGCGCGGATCCATGTCGCGCATATGCGCGAGGTTCTCTGCCCACTCCGCGCATATGCGCCCGGCATGAACGCGCATATGCGCGAGGCCCAATCCTCACACATAATTCAAATCTCCTTTCTGCCTATCCCAGTCTAATCCGTTCCATCTATAATCACATCAATTAATCAACAAATCATTTCAGATTAACAACACCGTAAATCTCGGGCATTACATTTCTCCCCCCCTAAGATACGATTTTGTCCCCGAAATCACAAGCAATCAATCATATCAAAAAGAAGGTGTATAACAGAAATTGAATAAAAAACTTACATCAGTTGAATAACTCTGGGAATCTCTGTCTCATGTCTGACTCAGTCTCCCAGGTAGCTTCTTCAACACCGTGACGACGCCACTGAACTTTCACAAGCGGAATTGTCTTTGTTCTGAGCTGCTTTTCCTTCCGATCAAGAATCTGAATCGGTTTCTCGAAGTAACTCAGTGTCTCGTCCAGTTCGACCTCGTCTGGCTGAATAATATGTGAAGCATCCGAAATATATTTTCGCAATAACGATACATAAAAGACATCATGTATCCCAAATAAAGAAGGCGGTAATGCGAGTCGATAGGCACGATCTCCTATTTTCTCGAGAATCTCATACGGCCCAACGTATCGTGGAGACAATTTCCCTTTCTTGCCAAATCTGACAACTCCTCTGAAAGGTGAAATCTTCAAAAATAATCTGTCTCCTGCCTCAAATACCAACGGTCTACGTCGAATGTTGGCATATTTGGCTTGTCTGTCCTGAGCTGCCTTCATTCTTTTCTGTATCAGATTCACTTTCTCCGTCATATCTCTGATCCTATCAGGTCCAGTCTCAGGAACTTCAGAGATATCATCCCAATACATAGGGGATCGACATTTTTTTCCGTACAACGCTTCAAATGGTGCCATCTCAATACTCGTTTGATAGCTATTGTTGTACGAAAACTCACAGAGAGGCAATGCATCTTGCCAATTAGTGTTAAAATCAAGCACTACAGCTCTCAGCATATCTTCCAATGTCTGAATCGTCCGTTCTGACTGTCCGTCAGTCTGTGGATGATATGCGGTACTCAGATGTAACTTCGTACCTAGAGCTTGCTGCAAACTCTGCCAGAAGTGCGAAGTAAACCGAGGATCACGGTCTGAAACAATCGACTTCGGCACTCCGTGCAATATGACCACCTCTCGGACATAAATATCGGCCATCTGGTCATATCTGTATGTCATTTTGTATGGAATAAAGCATGCAGATTTGGTCAATCGATCAATCACGACCCAAATCGCATCGCAACCTTTGGAGGAACGTGATAACTGCGTCACAAAATCCATGGAAATGTGATCCCATTTCCATTCAGAAATGGACAAACTCTGTAACAATCCTCCTGGTTTCTTCCTCTCGGCTTTCACCTGTTGGCAATTCAGACACTTGGCTACAAATTCAGTAACATCATATTTCATTTGTTTCCACCAATATTGTGTCTTCAAATCATTATACATTTTCCTGCCACCAGGATGAATGCTAAAACGACTGCTGTGTGCTTCTGTCAATATCTGTTGTCTCAAATTTGAAACATTCGGCACAACAATACGATTATTCACATACAAAACACCATCACGAACCTGATATTCTGATTGATGTCCAGCTCTGACCATAGCAATCGAATTCTATACGTTCTGATCAACTTTCTATGCCTCTTTGATTTTCAATATCAATTCTGGTTCAGCTCGAATTGCACATAATCTCAGAGGCTGACAATCTGTTTCAAAGGCTAATCCAAACAAACAACAGTCTTCTATCAAATTCGAGACACTTATCGTCGATAAGGATAAAGAACATACCTTTCGACTCAGTGCATCAGCTGCTGCATTGGATTTCCCCGGATAGTACTTGATTTCACAATCAAAGTCTTTAAGCAAATCAAGCCATCTTCGTTGTCTCATATTCAGCTCTGACTGTGAAAAAAGATACTTCAAACTCTTGTGATCAGAATATATCTCAAACTTCTCGCCGTACAGATAATGTCGCCATATCTTCAAAGCAAAGACGATGACAGCCAATTCAAGATCATGAATTGGGTAGCGAGTCTCGTGTGGTTTTAACTGTCTCGAGGCATAAGCAATAACATGCCCTCGCTGCATCAGAACACAACCCAATCCTCGGTGAGATGCATCACAATAAACCACAAAATCACCAGTACCTGATGGGATAGTCAGTATCGGTGCACTGGTCAGTCTTTTCTTTAATTCAAGAAAGCTGGTCTCACGTTCTTCAGACCAAACAAATGGAGCATTTTTCTGAGTTAATTGAGTAATAGGCTTGGCAATACTCGAGAAATCTTTAATAAATCGACGATAATATCCTGCCAAACTCATAAAACTGCGAATCTTGGGCACTGATGTCGGTCTCGGCCAAGAAATCACTGCCTCAACCTTACTGGGATCAACTGATATACCGATATAATATGCCCCATAAATACAACCTGTCTCAACCAAAACTCGCATTTTGACAGTTTAGCATACAATTTCTCAGCCCTCAGAATTTTCAACGCAGTTCTCAAATGCTCGGCATGCTCAATTATATTCTTCGAATAAATCAGGGTATCATCAATGAATATAATAACAAAATCATCAAGATATCTCTGAAAGATACGGTTCATTAATCCCATAAATACAGCCGGTGCATTCGTTAAACCAAATGGCATGACAATAAATTCATAGTGTCCATACCTAGTTCTAAATGCGGTCTTCGAGATATCAGAATCTCTGACTCTCACCTGATGATATCCAGATCTCAGATCGATCTTGGAATATACAGATGAACCCTGCAACTGATCAAACAAATCATCAATGCGAGGCAAGGGATATTTATTCTTTACCGTTGCATTGTTCAGTTGCCGATAATCGATACAGAGTCTCATCGAACCGTCTTTCTTTCTCACAAACAGTACTGGAGCACCCCAAGGAGACACGCTCGGTCTGATATACCCCTTGGCCAATAAATCCTCCAACTGTTATTTCAATTCTTTCAACTCAATCGATGTCATTCTGTACGGAGTCCTCGAAATCGGAGCTGTGCCTGGCATCAACTCAATACTGAAGTCTATCTCTCGAATCGGAGGCAATCCAGGAATCTCATCTGGAAAGACATCAGCAAACTCACACACCACTGGCAAATCCGTCAACGATGGACTCGATTTCAGTAAATCAACTGAATAGACAAGGAATCCTTCCGCTCCTTTCTGTAACAATCGAGTCATAGACAATACAGATATCAAAGGGATTCTAGATCAAGAACCCTTACCGTAGAATTTCCACTCCTCAGCCATTTCAGGTCTGAATCTTACAATCTTGTGGAAACAATCAACAGTGGCTCTGTACTTGGTTAACATATCGATACCGATAATACAGTCGAAATCAGACAACCCAAGCACAATACAGTCTAATTCAAGTTCATGCCCATCATACTGCAGTATACAAGATTTAACAGACTTCACTGATATCAAACATGTCCCCAACGGAGAAGAGACAGACACTACAGCAGATAACGACTCAATAGGCAATGCATGACTCAATGCAAATCGCTCAGATATGAATGTATGCAATGCACCAATATCTATCAATACATATGTAGGATAACCAGAAATAAAACAGTTACCTGCAACAACATCGTCAGGTGCATCCTGAGCCTGCTCCTCTGTCAAAGCAAATACTCGGGTCTGCTGTCTAGGAGGCTGGCTCACTGTCTTGCTACCTCCTGGCCTTTGCTGTGACTGAGATGGTGCTGGCTAGAATGAATGCAAAACGGCTGATCGTCTGTCAGTCTGTGCCGCTGATCCAGATGATTCGGCACCATGTGATCTCTGAGAATCTCTCTGGGGACACACTCGAGCAAAATGTCCCTGTTGCCTACAAATACGGCAACTGCCGAACACTGCTCGGCACTGCTCTGTGGAATGCTTTCCTCCACAAGTGCCGCAATAAGATCCTGTATAACTCTGGCCCTGACCAGTCTGTCTCGAACCACTAGAACTGGATGAACTGCTTCCAGATCTTTTGAATTGCTTCCCTCTAGCTTTCAGAAATTCTTTCTTTCCACCACTACTGCTGCCACTCTCAAATCGAGGAGGTGGTGGAGGCATCTGTGGTCTCGGTGCTGGTGGCACAAACGAAGCTCCTCTCTGTCTTATCAGACCGGCTTCGGCTCCCTTGGCTCGGTTCAGGGTATCAATGAAATTATTCAGTCGCCCTGTGTTCACCAATGTAAAGATCTCGGGGCTCAAGCCATTGATGAACTGATCCGCAATAGCTTCTTCATTCTCGGCCACATGTGGATCAAATCGCAACAAAGTAGAGAACTTAGTCACATATTCCTCAATATTCAATTGACCCTGCCTCAAGTTTGCAAATTCCGCTCCTTTATCCTTCCTGTACGACACTGGAAAGAATCTCTGATAAAACTCAGTTCTAAATACATTCCAGGTAATAACTGTACCTCGATGCTCCAAGGCCCGCTTTGTCGTAATCCACCAGTTCTTTGCCACATCGTGCAACTGGTGCCCAATCAGTTTCACTCTCCGCTCATCAGTATAATCCAAGGAGTCAAACAGCATCTCAATGTCGTCTAACCAACTCTCACAATCAACTGAAGTCTCAGTACCCTTCGGAGTCGGTGCATGGAATGAATGAAATCTCTTCATTAATGTCTCCATCGGTGTTGCTGTCACATCCATGGGAGGATTCGAAGTGCTATCCTGTTCCGGTATTCTTCGAGGAGGCATATCTGATTATCAAAAGGGTTAGCAACCAAATACAACAAATCTGGTTCAGTCCTTCTCCGGATCATCTTACTGCTGATCAAGAATCGGTTCTGATTCATTCTCAATAACACATGTTTTCAAATCAAATCAGATAAATAGACAAACATGCGTTATAAAGCAGTAGAACATGCTAGCAAAAAAAAGCAGGAAAGAAAACTCAATCTACCCTGCTCACTAGCTCCTATCTCAGTCTAAAGGATCTATCGCTCTGATACCACCTATTGTGGGGACCTGGACGCTAATCATGTTCTTAATCATCATTTGGACAATTTAATCGATTATAATAAACAGGGTCTATTTTTTTTTTAAAATACAGTATTAAATGCGAAACGTAATGAAATACTTTCTAATATACATGTCAGTATTAAAGTACAAGTCTTGTACTATATACAATCATTCAAACTAAGGTTTAACGACTACAAATCAAGTGTTCACACCCTATCTCAATCAAGTCCGTAGTCTCCACTCTAATCAGGATCTCTCTTCATCTCCTCAACCCTGAACCTGTCCCACCTGTTGCTATGCACACATACAAACACGACAACAGCCGGATAACTCCGGTGAGATATATATCCCAGTATAAATCAACGAAACATGCAATCATATAATCAATATAAAAGCATAAACAGATATCAGGAATATGTATCAAAATCTGAAAACATAATCAATATA
Source organism: Primulina tabacum (assembly GCF_025594145.1). NCBI lineage: Eukaryota > Viridiplantae > Streptophyta > Magnoliopsida > Lamiales > Gesneriaceae > Primulina > Primulina tabacum. The sequence continues at coordinate 10,626,022 of NC_134556.1, read as the reverse complement.
AGACTGTCAATCAGACTCGTGACTCCACGTCTCAGACTAGACTCAATCCTAGTCTAGGGATCCCGGTTTCCAGACGTTGGCATTCCTATATCGAACATCAGTAATAGAAGAAACTCCAATTCCATCCACTTCGATATAACCAAACATCCGGTGTCTTGACCTATCCGTCACAGACTGTGGCACTATCGCCAATTCACTATCTTGTGACAACGTGCAATGTGCCAGTGACGATTCCATCACTATCGGAACTTATGTCACAAGATCACTCGTCTACTACATGCTTCTATAAATCAATAGAACAAGCATAAAAATTCAAATCATTGCAATTAATAACAATAAGTATGTGATTTAGGGAAACTCAAGTATATCCTACTCGAGTCGTTCTCCCAGTACCATCATTGACTTATACCTTTCTTTCTGTAAATCTGATTCTGTCGAATTCTCGAATTCGAAGTCTGTCAATACTCAATGTCTAGTTGTAGCCTGCGTTGATAGAAACACGGTACTGAAGTCGGATTCAAAATCTAACAGGCGGATTGAATAAAAAGGCGTAAGGATTTTTCACTCTTTCCCCCAGAGCTTCTCTCGATTGCTTTGCTGTTGGAATGAAGAAATGAATCCTTTTTCATATACATTGCATGGCCAGCAAACGTGGCATGATTCTTTGCACTGCACGTCTCGCGCATATGCGCGAGACAATATATATGCGCGCCCTCATTCGGCGCATATGCGCGAGGTCCTTTACCATTCTTCACAACTCTCGGGTACCCTCGCGCACATGCGCGGATCCATGTCGCGCATATGCGCGAGGTTCTCTGCCCACTCCGCGCATATGCGCCCGGCATGAACGCGCATATGCGCGAGGCCCAATCCTCACACATAATTCAAATCTCCTTTCTGCCTATCCTGGTCTAATCCGTTCCATCTATAATCACATCAATTAATCAACAAATCATTTCAGATTAACAACACCGTAAATCTCGGGCATTACAATTATGTTATCACGAGATATTAGAAAAATATTCAATATATCCTTCAGTTTGTTTTTGCACTATTAATATTAGTTAACTGATCGATATTGACACACAAGATTTCAAAACCAGTTCCTTAAAGAACTGATTAATATCCGAAAAGATTCCATAAATCGAAGTTTTTATTCAATCCCCCCTTTTAAACACATCATCTATATTAATTGATCCTAACACACGGGGAGACGCTGCTCATAAATTTCTATGCAATAAAATTTCTGGACATATTGGGAATTTGGGAGGAGTAATAGGAAAGAAAACATACTTGGATGGTTGTCTTGTCCGAATGATGGTGAGTTTTTATTATTTCTTCTAACTAATATTATATTATTTTTATATTATAACATTTGTATCTTTATTTATGTAGACTTGGGTGTACAAAGAATATTATATTATTTTTATATTATAACATTTGTATCTTTATTTATGTAGACTTGGGCGTACGAAAAATTCCTTCCTTAGGAGTAGTATTTGGATCTCCACATACATATCCCTGTTTGTTTAAGTGGGGTGGAAGCAAGTTTCCGATAAAAGTTGAAGACGCGGAGACTCTGCTAAAAAAATTACTCGTACCAAGGTATTTTGTTTTAAGATTATTTTTTAGTATAGCAAATGTGACAATTTTTTATTTCTGAAAATGTTTGAAATCATTCCAATTGGTGAGGAATTAGAGTATTTGATAATAGACAAAAAAATTCATAATTTGCATTTTATGATATATTGAGAATTGGTGTTTATTTTTTTAGGTGCTAAATTTTCAAGTGTCATCTAAAATGAAGGAGGAGGAAACAACATCTAAAATGTGGAAGACCAATTTCATGAGATTCAAACATTTAGACAAATATGTTGTCAAACTAATATTAATATGAAAAAGGATGTTGTTGGTGGTTGGGTAGATCGTAAACTTGACCAGGGAAAAAATGACGACAAGAATGTTTTTTTTTCGAAGATTTTGACATAGATTTAGGTGGAAACAATGAAGTCAATGCTGATGATGTTGTGAAATATTTGATTAAAAGATAATGATCTTGGTTTCGACAAGTTGGATATGGAATTAAATAAAGTTCACATCGAGGATTCTTAGAGAGAGGTGGTAGATGAAAGAGATGGTGCTAATGGTGTCATTGGTTCACAAGAGGACAAGGTCAGTTGTAACGTCCGAAAAATCAAACCTACGTAAACCACATGCATGCAAAATTATTTTAATTACTTAATTTTTTTATTTATTGGATTCTAAATTCTTGCATGATATTTATTAAATGATTAAAAGTATGATTGCATGATCAAATGATTACATGACATGATTTCATAAAATTGAAGGATTTTACCCGAATATTCGATAATAGGCAGGAGAAAAGAAACCGGGGATGACCAAGACAAGAATATTTATTTTTCATTAAAAAATCGTGTTAGGATCGGTTGGGAGTGAAAAAATGTTTAAAAGGGGGGGTCGAATAAACACTTGACAATTTTCCCAAACTCTTCGAATAATGAATCAGTTTGGTGACAAACTGAATTCTGGAATCTTGCTTGTCAATGTCAATCAGTTAACTGATGAAAGTATGGAAATAAACTGACTGACAGATAGATTAAAAATTGAAATAAAGAGACACAAAATTTATGGATCCTCGGAGATTTCAAACACTCCTACGTCACCCCTTCTATCTCGAAGATATGATATTTACTAAAAGACTTTGATCTATACAATGATTTGTACAATCTCACTTAAGTTTTTGGACTAAACACTGTTAAAACTGAAACTCTTAGTTTTAATACAACTATCAGTACTCAACTGATACGTAACTACTCAGCACAACTGACGTCTACAAGATCGAATAATACAACAGTAAGCTTGTGCTTTTAAGCTCGAATTATAGCCTTGAATGCTATGAATATATATATTAAGCGTGAGCTTTTGAGAGACTTAGAACACTGAGTTTTTGCTTGAAAAACTGATTGCTTGATTTCTGGATTACAGATTTCTCTCAATTGTCGATTGTAGATTATTGTTTGATCAGCTGATCTTCTCGGATATTTATAGGCTTGCTTTCAACGGTAAAAATAAATTCATTTGAAACTTTATATCCGTTGTATAGCCACGTCAATATTCTTTGACAATCGTACACTGTAGCTTTTCTGATATGCGGAGTTCCCACTATGCGTTGCAGTCTGCACTTGTACAATTGTCGGTTGATAGCTACGTTCCTTAACTGATGAAGTGTCAAACTGATTTATCAGTTGACAAAGACGATAGGATTAATTGATTGATCTCAACTTATATAGTTCAACTGATCAGTTTCCAACTGATCATCCAGTTGACTATGTAATTCAGTTAGCTTGATTCAGTTGCATTGAATACACACTAATCTTCAGTTAGTGCAACTGCCAGTTTACGATTTGTTTTAGTCTTCTTGATCAGTTGTTCATCTTTTTCACGCTCAGTTTGTCAAACTCCGAAATTAAGTTTCCAACAATTTCCCCATTTTAGGTGTTTGACAGAACTTAGAACATATGAACTGATCAAACTGAACTTTTTGTAGATAAAATAATCTTTTATTATCAACTTTTTCAATGTACATATTCGTACAAGGAATGAAAGAATAAAAGAATCTTCTACTGACTAAAATCCAAAAAATCTGCCAAGTTTTCTAAACTGAATATGAAGATTGTCTTCTAACTGATCTGGACTTCATCAATGTCTCGTTTATCGGCTAGTCTTTGATCAGTCAGTTGACTTGGTCTTCTCTTGGATAGCTTCTACTGTTCTTTTACCTCTTCCTCTTTTTATCAAACTGACCAACTCTGCTGTATAAAGCGCGAACTTCCGATGTGACATTTGATATAGCATTCATGATTTGTTCTTGCATCAAGTTCATTCTTTTTGTCACGAAAGTTTCCAAGAATTCAATGCGATTTTTGAACATGTCTTGAGTTTGGAAATGTGCTTGAACTGTCACTCGGTCTTTCTTCAATTGATCTAAATGGAGAAATAAAGTAGTGATGTCCTTTGTGACCTATTGCTGGTTCTTCATTGTGTTCTCCTTCATAGAATTAATCTTTAAGGTGTGCAGTAGTTGACTTGACTTGATGTCGGAAACAGAAGAGACGAAATGGAGAAGGTTGGACTGAATGTCTTCTATCATTGAATCAGTTGCCATTGGTATATCAGGAGACATAGCTTCGGAGAATTCTGGCTCTTGCTCCTTTTCTTCTTCATTAAAAATCACCAAAGTCTGATCAGTTGATTCAGTGTCAACAACAACCATTTCTGTAACTTCTTCCTGTTGGAGATCTGGAGAAGGAGTGGTCGTCGGAATATCAGTTGAGATTTTAGGCTCTTCAGTTTGTCTCGCAAGTGATACTTCAGTTGGCTCTTCAGTTGGCACTGCTTCAGCTGGAAACGAGTGAAACTGAGCCACTTCAGCTTCAGCTAGGAGTACCTATTCCGTTGAGGCAGGCGACTGAACTGGTTCTTCAATCACTTGCAAAACAGCCTCTGAGGCTGGTTGTTCAGTTAGGCTAGATCCTTCAATATTCAACTGGATATTAGCGGCGACTGATTGTATAACTTCGTCGATATTGGCCGGTGATAACTCAGCTTCAGTTTAGAGTTGAGAACTTTTAGGAGAGGATTCAAGAACATAAGTTAATGGTTGAGCATCCTTTGAGAATGTAGCAGTTTTTTGTTCAGTTGGTTGAGCAACTGCTTCTTGGGACGGCTCTGGCTGTTGAGATAAAGGTTTAGCCTACTATTCTGAGGATGGACTTCGGGAATTTGTAGGAATAGTCAGCTCTTGACCCATTTCTTAATCTTTGATCTTCATCTGCAATGATAAAAGATTTGTGTCCAACTGATCATAAACTATTTTATCATTGAAGGCAGTTGGACTAGTGGGATCATAATTCTTGTATAGCTGAGCTATTATTTGAGCTAGTTTCTTGGCTCGCATCAGATCAAAGAAATACGTCCTCCTCTCCAGTGCCTGAACAACTGTTGCAGCTTTGACAATTCTCAGAACTATGGTTTCCAAAGCAACGAATTTATTCAAAACTGATTTTCTTTGCAGTCGCTTGGCAAATACTTCAGTTATGTATATGAGCCATTCATGGTAAGTCTTCAACTTCGATTCAGAAAACTCATTTACCTCTTTCCAAATTAGGTCGATATGAGTCTGAATGGAGTTTGTTGGTCTGGGCTCTTCAATCATCTTGCCCTTACCTTTCGGGTCAGATAGGGCATGAGAAATGCTCAGTCCTAAAATAGTTGCATCCACTTTTTCTCGGATCACCACGCCATTTGGTTTGGCAAAAGGTAGAGTAGTTGGGCCAGTGATGGTGATCAGTGGAGCTTTTACTACAAAAATTTTCTTCCTATCACCAAATTCGGTGATAGTCTTCTCGGAGTGAGCAGTTGGAGGTAGTAACTGCTGTTCAGTTGAGGAATTAGTTGGAACTACTGAGATTGGTATTGCGTTGATTGGCTGTTGAGCTCCAGTTTCCCTCAATTTGTCAGCAGTAATTGTTTACAAAACAGTTGTGGGCTTGGTTCTTTGAGTCCTTGGCTTCTTCAGAATTTTTGGAGAAGGTGTTTTCTCCGATTCAGTCTCACTGACAATAAGTTTCCTGTTGATTGTCTTCTTTGTAGCCAAGTTTTTGAGCTTCTTGACTGATTTTGGAGCTGCTAGCGTCCCAATCTCCTTCTTGTTCTGGAAAAACTGATCAGGAGATATGTCCAGCTTGGTTTTGGGAGGCTGAATATTTTTAACATTGAAGACTTTGTATTTGGATGATTTCTCAGAAAAATCATCCACCAAGCCTTTGGTCTTCAGTAGAAAACTGATTGGCACAGCATAGTCTTTGGACTGTTTGGATGATTAAACCATGTTCTTCAGAATGTTGAACAGTATGGTTGACCATTTTAGCTTCCGTCCATTTATCAGATCAGCCATTATCTGGAATTTCTCTAGTGTGAGGGCAGCAAAAGAACCTGCCTTGGCTAGAATGCCTTTTGCCATGATATCGGCCAGCAACTGATATTCATACTTAAGCTCTTTCTTGGGATCCAATACTTTTATCTTTCTCCCATCAGCAGATAAAAGTGTGAGCATCTCTTCTACATCGGTGACTTTCACTTAAGAAGAGAGACCATCAGTTGGCAGTTGGAAGACGGAGCTGAATGATTCTTCGTCAAGAATCAGCAACTTGTCGTTGACAGTAGCTTAAATCTCCCCTTCAGCTGAGAGGAAACCATTGCTGTAAAAATCTTGAATTTCTTTAGGGTAAATTTCTTGAGTAGACAAGCCAAGAAATTTCTTCAGTCCGGCAGTTTCTAGCTTGAGAAAGACATTGCGAACGGCTTCGTCCTTAACAGAGAGGATGGAGTCGAAATCAATTGCCATAGCATTGAGCATGTATGCTGAAACTTGGCTTGACATTTTAGATTTGAATATCTGTGAGCAAAAAAGACTCTGTAAATTTGATTTGCTCTGAAATTGAAGTGCTCGTGAAGAAACTAAAATGTGGTGGAACAATTACTAATGTTTGTGGTTGTTCAAATTTTTGGACGCGTGTCAGTCCAGGATAAATTGAATAAAATTGTGTGTGTACGTGCGGTGAGAACGTGGATAGAAATCTAGTTGAATACGTGGAGCCAAGGTTTCAAATTACTATTCAGTGAATGACATAAATCATAAGGGTAATTTTAACAGTCACATCACTTAATATGGAATGCTTATCGATTTATCAGTTAAATTTTATGATAAGATCAGCTAAGTCAATAACTGAGTGATCAGTTGAAAACTGAATCAGTTCAGTTGAAGACCAACTGACTATTGTCTTATCAGTTAACATTTTTAGAGTCGACATTCCCCCTAAATAAGTGCATATAAGTGAATAAAAGTAAGAGAAACTCAGTCTGAATAAATTAAATGCATTTTGTTGACTGATGTCTCTTCGTCTTCTGCTGTTTCTTCAGTTGGAATCTATGTATAAATAAATTAAACATTATTAGATAATAACAGTTAAGCACATATGGATAGATCAAGCAGTTCTAACAGTCCGAATCCAAGACTTGCAGGAAGTGAAACGTGGAAGAAGGTCATTGAAGATTATGTCTTTGATAAGTTCATGTCCACCTGGACTAAGATTCACGACCTTCAGACCATCCAGCAAAACTGATTAGTTGCAACTGATAAACAGAAGGCAACTGAGGTCGAATACAAGAGGCGGCTAGATGTTATCCACGCTTCAGATCTTGCAACTGAGGAAGGTCTCTACTTTTTGATGCTCAGGAAGGAGCAGATGGTGTTGGAAAAGATTGATGTATTAGAAATCTTTGGAAGTATTTCCTGCAATGAATTGTCTGATTGGATGTCTCTTTGGCTAGATGCCATTGAGAAAGGAATTACTCGTGTAACAATTGAAAGATATTATCAATAAAATTGCTATTTCCAATTCATTTCTGTTTACGTTTTTCATACTAACTGATGATCAGTTTGATTAAAGAACAATTGACTAACTGATGATCATTGGAGTAAGAAGCATTTGAATAACTGAACAATAATTAATACCAACTGACGTAATTAGATTAAAATTAAGTCAGTGATTTCTTTCTAATTAAATAGCATAAAAGTAAAATGATTCTTATCATTGGAAGATGAATCGTCGGAATATGATAAACGTGTTTCTTCAGATGGCTGCAAAGCTAATCTATAAGTAAGAATGAAGATATTAATCACAATATCAGTTGGGTATGTCAGCAAATAGCAAAAATTAACATAACAACAAATGGACGCCGCAGGTAGTTCTCGACAACCAGATATAGCTGAGAAATTTAAGCAGACCATTGAAGCTGCGCGAAAGCTGAAGATAGAAGACCTTGTCTTCGAGAAGACTTTTTCAACCTGGTCAAAAATCCAGGAGCTGCAGTTGTCCTGAGAGGAAGAACTGAAGGTCACTAGAAGAAGAGTTGCAGCTGAAGCTAAATATATGAGTCGACTTGGTGTTGATCAAGCTTCGGAAATTTTCAAAGATGAAGGTACCCTTCATCTTATGCTACTCAAAGAGGAGAAGGTTCTGAAAGAGATTGCTCTTTCAGATGAGTTTACGAAGTCTACCACCGGCAAATTATACACCTGGATGAACTTTTGGTTGGAAGCAGTAGAAATAGAAATAACCAATGTAATAGTTAATCATTTCAATCAATGAAAAGTTCATTTCAGTTAATGTTTGTCTAGTTTTTATTATTTCTGCACACTAACTTATACTAATCTTAAAAGATAATTAGTGACAATTAAACAATCTGCTAATTGAAATTTCAAACTGATATAACAAAGCAACTAATATTAAGACAAATCAATTAAACCAAAAATATTTCGAAAGTAAGAAAACTTAGTCTCGGGTAATGGCTTTGTGAAGATGTCAGCTGCTTATTGTTCAGTTGAAACGTATTCCAGCCTGATTGCCTTCTTTAGAGCATGATCTTTGATGAAGTGATGTCTGACATCAATGTGCTTGGTCCTGGAGAGAAGAACTGGATTATATGTAATCGTAATTATTCTAGTATTATCACAGAAGATTGGTGATTCTTCTGCAATGACTCCATAGTCTTTCAGTTGTTGCTGAATCCAGAACAGTTGAGCGCAACAACTTCCAATAGCTAGATATTCTTCTTCAGTTGTGGAAGTTGGTCTGGATGTTTGTTTCTTGCTAAACCATGAAATCAGTCTATCTCCTAGAAATTGACATCATCCACTGGTGCTTTTACGATCTAGCTTACACCCTGCATAATATGCATCTGAATATCCAACTAAACTAAAAGAAGAGTCATTAGCATACCATAAGCCCACATTTTGTGTGCCTTTAAGATATTTCAATATACGTTTGGCAGCTGAAAAATGTGATTGCTTAGGATCTGCCTGAAATTTAGCACGCATGAAAACAACAAATACAATATCAGGACGACTAACAGTTAGGTATAATAAAGAACCTATTAAACCCCTGTAGAGTGCCGTCTCAACTGATATCCCCCTTCATTTTTATCTAATTTAATTGATAAACTCATGGGAGTTCTTGCAACTGAACATGTTTCCATGCCAAATTGAGCAGTTCCTTCATGTATTTTGTCTGACTGATAAAAGTACCAGTTTCCAGTTGCTTCACTTGCAGACCGAGAAAGAATTTCAGTTCACCCATCATACTCATATCAAATTTTTCCAGCATTAACTTGGCAAGTTTCTCGCATAATTTTGTGTTAGTTGACTCAAAAATAATATCATCAACATATATTTGCACAAGTAAAATATTATCATTCTTTAAAGATTTGAACAGAGTCCTATCAACTGTTCCAACTGTAAAGTCATGATCAGTTAGGAATTTTGAAAGCGTTTCATACCAAGCTCTTGGAGCTTGTTTAAGACCGTAAAGAGCTTTGTTCAAATGATAAACATGATCAGGAAGAGAGTGATTAACAAAACCTGGTGGTTGTTCAACATATACTTTTTCCTGAAACTGACCATTTAGGAATGCACTCTTGACATCCATTTGGTAGACTCTAAAGTTCTTGAATGAGACATAAGCAACGAATATTCTGATTGCTTCCAGTCGTGCAACTGATGTATATGTCTCATCGTAATCTATCTCTTCTTTTTGCCTATATCTTTGTGCTGCAAGCCTCGCTTTGTTGCGAACAACTGAACCTTCTTCGTTCATTTTGTTTCTGTAAACCCACTTTGTACCTATAATGGTTTTAGAAATTGGTCTTAGAACTAAGTTCCAGACATTGTTATGGGTAAACTGATTTAGCTCTTCTTGCATATCATTTATCCAGTTGGGATCAGCAAGAGCTTCATCAGTTTTCTTTGGTTCTAGTTGGGAAACAAAATCCGAATGAATAAATAAATTAATCATTTGATTTCGAGTTCTTACCGGATCAAATTGATTACCTATACTAAATTCTAGTGGGTGTGATTTCTTCCATCTTTATTCAGCATTGGTTGGATCGATTTCAGCAACTGATTCAGTTGGTAACTAAACGTTTTCTTCAGTTTCAGTTTCTGCTGATTCAGTTGGTATTTGAATCTCATCATTTTGTTCCACCAACTGATGATCAGGAACAATTTCTTGTTCAACTGATTGATCCAATATCCCTGGTTCATGTGTTTGAAGGAGATTTCGATTGATATGAACTTCTTCTTCACTATCATCCTCCAAACTGATGTCTGTAAAGCGATCAACTAGCTCAACTGGATCAGTTGGCTTATCAGTTAGTGTTGATTCATCAAATACAACATGAATTGACTTTCCTACATTTAAATTACATTTTTAAATACTCTATAAGCTTTACTAACTGATGAATAACCCAGAAATATCTTTTCTGCAGATTTTGCATCAAATGTTTTCAAATGATTTTTGCCATTATTGTGAATAAAATATCTGCAGCCGAATATTCTGAAGTAAGATACCAAACTTTTATGTCCATGTCAGATATCATATGGCGTCTTTAAATGATTTTTGTTAATCATTGATCTGTTCTGAATGTAACATGCAGTGTTTACTGCTTCTGTCCAAAACTTCTGAGATATACTAGAATCAGCAAGCATTGTTCTAGAAGCTTCTTTAAGAGTTCTATTTTTTCTCTCAGCTACACCATTTTGCTGAGGAGTTCTTGCTGATGAGAGGTCATGCTTGATCCCAGTATTTTCTAAAAATTGTGAAAGATTTTGATTGATGAATTCAGTCCCTCGATCAGACCTTATTCTGTCAATACCAACTGATTTTTCATTTAAAAGTCTTTTGAAGAGTTTAATTAGTTGTGCAGCAGTTTGGTCTTTTTATTTTAAAAAGATAACCCAAGTAAATCTTGAAAAATCATTAACAATTACCAAGGTGTATTTCATTCCCCCTAAATTCATGACTGGTATTGTACCAAACAGATCCATATGCAGTATTTTAAGCATCTGGAGGAAGATTTATTACCCTTGTTTTTAAATGAAGATCTTACTTGCTTACTAAACTGACATGCTGAAAAATTTATCTTTTGAAAATTCGATCTTAGGCAGACTAGTTACAAGATCATGATTATTGAGATAAGCAATAGACTTAAAATTTAAGTGGTTCAACCTTTTGTGTCATAACCAGTTTTTAGCATATTTTGAAGCTATAAAACAGACTGGTGCATTAGGTTAATCGGTCCAACTTACTTTGTAAGTTTTTCCACAACGATTGCTAGTTAAAATAATATCATCAGTTGAGTTTCTAAATGTACACGTGTGTCTACTGAGAAATTATTATCGCATAACTGACTAATTTCAATCAAGTTATACTCAAAATTCTCAACTAGTATAGCATCTTTAATAATAAAGTTACCATGGATAAGCTTACCCTTACCCACAGTTCTACCTTTCGAGTTGTCTCTAAAACTGATGTTTGAGCCAGTGTATTTGATCAGTTGGGATAGCAAATTTGCATCCCCTTTCATGTGACGTGAGCATCCACTGTCCAAGTACCAGATTGATTCTTTTGTTGTATCTATTACCTGCAATCACACACAATATAAAATTTTGATACTCACATCTATTTGGGTCCAACTGATTAGTCCTTTAGGAACCCATACTTGGATCAGTCTAACTGACTTTCCAGTTGCTGTATTCCAAATAAATTTTCCCTGTTTGTGGGTGTTAGGTGTGTGGTATGCTGTTGAAACAGTATGATTGTGAACCTTTTTCGATTGCTTGTTTACTCGATATCTCCTTTGAGATGTCTTACAGTTATAGTAATTGTAATAGTCATCCTTAGAATTTTGATTTTTGTAACGGAACTTCTTGAATGTTCAGCTTCTTGAATCAGTTGAACTCTCCGGGCTATACCCAATTCCAAACCACTTTGCTTTGTTCTTAGGTTCAATCGGTTGGACATTTGGTTTAATTGGTTCAAATAATTCTTGTACCACTATTGATTTCACAAAGTTAATGAATTTACCTTTGTGCTCATTCAACTTAGGTATTGTATCACTTACAGAGTTTTCCTCTATGCAATTGAAGCCTAAACCAATTCTATCAGTAACTGATTTTTGTAGACTCTGCATTTCAGTCAGCGTGACTGATTACTTATTCCAAGCTTGAATCAAATCATTTTGTTTTGAATTTTTTTAACTGACGAATCAAATATTGGCTCTTGCTCATTTAATCAAACCTACGTAAACCACATGCATGCAAAATTATTTTAATTACTTAATTGTTTTATTTATTGGATTATAAATGCTTGCATGATATTTATTAAATTATTAAATATACGATTGCATGATTAAATGATTATATGACATGATTTCATGAAATTGAAGGATTTTACCCGAATATTCGATAATAGACATGGGAAAGGAGACCGGGGACGACGAAGACAAGAATATTTATTTTTTCTTAAATAATTGTAAGGCTTCCTAATGTGATTAAAAATGATTTAATTTTTCTTAAAATGTTGGAATTCGAATTATTTTACGAGTCGAGCTCGATTTTACCCGGAAAGCCGATTTTGGGCAAACAAGGGACTTTTAAAATATCAAATGCATAATTTTTAAAAATTAATTTTTAAAAAATTTTAGTATTTAATTAAGTAAGTGTTATTGGACCCAATTTAACTAAATTGAGTAGGCCCAATTGCTCCAAAGCTTGCAAGCCCAAAACTCAAGCTCATTAGCATGCAATTAAATCTATAAATAACTAAACCAAGTTTTATTCACCCCATAAACACTTCAATCAGACGAAAACACACACTTTTCACACAGTAGAATTCGAAAATTATGAGAGAAAGAAAAGCTAGGATTTTTCGTCGTCCGGTCGTCCAATTTCGCACCCTCGCCAACGATTGAATATTCGAGCATTATAAATGCAAAGGCACGTTCATAAACTTTTTTTAGCATCATTCAAATCTTAATATGCATGTTTTAATTTTTTATGCATGAGAAATATGTTTCTACGATTGGTTCGTCGTTTTGTCAAATATTTTCAAAGTTTCAACGATTTAATGCTTGGTTTTGAAAAGTTATGATTCCCGAGGGTTAAGATGCCAATATAGGGTGAAATACGAATGAAACATGAACAAATTCTAAAGGGAAAATAAGCTGAAAACCGAGGGGAAACAAGAATGGAGAGGACCGATGAAACATCTACCCTTTTTATTGCTTTAAAAGTACCAGAAAATTTTTTTTCTAAACACTCAATCTTCGGCCATGACATATAACACATGAAAATATTTTTATAAAATATTTTACCCTTTAAAATAAATTCTCAGCCAACTAGCATTTTAAAAATCGAGTGCAATAGTCATAAAATGAAATCGTCAACTGTTTTGCCCAACCTAAAAAGCAATAAGTTTGAAAAGTATAGCCCATACTAAACCTCTCAAAAATCTCTCAAAAATCATAAATAATATAGTCTTAAAATCTTTAACGTAAATCATGAATCATAAATCGTAAATGCGGAAAAGTAGAAGCGTTGGTCCTCGGGTTGTGTGCGCCTTCAGTCCAGTCAAATCATCCGTCAAGACCTCCCTCGCCCTCACCTGCATCCATCACATCTAGTGAGTCTAAAGACTCAACACACCATAATCTTTATAACAAATAATACGTAATACAGTCAACATATAACAGTGAAAAATACTTGTACTTAAAATATCGTTTTCATGAAGATGCATAAACATCAAACATGAACATTTTCGTAAACGTTTTTATGATGCATGAACTTTAAATAGAAACATTTTCATAACGATGCATCAACTTTAAGCATAAACATTTTCATGACATGCATCACATAAACCTTAACATTTTTCTTTCTTTTTTTCTTCAACATGACATGACATAAAATATTTTTCATGATCATAAACATTTTTCCTTTTCCTTTTCCTTTTCCTTTCGTTGAATTCAGATCGTTAATTGTGACTTTCCTCAAACCTCAAAAATTCGATGGATCCATCTACATGAAACCGCAGTACTGGGCGACGGGGGACACCAGCAACACTCTCACCGGTCAACTGGGCCCTGGCCTATCCTCTTTCGAATAGAATACGATCGTCGGGGCCCTCTGGGGCCTTTTCCTCTCACGATATTCCATTCTTACCATTACCACATACCGTTACCTCATACCGTTACCTCAATAGTCACAATTACTTCACTTTCTTCAACGCTTAACATTCTCATCACTTTATAAAATCGTGCATAACATAACATTTTTGTTTTGAAACCATGCATGCATTATGTATTTTAAATGTCAATCTTAAATTATAAAAATCCCATAGACATTTAAAAATCATAATTTTATCATGAACATTTCATAAACATTTTAAATGACATTTTAACCTCAAAACATTTAAAATAACATTTCGACATATTAAATCATAAACATATAAAATTCCCTAAACATTTAAAATATCATTTTAACATATAAAATCCCATAAACATTTAAAATATCATTTTAAAATAAAAAAATTCTGTAAACATCCATAACTATAGAAAATAATTATATTAGCAAATAAAACAGCATTCAGGGTACTGCCATGACGTTTACTAATTTTAGGTGTAAAAAGACCGTTTTATCCCTAGACGTAAAATTCCTCGATTTTGACTTTTTCTTGAATTCATTGACTCTAACATGTCCCAAATAATTATTTAAGCCTACATGAATTTTTCCATATTTTTATTTAGCTTAAATCGAGGACTTTAAATTAATCTTTAAATAAGACGTATTAACGCGTTTTAATCTCGAATTAAACCATAACTTAATATAAAATTCCCAAATTAAAAACTTAGACTTCTAATAATTATTTAAGCTTAAATATATTATTTAATAATTTTATAAAGCTTAAAACTAGGCGTTCAATTAACTCGTTAATTAGCGTTTCGCGCGGCGATTAAATCCCGGATAAATCCAAAACTCATTATTTTGATCCTAAATTTTAAACATAGCATTTTTATTATTTATTCTACCCTTAGGAGTCATGAATCACACCTGTGGACCCATGGTTCTAATTTTTATTCTTAAAATCTCGAAATTGACACACATACGAACATACCGAGCCATCTCCCGATTTACTCGAGGCACGCCCGAGCCACCTTGAGCCAAAACCTAGCCAACCCACCTAGGGACCCTCTTGACCATGCCCAGCCCAAGGAACCCAAGCCTGAACACCTGAATCAGGAAGCAACCTGCGCTACTACCCCTTGCAACTCACGGGTTCCATCTCCTCTCGAGCCAACGGCCAGCCCAGCCACTCCAGCCCCTGGCCCAGCCCTTGCCCATCATCCTTAGACCCTATAGGACCCTAGTGACTCGCCCTTAGCCCCGCTATAGCCCCCTCCCGAAACCCAGCAGAGCACAGCGCATGGGGGAGAGTCCCACCTCACGTGGACTCTTCCCCTGTAGAACCCGAAAATCAGATTACGTATAAGCCATGCATAATTTATATCATTTAAATTAAAAATGAATTTTTATGAAAATATGAAGTGTTTTATTTATTTTAAAAAGTAGATGTTTAGTTTCACCTTTTCAGGATAAATACGCGAGGCCGGACCGGAGTTTGGAGATTTGAGATAAGATTAATAATAAGACAAATATTCCTAAATTTAATTTAAGTCAAGAAATAATTTAATTTGAAGAAAAAAAATGTTTTAGGATTTATTAAATTAATGGGAGCCAAATTAGTAAATAAATTCTATTAGGTTCAATATTTAATTAAAGTTTAAGTAAAATGTGTAAACAATTGGGGATGAACTAATATAGGGTAAATATATTCAAGAAATTAAACATAGCATTTAAACATTTAAATTGAGGTCATGTATGCCATGCAAAAGTTCTAAGCAAGATGCTAAACTAAATTAATTTGTTAATGCATTAAAATAAATATAATGAAGGTTTAAAATCTTAAACAATTAAAATGCAAGGTTTAAATAAAAATATACAATGCAAATTAATAATAATGACCAACGTTTAAAATATTTCAAAGATTGATAACTCTTCATTCAAACTATCTCTAATTACACTTCATGGTGTATTCATGTCCTATTCTAATTCTCTAATTAGTAGGAAATTTAAATGCAATAAAGCACCTCATTTCTCCCCAACTAATTACCTAGCAAATGAATGAGACCATGCAGTAAAGAAATGAGAAAAAAACCAACGGCAATAAGGAGTAAAGGAGAAGCAATTCAAACCTCATTCAAATTTACCACTAAATGATTTTATAGTGCATTGACTTCCTACTTTTAATCTCCATAATGATGGGTAATACATACAACATAACTAACCTTAATCCTTCCTCAACAAGACCCAAACAAACTAGCGTGAATCACAGCAAGAAAAAGAGGAGTAACATCGGCCAGCAGGGGGGAAGGGAAACCACTTCAAACCCATTCAAATTCTCACTTGTAACTCCCCCCTTAATGCACTTCAAAACCCCTTTAACACCTCCTTTATCATACATCTTCATCCCTAACATCAACTACACCCTTACCTTCGAAATTTCAGAAAAGAACATCAGCTAAAAATCGTGCAGCAGCAGCTGAATTAGAAAGAAGGAAGCCAACTCCGATCTCGTCGCGTCGTATTGTCGTTTTGATTTGTTTTCTTCAAAACAAATTTCCAGGCATGTATATGTTGTTTCTTTGCTCTTCAATCAAGTCATAATAAGTATTTTAAATCAGTATATGTTCAGGATTCAAGTGACAAAACGAAATATGACAGCAACTTATTCAAAAAAAAAAAAACTCAAACCTGCTTCTCGGCTTTTGATGAGGCTTCACGTTTTCTGAAATTTTGTTGGTTTCAGGAGTTGTTTCGGTTCCAAGCTTCCAAGGCGGCTTCTAGGCATAAATTAGAATGTGTTAGAGTGTATTTGATTCATTTGCTTCAGTCCATATACGCACAAGAACAGAAATGACAGCAATCTTCCCACAAGTGCAGAAATGGGTCACGGTTTGGCCATTTGAGTGGCTAAGGTGTGTGTTCAAATATTGGCTGTCCTAGGGACGGTAGCCATGGTTAGAACCCTCACTTATCATGTATAGGACATGACCAAATTGTTCTTTCACTTTCTAATTCACAGATCCATTCAAGATATCACAGCAACTACACAAGGGCACATCGGTTCCTTCACTTTTTCGTGTGAGTGTGTTTCGGTTTTTGAGTGGTTGTATGGATGATGGTTGGCTCCTAGCCCATAGCCATGGTTCATACAACTCTCCATCATGTCTAGATCGAGCCATAGTCGATCAAATGTCCCTTGGAACGAGATAAGACAGTAAAATATGTCATTACAAGACACTCCCTCCCAAGGGGAGCTCTCGGCTGGTAGCTGTTCTTGTTCTAAGTAGTGTCTTGGGTTGTGGTTGGCTTCTAGCCCTTAGCCATGGTCCAAGTCATGCCTTAGGATGTTGGTAAGAGTTCTTGGGCGGTGGTTCAAGCCATTAGTTACTAGATTTCAGAGTTACACCTCAAATACACAAGCTGCTCCTGCTGTAATTTGACAGCAACTTTTTGTTCGGTTTTGAGGTTGGTTTGAGTCCTTGGTTGTCTTTTAGCCCATGACCTTGGACTGGACAGTACCTTAATGAGTTAGGAAAGTCATGTTTTTGGCCGTTTGTGATTTGGCCGAGTTTAGAGGTCGTACGAGAATTTACGGCGAAAGGTGCCAAAATGACTCTCGAAAGAGTGTTTTATGTTTTTGGATTCCTTTCACCTATTTTCGTATTTTACAGTTATTATGCATATTTTTCAGTATGTTTGGGGCATTTTTAATAATGGTTAAACGTCGATTTAATGTTGGTTCGGGTTGGTACGAAGCCATGGTTAAAAATTAAGTTGTTGGTCCGAATCGTCTTGTTTTTGGTTCTATGGTTAAGCTTTTGTCAAGTTAAGATTTATTTCATGTGTCACATATTAGTAGTAAGTCGCAGTAAGCCTGTGAACGATCCAACTCATCCGAAAAAAAAATAAGGTTATAATTATATTACGTGCATAAAAATATAAAATGTTTATTTTTGAGATATATTCGATATGTCTTGTGGGCACCTTATGCTTATGGGTTTGGAAGTCGGTAGGAACAACCGAGGACCTCTCCGCCCGGTGACTTACGACCGGTTTATGATTATGTATGGGTACGAACATCCAGTCCAAGGGCTGTGATTGATCTCTACCGCCCAGTATACTGTGGTTTAGTTTGATCAGGCGCTTACGTTATGTTATAGGCCACTTGCTTAGAAATATTATCTCTACCAGAAAATTATGATATGACATGACATAGCTCTATTGAGCAAAGCTTTTACGTATGATTTTCAGATATGCACGTAGATATAATTATTCATGATACAATTTTCACCATACGCTTTACGATACATTATTTTTAAGTTGCATGCGATTTTATGATATATTTACTTGTTATTCACGATATATACATGTTGAATCTTTAGACTCACTAGACTTGATTGTTGTAGGTACTGATGAGGTCGAGACGGAGGGCGTAGACAAGTGAGCAATCTTGTGGCAGCAGTAGTAAACCCGAGGACCTCATGTTTTAGTTTATGCACCTGTTATCTTTCAAACTCGATTTAATATGTTGGATTATTTTTAAATTGTTGTTTGAAATATTACGTTGACTTTCGCTGTTATTTTTAAAGTTTAAATTATTTACATGTTTATTTTATAAATGAGGCAAGTTATTTATTTATTTAGAAAAATTTTAATAATTCCGCAAAATTATGAATATGAAATACGGGCCTTTATATCCCCCGCCGCCTCCCTCGACCCTAGCTGCCCTAGGACCCTACCTAGCCTTCGATCCTGACCCTGGCCATGCCTCCAACCAAGCTTGGCCAGCCCCAAGCCCCATGCAAAAGGAACGAACCACTTGATTACACACACAATTTACGTTTCCTTGTTCTGAGAGTTCCTACGATTTCAGCTTCTGTTCAATTATTAGCAGCGTGTTGTGTGCGTATTTAGGACTCCAAACTCACGTGAAAACAAGCTTGATCTATTCCTATATCATGGAAGCCCCTTAGTATCTGAAAAACGTGAATAATAGCATAAGAACGATGGTTTATATCAAGCACAAGAATAAATCCGAAAATAACCATAGAACACCATGTTTTTCATACAATCATAAAAAAAACGTTAATACGATGTGATAGATGAGAAAAAGAGATATATGGCGTGCCTTTGCGTTTTAAACGCACGAAAAACGTTGACGACGAAGAACGGGACAAGACCATTGGCTAGAAATCCATCTTGCACTCTCGATTTTTTCCACAAAAATTATGAAGGTGTGTGCCATGTATGTTGATGGTAGTTCTTTCAGAAAGTGGCGTGAATAATGAGTAGGGTTTTAGGTGATTAACATTTTAAATAGCTAATCAAATTACTAACTAGGCTTAGGCCTATTAAGCCACTAAATTAAGCTCATTAGTCTTAATTAGGATTTAATAAAATATTATCAAAGTTTTTGTTTAAATAAATTTGTGAATTTATTAGCCGGGTTGCCCAAAATGCTCGTATTTTTGTTAAAAATCCAACACCGATAAAAATTACATCCCGACGTATAAAATCACCTCAAAAACCCCTTATTTTCAAAAATATGAAAAACCATCAACCATGTTTTAAATAATTAAAAATAATTATTTAATAAAAACATTTTCTATTTTTCAGCCCTCGGTCTCCGTTCCTCGATCGTAACTCGAATAACCTTTAAAAATACATTTTAATGCAACCATGAAGAAAATATATTTTAAACATGTAAATATGCACAACATAATTAATTAATTAATGCAATTAAAACATTTAATTAAAATAAAAGATAATTTAATAATTGCATGCATGTGGTTTGCGTGGACCTTTAAATTTTCGGGGCGTTACAACCGAGGTTTTTGTTTGGTTTGCACTTGGTTCTAGGGTCGGCTAGCTTGCATGGCTGGGTAGGGCTCATCTAGGTGGCTGGTCTGGTTGTTGTTAGGTCCTAGGAAGAGTCCTAAGGGGACTAGGGCTCGAGCCTTGGGCTGGGGAAGAGTCCACGAGAAGAGGGACTCTCCCCCACGCATGGGTAAGTGCAGCAGCGCCCAAGGGGGCACGCTGCTAAAGCTGGGCGGCTTGTGGTAGGTCCAGTAGGGTCAAGGGAGGTTGTTCAAGATTTGGGTCATGGGGCTGTGCAGGGTGGCTCGACGTGGCTCGTGGAAAATGTGAGAGAAGCTCCATAGCGCGCAGCTGCTGTCCTCTTGTGCAAATGGCTCGCGGCGTTGGTCCAGGGCTTGGGCTGGGTTCGGTTGGGTCTGGGCATGGTCTAGGGTCGGTGAGGTTCAGTGGGCTTGGTGGTGGCTCGACTAGAAGAGCCCTAGGTCACTAGGAGTCCTAGTCACATGAAAGAGCTTGTGCGCAGATTTTGGTTAGAGGTGGCTCGGGCATTGCTCGAGTAAATAAGGAGATGGCTCGATGTGTTTAGCTAAGGGTCATTATTTCAAATTTAACAAGAAAAACTGGAACCATGGGTCCACGGTGTGGTTCATGGCTCACAAGGGTAGTTTAGGTAATAAAAAGTCTATACTTAAAGTTTGGGAAGAAAATATTAAGTTTTGAATTTATTCGGGAATTAAACGCCTCACGAATAGATAATTAAAGAATTAATTAGAACACCTCGAATAAAGCCGAAATTTTTTTTTGAAAAATTAGATTTAAGCTTAAATAATTATTTGGGATAAACCCATGTCATTAAAAGTAAGGAAAAGCTAAAATCGAAAAATTTTACGTCTAGGGGGAAAACAATCATTTTACACTTGTGAATTACATAAAAGCTTGGCAGCATCCCGAAGGATCATAATGCATGTTAAATTATATTTTATGATTTAAAATGATGATTTTTATGAAAATATGATATTTTATGATTTATGATAAAGCTGTGCAATTTTTACTGTTAAAATGTTATTTTTGGAAAGTTATGATATTTTATGCTTTTAAGGGAAAAATGAAAAATATTTTGAGGGATGTGAATTGACTGTGACAAATTATATATGTTATGTGGGGGCTCTGTTTTAAGAAGGAATGGTGAACTTATGGTTTGTGGGGATATCGTGAGGGACAAGGCCCCAGATGGACCTCGACGATCGTATTTTCATGGTGGAGCCTAGTGCCCACCCCCATGGACCATGTGGAGCTGAAGACTGATCAGTCGACCAATGGATAAACACTAGTCACTTTCAAGGATCAAACTTCACCCAAAATGATAAAGGATTGAAAGCTTTACGATTAAAATGATTTAATGATATATGATTTACTTATGCTCAAAAGTTATTTTAAATGATTTATTTATGCTTAAAGCTATTTAAATGGTTTATTTATGTTTAAAAGCTATTTTAAATAAAAATATGATTTTCTATGCATGTGAATGTATATGTATTATTTGCTATTCATGTTTAGAAAATGCTGAGTCTTTAGATCACTAGGTTTGTATGATGCAGGATTTGATGATTTGAGGAGGAGCTGACGCTTGAGTGGATCGAGTGCTGCAGTACACTCCCGAGGGTCTTTTATTTTCGCACTAGCTTGTTAGATAAAAGATTTATGTTAATGATTTTATTAGAGTTATTTTTATGCTTTATTTTATTGTTAGTTGATCTTTTTAAAGGTCGATGTAGGATTTTGGTTAGTTGGTGATTTAGAAATTTATTTTACGCACTTGAGATTTTAGTTGTTAATTTATTATGGTTTATGATTGTGTTAAGTGTTTTATGCTTAGCAATTATCGATTTTATTAGTTAAAAAAAATTCGAGGTCGTTTCATCAGTAATGTTATATCTTCAATTATGAATAATGTAATGACAAGAACTAATCGTGTGAAAAAGAGAAAGCCAAATATGTTTGTCGCTCCTCCAAGTTCCATCCCAAGACGCAAAATAAAGTCCATTGTGGAATGCAAAGAGTGCATTGTAATTAGTGATGAGATATTGTGCATTTTAGTTGTTTTGATTTTTGTTATTTTTATAATGACGTCATTAATTTAATTTTTTGGTAAATTTGTTGTTCCATAGAAAAACACATGCGTAGAAGACAAAAAGATATCAACTAATAAAGACGAGTTAAAACTTAAAAACTACAGAGGTAAAGAAGATTTTTGTGGTTGCGAAGAAGTCTCGGACAAGGAACGCAATATCATAATTGTTGGAACATTTCATGTTCGCAATCTTGATTTTGATGTTACCAAAACTTGTTATTTTGTTTATAATGAATTTACCTAAGTGCGCAGAAACTGGAACTGATCAGGATTCGAACTGATCAGTTATCAAGCCAAAACTGAAGCTATCGAGATGCAAACTGAAAGCACCAACTGATCACAAAAACTGAATCAGTTCAACTGATATATGAAAGACCAGTTCAACTGATTAACCGTCTGATAGGTGGTTCAGCAGAAGATCTTCAAAAGCCCGGCCAGCTGGTGAAGAGCTCAACTGATGAAGATCCCAGCTGACCAGTTCAACTGAATCAGTGAAATCAGTTTAACTGACGAGCCAACTGATTTCACCACATCATTTTAAGACCATTTCAACTGACCAGTTCATAACATCAATAAAGAATCAATCAGTTTGGAGAACACGACAAGCTTATTCATTGGAATCCAACTGTGCACACTGAGGAAAATCTTTTGTCCTGTCAAAGGACATAATAGACGTTGCAGCCGTATTTAAAACCAAAACGTTCCAGAATGGATGTCGGAAAGTACATACACATTTCGAGGAACAAATTCAAACTGCAACGTTCATATTTGATGAGTCTTGGTGTACGGTCACATTTTCTTTAAAAATACCAGACCAAGATCATCAATAGACAAGTGTGTGGAAAAATACAAAAGGGTGTGAAAATCAAGAGAGAAGGGCACGCTCAACGTTTATCAGCTTACAAGAAGCAATCGGCCCGGATTTGAGGGAACACTTCAACGTGTTATCAGCTTAGTTTAGAAGCATTTTTTCCTCAATGTATGATAACACTTTCATGTTGTATTCATAGATCAGTTCTCACACATGAACACACAATCACTCACATACATACAGAGAGTTGAGCTTATTGAATAGATGAGTGAGTCTTGCACAAAGACAATAAACTTGTGTATGTAGTCTTTAACACATAGACGTTAAACAAGTGTTGGCTGGAAGGTGTTGCCTTTAGCCTAGACTAAGAGTTCAGTTAGAAGTGGTGTAAGTCCTAAGCTGAGTGGGTGTGTACAAGGTGTTGTATAAATCAAATTCTTAGAGTGGATCCTATCCGAGGTGGTAGAAGGGGTGACGTAGGAGCAGTTGAAGTCTCCGAAAATCCATAAACATATTTTGTGTACTTAACTGTTTAACATTTTTTTCAAATTGATTTGATCAGTTCGAGCTGTTATCAGTTCAGTTCTCAACATAACTGAACTTATATATACAAGAACTGATCCTTCTTATATCAGTTAATCAGTTTACACAAGTTAAAAACTTTAAACTAATTATCTTTCTTAACGAAAGATTATTTTTAGTATTTTCTACTTGATTTAAAACCAAACTCGATCTAATTCATCGGTGTTTACATTCTTAGAACACGAGCTATTGCAGCTCATTGAGAATATTGTGTTTAAATCACCTTCAAAGGTGCCCGAACCGATCCAAAAATAATGAATTATCTTACAGGGGAAAATTAAGGTACACATCTTGCAATTTTTTAATTTATTTCATGTTTTTATTTTATTGGAGTTAACCATGTTAATTTTTTTTTTGTACTGGCAATGTGTGGGAAAGAGAAAGATTCAAAATTTGTGGCCTTGAATTATGTGATTTATTTTTTGGGAATATGTTAAAAGACATTATCATCAATTGTCATATGAAATCGTGAGTGAGTATAGTAGAAAAATGGTTCTCAAATATTTTTAAAAATATTTGAATGATTGGTTTGTATACATGAAATATAAATATGATAATATCTTAATTTTCATGTTTAGGAGGAGGTATTGTGTGCATAACAGAGGTTGAACAAAAAGCGAAAGTTGAAAGATGATGGTACCATGATTTTTTTAAATCAAATTTGACAAATGATTCAAGGAGAAATTAGAAAAAACTCAATAGAAAGTAGATTGTACGTCTTAGAATTTTGTTCTTCCGAATTCACGCCAAATATCATTGGTTCTTGCTTGCATAAAAAACTGAGAAAACGAGTTTGAATTTAGAAACGCGATATATACATTCATGTCATTTGGAATAGCAAGAGCTTATGTAAGTTAATATTTGAATGTATTTTTAATCACAAGCAAGTTGTTGCTCATATTAATTGAGTGTTCTTTGTCATTTTGTTAAACTACTTTTTTAGTTGGGTATATGAGGATTAAGTTCGATTACCAAACGAGGGAGTATGTGAACCAAGTTTTCTTCCGATAAAAAGGTGTTGATATAAATCGCAATGTTTACATATGTTTGTGGGTGGATTGCTATGCTCATGATGACGATGAAGCTTGGACCTATGAAAGAGATTGCAAAATGAACACTGCAGAGCAAGTATCACTGCAACAATTTTATCTGACAATCATTGTGTGTTCAGTAAAGAGTCGTGATGGTTGAAAAAAAATTTAGGATGGATAATCTGAGTTGGTGTTTTGTATGGATAATATTACCTTGTAGTATTTTCAGGTTTAACTTAAAGAGCTTGTGTTAACTTTTATATTAGAAGCACTTACATTGAAAATATTTATTCAATTCATGCATGCCGAGTTCTTGAAATCCTGAATTCTTGATTTTACTGGTACACTAGTTGCTGATAAAATAGCAGAACAACTCATTACCATCATTTTAATACTTATAACACAAGTAATTATCGTAATAATTTCCGGGATAAAATACGTTAATTTAGGATACAAGAAAACTGATTTGGGTATATTTTGTATTCTATTGAGTACATAAATCTAGAATTTGAGCATATAATAAGAAGGGAACCACTAGTATAAAAATTCAAACTCATATATCGATTTAATGAATAAGAGTTGGTTTCATAATCATTTTAATACACCGAACACAAGCCAATATCATAAAAAATTTCGGCATAAGACAAAATTGATTTTGGTATATTTTGTAATCTAATGGGTACATAAATCTAGAATTTGAGCATATTAAGAGGGGATGCTAGGCATATTAAGAGGGGAACCACTAGCATAAAAATGCAAACTCATATCTTCATTTAATGAGTACGAATTGGGAAACCAATTTCTCACAATAATTTTAATACATCGAACACAAGTCAATATCATAAAAAAAATCCGGCATACAACAAAATTGATTTTGGTATATTTTGTATTCTAATGGGTACATAAATCTAGAATTTGATTATATATTATGAGGGAAACTACAAGCATAAAAATGCAAACCTATATCTCCATGTAATGAGCAAGATTTTGGAAACATAACTCCTCGCCATCATTTTAATACACACAACACAAGTCCATATCATAAGCATTTCCGGCATAGAATAGTTTAATTTCAGCATACAACAAAAACGATTTTGGTATATTTTGCATTCTAATGGGTACATAACTCTATAATTTGAGTATATACTAATAGGAGAACCACTAGCATAAAAACGTAAATCTGTATATCGATTTGATGAGTAAGAGTTGAGAAACCAACTCCTTACAATCATTTTAATACACTGAACACAAGTAAATATCATAAAAAATTTCAGCATACAACAAAATTGATTTTGGTATATTTTGTATTTTAATAGGTACATAAATCTAGAATTTGAGCATATATTGTAATGTACCGTACTTTTAAACTATTTAAAATTTGCGAAAAAATAAAAATTTTCTTAAATACAAAATAAACTTTCAAATTTGCCTTAAATTAACTTGTTCGTCTAAAAATATTTGCAATAAAAACAACCAAAACCAAGTTTGCCAAAAGTAATAATCGTTTAAACATCATAAACCACTTCATGAAATCAGAATATTAATAATCGTCATGCATAAAATCTTAAAACATGGGCAGTCCTCGGATTTAGCCTCCTGCGTAGTCCAAGCCGGCTCATTGGTCCCCACCCTCGTCTCCTCAAAGTCATCCTCACCAGCATCGATCAAGTCTAGGAAGTCTAAAGACTCAACATGTATAAACTGGAGATAGCAAGTACTACATAATAAAACCACATGCATCTTTAAAGTTGGGCTTACATACTTGAAACTTGAACATAGTAGCATAAACGTAGACGTGCCATCATCATAAGACTTTTCATAAACATGCTTGCTTCATACATACTTGAACATACATAAACTTCATCATTTTTCATAGAGATGTGTTTCAAAGCAAGTGACCCATACATAAATGTGCCTGATCAGACTAAACCACAGTACTGGGCTGACAGAGAAAATCCACTGCCACATACATAAGATCCCCGGTCATGTTTTAGCGGGTGGATTGGTCCCTGGTCATGCTTTACCGCTTTCCAATCCTAATCTAAACCCGATCATGCTTTACCGGGGTGGAGAAGTCCTCGGCCACGTTCACCGACTTCCAAATCCGTTCATAATTTGGTCACAAGACATTTAGCATACCTCAAAAACTTAAAAGTATTTTCCTTTGCAGGTCGAACATACTTACTTGGCGTTGAGGGATTCGTTGGATCTCGTTTGGGCCACTGCTGCACGTACTAACATGAGTTCAAACACATAACTTAGACGTATAGTCATGCTCACACCCAAAAAATGACAAAACGTTCTAAATCTCTCGGGACTTGACCTCGTTTAGTCATCGTACTAAATCATAACATCAAACCCCAAAACAATTGCTTAAAAAAAATTAATTTTTTTTAAAAGGAGACGGACCCCATGTAAGGGTCCGTGTCGGTGCTGGAAATTCACATTTTGAAGGAAAAAGGGCACGGACTCCGTGTCCGGGTCCGGGAAGGGGTCCGGGTAGCCTCTGAACTTGCAAACTCGCGAAAATTAACTAACTTATTGATTCATTCTTCCAATCCAAGCCTAGGGACCATAAACAAACACCTCGAGACTCATTCTAGGATGCTATTACATTGATTCAAACCCGTACAAACACCCCAAACATCCCCAATCATCGACAAGCAACTTCAATACAACAATAACCCATAATTCGATATCATTTCGCTTCCTACGACTTCTATTACATCTCAAGCCATTCCCGACCCAAATGAACAATCAAATAGCACCTAAATACATCCCATAACATATCTAAATGCAGTAACACAAGCTCGGCAATGCCCAACGAAGCCTGCAACTCAAATACTTCAAGAACACATCAAGAACGCATTTTAAAAAAATACGCAGTTTGAGCAGTCCCACGAAAACAATCATAACTCACTTATTTCTTATCCAAATATTTCTAATTTACTGTCAAATCGAAGGTATCAAAAGGTTCTACGATTTATATGCTTAAAGTTTTTCCAGAATATCGACCGAAAAATCGCAGTATTAAATGACAACAAATTTTGAGTTTTGAGATAAAAAACATTTCAAAATTGATCCAACACATTTCTGCTCAAACTTTGCACAACATACATGAATTTTCACATGTAATAAATAACAACACGAATAATATGACAAGATCGATGCAAGAATGAAAGAATATACATGCCTTTTGATATTTAAAAATTCTGAAACGAAGATACCGAAGCGGGGATGATGCGAGAGACGATCTGGAACGACCGTGGCACGATTTTCTTGAAGAAAACTCACGAAAATTGCTGAAAATATTCAGAAGAAAGGGGCGGCTGCTCTTGGCAATAAGAACCATAGGTTTCTTCAAAAAAATATGAAATGAAATGTGTATGTGTGTGCTGTGTGTTGGACGGTTTTTGTGTGTGTAAATGTGGGTGTGGGTGTGAGTTTAGTGGTTAATTAGGGGTAGAGTGCTTAATTAATAATTTTAAAATGTTAAATAAAAGTTAATCCACACTAACTTCTACAAATCCTCTAACTAAAATAAAATGCACAAGTGCTACATCTTTAAAAGTTTAAAATCATAAAATCACCTAATAATTAAATTAGGCTTTTAAAATACTTAAAACTAAATAAATCATTTAAAATGCCACTTCCTTGACTTAAAATAAAATATCACATTTTAAAATCGCCAAAATCATCGACGGCCTCTTTTCCTCGATCCCGCATCGAATAATCGCCTGAAACATGAAACTCGAGAAACATTTTAACGTGCATCACATAAACATAAATAATTTAAAATAACGTAATTTCATAAATCATGCATCTCAAAAAATCATTTTAAACTTGATTAAGTAACTTAACAATAAAATAAATGCATGGGTTTTACGTGTACTGAATTTGGGCTTTACATATATTAAGAGAGAAATCACAAGCATAAAAATGCAAACTCATATCTTCATTTAATGAGTAAGAGTTGGGAAACCTACTCCTCACCATCATTTTAATGCACACAACACAAGTCCATATCATAAATATTTCCAGCATAAAATAGGTTAATTTCAACATACAACTAAAACAATTTTGGTATGTTCTATATTTTATTGGGTACATAAATCTAGAATTTGAACATATATTGTAACGTACCGTACTTTTAACTATTTTAAAATTTACAGAAAAATCAAAATTTTCTTAAATACAAAATAAACTTTCAAATTTGCATTAAAATAACTTGCTCGTCTAAAAAAATTTGCAATAAAAACAACCACAATCAAGTTTGTCAAAAGTAATAATCGTTTAAACATCATAAACCACTTCATGAAAATCAGAGTATTTGAAACAACATGCATAAAAGTATTCATAAAAACATGGGCGGTCCTAAGGTTTAGCCTCCCGTACAGTCCAAGCCAACTCATTGGTCCCCACCCCTCGTCTCCTAAAAGTCATACTCACCTGCATCGATCAAGTCTAGTGAGTCTAAAGACTCAACATGTATAAACTGGATATAACAAGTAATACGTAATAAAACCACATGCATCTTTAAAATAGAGCATACATACTTGAAACTTGAACAGACATACATAACATAGACATGCCATCAATGTAAAACTTTTCTTAAACATGCTTGAATCATACATACTTAAACATACATAAACTTCATCATTTTGCGTAGAGATATGTTTAAAAGCAAGTGACTCATACATAAATGTGTCTGATCTGACTAAACCACAGTACTGGGCAGGCAGGGAAAGTCCACTACCACATACATGAGATCCTCGGTCATGCTTTACTGGGTGGATTGGTCCCTGGTCATGCTTTACCGCATTTCAATCCTGATCTAAACCCGGTCATGTTTTACCGGGGTGGAGAGGTCCTCGGCCACATTCACCGACTTCCAAACTCGTTCATAATTTGGTCACAAGACATTTAGCATACCTCAAAAACTTAAAATATTTTTTTTTGCACGTTGAACAAACTTACTTGGTGTTGAGGGATTCATTGGATCTCGCTTGGGGCCACCGTTGCACATACTAACACGAGTTCAAACACTTATCTTTCATAACTTAAACGTATTAGTTATGCTCACACCCAAAAATGACAAATTTCCTTATGACGTTCTAAATCTCTTGGGACTTGACCTCGTTTAATCATCGAATTAAATCATGACATTAAACCCCAAAACATTCCCAAAAAAAATTAAATTTTTTTTTATGGAGGACACGAACCCTGTGTAAGGGTTCGGGTGGATGCTGGAATTTCGCATTTGGAAGGAAACAAGGGCACAGACCCCGTGTCAGGGTCCGGCTAAGGGTCCGTGGACATGCTGGAATTGTAAACCAACAGAGAAACACTACACTTATGGCTTATTCCTCCTAACTCGATCATACGAACCGTGAACCAACGCCTCGAGACCCATCCTAGGATGCTACGGCATTAACTCAAACCCATACAAACGCCCCAAATGACGACGCACTCCAAACAACGCAACACAACACGTAAACATGACATTTTGACACCAAAACGCATCCTACGACTTCTAATGCAATCAAGTGCCTATCGACGCGAACCGACACACAAAAAACCATCCTAACATCATATTCAACATACTTAAATGTAGCAGCAATCACCCGTCGATCCCAATGAAGCCTGCAACAATAAAACTTCAAGAACGCATTTTCAGAAAATCGCAGTTTGAGCAGTCCCACAAAAATCATCATAACTCGCTCATTTCTTATCCAAATATTTCGAATTTACTGTCAAATTGAAGGTATCAAAAATTTCTACGATTTATATGTTTAAATTTTTTCCAAAAAATCGACCTTAAAATCACAGTATTTAAAATGACCGCAAATTTTGAGTTTTGAGATCCAAAATCGTTTCAAAAGCGATCCAACCATTTTTGCTCAAACTTTTGCATAACATACACTTGTTTTTCATACAATAAACATCAAAATTATTACTATGACAAGATCGATGTGAAAACGAAAAAATATACATGCCTTTCTCTTTCAAAATGATTGAAACGATGGTATCGAAGCGGAACGAGCGCAAGGGTCGATCTGGGACGAACGTTACACGATTTCTAGAATAAAACCCAACGTGAAATGCAGAAATTTTTGAAGAGAAATGGCGGCTACTGGAGAGCACCAAGAACCCTAGATTTTCCTCTAAAAATATGAAAATGAAATGTGTGTTGTGTGTTTAACGTGTAGGGGTGTGTGTGTGTGTGTAAATGTGTGTGCGTGAGATAAGTGTAATTAGGGGAATATAATTGTTTAATTAAGGGTTAAAATTTTAATTTAAAATGTTAGTCCACTCTAACTTTTACAAAATCCTTAATCAAAATAAAATACATACTAACTTTACAAAATTCTCTGATTAACAAAATAAAATACACAATTGCTAAACTTTAAAAGTTTTAAAATCACCTAGTAAATTAAATTAGGTTTTAAAATGCTAAATACTTAATAAATCATTTAAAATTCTCCATTCTTAACTTAAAATAAAATACCATATTTTAAAATTATCAAAATCGTCGCCGGTCTCTTTTCCTCGATCCCGCATCAAATAATCGCCTGAAACATGAAACTCGAGAAAATATTTTAACGTGCATCATATAAGCACAAATAATTTAAAATAATTAAATTTCATAAATCATGCATCGCTAAACTCATTTTAAAATTAAATAAATGATTTAACAATTTAATTAAATGCATGAGTTTTACATGTACTGAATTTGGGCTCTACATATATTAAGAAAGAAACCACTAGCATAAAAATGTGAACTCATATCTCCATTTAATGAGTAAGAGTTGGAAAATATACTCCTCACCATCATTTTAATACGCACAACACAAGTCCATATCATAAACATTTCTGGTATAAAATAGGTTAATTTCTGCATACAACAAAAATGATTTTGAGCATATATTAAGAGGAGAAACAATAGCATAAAAATGCGAACTCGTATCTCCATTTAATGAGTAAAAGTTGGCAAACCTATTATTCGCCATCATTTTAATACACAACAAAAAACTCCGCCCTAGCGCGCCCTACCTCGGCTTAAAGTTTTCTTCAGAGAGCCAAGGCGGGTAAAAATCCTCACCCCAATGTGCCTACCTCGGCTTTCCTGTCCATCTTTCTTCATGTACGCGCAGAGGCGGACATATAATATGTTTCAGCATACAAAAAAATGCATAAAAATGTGAATATTAAGAAGGGAACCACAAGCATAAAAATGTGAACCCATATGTCAATATAATGAGTAAGAGGCGGAAAACCAATTCTTCACCATTATTTTAATACACCAAACACAAGTCAATATCATAATAATTTTTGGGATAAAATATGTTAATTTCGCCATACAACAATAATGATTTTGGTATATTATGTATTTTATAGGGTACATAAATTTAGAATTTGAGCATATATTAAGAGGGGAACCACAAACATAAAAATGCAAACCCATATATCGATTTAATCAGTTAGAGTTGGGAAATTAACTCTTCACCATCATTTTAATATACCGAACACAAGTCAATATCTTAATAATTTTCGGGATAAAATATGTTAATTTCAGCATAAAACAAAAACAATTTTGGTATATTCTATATTCTATTGGGTACATAAATCTAGAATTTTAGCATATATTAATAGGGGAACCACAAGCATAAAATATATTACATCCACCATTAAACCACAACAATTTAGTTTATTTATGAACTACAATATTTTTTTCATTTGTTATTGCAGTACAAGCATGTCTAATCATCATCTTATTTTTGTTGATATGTAGGCATGTGCTTGTGGAGATGGGCATTGAGGTAGTCGAAAAATTGGCATCACTTTTGCATACTACTCTCAAATTCTTACAACTAACCTCACAGGTAACAATACCAACAATGTAACAAAACAGAGAATATATTAGTTGACAACAATCTGGTTACATAATACTATGACACAAATGACATGAAAATAAAACAATGCAGAAAATACACTAGTCCATGTTTGTAATTCTAATTATACCTAAAGCACAACATAAGAACTTAGACTCAATGAACGAAAGTCCAAATTCATTAATATCACACAAGCACATGACTCAATGGCTCAACAAAATTCCATAAAATAAAAGTGAGTCTCGCAAAAAGGATCATAAAGGCAATTATGCATCAATAATAGTAGTACACCTTGATCGAGTAAACCTTCTTGTTGACGTGATCTCACAAATTCTGTGTTATATCATCCTCCTTTTCATGTGAATTAGAAAATGCATTAGTTTTTTTTTCCTGTCAATCATAATATTGTGAGACACAATATACTTATATAAATTTTTTACTTGTAAGTCAAAAAACTCAAAACTAAGTTAAAAAAACATAACCCAAAGGCTAGTTAATCGGTCCTTTGTAACTTTGTCGATTGTGCCCTTTCTTATGACACCGACCACAATTTAACACCTGAAGAACTACTTGCGATAGTATCTTGAGTTCTTTTTCGTCCCGTTTGGCTTTGAACATTGGGGGGATTGATTAGTAATGCGTGATTGGCATTGCATTCATGCATCTCAAATACATGAATCAGATTTAGGATTCATTGTAAGTTTCACGATATAATTCCATAGGAAAGTATTTGTCACAAAATCATATAAAGACACTGATTGTGTCTCTACTGCACCACATGCGTGCTTGCATGGAAGTCTGTTAAGATGCCAGACTCTACATGAAAACTCGTAGAAGAAAAATCAACATCAAATGATTTATCACCATCCACAACCTCAGAATTCCAACCACATGCCTTACGCACTTGCAAGCTATAAGATTCAACATATGTTTTGCAATAACATTCTCCTTTGATGGACTCAATCTTTATCCATCCTCGTTGACGCTTCACGTCTTCTGTGCAACATGTCCATAATTTGAATGAGTGTGTGGTCCGCCATGCCACAATTGGAGGAAATCTCTTCTTTAACCCAACTATTCGAATATTAAGATATATTATTGTTTATTACACCCCACTAATTTCCAGAAAACCATGCATTTGCCCAACTTTCTAGAGAGGAATCGACTATAAAGTCTCTGGCAAGTGGCATTGGCAATATTATATTGTTAATATGCATTTCAAACTCCTGCCTTGATTGAGCATATGCATCTTTTTTGAACACATATGACCGGTGTTTCTTGTTGTAAAGTCGGTATCTGCGCATGACCTATATTAAAAAATAGATAAAGATTATGAACCAGAATACATATAATAATATTTTAAAAAAATGTTTCCCAACACAAATATACAATTACTTACAAACATGTTTCACGTAATTATCTATCAAATGCCGCAGTTAGTGCACATGATGACTGCCTGGGAATATTAACTCAACAGCCTTGATTATTCCGGGATGCTTGTCGGAGAAAAAAGTGTACTCATCGAACCCCATACAGTTTTGTAAAATCAGAGCACCTTTAAGTTGGAAACAAAACCATCCTCATTTATCATCATTTTCAGTATCCACGACTGAATGTGCTAATGTAAAAAGATCATCGTTCACATCTTTTGCAATAGAAAAAAAAATATTTCCCTTGTATTTATTCTTTATATGAGTGTCATCCAAGAAAATCAAGGGCCTACATCAACAGACAAAACCAATTGCACGTGCATTAAACAAATGAATAATCGCTCAAATTTATTAATACAAAGGTCAATTTCACACTCAACAATAATTAATTTTTTTGATAGCCCTACAATACATCTATCTTAAGACCCATCATCTGTACTGTGAATGTCATGCATAGAAGATTCCTTTCCTTTCCAAATCCTTGTGGTAACTGAGCTCGACCCCATAATCTCTTTGTATGTCTTTCAACATCATACATGGTTGATACAATGGCTCTCTCCTCAATCTATCCGTGACAACATTGGAAACCCAGGTAGCATAAGCTTTAGGATGTTCTCTACTACGTAGATTGCCATCTCCACGCGTATTTATTATATTATATTTTTCTAATATCAAAATATTGTTAGATTTGTGTCTTGAAGCATAAATTCTCCAAGAATAGTTGTTAACACTATAGACAAAAGTAACCTTCTCATTGTCATTCTTTCTGTATGAAAAAGAACTTCTCATAGCAATTGCTTAATTTTTAGCATAAACTCAAAATTCAGCAGCATCCTTGAATATTTGACCTCCGTCAAATGTCTATGGAATTTTTTTAACAAATCAACTTTAAGATTACCGCAATTACTATTCACTATGTCATCTTCAGATTCAACCATATTTTAAGTAATGTAAAGTTTTGTACCTTTACTAAATTATCAATATAAAACACGTGAAATAATACTCATGTTCTAGATAACAATGCAAATGATCAGTTAATTGAAAAATATAACTGAAACATCATCTAGATTCGCAAGAATCACACTCACAACAGATCTATCATCAATAGTTGCACTCTGGAAATGAATTACCAAACAAAACCAAAAAAAAATTATATCAACAAAAACCCAATTCAGGTGTAAAGTAAAAATTAAGACATAAGTTTTTTACCTCCCAATATTCTGGCCTCCAATTTGGTCTTTTTTCACTTGCCTTCATGTTAATTACTGTTGGTCTCATAGATGTGTGAAGATAGGTCTTGATATGGACGTCATCATCTTTATTCAACATCACATACATCTTCTGTTGGAGGGTTAGATATTACAAGGTAATAGTTTGTGGAGAAATCTCCATACATTTTCTCCCAAAATTAAGAAAAAGCTATGTTAGACTGAATCCATCAAAGATTGAAATCATTTAGAGCTCATTTTTATACTCTTAGCTACCCAAAAATAAAAATTTGATGATCCAGATTCCATTTCTCCAAGAAATCAAACAAAAACCTGCGTCAACGAAGTGGTTAAAATTTTTTTATGGAAAATATTTTACTAAATATAGGATTATATACAATAATATTCACACTAAACTACAAAAAAATATTTGTAAGGTCCAAAATACGATAACGTAATACAACTGCATGCAAATCTAGGAAAAATTAAAAATACTTAATTAAAATATTTTAATTGCATTAATTCAATGTGATAGGCGTGTTTACATGTTTAAAATACGATTTTCAATTAGAATGCATCAAACAATGTTTTAAAAGTTATGGAGACGCTATCGAGAAACAGTGACCGGCGACCGTAAAGGGAAAATATTTTTATTAAATAATATTTTAATTATTTAATATATGACATATTTTATATGGTATTTTTGAAAATAGGTAAATTTTGAGATGTTATTACGCGTCAAGTAATATTTTAAACTGGTAATTGATTTTTGATGAAAATATGGACTTTTTGAGAACTCGGCTAATATTTTCGAAAACTTTCCTAAACGAAATATTTTTCCTACATTTTAATGGGCCTATTGAGCCTATTATACTTTGGTTATTGTTCTTAAACTTGTACCAAATATTTTATATCAAAAACAACGCCCCAAAACCCTAACCCAAACCTCATAACTCACTCACACAAGCAACTAGGACTCTCCTCTCAAATTCATGGCCACACACACACTAGATTCAAAGGCAAATCATGTGAATAATGAAAGAAATTCAGCAATGTATTCTGCCCGGTCTCTCCGTCAATGTCCCTCGCGTCAAGGATTGTTTTTCGTGTGTAAAATAAGCCAAGGAACAAATTAATCTTCCTTCACTCATCGTTCATACCATATTATGGGTGTTTAATCATATTTTCATGAAAAATATGAAACCCTCCTTTTATTTTCATTTTTTAGGCATGTACATGATAAAACTATGATTTTTATACTTCTAAATTCACGATTATGATGCACAAAGAGGCTGACTTGATAGGGCTATTATGAGGGACGTTTTTCAACATGTTTAAGGGTCCATAGATGAATGTTCAAGGGCTGGACAGTAGGGATGCAAGAGCAGCAGGTTTTGTTGGCAATTCAGACATCTGGAAACAAATTCTGCAATGTATGTCTTCATTTGTTTCCACCAAAACTGTCCTTTCAAATCATTATACATCTTTCTGCCACCAGGATGAATACTGAATCGACTACTGTGCACTTCTGTCAATATCTGTTGTTTTCAACTCTGAAACATTCGGCACAACAAGACAATTATTCACATACAGTACATCCTCACGTACCTGAAACTCTGATTGATGACCTGATTTGACCATCTCAATCGATTTATGAACTTTCTGATCAACTTTATGAGCCGCTTTAATCTTCAAAATCAGCTCTGGTTCAGCTTGAATAGCATATAATCTCAACGGTCTACAATCTGTCTCAAATACAAATCCAAACAAACAGCAGTCTTCTATCAAATTGGAAACACCCATAGTCGATAAGGACAAAGAACATATCTTTCGACTCAGTGCATCAGCTGCTGCATTCGATTTTTCTGGATAATACTTGATTTCACAATCGAAATCTTTAAGCAAATCAAGCCATCTTCGCTGCCTCATATTCAGCTCGGATTGTGAAAACAGATATTTCAGGCTCTTATGATCAGAATAAATCTCAAACTTCTCACCATAGAGGTAATGTCGCCATATTTTCAGTGCGAATACAATGGCTGCCAATTCAAGATCATGAATTGGGTAGCGAGTCTCGTGTGGCTTCAACTGTCTCGAAGCATAGGCAATGACATGGCCTCGCTGCATCAACACACAACCCAAACCTCTATGAGAAGCATCACAATATACAACAAAATCACCAGTACTTGACGGAATAGTCAACACCGGAGCACTGGTCAACCTCTTCTTCAATTCCAGAAAACTGGATTCACAGTCTTCAGACCAAACAAACAGTGCATTCTTCTGAGTCAACTGTGTAATCGGCTTGGCAATACTGGAAAAATCTTTGATGAATCGACGATAATAACTCTGGAAATTCCTGTCTCATATCTGATTCAGTCTCCCAAGTAGCTTCTTCAATGCCATGACGAGTCCACTGAACTTTCACAAGTGGGATGGTCTTTGTTCTGAGTTTCTTTTCTTTACGATCAATAATCTGTATCGGCTTTTCAACGTAACT
Source organism: Primulina tabacum (assembly GCF_025594145.1). NCBI lineage: Eukaryota > Viridiplantae > Streptophyta > Magnoliopsida > Lamiales > Gesneriaceae > Primulina > Primulina tabacum. Next base: position 10,588,522 of record NC_134556.1, on the reverse strand, counting down.
CAGAGATTCATCAAGCTCGGCCTCGTCTGGCTGAATAATATGATAATCATCGGGGAGATACTTCCGCAGCATAGATACATGAAAGACATCATGTATTCCAGATAGAGAAGGCAGTAATTCAAGTCGATAGGCACGATCTCCTATCTTCTCGAGAATCTCATACGGACCAACGTATCTTGGAGACAATTTGCCTTTCTTGCCAAATCTGACCATACCCCTAAAAGGAGAAATCTTCAGGAATACTCGATCTCCTACCTCAAATACCAACGGTCTACGTCGAAGGTTGGCATATTTGGCTTGTCGGTCCTGAGCTGCCTTCATTTTCTTCTGAATCAGTTTCACTTTTCCAGTCATATCTCTGATCATGTCAGGTCCAGTCTCAGGAACTTCAAAGATATCATCCCAATAAAGAGGGAATCGACACTTCTTTCCGTACAAAGCTTCAAAAGGTGCCATCTCAATACTCGTTTAATAGCTATTGTTGTATGAAAACTCACAGAGAGGCAATGCATCTTGCCAATTAGTGCTAAAATCAAGCACTACAGCTCTCAGCATATCTTCCAATGTCTGAATCGTCCGCTCTGACTGTCCGTCAGTCTGGGGATGATATGCGGTACTCAGATGTAACTTCGTACCTAGAGCCTGCTGCAAACTCTGCCAGAAGTGCGAAGTAAACCGAGGATCACGGTCTGATACAATCGACTTCGGCACTCCGTGCAATCTTACCACTTCTCTGACATAGATTTCTGCCATTTGGTCATTTCTGTACGTCATCTGATACGGAATGAAGCATGCTGATTTGGTCAATCTATCAATCACGGCCCAAATCGCATCACAACCTCTGAAGGAACGTGGTAACTGCGTCACGAAGTCCATGGAAATGTTATCCCATTTCCATTCAGGAATCGATAAACTGTGCAATAGACCTCCTGGTTTCTTTCATTCCGCTTTCACATGTTGGCAATTCAGACACTTGGAAACAAATTCTGCAACATCAATCTTATCTGTTTCCACCAAAACTGTCCTTTCAAATCATTGTACATCTTTCTGCCACCAGGATGAATGCTAAAACGACTGCTGTGCGATTCTGCCAGTATCCGCTGTCTCAATTCTGAAACATTCGGCACAACAATACGATTGTTCATATACAGAACATCATCATGTACCTGATACTCTGATCGATGACCTGATCTGACCATCTCAATTGAGTTTTGTACAATAACAGCTATCAGACGAGTATTGAGATGGCTCCGTTTGAAGCATTGTACGGTAAGAAGTGCAGATCCCCTCTGTATTGGGATGATATCTCTGAGGTACCTGAGTTTGGACCTGATATGATTAGAGATATGACAGAAAAAGTGAAACTGATTCAGAAGAAAATGAAGGCAGCTCAGGACCAACAAGACAAATATGCCAACCTTCGACGTAGACCGTTGGTATTTGAGGTAGGAGATCGAGTATTCCTGAAGATTTCTCCTTTTAGGGGTATGGTCAGATTTGGCAAGAAAGGCAAATTGTCTCCAAGATACGTTGGTCCGTATGAGATTCTCGAGAAGATAGGAGATCGTGTCCTATCGACTTGCATTACCGCCTTCTCTATCTGGAATAAATGATGTCTTTCATGTATCTATGCTGCAGGAAGTATCTCCCCGATGATTCTCATATTATTCAGCCAGACGAGGCCGAGCTTGATGAATCTCTGAGTTACGTTGAAAAGCCGATATAGATTATTGATCGTAAAGAAAAGAAACTCAGAACAAAGACCATCCCACTTGTGAAAGTTCAATGGACTCGTCATGGCATTGAAGAAGCTACTTGGGAGACTGAATCAGATATGAGACAGGAATTCCCAGAGTTATTCCACTGATGTGAGTTTACTACTTTAGTTTCTGTTATTTCTGATTTGATTACCTGTGATATGATTGCTTGAGATTTCGAGGACTAAATCATGTCTCAGAGGGGGAGAATTTTAAGGCCTGAGATGTTATCAATTTTATGAGACCCCGAAAAGAAAATAATTGATTTAAATTTGATGGCAATTTCGTAATTATTGGGGGCCGAATTGCAAATAGTGAAAAGTTGAGGGACTAAAATGCAATTAATGGATTGAGTGGGACACTTGTCTCTTCATGCAACTTTACATATATATTTGCTTCATTCCTTCGACAATTACAGTGAGGAAACGCGAAAAGCTTCAGAGAAATTCCTCAAGATTCCTTAAATTCTAGAAAATTGATTTTGTACAATACGTCTATCAGAATTTAAATCTGAACACAGTACCGTGCTCCTCTCGTCGAGAACTTCAAGAAGATGTAAGTTTTCTTCTTTTTCAGCATGATTTAAAATTATGATATTGAAAGAATTGGATATGATCCATATATGGTGTTCTTGAGATATTAGACATCGTATAATCGAAACCGGATTGAAGAACAGATACCGTATGAAATTGTTATGATTTTTCAGATATTGGATTGAGATTATTCAGATTTCTGAGATTATGGATTGTGTTGGCTATTGATTATGGTTTGTAATTGATATCTGTTGTTGTCTGAGTTGACGGGGATATCAATATTGTGCCGTTATGCCGTTGATTTTGAATTAAATCCAGATTAATCAGATTCAGTATTGATTTGAGTAGTATTTGATATAGTACTTCTCAATTACGTCATTTCAGATTGATTGACATTGACATATTCAGATTCCAGACTTTGACTTCGACAGATTGACAGAACGAAAGGTATAAGTCAATGTGGTACTGGGAGATCGACTCAAGTAGGATATACTTGAGTTTCCCTAAATCACATACTTCTTATTATTATGTTCATTGCTTTGACTTGATATGCTTGTTCTATGGATGTATAGAAAGCAGGTATTAGTCGAGTGATCTTGTGACAGAAGTGCCTGATAGTGGTGGGATCGCCACGGGCACATTGCACGATGTCACAATATAGTGTATCGGCGATAGTGCCACAGTCTGTGACGGATAGGTCAAGACACTGGATGTTTGGTTATATCGACGTGGATAGAATCGGAGTTTTTCTATGACTGTTGGTCGATATAGGAATGCCAACGTCTGGAAACCGGGATTCCTATACTAGGATTGAGTCTAGTCTGAGTCGTGGAGTCACGAGCATTGTCGATAGTTTTATATTGATTATGTTTCAGATTTTGATATATATTGTTGTTATCTGTCCATGCTTTTATGTTTATCATATGATTGCATGTTCGTTGATTTATACTGGGATTATATTCTCACCGAAGTTATCTGGCTGTTGTCGTGTTTGTATGTGTGCATGACAATAGGTGGGACAGGTTCAGGGTCGAGGAGATGAAGATAGATCGTGATTAGAGTGGAGACCACGGACTTGACATTGCTATAGATAGGGTTCAGACACTTGATACCTAATTATTAAACCCTAGTTTGATTGATTGTATATATAGTACAGGACTTGTACTTTAATACTGATATGTATATTAGATTGAATCCCATTACATTCCGCATTTTAGAAGAAAAAAAAAATTTAGACCCTGTTTATTATAATTGATTAATTAGTCCCAATGATGATTAAGAACATGATTAGCGTCCGGGTCCCCACAACAGGTGGTATCAGAGCGATAGATCCTTTAGACTGAGATAGGAGCTAGTGAGCGGGGTAGAATGAGTTTTCTTTCCTTGCTTTTGATTGCTAGCATGACTTACTGCTTTATAATGCATGTTTATCTGTTTATCTGATTTGATTTGAAAACATGTGTTATTGAGAATAAATCAGGGCCGATTCTGGATCAGCAGTAAGATGATCGGAGGAGGACTGAAACAGAATTATTGTATTTGGGTTACTAATCCATTTGATTATCAGATATGCCTCCGAGAAGAGTACCAGAACAGGGTAGTACTTCGAACCCTCCAATGGACGTTACAACCACTCCAATGGAGACATTGTTGAAAAGATTTCTGTCATTTCATACACCAACTCTGAAAGGTACCGAGACTTCAGTGGACTGCGAGAGTTGGTTGGACGACATAGAGATGCTGTTTGACTCTTTGGACTACACTGATGAGCGGAGAGTGAAACTGATAGGACACCAGTTGGATCGGCTGCTAGCTGATGTTTGGGATGTGTTCAGAGATCCATAGGGAGTCAAGTCGTGTTCCTAGATAGGTTGAGGGAAAGCTGGTGCGAAGGGTAGGGCTGAAGCGTGAGAGAGGGAGTCGTGCAAGCCATGTAGGGATTGGGTTTGGGGGTTGTGGGTGCTAGGCTTTCTAAGCTCGGTCCAGTAGCTTGTTAAGGGCTTGACTGTGGTCCCAGAAAGGTTTAATAGGGGTTGGTTGGGTCTGCCAAGAGCTAGGAACATAGGGGCATATGGTTTGTTCAAGCTAGGGTTGCATAGGGTATGGTTATGGGTCAATAAGCTATGGTTCAAGTTTGGAGTCAGTTTGGTTAAAACCGAGACGTAGGTGCAAGTTTTAAAAAGAATTGAGAAATTAGTCGAGGAGCTCAAGTTTTCGTCTAAGAAATGTTTATGGGTGTATTCTAAGGTGTTATGATAAGTTAAGATTAATCCGGGTCGTCGTTTTAAGGTCCAAGCGTAAATTGAGAAAGTTAGGGTTTCAGGGCCAAAATGATCATTTACACCTAAAAAATGTTAGACGTCCTGACAGTGCCTTGAATTCTGTAATGAATTTTAAAATGTTTATTTTGAAAGATTATGAAATTTTATGATGAAAAATGATAAATTCTAAAAGATATGTTGTATGCTTGGTTTAAAAGAAATTGATATTATTGCACGTATTTTTATAAAGTGATGAAAACGAGGAAAAATGTTTTGGAAGGAAGGGATTTAATTGTGATGGTAAGGAAATGGAGATTTGTGAGGGACGAAGCCCTAGTGCAACCCATTTATGGGACAAATCCCCGTGGGAACCCAACGGCATAATTTCCATCGAAAGGATATAATGATATGTAAGGTTAATGCTCAGTTGACGGGTGAGAGTGTTGCTGATGTCTCCGCCGACTATAGGCCAAGGCACATAATGGAAAAGTAGTTAATGTTGCCTCGCCGCCTGGTACCATGGTTACAGCTGAGATTGCCTGGTACTATGGTTACAGTTGAGATTGATCAATCGACCGAAGGATGAAAAGCTGATCACAATTAATGAACGAAATTCACCTTAAAGAGAATATATATATGTATATGTTTATGGTGAAAAGAAAAAGGGTATGATGAAAGAAAAAAGGATATGATGAAAGGAAAAAGGTTTAAAGTATACATATTCATGAAAAGCTATCTTATTAAAAGTGTTTTTCATAGTTGCTTGTGGATGTATATGTACTATTTGTTATTACAGTTAAGGTTTGCTGAGTAGACTCACTAGGTGTGATCGCTGCAGGTGAGCATGATTTTGTTGATGAAGGAGGACTTGATGGTTGAACTAGCTGGGCTGATGGTGCACATAACCCGATGACCTTTGCTAGTTTTTCACATTAAGAGTACTTTAAAGATTTTAGAGTTTAATGCTTTTGAGAGGTTTTGAAAGGATTTAAGAGTGTTTGATATTTTGAAAAATTCTAGTTTTAGGTTTGGTTTGAAGGTTTACGATTTTACGTTAAGTTTAGTGATAAACTGAGTTCAAGAATCATGTTGTCAATGTCAATCAGTTGACTTAATAAAAGTGCGAAAATAACTGAAAGACATATAGAATATAACTGATAAGAAGGAACACGAGATTTGTGAATGTTCGAAGATTTCAAACACTCCTACGTCGCACCCCTTCTATCTCGAGGATATGATATTCATTAAAAGACTTTGATCTATACAATGCTTTGTACAAACTCACTTCAGTTTGGACTTAACAATTCCAAAAATGAAACTCTTAGTATCAATACAATTTTTTTCAGTACTCAACTGATGTAATTTTTAAGCACAACTGATCTTACAAAGATCGAATAAAACAACAATGAATTTTTGTGCTTGAAGCTCAAAGTATAGCCTGAAAGCTATGGATATGTATAATAAGTGTGAACTTTTGTAAACCTGAACTTTGAAAGAATATACGTAGAGTTCTTGAAACTGACTGTATAGCTCGATATTTGGGTAACTCATTTAACTTCGTATGTATGTGTCTCATCTGATCTTCTCGGCTATTTATAGGCTTTGATTCCAACGGTAACATTGAATATGTTTGAATCTTTATATCCATTGAATAGTCATGTCATCATTCTTCTTGTGACGTACCGTACTTAAAGACTACTTAAAATTTGCGAAAAATAAAAATTTTTCTTAAATAAGTAATAATCTCTCAAAATGAAATACAAATAAAAATGTTTGTCTAAATGTTTGAAATGTAAAAGAGCTTGCAACAGGTACTTGTTTAAATAACGTTAAGCAATTTCAATAAAATCAGAGTAAATGAATTTAACGTCCTTAAAAATCCTTGAAAACAAAAGCGGTCCTCGGGTTAGGCCTCTGCACCGTCCGAGCCAACTCACTGGTCCCCACCTCTCGTCTCCTCGTACTCGTCCTCACCTGCATCGATCAAGTCTAGTGAGTCTAAAGACTCAATATGTATAAATTGAGAATAGCAAGTAATACATAATAAATCCACATGCATTTTAAAATAGCATATACTGACTTAAACTCTGAATATACTTACTGAAACATAGACGTGCCATCATTTCGTAAACCTTTTCATAAACGTTCCGCATTGTACATAATTAAATATGCATAATCATCATCATTTTGTGTAGAGATATGTTTCAAAACAAGTGACTCATAACATAATGTGCCTGATCACACTAAACCACAGTACTGAGCTGGCAGGGATCATAACAGCCTTTCGACCTAACATCCACTCCCACATACATAAGATCCCCGGTCATGCTTTACCAGGTGGATTCGTCCCCGGTCATGCTTTACCGGGGTGGAGAGGTCCTCGGACACGTTCTTCGGCTTCCAAACCTGTTCATAATTGGTCACAAGACATTTTGCATACCTCAAAAACATAAAATATTTTCTTTTTGCACGTCGAACATACTTACATAATGTTGAGGGCTTCATTGGATATCGCCTGGACTATTGCTGCACATTACTAACACATTAATAATGCACATTAAGTTCCGTAACTTAACCATAACAATCGTACTTACTATCGAAGTAATTAAATAGCTTATGACTTTCTAGACCACTCGGGACTTGACCGTGTTTAATCATCAAACTAAACCAAGACATCAAACCCCGAAACAATCATGATATGGAGTATAAACCTTTCCCAAGCAATGAAAGACATGAACCCTGCTTAAACCATAATTCAAAGATTCCTATTCAAATTTCCTATCAGTTAATCTAACCCTCCCCAAGCTTGGACATAACGACGTATTAATACCCAAACGAAGCAATAACACTTAAACCTAAAGCTACTAAATATCCCAGACCAGCGCCTAGGCGCCTGCATTGTAGCGCTTGGTTAAGCGCCTAGGAGCTACCACCAGCGCCATGGCTACCAAGTGCAAAACCTAGGCACTGCGGCGCTCCAACTACAGCGTTGCGGCTACTTGTGCGAGAAACAGGCGCTTTGGCGCTCCATAAACAGTGCTGCGGTGCTAACCCTGCGTGAACCAACTCAAAATTTTGCATCAATTCGTTCCCAACGACCTCTATTGCAACCAAACTCTTACCAACCTGAAACAAAACACCGAAAAGTGTCTGACCACAACCCATGACATACCTAAGCGCAGCAATGACCACTCGGCGATTTCCAACCAAGCTTGCAACCAATAAACCTCAAGAAAACATGAAGAACACATTTTGAAAACGTCACAGTTTGAGCAGTCACATGAGAATGATCATAACTCACTTGTTTCTTGTCCAAAAATTACGAATTTAATGTCAAATCGAAGGTATCAAAAAATTACTACGTTTTATATGTTGAAAGTTTTTCCAGAAAACCGATTGAAAATTTGCAGAATTCGAAATGACAGCAGATTCGGTTTTGAGATCTAAAATTTTGTTCCAAAATTTTTCCAAGCATCAACGCTCAAATTTTGCATATCATACATGGATTTTTACATACAATATGCATCAAAATATTTACTATGACAAGATCGATGCAAAAAAATGAAAGATTATACATGCATTTGCGTTAAAATGCACGAAGATAACAAATACCGACGCGGTGTATTACGGGGGATGACCGGAAGACGCTTGCTGCAAGTTTTCTTGCTCGAAACCAAACGTGAATCTTCATGAATTGCAAGGAATGGTGACTGCTAAAAGAAGGCTCAATAACCCTAGCCTTGCCCATTCAAATTCAACGTGTGTGTGTTGTGTGTGCGCGTGAGTGTGTAATAGTTTAGGGAAAAAAATTGCTTAATTAACTAATTAGGGACTAAAGACATGCTTAGTTAAATAATTAGTGATAAAATAATACTAATCTAATTATTTAATCACACTCAAAGATTTAATAAAATAATTAAGTACCAAATTTCAAGATTAAAATTCCCAAATTCAAATTAGTATTTTTGAAAAGCTTAAAATCTTAAAATCAACTAATAAATTAAATTAGACTTTAAATTATTTAATATTTCATAAATCTATTAAAAAAATCCATTTTTCTTGACTTGAAATAAAATACCACATATTTCATACATCGCCTCTCTGGTCTCTTATCCCGATCCCGTATTGAATATCGCATGAAACATAAAACTCAAGAAAATATTTTAACGTGCATCGAATAAATATGTAATAATTTAAAATAATGCAAAATCATAAATTATGCATCATTAAAATCATTTTAAAATTAAATAAATAATTTAACAATTTAATAAATGCATGGGTTTACGTGTACTGATTTTGGGCTCTATAATTCCTCCCCCACTTAAATAAATTTTGTCCTCGAAATTAAATCTTACCAAACAAGTCCAGGTAGCGACTTCTCATATCTGTTTCGGCCTCCCAAGTGGCCTCCTCAACTAATTGATTCAGCCACTGGACTTTGACCAACTTAGTCACTTTCTTCCGAAGTCTCCGCTCCTATCTGTCTAGAATTCGGACAGGTCTTTTTTCACATGACAGATCTGGAGAACGCTGCAACGGCTCAATACTCAAGACATGCGAAGGACTCGCCATATATTTTCTCAGCATCGAAACGAGGAACACATTGTGTACTTCGGCCATATTCGACGGTAGAGCTACATGATAAGCAAGTGTCTCAACTCTGTCAAGAATTTCAAATGGTCCAATGAATCTCGGACTCAGTTTGTCTCTTTTTCCAGACCTCAAAACACCCTTCGTGGGTGCTATCTTCACGAATACGTGATCTCCCACGGCAAATTTGAGATCATTTCTTCTCTTTTAGCCATAACTCTTTTGGCGACTCTGGGCGGTCTTCATCATGTCTCGGATCTTGACCACCACGTCCGCAGTCTGCTGAACAATCTCTGGGCCAAGTTCTGGTCTCTCACCGACTTCATCCCAATGAATCGGCGATCTGCACTTCCTTCCATACAGTGCTTCGTAGGGAGCCATACCTATAGATGATTGAAAATTCTTTGAAGGATCGTGTGCTGGGCACCTTGTGGTGCTTCAAACACAATATTCTCCAAGAGCTGCAATAGCTCGTGTTCTAAGAATGTTTACACCGATGAATTATATCGAGTTTGATATAAAATCAAGCGGAAAATACTCAAAGTAATCCTTCGTTCAGAAACAATGATATATTTTATATCATGTGTAACTGAATAACTGAAAATATAGGGAATCAGTTATGACATATATCAGTTCAATTATGGTGAAAATTGTACTGACGGATGTTCTAACTGATCAAATCAGTTTGAAAACAGTAGTTAAACAATTAAATAACACAAGATATGTTTATAGATGTTTGAAGACTTCAACTGCTTCTACGTCACCCCTTCTACTTACTCGGGTAGGATACACTAGAAGACTTTGATTAATTACAACAAGTATAATAACCCACCCAGCTTAGGACTTAGCCATTGCCTAAATGAACTCCTAGTTTAGACTAAAGACATCACCTTCCAGCCAACACTTGTTTAATGTCTGTGTGTCAAAGACTACATACACAATTTTATTGTCTTTGTGCAAGACTATGTTTTAGTGGTGGTGTGTGTGTGTGAGAGAACTGATCTCTGAGTTCAACACGAAAGTGTTCTCATACACTGAGGGAATTGTGCCCCTAATCTAAGCTGATAACACGATGAAGTGTTCCCTCTGGGCTGATTGCTTCTTGTAAGCTGATAAGCAATATGCGTGCCCTTTTTCCTTGTATCTTCACACACTCTTATTGTTCCACAATTCTATATTGGTCTTCATTAATCTTCTATTTATAGTAGGGAAACTGATCGTATAGTGAGACTCAATAATTGTATCCGTTGCAGTTTGAATGTGTTCCTTGAAATTCGTGTCTCGACCTTCCGACATCTACGATGGAACATTTTGTCTTTAAGCTTTACTGCAACGTCTATTATTGTACCTTTGATTGTACAATAACTTTCCTCAGTGCCTATAGCTGGATTCCATTGAATAAGCTTGTCGTGTCCTGTAAAACTGATTGTTTCCTAACTGATGTTCTGAACTGGTTAGTTGAACCGATCTTGAAATGGTTTGGTGAAATCAGTTGACTCGTGAGCTGAAATGATTTCGCTGCTTCAGTTGAGCTGGTCAGCTGAACTCTTCATCGGTTGAACTGGTCAGCTGAACTCTTCATCAGTTGAACTCTTCATCAGCTGACCAAGCTTCTGAAGGTCTTCCGCTGAATTGCCTATCAGCTGGACAATCAGTTGAGCTGGTCATTGATATATTAGTTGAACTGGTTCAGTTTAGTCGACCAGTTGATGTTTTCAGTTTGCATCTCGATAGCTTCATTTTTGGCTTGATAACTGATCAATTCAATGCCTGATCAGTTCCAGCTAGCTTCCTGCGCACTTAGGTAAATTATTATAAACAAAATAACAAGTTTTGTTAACATCAAAATCAAGATTGCGAACATGAAATGTTCCAACAATCTCCCCTTTTTTGATGATCATAAAACTTGAACAGTTAAAGCGATTTTACAAATAAAAAAAAATTGATTCTCCTCCTTTGTAAGAATAAAAAATTTAAAAAAAAATTCAGTTCAAGAGATAGCAGAAAGAAAAGCTATCGCTCAACAATTGAATAAAACGATTTGAAAACAATTTTTCAGTTTGAGGGAAAGAAAATTTAAAGTCAGTTTTAAAGAATAGCTCCCCTTCAAGAACTGAATCAAAAAATGGGTTAAAAACGAGTTTAAAACATTTTCCAGTTCGAGGGAAATAAAGATCTCCCTCACTAACTGAATAGAAAACTATTCCTCAAAAATATAATTATTTATGCGATTAATGAAGTTTTAGCATCATTTGACATTCAAGTATTTTGGGCAACAAATCTTAAGATAGCAGTACAATTACATGAAAAACTAACTGGATAAACATGATGTTTATTTAATCAAATACGCATCACTTTTAAAATTTTAACCGCACCAACATGTGTAAGGGAAATTGCTACTACAATAGCATATATTAAATAACATCAAATATCAGTCAGTTTATACATAATAGAATTGGATATACTAACAATTGGTCACCTTGAATGCTTTGAATGCTGCATCGATCTTGAGTCTCTTTTGCCAGAAGAGCAGCTAATTTGCTTTGAACTTGATCTATGTGTCTGCTAATTGGTCGAGCTGACTCAAACTGGACTCAACTGATGCTAAACCGCATTGATCATCTATATTAATCTGATATGGCAATGAAGCGGCAGCACTTCTGATGATTGAGCTCCACTTAACTCATCAGTTTCAATTGGTAGTTGGGTTTCGTCTCTTGATCAGTTGAACTGATAGACTTGCAAATGAAATCTTGTCCACAGATCATGTAGAGGCCTCTAAATTCGTGTTTGAAAATTTGCAAAAAATTTAAAATTTTCTTTTTAAATAATTAAAATGCATCATTAAATAATTAAAATGTCTCATTCATAGTTCAACTGATAGATAAATTTTAAAATTCAAAATAGCAGCGGAAGTAAATATTTGTTTGCAAAATAACAATTTAAAATAATCCAACAAAGGTAAAATTTTTGAGCATAAAATAGTAAATGCTGAAATGAGGTCCTCGGGTTCCACTACTGCTGACCCAAGATGGCTCACTGGTCCCCGCCCTCGATCCCGACCTCATCAGTACCTACAACAATCAAGTCTAGTGAGTCTAACGACTCAGCATGCATATATCGTAAATAACAAGTAATAATAATAAACTCGCATGCAAAGTGAAAATATCGTGACATGAGTTATTATAATACTAGCATAACTGAACTGAAAATCGCATCATGAATAATTATAAATACGTGCATAACTGAACTGAAAGTCGTAAGTGAAATGTTTGCTCCGTAGAGCCCGGTCATAAAATAGCATGTAATGATTTTCTGTTGAGATTATGTTCTACGCAAGTGGCCCCCTGAACTGAACTGAACTGGTAAGTGACCACCGGGTGATGTAATAATCGTCTGATCAGACTAATGCCACAGTATACTGGGTGGAATTGAACTGAACTGAACCGGTAAGTGACCACCGGGTGAAGTAATAATCCCATGATAGTGAAGTGGCCACAAGAAATATCGCATAAATCTCAAAAATGAATATTTTATATTTTTATGCACGTAATATAATTAAATGGCATAATTAAATATCCTGTATTATTTTACCACATGGGTTGGATCGTTCCCAGGCTCGCTGCGACCCAAATCTAACATAAAAAATAAGCAAATGGTTTAACTTGACCAAACTTTGTAATTGACTCAAAAAAAAAAAAACGAGACAATTACGCCCAATGACTTAGTATTTAATCATGACTCCTGTGCCAACCCGAACCAACACCAAACCATCATTTAGTCATGATTAAAATACTCTTAAAATGATGAAATGATGCCCCTAAAATTTCAGTATTTCAAATTTTGGTGAATGGAGGCCAAAAACATGAAACGCTCTTTCGAGAGTCACTTTGGCACATTGCACCGTAAATTCTCGTATGACCTCTAAACTTAACTGAATCACAAACGGCCAAAAACACGGCCTTCCTAACTCAATGAGGTACTGCCCAGTCCAAGCTCATAGGCTAAAAGCCAACCGAGTACTCGAAACTCACCTCTGAACCGGAGCACACTTGCTGTCAAAATTTACAGCAGCAGTGTTAGCGTTCCATTGCGTCGTTTGCGAGGCTAATGGCCATTGGGGCTTGAACTGAAAGGGGATCGATTTTAGGTGCTCGAAAGGCAACGGAAGCTCCAAAATTTTCGAAATTCATATTTTCTAGCATAAAATTTCGAGCACCTCAATACTAGTTGTGTAGCAAATACAAAAACACAACTATGACATTCATAGGGTGTCAAGAAATTTTACCCATCAATCTCTTAAGATTGATGTTTGGTACCAACTTAGTTGTCAAGCAATTAAGCTCTTTTAAGATGACAATCTACAAGCCTCCCTTTGAACACTCCTTGTTCAAAAATCAAGCCCACCACCAACTAGAAGATCCCCTCATATTTTGTACTAGAAAAATAGGAAGATTTTTCTTTGAGAAGTGAATTGTTTCTCTAACAATTGAAGAACAAAAATGAGGGAGAAAAGAACATGAAATTTTGGCCAAAGGGGTGGGGAGAAGAGAAGGATGAGTTGCCTTGGTGTGTGAAAAAGTAGAGACAACCTTTTGCATGCCATGCAATTTTTTAATAAAAAGTATTCTCCAACTCTTCACCTCCCAAGCATGCATTCTTATTTGGGCTTGTAACAATTACAAGGCCCATGGACTTTTATTTAAATGTCCCAAACATATTTGAGCTCATTTAAAGTTTACTTGATTTTACCCAAGCCCACTAGTTTAATAATTATTTCTAATTGGGCTCTACAAGGCCCAATGTAGTTTAATTAATTCAACACTTGAATTAATTAAATTATTTGGACTCTACTAGGCCCACTAGTGTTAAATTAATTCAACACTTGAATTAATTTAATTTAGTCCATAATAATGTTTATGAAAAGCACAATTTTCAAATACATTATTTATTTGGCCAACTTTTAATTTAGGAACACATTCATAAATTAAAATTTACATTTCCCTAATAGAAGTCATACTTCTATTTTTCCTTACGCTTATAAACTCATTTATAAGCCGTTCAACACATTGAACTATATTTTACTTCTCAACGGGATCTAGAAAGCTAGTACTTGTGTGACCCTCAATGGTTCATTGATACAACTAGCAGTGGGTTCACATCTCCATGTCAATGGATGTCACAGCTTTCCGGCACCCAGGGCCCCCCCAATAATATGAGCCGAGCCCTGAGCACGGGTAGCGTTCATCATGCACCCATTGTCGATGGAAGACATGGAAATTATAAACAAATTTATAATTCCCCTTTTCGGGCTAGATATTAATTTTGAATCTTATTCAAAATGAGGGTTTTTTATTTTAAAAGGTCTCATCATTAATTTTATTTAAAAACTTGCCATGTTTGATCGTATGTTTGCCGGATTCATGCAACTTTGTTATTATCATAATAATAACGCACATATTCATTATTTATAACATATCATGCATATATTATAAACAGTAAACAAAACAAGGATAATCAATCGCCCAAAACTAATGGCCCGTGTAGGGAAATGCAAGGGATGCAAATGCAACTATTACATTAGCTTCCAATATTTACATGTCTTCGATCTTCATAATAATCATGGCCACCATCTTCCAATCTTGATCATACACTATACTAATATTTACAAATAAATATCCATGGCAAATAGGGATACATCTCATGGGGTGGGAATGGGCCATAAACCAAGCCCACTTTATAAATTGATAATTATTACAATCATTCAACACAAAATATCCTAGCATACACCTAGCAAATTGGGCTTGGGCTTTTGATCATCCTTCATGCATAATATCACATATCATACACCATCAATTAATTATCACAATAATTAATTGATCCAATATTATATATCTTGATCCAATCACTAACCGCCACAATTATAAACTAAATTAATAAAGTATACAAACACCTTTGTCTACTTTCCAATTAATTTATTTATAACCGAATTTCTTGTAAATCACCATTTACTATAAATAACTAAAGTCCAACTTCAATTATTTATTTCATGAGAAAATATTTGCAACATTTGTAATTTTAAACTTAAGGGCCCAAAAACACATTTTTCACCAAAAAATATTTTAGCCCATTTAAAATTCACAAATATGTTAGACATCCAATGGCCCAACAACTCAAGGTCCATGACACTTTGATATTTCAAAACACCTTTTGAAAACCATAGTCGTCATCGCCGTCGCCGGAGCTTCGTCGCCGGATTCCGGCCAAAAATTTATTATTTTTATTTTTCAAAGGGGCTGTTCGGGCAGCCCAAGGGGCTGCCCGTTTCGGGCAGTCCCTCGGGCAGCCCAAGCTGCCCGAAATGGGCAACTTGCTACCCAAAAATTGCCCAAATATGCCTTGATTTTTGTTGCAAAAATTTCATCTCATGCGATTAGAAATCGACCTCAATATAATATTATGTATATGCTACAAAAACTAGTACCCTTAGCTCTGATACCACTTGAAAGGGGATCAATTTTAGGTGCTCGAAAGGCAACGGAAGCTCCAAAATTTTCGAAATTCATATTTTCTAGCATAAAATTTCGAGCACCTCAATACTAGTTGTGTAGCAAATATAAAAACACAACTATGACATTCATAGGATGTCAAGAAATTTTACCTATCAATCTCTTAAGATTGATGTTTGGCACCAACTTAGTTGTCAAGCAACTAAGCTCTTCTAAGATGACAATCTACAAGCCTTCCTTTGAACACTCCTTGTTTAAAAATCAAGCCCACCACCAACTAAGAAGATCCCCTCATATTTTGCACTAGAAAAATAGGAGGATTTTTCTTTGAGAAGTGAATTGTTTCTCCAACAATTGAAGAACAAAAATGAGGGAGAAAAGAACATGAAATTTCGGCCAAAGGGGTGGGGAGGAGAGAAGGATGAGTTGCCTTGGTGTATGAAAAAGTAGAGACAACTTTTTGCATGCCATGCAATTTTTTAATAAAAAGTATTCCCCAACTCTTCAACTCACAAGCATGCATTCTTATTTGGGCTTGTAACAATTACAAAGCCCATGGATTTTTATTTAAATGTCCCAAATATATTTGAGCCCATTTAAAGTTTACTTGATTTTACCCAAGCCCACTAGTTTAATAATTATTTCTAATTGGGCTCTACAAGGCCCAATGTAGTTTAATTAATTCAACACTTGAATTAATTAAATTATTTGGACTCTACTAGGCCCACTAGTGTTAAATTAATTCAACACTTGAATTAATTTAATTTAGTCCATAATAATGTTTATGAAAAGCACAATTTTCAAATACATTATTTATTTGGCCAACTTTTAATTTAGGAACACATTCATAAATTAAAATTTACATTTTCCTCATAGAAGTCATACTTCTATTTTTCCTTACGCTTATAAACTCATTTATAAGCCGTTCAACACATTGAACTATATTTTACTTCTCAACGGGATCTAGAAAGCTAGTACTTGTGTGGCCCTCAATGGTTCATTGATACAACTAGCCGTGGGTTCACATCTCCATGTGATTCGGACTAAACATGTCCTTATACGAGCATACCCCAATTGCTCCATTTTAAATTATCAACTCCTTGATAATAGGAACGTCAGAACTCAAGTCTGATAGTACCCAACCAATCATGTTAAACGCCTAGCAGCATCGCTTACATGATTCCCTAGGTATCAAATGATAGTGCCTTCAAGAACCATTCAATTATGGTTAGCGTACAGTACGGTCCCTTCAACTCATATATCCCGACCGATTCGACAACCATTGGTATATCGAGAGTTGTCAATGAATCGATACTATGTGTCATGTCGTAGTTGCATCGATGGTGTAATCTATGAAACCCCTTTCATAATTACCACCATACTCTGATCAGATATTTCATACTACACATACATGAGAACACATAGGATATCCATACCCGAAGGTAAGTGGTGAATCCCCGACTACAATGCATCGACTCTAATATATTTCGACAAAACACCCAACCTTGCCACCTGATGACCCCATGAGAGTCGGTAAACAAGTCAAAGTGCAATGCTAGCATATAGAGTCTCAATGTTGTCCCGGGTCATAAGGACTAATGGTGTACAACCATAAACTAGGACGTTTCCACTCGATAAGTGAGAACCACTTGGAAAGTCCTTTATGGAGGGTTGTTCAGTGCACTCTACAAGGAGCACCTATCTACATGCTCGGACATCACAATGTCCCCTACCAATGAAACATGGTACTCACATCACAGATACTAGTCTCGAACTCGAGCGGCCTATATCCTTCTTAGCGGCGGCTGAATCGACTAGGAAATGTTTAGAATATACAGTATTCCAAATATGAGTTTCATGATACTCATCATATGAGCATCTCATATTCTTTCTACTATTTGTATATTCAAGGACTTTATCTATGTAACTAGCATGGGTATACAGATAAAGAAGTGCCAAAAAAATAAATTCAAATATTATTAAAATAAAGACTGTTCATACATAGAGTTTAAACATGAACCCTCGGCCAACACTTGGCTCGACGGGCACTTGCTCTAACATGAACCACCGACCAGGACCTCTTACCAACATCCTAAGGAATGGTTTGAACTATGGCTAAGGGCCCTAGGTCAGCCACAATCCAAACCACACCATGAATCACCTGAAAAATCCCACCCGAGAGGCACCCTTGCGTGCGTGGGGTGTATTGCTTCCGTTGCTGTCCCGTGTCATTCCAGTGGTCATTTCATTGACCATGGCATGATCTAGACATCAAGAGGTATGGTATGAACTGTGGCTAAGGGCTAAAAAGCCAACCAAGATCTACACCACACTAAATACTCGAAAGTACACATGCAGGAAAAAATGAAGGGCCGAAGGGGGCTGTTCTTGTTTTGATTTAAAAACCGATTCCATCGTGGACCAAGCCTCGAAAGGCTGACTTGGTCTCGTATTAGACATAACAAGGGATGTTCTAACCATGGCTATAGCCCCTATGGCAGCCAAGATCAGCAACATCTTCTTTTGACAGCAAACATGAGAAAATCGAACACATGGGGCACTTGAGGGGAGTTGCTGTCATTTCTAAATTTCCAGCATGTATGGGGCTCGACTATTGGACCAATGTGATCCTAATACATCCTAGTACATGCCTAGGGGCAGCTTTGGGAGCCTGGATGCGAGCCATCCACCTGAAACCACACAAAACCAGCAAACCGTGAAGGCGCACATGAACCATAAAATTCTGTACATGCATTTTCGAAAATGTCCCACAAGTATTTCGGTTTTCATGCAATAAATCCGTGAGTTTGATGTGTTTTAAAATACTACTATGGCTTGATTGAAGAGTGAAAGAGATATAGACATGCCTTGGTTTGTTTTGAACGAAAAACAAACGAAACGACGACGCGGCGCGGAGGAGACGGAGTGCTTCGCTTTCTAGTTTTCTCTTTTGTTTTTCTCTCTTGTTTACCCTTGGCTACCTCACGATTTTTTTTTCTGAAATGCTCTCAGATTTTGGTGGTAAGGTGAGGGAGAAAAATGGTTAGGGAGATGAGGAAAAGTCTAAAAATAAAGTGGGATAGAATGGCAAGATCATATCTTGCTTATTTTGAATTTGTGAGACATGGAATGATATGTGATATGATTTGCTTTGAGGGATAAATTGTGGGATGAGGGGGCCGATTTCTTGCTCACAAAATAAGGGAGGATATTGCTTAATTGTTAATTAGTGATGAATAAAAGTGAAGGGAATCATCTATCATGTAAAGAATAAGGAAAGAAATTAAAAGTTGAAGAGTTGACAATATTTTTAAATTTCCTAATGGAGGTGGCCGATTTTATCATTTAAAGGGTATGAAATTGCTTAATTATTAATTAAATGAGGATTTAAAGCGAGGGGATTAATTACCAAGAAAAGGATTAGGAAGATATGTCAATGAAAATGAGTTGGCAAATTTTAATTCAAATCTTTTATCAAGGTGGCCGAAAATTTGAATAAAAATAGAGGGGAAAATATTTCTTAAATATGGTATTTTAAATCTTTAGTGTTTTATCTACTCATTAAATATTTTAGTGAATTTAGAAATTAATTATGGAACTTTATTTACTACTTAACTCAAATTATTTAAATAATTCCTCAAGCTTTCTTTTACATTAAATTAACTTATTATTTAACTTAAATAAATTCTAGGAATGATTTCTTAATATTAAATTTTATCTCAAACTCCAACTCCAGTCCGGCCTCACTCAATTAACTGAAAAGATAACAATTAAACTACTGCAATAAAATAATTAAATTTAAAGAAAGAATTTAAATTCTCAGGCAATAAAATCATATTTAAATACT
Organism: Primulina tabacum; assembly: GCF_025594145.1. NCBI lineage: Eukaryota > Viridiplantae > Streptophyta > Magnoliopsida > Lamiales > Gesneriaceae > Primulina > Primulina tabacum. Next base: position 10,569,025 of record NC_134556.1, on the reverse strand, counting down.
AGAATTATACATGGCTTATACGTAGTCTAATTTACGGGTTCTACAGATCAGTTTAGCTATTCTGCTGTCAGTTGAACTCAAAACCCTGCAAGCTGCTAAAACATCAAAGTTAATGAGTCGAGTGAAGTGGCTACAATATTAGTTATAGAGCCAAAAACATTCTCTCTTCTCATGACAAACACATAAAATTTTAAGAGGATTTTGAAACCCATTTTAAATAAAATTTTGAAACATATTTTAAAATATCAGTTTTCAAAAGTCCTTAGAAAAGCTAGCTCTGATACCAATTGAAGGATCGTGTGTTGGGCAACTTGAGGTTCTTCAAACACAATATTATCCAAGAGTTATAATAACTCGTGTTCTAAGAATGTTTACACCGATGAACTAAATCGAGTTTGATATAAAATCAAGCGGAAAACACTCGAAGTAATCATTCGTTAAGAAACACTGATATATTTAATATCTTGTTAATTGAAGAACTGAAAATATAGGGAATCCGTTGTGATATATATTAGTCCAGTTATGGTGAAAACTGAACTGACGGATGTTCTAACTGATCAAATCAGTTTGAAAACAATAGTTAAACAATTAAATAACACAAGATATGTTTATAGATGTTTGAAGACTTCAACTGCTCCTACGTCACCCCTTCTACCTTCTCGGGTAGGATACACTAGAAGACTTTGATTAATTACAACAAGTGTAATAACCCACCCAGCTTAGGACTTAGCCATTGCCTAAATGAACTCCTAGTGTAGACTAAAGACATCACCTTCCAGCCAACACTTGTTTAACGTCTGTGTGTCAAAGACTACATACACAATTTTATTGTCTTTGTGCAAGACTATGTTTGAGTGGTGGTGTGTGTGTGTGAGAGAACTGATCTCTGAGTTCAACACGAAAGTGTTCTCATACACTGAGGGAATTGTGCCCCTAATCTAAGCTGATAACACGATGAATTGTTCCCTCTGGGCTGATTGCTTCTTGTAAGCTGATAAGCAATATGCGTGCCCTTTTTCCTTGTATCTTCACACACTCTTATTGTTCTACAATCTTATATTAGGTCTTAACTGATATTCTATTTATAGGCGAAAAACTGATCGTACAGTGAGACTCAATAATTGTATCTGTTGCAGCTTGAATGTGTTCCTTGAGATTCGTGTCTCGACTTTCCGAAATCTACGCTGGAAAATTTTGTCTTTAAGCTTTGCTGCAACGTCCATTCTTGTACCTTTGATCGTACAAAAACTTTTATCAGTGCCTACAGCTGGATTCCATTGAATAAGCTTGTCGTGTTCTGTAAACTGGTTGATTCCTAACTGATGTTCTGAACTGGTCAGTTGAACTGATCTTGAATTGGTTTGGTAAAATCAGTTGACTCGCCAGCTAAACTGATTTCGCTGCTTCAGTTGAACTGGTCAGCTGAACTCTTCATCGGTTGAACTCTTCATCAGCTGGCCGGGCTTCTGAAGGTCTTCTGCTGAACTGCCTATCAGTTGGACCATCAGTTGAACTGGTCTTTGATATATTAGTTGAATTGATTTAGTTTGATCGATCAGTTGGTGTTTTCAGTTTGCGTCTCGATAGCTTCAGTTTTGGCTCGATATTTGATCAGTTCAACGTCTGATCAGTTCCAATTTCCTGCGCACTTAGGTAAATTATTAGAAACAAAATAACAAGTTTTGTTAATATCAAAATCAAGATTGCGAACATGAAATGTTCCAACACTGTTGTTGTAGGTAAACTCCACTAGGTGTAGTTTCGATTCCCAATTCCCACGGAAATCGATCACACAAGCTCGCAACAAATCTTCCAATATATGAATCACTCCCTCAAACTGGCCATCTATCTGAGGGTGGAATGCCGTACTGAATAGCAACTTCGTTCCCATAGCTGCATGTAAACTTTTCCAAAAGGATGATGTGAATCTCGGGTCCCTGTTAGATACAATAGAAACTGGGATCCCGTGCTATCGGACTATCTCCCGGATATAGATCTCTGCATACTGAGTCATGGAGAAATTCGTCTTCACGGGTAAGAAGTGTGCTGATTTAGCAAGTCGATCCACTATAACCTAAATGACATTAGATCCTCTGACTGACATCGGCAATCGAACAACGAAATCCACGGTGATATTCTCCCATTTTCACTCGAGAATAGGGAGCGGCTTATGCATTCATGCTAACCTTTGATGCTCTGCTTTGACCTTGTGCCAGGCAATGTGCCACCGTCTCTGTGTCATGTTTAGCTCTTTCTCTGTGAAGAAGTACTTGAGACTCTTGTGATCAGTGAATATCTGGCATTTCTCACCATACAAATAATGTCTCCATATCTTTAACGCAAAGACAACGGCAGCTAACTCAAGATCATGAGTCAGGTAGTTCTTCTCATGCACTCACAACTGTCTGGAGGCATATGCTATAACCCGACCATGCTGCATCAATCCTACACCTAAACCGATCTTAGAAGCATCGGTATATAACACAAAATTACCTTGCCTTGATGGCATGGCTAAAACTGACGCTGTGATAAGAGCTTGCTTCAGAGTGTCGAAGCTCTTCTGACATTCTTCACTCCACACAAATTTAGCATTTTTCTTAGTCAATGAAGTGAGTGGCACTGAAATCGAGGAAAACCCCACAATAAATTTCCTGTAGTAGCCTGCAAAGCCTAGAAAACTACGGATCTGTGACGCGTTCTTCGGCTCAACCCATTCTTTTACTGCCGCCACTTTAGCTGGATCCACCTCAATGCCACCGCTAGAAATGATATGTCCCGAAAATGTTACCTTCTCCGATCAGAATTCACACTTATTGAATTTTGCAAACAACTTGTTACTCTGCAAGACTTGCAAAACTGCACCTAAATGCTGACTGTGTTTCTCATGGCTCTTCGAGTATATAAGAATGTCGTTAATGAATACTGTGACGAACTGATCTAGGTAGGGCTGAAATACTCGATTCATTAGGTCCATAAAAATTGTTGGAGCATTCGTCAGTCCAAATGGCATCACTAAGAACTCGTAGTGCTCGTATCTAGTTCTGAAGGCTATCTTATGAACATCTTCATCCTTTACCTTCAGTTGATGATACCCAGAACGTAGATCTATCTTAGATAACACTGTATCTCCCTGCAACTGATCGAATAAGTCCTCGATCCTTGGTAATGGGTATTTGTTCTTGATCGTTAATTTGTTCAATTCTCGGTAATCGATACACAGTCTCATGCTTCCATCTTTCTTCTTTACGAAGAGCACTGGTGCTCCCCATGGTGATTAACTAGGGCAGATGAATTCTTTATCTAGGAGCTCCTGAATTTGTTGGTTGGGTTCTAACATATCTGCTATAGCCAAACGGTACGGTGCCTTAGAGATTGGCAAAGTGCTTGGCACAAGGTCAAAGGCGAACTCCACCTCTCTCTTTGGTGGAAGGCCTATGACGTCTTCTAGGAAAACGTCAGGAAAATATCTGACAACTGGTACGGTACGTCAGATATCGATGGGGTGGGTATGTCAGGTGTTGAAATAATACTGGCCAAGAATCTCTGAAACCCCTTGTGTATAAGTTTCCATGTTCGCATGCAAGAGATCATGCGAGGGAAACTTCTTCACCTGTGTTGCTCAAAAAGAAATTGTTCCATGCCCTGATGAATCGAACTAACATAAGTTCTACTCTTAAACCAACACAAACTAAAGAAATTCCAAATATGTTGACTGTCTTGTTCCTCCAGTGTCTTCTGCATTGAGCTTTCAATCATGTATTTAAAGAAAACTAAAAATCTTGTGAGAACCAACAAGTTTGTGTGTATGTCATATATATGTAAAAAAAAAAAGGACATATTGAGAGAAAATATGTTTGTTGTTAAAATAAAATTAAATTATCAGACAATCTCTTTAGAAAAACCAACATACGACCCAAAAATATCTAATTTAAAATTCATTAATAATGATAATAATATAATTTGGTTATAATTATTCTTTTGGATTGCCCTCATCCATTCTCAAACAAGGTAGAAACAACCAAATATCATTGAATTTATTCATTTTTAGGCTCTGTTACCATTTGTTGTTGTTATGAAGAATGAAATGAACATTGAAATGAAGTGCCACAAATTAATAAGAAAGTTTGTGAAAAATATAAAAATTACTGGACATAAGAATGATACGAACATTGAAATGAAGTACCATAAATCAATAAGAAAGTTGGTAACAAATATAAAATTACTAGACAATTTGAGCAAAGAAAAAAGAAGAAGAAAGTCACTTACTTTGCTTTCGTACTTCTCCAAAAAGTCTGCTGCTTCGGTCCCTTGTTTGTTTTCCTTCGTTCAACTTTATGTATCCCGATTCGAAATCTTCGTCATGTCGCTCATGGGTTTTGCATGGCATGTAGCCTTGAAGGAGGTGATGGAAGGCTAATTTTGTTTTGGGTCGACAGGAAAGAAATTGGGAGAAGGGAGAATGAGGTGGGGGGAGAGAGGAAAAAAAATAAGGATAATAAAATATTAATGAAGGAAAATGAATAAAAATCGAGGAGGGAGTAAATTTTTTATTTTTTATTTTTTACCTTCTATCAAATATTGCAGGAAAATTTCGAAGGGATATGGGAACTGAACACAACGAACTTGTTCGTGGAGGTGGCTTTTCCCTCAATTTACCTATTTAAAATATATAATGATTTAAGATAATTTATTGAATATAAAAATTTTAAAAGAAGGGGCCGGACTTTCGTGACCTCGTTCGGCCACTTTATAAAAAAAGAAAAATATTTAAAATATTAATTTAGTTTAATTAAATTAAAGAAACCCAAGAAAAGAGTTTCGCGGTTGTTACCCCCAAAAATTAAAATCACATTCCTTCTTCTGTTTATCTGTAATCGTCTCCGGCTTCATCAAATCTGTGCTGAAGAGGTCTTTCCAGTGTTTTCAATTGAATTCGCATGAAAGGTAAATGCAAAAAAGAGGTGTCGTTGATTTTAGTTTTGTTTTTTAAGCTTGTGGATTCGAGTTTTTACGAAGTTGTGATTTTTAAAGGTTTTCTTCGATCGAAGGCTTTTGGTTCAGGGCTTCTGATATTTTTGTTTTTTTCGGTTTTCAAATTCAAATTGCTTCACGTCTGAGTGAATTTGGCCAGTTCTGTGTCATTTCTTTTTTCCCACTTCTGCGTGTGTATGAACAGTCCTGTAAATTTTGGAGCGCTTAGCTTCCAAGTGTGATTGATTTTGAGATGTTTTTAGCGGCTGGTTTTTGGATTAACGTGTGCTTCTGTGGATTGCATCCGCACGAACAATTATTGGCGTTGGTTGTAATTGGATCCAACTTCTATTTTTTCAAAATTTCAGTATTTAAATGTGTGGCGGTATTAGCTCAAAACCATTTTCTTATCCTTCTTTGGGCTAGTTATTGGTGTGTCTTTCTTCTCTTGTCTTGTGTTTCTGTGTGTGCATGTAAATTAAATGTTTTTGCTGGGTCGATTTTTATATATTTTTTCTACTGGTATTATTATGTGAGATATTCCTTTAATTAGCTTAATATACATTTTGTTAATCATGTCAGATTTATTCGAGAGTGGGAAATGAGTTGTGTTATATTTTTTTGGGTTTTGGTTATGCTATCAAGTGGGTGGAAGAAATGCTTTGTTTCTAATGGTTGCACCTTTATACATGTTCATTATGGGTAATACTCGAATGGTGTGGGCTCAAAGTTCTTTTTTGGTGTAAAAAGAGGATCTATGCTTCTCTTAGATTTTTTGTAGTTGTGTCAAATGAATATGTTTTCCCGCAGCCCATGATTATTTGTATTATATATCCATTTTTCTAGTTTACTCACTCACTTGTCTATGTATTTTTAGCAGATAATGGGTCCACCAAGAAAATCAAGAAGCGTGAATAAAAATTATTCTTATATTAATGAAATATCACCAAACAAAGATGGAGATAGTGCTAGAAGAAGCAATGATCGGGTGAGATTAGAGTGTGGTTTATATGTTTTCTATTGAATTGTCGGAGTTCAAATTTCTTTCCAGTGCCAACAATTTTCCTGTGTTTCTATTGTGTGGTAGCTCCGACCTAGGCTAGAAATCTATGCATTAAAACCTAACGTTATTGGTCACTGCTTCTGCCTGGTTAATAAAATGCTGGTGCTGACATCTCTATTTTAATGTATAAAGTTTCATGTTTAGTTGAGCTGATAGGGATCCGTGGACTAATTGTCCTCCTTTTACTGCTATCCATGCCAGGTAGACTTGCATTTTAGAGTAAAATATGAAATTCTAACTTAAGCAACCTTAAAACTTTTTAATGGTGATTGAGATTTGTCTTGTGAACGGGCTAGTCAGAAGAACCGCCACTGGTAGAGTTTATTTATTCAATGATGTATTTATTTATGCCTCATAGAACACTGCAATAATATTCTCCGTGGAGCTTGTAAAGCTGAGAAGTGAAAAGGATGGTTGTTGAAATGCAAAATTTTTATTGACGATTAAGACTTTGAGTTGAGATCTCAAGGATGATGGCAGCACTATTTCTTACAACAAGTTCCCACATTATTCCTTGCTATAACCTTTTGTTGTCGCATCTGATTTTTTCCCCTGTAGGCTGTAATTGCTCTTGAGTTAATTTTAGTGCAGCATTTAGATATCTAAACTGTGTTTTTTTCTTTTCTATTGATAAAATTCGTGGTTCTGCTTAAATGTATAAAGCATCAGACCCTTCCCCTTTTGTATCATCTGCAGAAAAGGAAACTGTCTGGCATGCTTGGGTCTCAATGGAGCCAGGAAGAGCTCATCCGCTTTTATGAAGCTTATCGCAAGTATGGAAAAGATTGGAAAAAGGTAGGTTGCTCGTATACTTTTGCATTATTAGCATTAATTTGTTACCTCAGAATGCCTTTCTTAAAAAATGAGATCATAGTTATTAATAATTAATAAGTTCCATGATCGATTTTTGAGTTACTACAAATCACTAGGAAATTTGTGCTGGCATGATCCTTCTTGTGAATTAATTAGTGCATGGCATACTGTTTTGGCCACTAATCTGTTAGCTGCTGACAGCTTGTTTTTTCTGTTTTGTGTGTTTATAGGTGTCCGCTGCTGTGCGAAACAGATCTTTTGAAATGGTGGAGGCTCTTTATACTATGAATAGGGTAAATTTTTTATTACACAATAATTTTCCTAGTAAAAATTGGGGCAGTTTTGCCATCTCACTACTGTCTTTAAATATCCTGCTTCCAGCCTGTTGTCACCTCTCAATGTTCTCATTGCCTCACTATTTAATCTATAAAATACTCTTGCTCTTAGCCTTCCTATTTAAATAACATTTTGGGGCTCGAAAGTACATAATGAAACCAACTATTAGAAAAAAACCGTGAATTTTCTTAAAAACTTTAGCCTTTAAAATGCATGTTGTAGCTAAAAGAACTTGAAGGTTTTTATGTCATAATATTTCTTATTGTACATGCTTGTGGAATCTTAATTACACAAATTGAAGCAGTGCCATCTATCTGACGTAATTTAAATTGTGATGGTTTGTAGAGAAGTGAATGGGAAGACAGGATGATATGTCGTACAATAGTAGTCAGCGAAAAACACTTGAAACGTCCACTGCTCGTTTTTCTTAAAAAGTACTAGAACTTTTTTTTCTTCATCTCATCGGCCAAAACCTTACATATATATAAATACATTTCTAAAATATCTTTGTACCATTTAAAATAAATCAACCAACTATTATTTGAAAATTTAAAATAACACATTTAAAACATAAAATCGTATATCGTCACCGAAACCTAATTCTGACATTTTTCAAAACTAAACTTAACACCAACATCCTCTCAAAAACCTCTCAAAAACATCATAACTCTTAAAAATATTTACGTAATCATAAATCATAAACTTATTTTATTTGCGGAAAACTAGCGCCGGTCCTCGGATTGTGTGCACCTTTAGTCCAGCTAGTTCAATCATCAAGTCCTCCATTAACATCAAGTCACCTGCATCGATCACACCTAGTGAGTCTATTGACTCAGCAAACCTTAATCATGATAACAAGTACTACATATATATCCACATGCAACAATGAAAATACTTTTACTTAAAATAGCTTTTCATGAACATGTATAACATAAACATTTTTCCTCTCATCATAAACATTTTCCTTTTCATCATATACGTATACGTTTCCCTTTGATTGAATTCGAATCGTTAATTGTGACTTTCGTATCAGCTGAAGGTCGATGGATCCATCTACGTGTAACCACAGTACTGGGCGGTGGGGATATCAGCGACACTCTCACCTGTTAACTGAGCCTTGGCCTATCATATCATGTCAATGGAAATACGATTGTCGGGTTCCTTCTGGGGCTTTTTCCCACACGTTATCTCCAATCATATCATCGTATTAGTCACAATCATTTCATCTCCTCCAACGTGTCATATTTTCATCACTTATAAAATTAATGCATATATATATATATATATATATCATTTTTCTTTTGAATCAAGCATGCAATACGTCTTTTAGCATTAACATATCATCATAAAATTCCATAAACATTTGAACTTAAACATTTTAACATATTTTATAGCATTCAAGGCACTGCCAGGACCTCTAACATTTTACAGGTGTAAAATGACCGTTTTGCCCCTGAAACCCTAACTTTCTATATTTGTCCTTAGACTTCTAAACGACGACCTAAATCATTCCGAACTTAACATGTCATCTTAAAACACACCCATAATTATTCCTTAGAGGTTACCAAATCATTTTTAAACTTAGACGTACCTCCCGGTTTTGACTCATATTGGCTCGAAACTTATCCCAAACTTACCAAACTTGGAGCAAAGCTTAATAACACACAACTAAACATTTTTCAACCCAAACTAAGCCCAATTTGAACCCTCGAATCAGCCTAGCTACCTACTGAAATTTCTGGTGTTCTTATTTTCTAAAACCCTAGTCCATATCATGCAAATTTTCGATCCTAGCCTTCAAGCAACTTGACCAGCCCCTATGAGCCCCTCCTACGACCATGACTGAACCCCAATGGACCCTACTGGACAGAGCCTACAGCCGCTAGCAAGCCACAACCACCAAGCTGTCCCTACATGTGCGCGACCACCCTTGAACCCTACGGCCATTCTTCCTTGCACCAGCCTCCCTTCCAGCCAACTAGGACCACCATGCTACCCTTAGGACCCCTGGACCCAGCCATTAACCCTGGCCGAGCCACCCCCTTCAAGGAACCTCAAGCCAAAACCCTAGGACTCTAGAATTTCATATTTTCGTTCATCCTTGTTACCCTACTGTCCAGCCCCTTTAACATGCTTCTATGGACCCTTAAACATGTGGAAAAACATCCCTTCAAGTTCCTCTACCATGGCAGCATGCATCAATAGGAGGAGTTTTAAAAGATGAAATCACTAGTTTTGTGCATGTATAGCCATAAAAACGAAAATATATAAAGTGTATCATGTTTTTCATCGAATCATGTATCAAACACATAATAAGATGAGAAAAAGGAGATTAAGGCATGCCTTTGCGTATATTACGCACGAAAAACGCCTTGCGATGCGAGGACTTCGACGTGGAGGAGACCCTATGCTGAATTTTCTCCCAAATTTACGTGTGATGAGTGTTGTGTGTGCCGATGAGAGAGTCCTAGCTTTCCTAGGTATTGTGTGCGTGAGTTCTAATATTTAGTTTTGGGATTTTATGGCTTTTTATTTTAATTAAAACTCAAGTGCAAGCCTAGGCCCTATTAAGCAAGGTATATTAGGCCCATTAAGCCCTTTAATAAATATTTAAAATATTTTGTTTAAGAAAGTTTGTGAAAATAATAGCCGAGTTATCGAAAAGTTCATATTTTCGTCGAAAATCGAATACTGTTAAAAAATACGACTCGGCGTATAAAATCACCTCATATTCGAAAATTCTATTTAAAATACACCACACATTAAACAATTAAAAATAATTATTTAATAAAATATTTTCCCTAATATGGTCCACGTTCTTCGTTCCTCGATCGCATGTTAAAACATAGTTTTATGCATTTTAGTTGAAAACCATATTTTAAACATGTAAACATGCCTGTCAAATTTACTAAATGCAACTAAAATAAATAAATTAAAATACATAAGAAATTTGATAACTTGCATGCATGTGGTTTACGTGGACCTTCGAATTTTCGGGACGTTACAAAACTGATGGGGCGAAGTAGATTTTTTTCTGTTATTTTCTTCTGTGATTAGGCAGAGCATCACATATTTATGGAGATTAACATTGCTGGCATGATAGCTACTGGTCCTTACATGTTCTTATAAGTAGGGGTTCATAGTTCAAATGTATTTCGTTTCAAGTTCACATCATATGAGGACTAAACAAATTCTTGCAATAAGGTTTAAATTGTTGAATTTTTCTTTTCGTAAAAAGCACAAGTGGGAGACACATAGCCATTCTTCACTTCTTCTTTTGAAATGGTTGTTACTTATTTTTAGCTCTCTAATGTCAGGCTTATTTGTCGCTTCCTGAGGGAACTGCTTCTAAAGCTGGGCTTATTGCTATGATGACTGATCACTACAGCAATTTGGTGAGACTTTATTTCAATAAGCAAACTTATGATATGCAGCCAAAATCTCTGCTTTCAAATTCGTGATGTGATGTGTTGTAGGTTTCATAGGAGCAAAAATGATGGAATATTATGCAGAAATAATTCATTTGTCTTTTTGTGGGAATACTTTTCTATTCTTCTCTTTAAAGTGGAACTGATGCTTAATTCGAACGGATATAGTTTTGATGAGGATTATGATGACTGATGGTGAAATTTGTCATATATGCATCCTCGTGTTGTAGGACATCAAACTTTTATTTGATTGAATACTTTTAGTTGATCTTTATCAGTGTATTCTGCTCATAGTTAAAGAATTATGTGGGTGGAGAAATTGTGTTACCTGAGTTATCATCAAGTTAATTCAATTGCCGTCTAGATATGCCAAGTATCTTCGTAACTGGCATCTAGTAATGGCTTGTGCATACTGGGTCTTGTTAACTTTTGTTTGACAGGTTGGAAGTGACAGTGAACAAGAAAGCAATGATGGAGCAGGATCATCTCGAAAGACTCAGAAGCGTGCTCGTGGAAAAGTCCACCCAACTACGTCTAAAGTAACTGATGAGAAATTTGTTTCTCATTCTCAGACTGTTGCATACGGTTGCCTGTCATTGTCGAAGAAAAAACGAACTGGAGGTATGGATAATGATACGAGAAAAGAGTTAGCAATGTTTTTATCTTCTTTAGTTAACCACAAAGGCATGATACAGTTGCATGCTAGTGTGGACTGACTGATTTGTACCTAGCTTTATAGGCATAAGAATTCCTGCAAATTTTTAAAATTTCATTTCTGAATGTTCTGCTGTGCTGGCCCATTTTATTACATTTGGAATGGAGCTTAATTTTTCATTCTTTCCGCAATTGCCTCCTCCCTCCCTCCCTTTTAAAATCTAATTGAGAAGAGCTCACATATTTGATATTTCCCTTCTTTTTATGGTCTTTTGAAGCTATAACAGTAAGAACATGGTATTCTAATGATGTAACTATTGCGTTTATTTCAGGAACTCGATCTCGTCCTGTTGGAAAAAGGACACCTAGGTTCCCTGTTTCATTTTCAGGTGAAAATAACTCTTTGGAAAAGTACTTTTCGCCAACAAGGCAAGGCTTGAAAATCAAAGCTAATGCTGATGATGATGAAGTTGCTCATGAAATAGCCGTAGCTCTGGCAGAGGCATCACAGAGAGGTGGATCTCCCCAGGTTTCTCGAACGCCAAGTAGAAGAACTGAGAGTGTTATGTCGTCACCTATTAGGAGTGCTCAGAGAAAGGTAATAGTTTGACCTTATGCATGGAAGGAAGAATTCTTTCGTCCATTTTAAATACCTACTTTTGGTTACAGCATTCTGTAGCAGAAATACCTGATGCAAAGATTTGGGGTGAGGATATGGATGAAGAAGATTTAGAAGGAAGCACAGAAGGTGACACTGGAGAGCTGTTTAAGCATAAAGCTTCTACAATGGAAACTGGAAGTATTAATACTGCAAGACAGAAGGGGATAAAGCTTGTAGGCAAGAAGTTTGAAGTTGATGACACTAATGAGAATTACTTGGAGGACATCAAGGAAGAATGCAGTGGAACAGAGGAAGGCATAAGATTAGGTGAAATGAAAGGAAAGTTTGATGTAGAGGTCACTGACGCCAAGATCTTAAGGTCCTCGCTGCCGAGTCAGAGGAAAAAGAGCAAAAAGGTTCTTTTCAAAAGAGGTACTTAACTTTTTATGAACATGTTGATATGCTATAAATATATCTAATGTGTCTATGTCATATGAATAAGGAATTTGCACGCTTAGATGCTTCAAAGATATCAAGATTCTAGATCAGACTTGCCTTTATGATGTAGTTCTATTGTTTTTTTTATGTTGATTTCCTCTTAGCTTTTAATCTTTTTATTTTGTACCAGCCCTTGAGGTTTACAGACCTAAGATATATCTAACCTGTGCAGAAGACGAAGGTGCTGCCTTTGATGCCCTGAAAGCTCTGGCTGATTTGTCGCTGATGATGCCAACAGAAAACGAAAATGGTGAGGAAGCTATGGTCATTTTCCTGTTAAAAATAATAATTAGGGGAATGAAATTGGCGCTGTAACAACTCAGTCCAGTTGGTTGCTTCTTCCAGTGGGTTGCTTCAACTTGTGTCGTTCTTCAAGTCATAAATAAAGAGTTCTTACTTTGTTGTTTATCCATTATTGATACTTTTTTAACCCATATATCCGTTATTCTTTTCTCTAGAGGAGCAGGTGACTCAAGAGTGTCGTTGAGTACATTATTTTTTATGAAGAATATGCTTTTGTGCGGTGCCCAGTGGGTTTTTCATATTTTATTTATTTATCCACCTGATAAACTTGTTATAAAGTAGTGAAAACTATCTATTGGTTCAAGTGATGAGGGGTTTGATTCTTGTTAAGAAAGGCTCAGGTCCGACTCTGTGAATGAAAAATTAGGTTCTGGTAAAGTATTTCTTGCAATGGGCCAATTCTACTCGGCTCTGGATTAGTCTGTGTCTGACATGACTTAAAGAAATCGGAGGTCCTGGACAAAATAATGAAAAAGAGGTGGAACTTGTTTTTTCGTATGATGTGTGTTACTTTGTCCTACTTTTAAGCTAAGTTTAATAATGTGTGGAATTTTCTGATTCTTTTTTGGGAAAAATGTACAGAATCAAGATGCTTCCATAAGATTTAGTATTCAGTTTGTGAGTTATATCTCTCTTAGTAAAAGCATTATATGAATTCTTAGTCATCTACACTGTCAATACTGAATTGCCTCTTTACCTACCATGATTAGTTCAAAATTTTTCATCAGAGTCAATCATGCGGTTTAAAGATGAAGATGGTGACCATGTTGATGAATCTGGTTCATTGGAAGCTCTGCCGGCAAACCAACAGAAAGAAAAACGTAAATCCTCTGGTGTTAGGATGAAAGTGTATAAACCAAATCTTGGAGTTGCGTCTAGCAAAACAACAAAACCTGGAAAAGTCTCTGTTTATAATGAGAGTTCTGTTCCTGAAGAACACGATATTAGTCGGCTTGTCACAAAAAGTGTCAGAAAAAAACAAAGGGTGCAGATATCTAAGGTTAGATAGACGCAATTTCACCATTCTTAATAGCTGTTATTTTGATTCTGGTACAGTTGATTTACACGAGTTCATTTTCAGATTGAAAAAACTGATGCTAATTCTGATGTGCGTCTGAGTGAATCGTCAGGAATCGAGGTACTTGTTTTTTGCTATATGATTCCATTCTTCATGTAATTTTACTTAACATTCTTCTTCTTTTAAGTAGCGTAGGGGTTTTAATTTCCTTTTATTGATTCGCTTAGTTGTTTTTGGTGTTCTGTACTTCTGTATGCTGCCCCAACTTGTAACATTGGTTTGAACTGTTCCTTATGGCTTGTTGGCTTAATGCTTTATTTATCTCAAATGGCATCTTCTCTTTGTTTAGGCTCAAGATGCGGGGAAGAAGTCGGCGAGCAAGAGTAAGAAAACTTCCCAAAGTGGTTCACCAAATTTGATAAAAATATCTGAAAATTCTTCCGGTGCTGTTCTACAAAAAGAAGGGAGTGATTCAGCTCAATCGGCCATACAGGATCCTCTTGCTAATCAGGTTAACTTGACCACAAAAGTTAGGAGCAGGCGTAAGATGAACCTTAAAAGACCACAGGCGCAAAAAGATTTGAAATTTTATGATAAAATTCAAAATGACCAAAGTAACCAGCATCTTGCTTCACGTCATGACAAAACAAATCTCAAGGTTTGGTATTTTCCAGTATATAACAGCTGGAAAGTAGATATCTAGACTATACTTTACTCATGCATTTTCTGATGTAATACAGGGAAAACTATCTAATTGCTTGGTGAACTCACGTCTAAGGAGATGGTGTACATATGAATGGCTTTACAGTGCTATTGATTCTCCTTGGTTTGCGAAAAGGGAGTTTGTTGAATATTTGTATCATGTAGGATTAGGTCATGTTCCAAGATTGACTCGTGCAGAGTGGGGCGTCATTAGAAGGTAATGTTTTGGTCATTGGTTGTGGAAACTTATCTTTTCGATTATGTGGAATTTGGACATTTATGGACAGCGAGCATGTTTACATTGGATAACCATATGACTGCTTTGTTCATGCAGTTCTCTCGGTAGACCACGGAGATTTTCAGAGCAGTTCCTGAAGGAAGAGAAAGAGAAGCTTAATCAGTATCGCAATTCTGTAAGAAAACACTACACTGAACTTCGTGAAGGTGTTAGGGAAGGACTGCCGACAGATCTTGCTAGGCCTTTGTCAGTTGGGCAACGTGTTATAGCCATCCATCCAAAAACAAGGGAGATTCATGACGGAAGTGTGCTAACTGTTTATCACTCTAAATGTCGGGTTCAATTTGACCGTCATGAGCTGGGGGTTGAATTTCTCACGGTAACCTGCTTTTGTCGCATGGCACTGATTTCATTTTATGTCAAACCCTGAAGTTGCAATGTCACCAAGAAGTATAAATTCATGTCAATGTATTAGAGAGATCTTGAAGTGATGATGTTGGTCTTGAGTAGAGATTATCATGACATCTTTGTGTGTGAAATAATTATAGCTAGTGAAATTCATGTTATTCTCTTGTTGGCAAATGATAAATGGTCACTTTGGCATGCTGCTCATGGGAAATTGATATGCATATGAAAATGTTCAAATTTTAAAAACAAGCAGAATTCCAAAAGGTGTTATCTTCAAATCCTTATATCCTTTATCTTATGTCCAACCTTTTGTTTTGGCAGGATATTGACTGCATGCCTTTGTATCCTTTTGAGAATATGCCTATGCTTGGGGGACATACAGTTGCTGCTGATAAGTTTCTTGAAAATTTCAACGAATTACAAATAAATGGGCGATTGAAAGAATACATGAAGCTTTCTTCTAGTGACATTCTCGAAAGCAGCGATGGTCTTGGTCTCTCTCAGTTGTCTCCATTTGCTAATCTTTCCAGTTCGCTGAAGCCGACTAAGGCATGAATTTCTCTCTAACTATTCATTAAAATTAGTTGATCATAAGTTCTATTGAGCAGTAACTTGTCACCTCTCACCTACATTGTACCTTGATTGATAGAAACCTGGACATTTCTATCTTTCGGGCATTTCCTATAATGGTTGCATATGGTGAAAACTAACTTTTAATTAATAAAATCACAGTGGAAAAGATAATGAACTACAAGTAATTGGAGTATCCAATGTATGTCTCTCCAAATTATTTATGCTCTGTTGAATTTTAATTTCACATTTTCATCTAGTTACTATGAATGAAGATACAAGTTTCTGGAAGAAACACATAAATGAAATAGACGAATGGTCATTTCACTGTGCATGAACAAATTCTGAAGAAATTATCTATGCATAGCTGTTTGGCTCATGTATGAGTTCAAACCTCAATGTGAAATATGTTGTCAGCTATGCATCTTCCAAACCGTGTACTTTTTCAATCTTGCCACAGATAGTGATCTCATTACAAGCCTAAATGTCTGAAATAAAAATTATATTTTCCAGTTAGTTTCTGCAAAAGCTAATGTGCAATCAAAGGTTGGGCCTGGTGAAACTGCCTCTTACCAACAAACAGCTCAATATCACCCTAGTATAGTTGCTCCGAACCAGGCAAAGGAAGCAGACATTGAAGCTCTTGCTGAACTGACTCGTGCTCTTGATAAGAAGGTCAATATTACCAACACAACACTTTTTCCTTAAATCGTTCAACAGCTTTACATCTTTTTCGTACATCTCATGAAAATTTTACCACCACAGTTTGCCAAGTTATTGGTGTTACTGTTACCTAGTGCTTTATTCTTTGGGCATTGAACTTTAACAGAACTTCAATGGAATCAAATGGGATTGTGCTTGTTGACTCATCTTTTTTGCCATAACACGTAGGAAGGAATAGTTCTTGAGTTAAGGAACATGAACGATGATGTGTTAAAACATCAAAAAGACGATGATGTCTCTTTGAAAGACTCAGACTCGTTCAGAAAGCAATATGCTGCGGTGCTTGTACAGTTGAATGAAGCCAATGAACAGGTACATTTTCTCCCTTAAGGAAAACGAAAGGTTTGGCTTTTGCTTTAATTTGTGAGCTCGGTGCATTCAAACTATTGTTCAACCACAAATTTTATGTGGCAGGTTTCTTCGGCTTTGCATCGCTTGAGACTACGCAACACATATCAAGGAAGCAGTCCGCTTAAATTTAAGCCAGTCCCCAGTTTAGGTGATTCTGTTGACCGTTCTGCATGCCAACATCATGGAGCAGGATCGCATGTGAATGAAATCATTGATAGCTCCAAGACAAAAGCCCGTATATTGGTAGATGCAGCTATGCAGGTATGCAAGTGCATACGTACTTTGAGTCGTCCCTTTCCCAGTCGAATACTTCTGCATGTATCATTATGCAATTTTTAGAAGCATTTCACCGTGAGACACCATGGGACTCTTGTTTTGGTGCAGCAACATTTTCACTTTAAATTTGTTGATTATTGATTACATTTTGAGAGAGTACAAAGCTAGTTTTTCTTCAGATGGCTCAATTCGTCGCAAGTCTCACTAAATTGATAGAAGTAGGAGTATTTACATGGTTAGTGTTGAATCATATTTGTCTGCTTGGAATAGGGAGATTAATCTTTCATTGAAAGATATCGTAATAATAGACTAGTGTTTCATCTAGATGAACAGGATAGTAATTTTGTGACCATTTGTTTGTTATATACTTATCTTTTTCTGGTTATGAGCTTAACAATGACGGTGATGAATAGGGATTTAATTTTCTACACATTCATTTTCTACTGGTGTTGTTTTAATGTCTGCGCATAAACTTTAGGCACTATCATCCCTGAAGGTTAAAGAAGACTCCGTCGAGAAAATAGAGGAAGCTATAGATTATGTAAACGACCATCTTCCATCTGATGAATCTGGCATGCCCTCGGTAAGGTCCTCCATATTACATATTTGTTCTGTTTCTCCATTTAGTGGAGGATCAATTGAATTCTTGAATGTCATACTTGGTGCAGACACCTGATTCAAAAGTGGCAAATTCCTCCAACATTGAGACACAAATTCCTTCGGAGTTGATCACTCGATGCATAGCTACTTTACTTATGATACAGGTGAAACACATAAGCGACCCGTTTTTCATCGGATGAAATGGCTCTCTCTTTATATATGCTGACAGATAGCTATTGTTTATTTATTATTATTGCAGAAGTGTACGGAAAGGCAATCCCCTCCAGAAGATGTTGCCAAAATACTAGATTCTGCTGTCACGAGCTTACGGCCCTGCAGTTCGCAAAATCTCCCAATCTATGATGAAATACAGAAGTGCATGGGTATCATCAAGAACCAAATATTGGCACTAATGCCGACTGTGACACAATCCTAGTGATATCAAATTGGTGTCATTTGTGGTAATCTGCCTTGTAGATAAATTAAATCGATCTCATTTTTGTTCTGAATTGTATGTAGTGCTCGCTGGGTGATCACGTGTTCTTAGAACAACATTGTATTGTCACTTTGTATGAACATGAACTTTTTATGGTACGACTAGATGATTTTCTGATTCTTGTAAAATAGTCTCGCATGTACTATTTACTAGCAGAAATATACTGATTAATCTTCCATTTATAACAGACGGCATTTGGTGGAGGAAACGGATTCCTTGATACGAAGAAATTATCTTTTATTTGAAAGAAAGAATTTAAAATAATGTAGTATCAAGGATTTAAATAACCCGTGTTGATGTAAAATGCATCTTAATATTGAAAAACAGAATTTGAGAACTGCTCAATCAGTTTGTACCGAGAATTTTGAAGAAAAATCCATTCGCCGCAGCCTTTTAGTTCCTAAATCGATGCCTAATTAAGAATATGATACGTGATCTGTTCAGTTATGTTTAAAAATAAATTTGAATTTTAACTCATAAAATTTTGATACTTTGCTACTGAATAGTCCTCTGAATCATCTGTGTATATCTTTTGAATTCTAACATCCAAAAACAACTACACGAACTTGGTAAAACCAGAGAAGAAATGTGGCAGTGCCCGCCGGATAGCATCATTCGACTTCTGGGCTGTCGCTCAGTTCAAAATCAGAAAGATACAACACAAGAAGCGATTCCGCCCAATTCTACTTCTCAAAAGTAAAAGAATGGAAAGCTTGTCGACGGACCAGATTCCTTAAGGATCACAGTTTCAACATCTAAATAATCTATGAGAAATTGCAGATCCCAAATGCAAAGGACATCATAATTTCACCTTCTTTGTAGGTTTTCGAAATTTCTCTGTAATGATAGATTTATTTTTGGATTATTTTCAAATAATGTCTCTCAATTTGTGAAGAAGAATATAATTGAATAGACAAAATTTTATAAAGTGTGTAGTTTAATATATTTTATGAATTTGATATTTTTACTTTTTTATCATAAATTTTAACACATTATCAGCACGATACTCGAAATTTCGGTTCTCCATATTTTTCCAAGCTCCACCTACAAACTTGAGCCTGAAGGTAAGCATGTTGGTCATATAATTTTTGTTATTACTAACTTGCTTCGTTTTTGTGTAGGTAGCGAAGATTTGAGGACAAATCCTTTTCAAGAAGAGGAGGATGATGCGATCATGGTATGTCAAGCCCCAAGAGAAGCATGGGGTCCTTTAGAGTTGTCGAGAGGACCAATCACGAGGAGGCGAATGAAGAAATTCAAGGACGCATCGCATGGGCTTATGAGCAAAGAAGAAGAACTTACAAGCGAGGTGCAGAGTGTGGAAGGCTTCATGATGCATGTGAGTAAGTTGGGAGTCAAAGGAATATAATTCAAGCATCTTTTTGAACGGCAGAGGCTACGGACCAGAGCACGGACCTGTACACGGGGTCGTGTCCATTACACCCGAGAATGAAGAAATCCAGAGTCTACACGGACCCGAGCACGGACCTGTACACGGGGTCCGTGTCCTATGTTTTCCGCGAAGACCGAGTCTACACGGACCCCCTTCCGGACCTCTACACAAGGTCCGTGTCCTTTACGTTTGGGCGAGATTTTTCCTTCTTTAACGTTTTAATTCTTTTGGTAATTAGATTTGTGATATCTCTTGATTATTAAAAGATATTTGGACGAAAATTACAACACAATTCAAATGATTATTGATAGTTTTTCAAACTTTTGATATTTTCTCTCAAGATTTTTTTCAAAGCTTCGCTTTGTGTTCGTCAAAAATCAAACTTATGAAGGATTCATTCTTGTGGCGTTTGTGGATTGATTTCATACGGATTGTCAAGGACAAGTTCTTTGAAGGTTCGTCTGTTTCTCAATTGTTTTAATCGTGAATATTTGTTGCTAAGTTTTATAACTTAGAGGTGAATATCACAAACCCATACTTGATTCAAAAGATCGGGACAACACGAATTTATTGTTCGTTATTGAATTGAGGGCGCGATTCTTATTTAATCGTGTTAGCTATTCGTTTGTACGTGGATTCATATCACAACTTCATCAAATCACGTTGAGATTATTGCACTACATGAAGCAAGTTGTGAATGTGTGTGGCTAAAATCAATGACCGAACATATTCAAATCTTATGCGGATTATCATTCGACAAGAAACCTGTGATACTATATGAAGATAATGTTGCATGTGTAACTCAAATGAAAGAGGGATACGTAAAAAGCGACAAAACTAAATAAACATATTCTCCCTAAGTTCTTCGCATTCACCCAAGAGCTTGAGAATAATAAAGATATTGATATTCGTTACATTCTGTAGAGCCCAAAAATCAGTACATGTAAAACATATGCATTTATTTAAATTGCTAAATTATTTACCTAATTTTAAAATGATTTTAGCAATGCACGATTAATGATTTGCATTATTTTAAATTATTATATGTTTAGTTGATGCACGTTAAAATGTTTTTTCGAGTTTCATGTATCAGATGATTATTCGATGCGGGATCGAGAAAAAGTGACCGGCGATGATTTGGACGATTTGTAAAATGTGGTATTTTATTTCAAGTTAAGAAAGTGCCATTTTAAATGATTTATTAAGTTTTTAGCATTTTAAAGCCTAATTTAATTTATTAGGTGGTATTAAGATTTTTAAACTTTTAAAGTTTAACGCGTGCATTTTATTTCAAATTTAGGGATGCTAGTAATTTAGTGGAGAATTGACATTTTAATTATCATGTAATTGCTTATTATTTTTTTAATTAAGCTAATTAGCCCCTAATTACCCTTAATTTATTTTAAAATACACGCACACACACTTTCACACACACACACACTTTCACACACACACACACATTCATGATAGACACACACACATTTCATTGTGGTTCATTTCATTTTTGAGAGATAGCTAGGGTTCTTGTTACTCCATCCAGCAGCCATCCTCACCTTCAAAAACATTTCAGCAATCACATGTTTTTAGCAGAAAAATCGTGCCACAATTCGTCCGGATCAACCCTCGCATCTCTCCGCTTCGGTATTGTCGTTTTGTGAGTATATTCATCAAAGACATGTATATTCTTTTGTTTTTGCATCGATCTTGTCGTAGTAAGTATTTTGATGTATATTGTGTGAAAAATCTGTGTATGTTATGCAAAAATTTGAGCAAAAATATTTAAAACGATTTTGGATCAAAATTTTAGATCTCAAAACTAAGCATGCTGTCATTTCGAGTACTGTGAATTTTCAGTCGACTTTCTGGATAAAATTTCAACATATAAAACATATTACTTTTTGATACCTTCGATTTTATAGCAAATCGTAATTTTGGGACAAGAAACGAGTGAGTTATGATTGTTTTCGTGAGACTTCTCAAACTGCGATGTTTTAAAAACGTGTTCTTGAGAATTGTTTGTTTCAGGCTTTGTTGGGAACCGTCGGGTGATCGCTGCTGCATTTAGGTATATTGGGTATGATGTTTGGATGATTTTTGGTGCTTCGTTTCGTGTCGTTAGGCACTTGGTTGCATTAGAAGTCGTAGGAAGCGTTTTGGTGTCAAAAATTTGTGTTTATGGGTTTTGCGGTGTTGTATGTTGTGCGTCGTTGTTTTGGGTCGTTTGTGTGAGTTTGAATAATTGACATAGTGTCCTAGGATGAATCTCCTTGCATCGATTCGATTCGGTTGGGCGTGACATAGAAATTTCATCAGAATGTGTTTATTGTGTTGGTTGTGCGCAGGGTTAGCGCCACAGCGCTCACCAGGGAGCGCCGCGGCACTGCCCTTGTGGCGTCGCAGCGCTAGAGCTGCGGCCCTGTTAGTGTCACGACGCTAGTTCCTAGAACCTAGGCACTTGTCCATGATTTTTAAACCACTATTTTAGGTCCATATCTTCCATTTTTGGGGAAATTTTCACACTTCATATATAGATTGGTTCGTGGTTCGATGTCATGGTTTAGTCTGTTGATTAAACGGTCAAGTGATTTAGAACATCATAAGTCGATTGTTATTTCGATGGTGAGCACGACTATTACGTCTAAGTTATGGAAATTAAATGCATGAAAATTTGTGTTAGTATGTGCAACAGTGGTCCCAAGCGAGATCCAACGAATCCCTCAATGCTATGTAAGTATGTTCGACGTGCAAAAGAAAATATTTTATGTTTTTTAGGTATGCTAATGTCTTGTGACCAATTATGAACGAGTTTGGAAGTCGGTGAACGTGGTCGGGGACCTCTCCACCCCGGTAAAGCATGACCGGGTTTAGATCAGGATTGGAAAGCGGTAAAGCATGACCAGAGACCAATCCACCCGGTAAACCATGATCGAGGATCTCATGTATGAGGTAGTTGACATCCCTGCCAGCCCAGTACTGTGGTTTAGTTTGATCAGGTGTATTTATGTATGGGTCACTTGCTTTGAAACATATCTTTACGCAAAATGATGATGTTATGTACGTACAAATATGTATGATGCAAGTCTGTTTATGAAAATTTTTACGATATGATGGCACGTCTATGTTTATGTAAGTACGTTCAAGTTTAACTACGTATGTACTACTTTAAAATGCACGTGGTTTTATTATGTATTACTTGTTATTCCCAGTTTATACATGTTTAGTCTTTAGACTCATTAGACTTGATCGATGCATGTGAGGACGAGTTTGAGGAGACGAGGGGTGGGGACCAATGAGCAGGCTCGGACTGCGCGGAGGCTAAACCCGAGGACCGCCTACGTTTTTAAGACTTTATGCATGTTTCAAATTCTATGATTTTCATGATATCGTTTACGATGTTTGAACGATTACTTTTTGCAAAATTTGTTTGTAAATGTTTTTATTTCAAATATTTTTAGACGAGCAGAATATTTTATCGCAATTTGAAAGAATATTATTTATTTAGGAAATTTTTTATTTTTTCTCAAATTTTAAGTAGTTCAAAATACGGTACGTTACACATTCAATCAAGTAAAAACTCATCAGATCTCTTCACAAAGACACTTCCTACGACAATATTCAGAAATCATTTATATAACATTGGATGCACAATCTGCGAAATTTGTGAAAAATCGTTCGTGTTAACATGAGGAGGAGTTTACGTGACTATATTCTTTTTTCCTTGCTATGGTTTTCATCACAATGGGTTTTTCTTAGTAAAATTTTTAACGAGACAGTATAAAGACACGTAATAAAGACAATCATTGTATCATGATCATCTTCACAAGGGGGATTGTGAAAAATAAAGAGTTGAAATTATTCAATGTTGAAAATAAGAGTTGTAAATATTGAAAATTAGTGTGTGATTATGTATGTAATGATGTATTTATTTTTGGATTATTTCCAAAGAAATTCTATAAATAGGCCTCTCAATTTGTGAATAAGAACATAATTGATTAGAAAAATTTTATAAAGTGTGCAGTTTAATATATTTTGTGAGTTTGAGATTCTTACTTTTTGACCTTAAATTTTTTAATTTTAACAATTTCCATTTTGACCTCTTATATATCTTCCCCTATTTTTCAAAATGTAATTTTCGTTTTACCTCGTAGGGTGTAGGGTTTTTACTTGTTATTCCGCTGCGTCAAATCACCTAATCCGAAAATATTTCATGTACTTTTTGTTTCACAGTTTAGAATGTTAAACAAATCAAGCCAACAAATTTGAATTCAAGGCACATATTTTTTGACAAATAATTAACACATGTTTTGGGTTGGTAAATAATAGTGGTTGGATTATATAAGTACTGATGTTTTATTTTTTGTTTTTTCCCCTAAACTTCACCTGCAAATACCCATCCATTCTTCATTTCAAAATCACACCAAAACACAAAATTCTCTCATCTACAATAATAAGTGTAGAAATGAGATAAATGATTTAGTGTGAGATTTCTTAAGGAGTGTTTATCCTTGGAAGGAATCGGATTAGGGGAGAGAAAGTGAATGTTCAAATCAGAGTGTTCTGAGTGAAATATTTTGTATTCTCAATTCTCTTGTCTTCTTTGTTATTAATAAAGAAGTGATCTCCTTGAGAGGTTTAGAATGGACATAGCCCAATCTTGGGGTGAACCACTATAAATATTGGTTTCCATCTTATTTATTTTTGATATTATTTATGATGTTACACTGCGATGTTACCTCCTTTATTTCTTTGATATCCCAACAACTGATATCAGAGCGAGGTTCTCAAAGACTATAGGAAGTCTTCGTATGCTCTTTGGTTACAGCTTAGTCTGAACTTCCACATCAGAAAAAGATTTCTAGACAGTATTAGGGAAGTGGTTCATTTGTGTTCAAGCTTTGATGATTAATTTGTTGTTAGCAGTCACAAAAGATGGAGGTACGCACAAGCAAGATGATTAGCCTTAATGGCTCTAATTATCAACTTTAGAAAAATAAGATGAAAGATTTTCTATTCGTCACAAAGAAGCACCTACCGGTGTTCAATGAGTCTAAACCAGATGATAAATCATATGTCGAATGAAACTTCGAGCACGAGAAAATATGTGGGTACATCTGACAATTTGTCGATGACGTGTATAATCACATCTATAACGAGACACATGCTCGTACGCTTTGGATGAAGTTGGAGACACTACATGCCTCCAAAAGTGGCAACAACAAATTGTTCAATAGTTGAGAAATCTTGTCCAGGTTCGATACAAAGAAGGAACTCTGGTCGCATATCATTTGAATGAGATTCAAGGATTCGTGGAGCAGTTATCAAGTATGAGAAAAAAAAATTTAATGAAGAGGTGATAACTCTGATTATGCTAGCTTCATTACCAGAGTCTTGGGAGACTCTGTAGGTATCACTCACGAACATAGCACCAGAAGGAGTCGTGAGTATGAACTTAATCAAGAGTGGCATCTTGAACGAAGAGATGAGGCGGAGATATCGAAGAGCCTCTACCTCACAGTCAGATTTTTTGGCTGTTGATTCAAGGGGAAGAAGCAAGATCAAGAAAAACACAAATCAGAAGCCAAGAAGAAACAAGTCATCAGGGAGATATGCCAACATAAAGTGTTATCACTGTGGAGAAAATAGACATATTAAAAAATACTGTCAGCAACCGAAAACAAACATGAAACCGACAATGAGCAAACAAACATCATTGAAAAATTCAATGTTGTTCACGAGCTAGAGCAAGAGTCCGTAAATTTGGCAACTCAAGTAACTAGTTGGGTGATCGATAGTAGAGCAACAGTCCACCTCAAATCTCGAAGAGAATGCTTTACATCCTAGATACAAGGGGACTTTGGTGTGGTGAAGATGGTGAATAACGACTTATTAAAGTCGTGGGAAATAGAGATGTGAGCTTGACTACCGTGGATGGCTCTACATTGATCCTGAAAGATGCCATACATGTGCCAGATATGTGCCTGAGTATGATATCGGTCGAAAGACTCTATGAAGAAGGTTTCTGCACAACTTTTTGAAATGGGGTATTTAAGATTTCAAGAGGATCACTTGTGGTGGAAAAGGGATTAAAGATATCAAAGATGTATGTAGTTCAGTAAAATTATTATGAATATGTGAACTACGCAAGGGAAGAAAACTCAACAGATTTGTGCCATCGACTTCTTGACCACATAAGTGAAAAGAGGCCTTGTGAGAAAGCAAGTTATGCCCGGTATAAAGCAGGTTCATATGAAACAATGCACAAACTGCTTAACCGGAAAACAAAATAGGATATCATTCAAAAGTTCACCTCCTAGCTGAACCGATAAAATTCTAGATCTAGTGCACTCAGATCTATGTGGTTCGATGCCATTGTCTCTTGGAGGAGAGAGATACTAGGTAACTTTTATCGATGATCATTCTCTGAAAATTTGGATGTGGATACTCAAAACCAAGGACCAAGATGCGAAAACATTCAACAATTTTCTAAACTTGGTTGAACGACAAACATGCATAAAACTCAAATGTATTCGAACAGATAAAATAGGAGAATACATTGGAACCTTCTAAGAGATATCAAAAAAGAACGGAATCAGACATCAAACGATACCACCAAAGACACCACAACTCAACGGATTAGCTGAGAGAATGAATAGAACTTTGGCTGAAAGAGTCAGAAGCAAGCTCTCACATGCAAAGCTGACTAAGGAATTTTGGGGTGAGGTTGTGGTTGCTGCTGCATATATATTGAATGGCTCACCTTGTATTCCTCTCAATTATGATGCCTCGGAGCAGGCGTGGTAAGGCAAAGAAGTTTTCTATAATAATTTGCAGGTATTTGGTTGTGTTTCTTATGTTCATTACAAAAAGATGAAAGAGAGAAGTTTAATGTCAAAATAAGAAGATTCATATTTATAAGCTATGGAGAGGATCAACTTGGTTACAAGTTTTACAATACATATCTTAGAAAGCCTATAAGAAGTCGGTGATATCGTATTTCAGGAGAATGAATTTTTGGAATTGTGGGAAAGAAGAATTCTGAATCTGAACAAGATCTGGAATTGTGGATTTCAATGGTAAATGCACAACTAGTTGAAGATGAATAATTGCAAAGCGACCATGAGGATGATGATGAGATCCATGTTCATAGTGAAACACCAGCAGAAAGTTCTCGTGGTACCATGACCACACGTTCTGGAAGAGAAGTGCGACCTTCAACCAGATATTACTCAAATGAATATATCCTGCTAACTGACGATGGAGAACTAGAGAGCTTCGAGGAAGCTATTACAAGTGAACACAAGAATAAGTAGATGGAGGCCATGCAAAATGAAATGCAATCCTTGCATGAAAATGATGCATTTGAGCTAGTGAAGCCATCGAAAGGTAAGAAATCTTTGAAGAATAAGTTGGTGTTCAAGTTGAAGCACAAAGAACACAGTAGCCAACCAAGATTCAAAGTTAGAATTACCTGTGGTGAAGATGACATCCATTTGGATTGCGCCAAGCTTGATATGGAGATGCAACAAATGGATGTCAAGACTGCATTCTTTCATGGAGATTTTGATGCAGAAATCTACATGGAGCAACCAAAGGGGTTTGCCGAGAAGGGGGAAAGATGACTTCTTTTAAGATCAGTTTGATGGGTCATAGTGTTTAGAAGGGGGATGATTGAATAAACACTTAAATTTTTTTGACTCTTTTCGAAATAATGAATCAGTTTTGTGATAAACCGAATTCAAGAATCTTGTTTGTCAATATCAGTCAGTTAACTGATTAAGTACGGAAATGAACTAACTGATATATTGAATATTTAAAGAATAATTGAAACAATGAACATGAAGATTTTATGGATGTCGGAGACTTCAATCGCTCATATATCACGTTTTTTATCTCAAGGATATGTTTTCACTAAAAGATTTTGATTGATTATAGAAATTTTAATAACCCACTTCAATTTGGACTTAAACACTGCCAAACTGAAACTATTAGTTTCTTACAACTTATCAGTACACAACTGGTTTTCTTTCGTAGCACAACTAATCCAAGAAGATCAAATATATCAATATAATGCGCTAGTAATTTTGCTCAAAAGATAGCCTGAATGCTATGAATATATATAATAAATGTGAGATTTTCTGTATGAATATCGCAACTGATCGTGTATAACTGAATATTTCAAATGTTCTCAAATCCGTAAATCAACAACTTCTTCCTCACTGAACTTCTCAGCTATTTATATACTTTGCTTCCAACGGCAACATTGAATGCATTAATTAATATTTATCCATTGATTTGTATTTTCTGAATGTGTCAACATTCTTCTGACAATAGTATGATGTTGCAGTCTGCTAATGCGGTGCTTATTTTGTCAGTTGCAGTCTGATGCATATGATTTTTCGGTTGATAGCTGAACTAAATGTTGACGAGTCAAAGTGATCAGCAGTTCGACTATTTGACTGTACAGTTGAACTGACTAAATGACTGATCAGTTGAACTGACTATAAAACTGATCTGTTAAATTGATTTAGGACGTCTTGTTCAGTTCTAACTAATATTTCAGTTGACTTTGCAGATTCATTTTTACTTTGTTCAGTTCGATTGCATCTGATTGTTTAACTCATTAATCTTCAATTCGGATAAATTCAGTTTAGATAGCTTTAGTTCAAGTTACTTCAGTTGAGCTTATCAGTTCTGCAAACTTCGATACTCTATTTGTCAAACTCCGAAACCTTTAATTTTAACAATTTCCCTCATTTAGGTGTTTGACAAAACTTAGATTCTGATAACTGATAAAACGATTGTAGATAAAATAATATTCAATAGAAATACATCTTCGTACATGATAAGAGTAAGGATAGACTGAACTGCTAAACTATCTAACTGGTTGGACTTTACATCATTTATTAGCTTTCTTCTCAGTTGGTCCTTGATCAGTTGCATGTTCAGTTATTTTCTTCGAAGTACCACCTTGACTTTGACTCAGCTGTAGTTGTTACTTTTCCCCTTTTTTGTCCACACCTGCCGTGTGAGAAAGATGAGGAAATTCTGCGCTGACTTGGGATATGGCATCAAGCATTTGCGTTCGCATTATGTCCATCCTCTTGGATAGGCTTGTATGCACAAAGTCAATTATGTTGATGAGAATATCTGGGTTTGGAACAACGCTGGTACATTGATTCTGTGTTTCTTCAGTTTGTCAACAACAAAGAACAGATCAATAATGTCCTTGGTGATCTTCTTCAAATCCTTCATGGCGTGTTTCTTGAAGGAATCAAATCTCAGCGTATGCATGAGTTGAGTAGATTTAACTTCCGAAACTGTTGATATCAAATTGTGCAAACCTGGCTGAATATTTTTGATGATAATATCTGTAGCAATTGGTACGTCAGGAGACAAGGCTTCAGATATTGCTGGTGCTTTGCCTTTGTCCTTCTCACTGAAGGTAACCGTTGCTAAAGCTTGTGTGAAGGGGCCTAAAACTCCTTTCTTGAAAATTTGCGGAAAATTAAAAATTTTCCTTTTTAAAAGAACTTAAATGGCCTCATTCATAAAATCACTGGGGAATCAAGTTCAATGTTTAAAATAATAGCAGCGGAAGAAAATAAAGTTTTGCCAACAATAACAATTTAAAAATTATCCAACGACTGATAAAAATTGTTTGCGGAATAAAATAACAACTGCTGCACTGAGGTCCTCGGGTGCCACTACTGCCGACCCAAGCTGGCTCACTGGTCCCCGCCCTCGGCCCTGGCCTCATCAGTACCTACAACAATCAAGTCTAGTGAGCCTAAAGACTCAGCATGCATATATCACAGGTAACGAGAAAAATCTGAATTTAAAATATGCATGAGTTAACATATCCTGTCCTGAGGCATACTGAAAATAATCTGTACTAAGCAATTATAATATGTGCATAATTGAACTGGAAATCACTGTAAAAATATTTGCTCCTTGGAGCCTGTACTGAAATATCTGGTAAAATTTTCTGTTGAGATTATGTTTTACGCCTGTGGCCACTGCACTAAGCTGAACTGATCGGTAACTGGCTACCGGGGAGGCTGAAACTGAACTGAGCTGGCCGGTCACTGGTGACCGGGTGGTACCATACTGAACTGATCGGTCACTGGCGACCGTATAAAATAACACTCCCACATAGTGAATGAACCACAAGCCATATCGCATAAATCTCAAAAATAATCATTTTCTATTTAATGCACGTAAAATAATTAACTGGCTTAATGAAAATTCCTGTAATTTTACCAACTGGATTGGATTGGATCGTTCCCAGGCTCGCTGCAACCTAACTGTGCCATGAAAAATATGCAATAGCTTAAACTTGATCAACTATGCAATTTACGTTCAAAAGATGCGACTATGACGCCTAATGACTTCGCATTTAATCATGACTCCGAGCCAACTTGAACCGACACTGAACCGACGTATATTCATGATTAAAATACGCTGAAAAATCATAAAATAATGCTCCTAAAATGATAGGGTCGAAATCTAGGTGAAATGGAGGCCAAAACACGAAACGCTCTTTCGAGAGTCAATTTGGCACATTGCACTGTAAATTCTCGTACGACCTCGAAAATGATCCGAATGACGAACGGTCAAAAACATGACCTTCCCAACTCAATGAGGCACTGTCCAGTCCAAGGCCATGGGCAAAAATCCAACCAAGAACTCAAACGAGCCTTCTAAACGACACAACAACTTGCTGTAATTTCCAGCAGCTGCGCAACTACAAGACTTGCGTTGGTTTCGAGACTATCGGCCATTAGGGGCATGAACCACCAACCAGAGACTCTTACCAACATCCCAAGGAATGATTTGAACCATGGCTAAGGGCTTTAGGCCAGCCACAATCCGCATCACACCATAACTCAACCGAAACTCCAACCGAGAACCAACGTGCATGCGTGTGTAGTGTTTATGCTATGATCGATGTCTCGTGTCATTCCAATGGCCATTTGATTGACCATGGCACGATCTAGACATCTAGGAGCATGATATGAACCGTGGCTAAGGGCCATAGGCCAACCAAGATCCATACCAAGCAACAAAAGAACGAACCAAAAGCTGAACAAATGAAGAAGCCGAATGGGGAAAGGGGCTGTTTTGATGGTTTGATTAAAAATCGAGGGGCCATGGACCAAGCCACCAAAAGGGCAACTTAGTCACGTCTTAGACATGCTAGGGAAGTGATCCAACCATGGCTATAGGCCCTTGGGGCAGCCAAGATCAGATCCTTCCTCCATGACAACAAACTGAATTTTTCGAACAACATTTCTGCACCTATGGGGACTTGCTGTCATTCTGAATTTCCAGCAAGCATGGGGCTGGTTTGAATGGACCAAAATGGTCCTAATGCATCCTAATACATGTATACAAGCCGCCTTGGGAGCCTGGAGTCGATCCAATACCTGAAACTCACAAACCAAAAGAAATCGTGAAGCTTGCCAAGGAATTCGAAAATTCTGCATGTGTGGTTTCAAAATGTTTTGACATGGATCTCGATTTTTACTTGAATAAACATGATCATGTACTGAAAAATAAATGATAATATGACTTGATTGAGGTTTGAAAGAAATCTAGACATGCCTGGTTTCGTTTTGAAAGAAAACGAACGAAACAACGACGACGCGGCACAGAGGAGATGGAGCGCTTCTTGTCTACCTTTCTTCCTCTCGATTTTTCTCCCTTTCTCCCTAGCTATTATTCACGTTTTTTTCTACTGAAAATGGGTCTGATTTCGGTGGGGAGGGAGTGTGATGGAGTGGTTATGAGGGGTGAGGAGGGTGGTGCAAGATATAAGGATCATATCAAGACCAAGTCTTCATGCATTTGAATTGGTCAAAGTTGATGAGTTGGAAAATGAATCTTCTAGCACTAAGGGTGGCCGAAAAATGCATAATAAAATAAAGGGGAATGTTGATTATCTAGTCAACTAATAATCCTTGAAAGCCTTACTAATCCTTTAAATAATTTAGTGAGCTAACCCCTTAATTAAATAACTTAAATGAGTTCATTTCTTAATCACCTCAAATAATTAAATTTAATCCTCAAACCTCCCTTCCTAACTTAAATGAACTTACTTACTAGCTAAATTAACTTCTGGAAATATTTCTCGAATCTTAAATTCTATCTCAAAACTCCAACTCCGGTCCGGCCTCACTGAAAATACTGAAATGCTAAAAATCAATCTACTGAACTGAAATAATGAAATAATTAACTTCAAACAAATGCATTTAAAATAATCATGCAATGAAGTCAATTAAATTTAAAAATCTAGAATTATGCATGGCTTATATGTCTACTGATTTACGGGTTCTACAATCCTTCCCCCCTTAAATAAATTTCGTCCTCGAAATTAGAACTCACCGAATAACTCAGGGTATCGACTTCTCATCCCCGGCTCAGACTCCCACGTAGCTTCCTCCTCTGAATGGTTGAGCCATTTGACTTTGACTCGCTTAACCAACTTGTTCCGAAGTTTCTTCTCCTGTCTGTCTAGGATCTGCACGGGTCTCTCCTCGTAAGATAAGTTCGGAGTAAGCTGCAACGGCTCGAAATTCAGCACATGCGAAGGATTTGCCATATACTTCCTCAGCATGGAGACGTGAAAGACATTGTGTACTCCGGCCAGATTCGGCGGAAGAGCCACACGATACGCTAGCGTCCCAACTCTGTCAAGGATCTCAAACGGTCCAATGAATCTCGGACTGAGCTTCCCTTTCTTGCCAAATCTCATGACACCCTTCATAGGTGCCACTTTCACGAAGACATGATCGCCCACTACAAACTCTAAGTCTCTCCTCCGCTGATCGGCATAACTCTTCTGTCGGCTCTGAGCAGTCCTCATCCTATCACGGATCTTGACTACTACATCTGCTGCCTGCTGAACAATCTCTGGACCCAACTCTGCTCTCTCTCCTACTTCATCCCAATGAACAGGAGATCTACACTTGCGGCCATACAGTGCTTCATACGGAGCCATACCTATAGACGACTGGAAACTGTTGTTATAGGTGAACTCTACCAATGGTAAGTTCGACTCCCAACTCCCAGAGAAATCAATGACGCAAGCGCGAAGAAGATCCTCCAAAATCTGAATAACTCGCTCTGACTGCCCATCCGTCTGCGGATGGAAAGCTGTGCTAAACAGCAACTTCGTACCCAAAGTCGAATACAAGCTCTTCCAAAACGAAGAAGTGAATCTGGGATCTCTGTCGGATACGATAGAAACTGGAATACCATGGAGTCGGACTATCTCTCGGATATACAGCTCTGCATACTGAACCATGGTGAAAGTCGTCTTAATAGGCAAGAAGTGCGCTGATTTGGTAAGACGATCTACAATCACCCAGATGGCATTCGATCCTCTGGCTGACCTCGGCAATCCGGTCACAAAGTCCATGGTAATGTTCTCCCACTTCCACTCGGGAATAGGAAGAGGCTTGAGCAAACCTGCTGGTCTCTGATGCTCGGCCTTCACTAACTGGCAAGTCAGGCACTCGGATACAAAACGCCTGATGTCCTTCTTCATCCCTGGCCACCAATACAATAGCTGCAGATCTTTGTACATCTTCGTACTCCCAGGGTGAATGGAGTACGGGGACGTATGGGCCTCTGATAAGATGTCTGCTCGGATAGAATCACTGCTGGGAACCCATATCCTATCTCGGTATCTCACAATACCGTCGCTGACTGTATACAAAACACTGCCCTTGGCTTCATCTCTCTTCTTCCACTGTGCCAACTGCTCATCTGCGGTCTGACCACTGCGAATACGGTCCAAAAGGGAAGACTGAATGGTCAAGGTAGATAGACGAGGAACTCTACCTCGAGGGTAAGTCTCAAGATCAAACTTCTGCATCTCAATCTGAAGAGGTTTCTGAATCGTCAAATGAGCCATCACTGCGACTTTCCTGCTCAAAGCATCCGCAATTACATTAGCTTTGCCCGGGTGGTAGCTAATGTCACAATCGTAGTCTTTCACAAGCTCCAACCAACGCCTCTGACGCATGTTCAGCTCCTTCTGCGTAAAGAAATACATGAGGCTCTTATGGTCGGTAAAGATCTGGCACTTCTCTCCATACAGATAGTGCCTCCAAATCTTCAAAGCGAAAACTACGGCCGCTAACTCCAGATCATGGGTAGGGTAATTCTTCTCATGAATTTTCAGCTGTCGAGAAGCATACGCTATCACTCTCCCATGCTGCATCAAAACTGCACCTAAACCAAGCTTCGAAGCATCGGTATAAAGGACAAACTCACCAGATCCTGACGGTACAGCCAAAACGGGTGCTGAGATAAGAGCTTGCTTCAAAGTATCGAAGCTCTTCTGACACTCCTTGCTCCACACAAACTTTACATTTTTCTTGGTCAGTGCTGTGAGTGGAACGGCAATGGATGAGAATCCCTGAATGAACTTCCTGTAATATCCTGCTAGCCCAAGAAAACTGCGGATCTCTGATGCATTCTGAGGCACAACCCAATCTCTGACTGCTGCAACTTTCGTCGGGTCTACCTCAATGCGACTGCTAGAAACAATGTGGCCCAAGAACGCCACCTTCTCTAACCAGAATTCGCACTTACTGAACTTTGCGAATAATTTGTGCTTCTGCAATGTCTGCAACACTGTGGTCAGATGCCTGCTGTGCTCCTCTCGATTCTTGGAGTAGACGAGAATGTCATCTATGAACACTATCACAAACTGGTCGAGGTACGGCTGAAATACGCGATTCATTAGATCCATGAAGATCGCTGGCGCATTTGTCAGACCGAACGACATCACTAGGAACTCGTAGTGACCATAACGAGTCCTGAAAGCTGTCTTCGAAACATCAGCACCTCTCACCCTCAACTGGTGATAACCAGAACGCAGATCTATCTTGGAGAAAATCGAAGCTCCCTGCAACTGGTCAAACAGATCCTCAATCCTCGGCAGTGGGTATTTATTCTTCACTGTAACCCTGTTCAACTCCCGGTAGTCAATGCAAAGCCTCATCGAGCCATCCTTCTTTTTCACAAATAAGACTGGCGCGCCCCATGGAGAAAAGCTCGGGCGAATGAACTCCTTGTCGAGAAGTTCCTGGATCTGCTTCTTAAGCTCTGCCATCTCTGTCGGTGCTAGTCGGTACGGCGCTTTGGATATCGGAGCCGTACCTGGCATAAGCTCAATGGAAAACTCCACCTCTCTCTCTGGTGGCATACCGGAGACGTCTTCGGGAAAAACGTCTAAGAAATCTCTAACTATCGGAACATCTGAGGCTGACTGGTTGGGTTCCTCGGGGACAGATAAAAAGGTGGCTAGAAATGCCCGACACCCTCTATGCATGAGTTTCCTAGCCTGAACATAAGGAATAATGCGCGGTAAAGGAAAGTACCTGTCCGGCTCAAATACGAACTGCTCCATTCCAGGCGGTCGGACAAGAACGGATCTCCGCTGGAAGTCTATCAATACTCTGTTCCTCAATAGCCAGTCCATCCCTAGGATGATGTCAAATTCCGGCATCGGTAGCACAATCAGATCCGCATAAACAAGATTACCGTGCAACTCAAGGTCTATATCTCGGATAACATTGGTAGCTGCCATCTCCTCGCCTGACGGCAATACTACTGAAAAGGCTGTATCTAGCCCAATGGTCTGGATCTTGAGAAAGTTTGCAAAGACCTCCAAAATAAACGAGTGAGTGGCCCCTGAATCTATCAAGGCCTTGGTAGCGGAACCAGATATAAAAATTCTCCCTGAAAGAGCGGAGCTCTAAGTTGAATCCCACTACCAGATCTAAACTTATAGACATGCAAAGGTCTAGGTTCCTCTAGCTTAATTTCCCCGAAATAAATATGAGTAGAGCATGCAATCCTATAACAGTTCTAAGTTCAAAAATCTAAATCCCGATTCCCAAAACGCTGAAATTCAAATAATAACTTAAAGTTTAAAGGTACCTGTCAACAACATAGTCTCCGGGTTTGTTTCCGCGGCATGGAGAGCAAAAACCCTGCCTTGGGTAGGCAGATTCCTCTGAGGACACTGCAGCAACATGTGGTCTGGACTGCCACACTTAAAACACTTTCCTGAGCCAGCCATACATGCTCCAGGATGGCGACGTGAGAACCTGGGACAAACTGGGTGCTCCTGAGTCCTCGGGGCTGGGCGTCCCCGCTGCTGCTGCTGCTGCTGCTAGCCTCGGTTCCTGGGCGGTCCATGAAAAGGCCTCTTATTCTGCTGCTGATGCTGATGAGGAGGAGGGCGGTGCGGTGCCTGGACTGGGCGCTTGCCCTGGCGATCCCTCTCGATATCCCGCAGATACTGCTCTGCGGCTAAGGCCTTGGAGACGGCAATCTCATAAGTAGCAGGGTCAGATACCCTAACATCCCGGCGCAAGATCGGCCGTAAGCCCACCAGGAAGTGCATCAGCTTGGCTCTGGCATCATTCGCTATCAGGGGCACAAAGTGACAGCCCCTCTCGAACTTACGGATAAACTCCGTAACCGACATATCCCCCTGTCTCAGACTCATGAACTCGGTGGTCAGCCTTGTGCGAACCTCCTCAGCAAAATACTTGGAGTAGAAAACCTCCATAAAGCGGGTCCAAGAAAGTGTAGCCAATGTCAGGGCTACCGAAGCTCCTTCCCACCATAAGCGGGCGTCTCCAGTGAACAAGTAGGTGGCACATCGGACTCGGTCTGCGTCCCCCAGCTCCATAAAATCGAAGATAGCCTCGAGGGATTTGATCCATCCCTCGGCAACCATGGGGTCAGATGCCCCAAAGAATTCCTTCAGGCGCATCTTCATGAATCGCTCATACACAGCCTCGGGCCCTGTCGGCCTGGCTGCGGCTGCGGCTACGGCATTGCCCCCCGCAAACTGTGCGAAGAACTGTGCCATCCCAGCTAACATCTGGGCACTCATGTCCGGTGGTGGCGGTGGAGGAGGTGGTAGGTCTCCCTCCGGTCTACGTTCCTCCCTGTCCTCTCGGCGAGGCTCCTCCTCTCTGTTGCGCTCTAAAATGCATCTAGGGGACATACTGTTCCAACATAACCCATACGTAACTAACATGCATAATTCCATACTTTATCTTAAATGAACACTGAAGTACTGAAAATCTGGAAGCATGCTGACAAAATAATTCATGCTTTAACTGAAATGCTGAACAAAATGCTGAACTGAAAAACTTACAGACCGAAGACGTGGCTTCGTGAGCTTCTCGCGATCAGTAGTAGTGAAACCCTCTACAGAACCACCGCTCTGATACCAACTGTGAAGGGGCCTAAAACTCCTTTCTTGAAAATTTGCGGAAAATTAAAAATTTTCCTTTTTAAAAGAACTTAAATGGCCTCATTCATAAAATCACCGGGGAATCAAGTTCAATGTTTAAAATAATAGCAGCGGAAGAAAATAAATTTTTGCCAACAATAACAATTTAAAAATTATCCAACGACTGATAAAAATTGTTTGCGGAATAAAATAACAACTGCTGCACTGAGGTCCTCGGGTGCCACTACTGCCGACCCAAGCTGGCTCACTGGTCCCCGCCCTCGGCCCTGGCCTCATCAGTACCTACATCAATCAAGTCTAGTGAGCCTAAAGACTCAGCATGCATATATCACAGGTAACGAGAAAAATCTGAATTTAAAATATGCATGAGTTAACATATCCTGTCCTGAGGCATACTGAAAATAATCTGTACTAAGCAATTATAATACGTGCATAATTGAACTGGAAATCACTGTAAAAATATTTGCTCCTTGGAGCCTGTACTGAAATATCTGGTAAAATTTTCTGTTGAGATTATGTTTTACGCCTGTGGCCACTGCACTAAGCTGAACTGATCGGTAACTGGCTACCGGGGAGGCTGAAACTGAACTGAGCTGGCCGGTCACTGGTGATCGGGTGGTACCATACCGAACTGATCGGTCACTGGCGACCGTATAAAATAACACTCCCACATAGTGAATGAACTACAAGCCATATCGCATAAATCTCAAAAATAATCATTTTCTATTTAATGCACGTAAAATAATTAACTGGCTTAATGAAAATTCCTGTAATTTTACCAACTGGATTGGATTGGATCGTTCCCAGGCTCGCTGCAACCTAACTGTGCCATGAAAAATATGCAATAGCTTAAACTTGACCAACTATGCAATTTACGTTCAAAAGATGCGACTATGACGCCTAATGACTTCGCATTTAATCATGACTCCGAGCCAACTTGAACCGACACTGAACCGACGTATAGTCATGATTAAAATACGCTGAAAAATCATAAAATAATGCTCCTAAAATGATAGGGTCGAAATCTAGGTGAAATGGAGGCCAAAACACGAAACGCTCTTTCGAGAGTCAATTTGGCACATTGCACTGTAAATTCTTGTACGACCTCGAAAATGATCCGAATGACAAACGGTCAAAAACATGACCTTCCCAACTCAATGAGGCACTGTCCAGTCCAAGGCCATGGGCAAAAATCCAACCAAGAACTCAACCGAGCCTTCTAAACGACACAACAACTTGCTGTAATTTCCAGCAGCTGCGCAACTACAAGACTTGCGTTGGTTTCGAGACTATCGGCCATTAGGGGCATGAACCACCAACCAGAGACTCTTACCAACATCCCAAGGAATGATTTGAACCATGGCTAAGGGCTTTAGGCCAGCCACAATCCGCATCACACCATAACTCAACCGAAACTCCAACCGAGAACCAACGTGCATGCGTGTGTAGTGTTTATGCTATGATCGATGTCTTGTGTCATTCCAATGGCCATTTGATTGACCATGGCACGATCTAGACATCTAGGAGCATGATATGAACCGTGGCTAAGGGCCATAGGCCAACCAAGATCCATACCAAGCAACAAAAGAACGAACCAAAAGCTGAACAAATGAAGAAGCCGAATGGGGAAAGGGGCTGTTTTGATTAAAAATCGAGGGGCCATGGACCAAGCCACCAAAAGGGCAACTTAGTCACGTCTTAGACATGCTAGGGAAGTGATCCAACCATGGCTATAGGCACTTGGGGCAGCCAAGATCAGATCCTTCCTCCATGACAACAAACTGAATTTTTCGAACAACATTTCTGCACCTATGGGGACTTGCTGTCATTCTGAATTTCCAGCAAGCATGGGGCTGGTTTGAATGGACCAACATGGTCCTAATGCATCCTACTACATGTATACAAGCCGCCTTGGGAGCCTGGAGTCGATCCAATACCTGAAACTCACAAACCAAAAGAAATCGTGAAGCTTGCCAAGGAATTCGAAAATTCTGCATGTGTGGTTTCAAAATGTTTTGACATGGATCTCGATTTTTACTTGAATAAACATGATCATGTACTGAAAAATAAATGATAATATGACTTGATTGAGGTTTGAAAGAAATCTAGACATGCCTGGTTTTGTTTTGAAAGAAAACGAACGAAACAACGACGACGCGGCACGGAGGAGATGGAGCGCTTCTTGTCTACCTTTCTTCCTCTCGATTTTTCTCCCTTTCTCCCTAGCTATTATTCACGTTTTTTCTACTGAAAATGGGTCTGATTTCGGTGGGGAGGGAGTGTGATGGAGTGGTTATGAGGGGTGAGGAGGGTGGTGCAAGATATAAGGATCATATCAAGACCAAGTCTTCATGCATTTGAATTGGTCAAAGTTGATGAGTTGGAAAATGAATCTTCTAGCACTAAGGGTGGCCGAAAAATGCATAATAAAATAAAGGGGAATGTTGATTATCTAGTCAACTAATAATCCTTGAAAGCCTTACTAATCCTTTAAATAATTTAGTGAGCTAACCCCTTAATTAAATAACTTAAATGAGTTCATTTCTTAATCACCTCAAATAATTAAATTTAATCCTCAAACCTCCCTTCCTAACTTAAATGAACTTACTTGCTAGCTAAATTAACTTCTGGAAATATTTCTCGAATCTTAAATTCTATCTCAAAACTCCAACTCCGGTCCGGCCTCACTGAAAATACTGAAATGCTAAAAATCAATCTACTGAACTGAAATAATGAAATAATTAACTTCAAACAAATGCATTTAAAATAATCATGCAATGAAGTCAATTAAATTTAAAAATCTAGAATTATGCATGGCTTATACGTCTACTGATTTACGGGTTCTACAGCTTGTGATCCAGTCTCAGTAAGCAGTTCCAATTCAACAATGAAATCTTCAACTGTATCATCTTGTAAGTCAGGAACTGAAGTGCAGTGTTGAGGAGCAGTTGAGCTGGACGGCGCATAAGTTGGCGTTTTGCATATCAAGTGCTGGTTCTGAATGCAACTGTGCCGCATCAGATCGTTGTTTAGTCATGAAAACTGACTGAACTTCATATTCGATAGTTTTCAACATAGCTTCCAAGGCCATTTGTTCTGATGAACTAGGGCTTGCATCTTCCTCAGCTGGTTGAGCAGATTCAAAATTCAGTTGGATGTTAGTGGCAACTGATCTGAAAACTTCATAAACGTTGGCCAATGGCAACTCAGCGTCTGTGTTTAGAGGTCTTCCTAGATGGTGAAGATCTCTGCAGTGCAGAAAAAGTGGATGGTTGAATCATCTCATGAAACATTATCAACTACTTGCTCAGAACTTTGTTCAGCAGTTTGCTCCTTAACTAATTCAATCTGAGCTTCAGTTGGCTGAACCTGCTCAGCTGATGGTGGACTGTTGGTCTCAACTGGTATATACAACTGTTGATCCATCTCCCAATGTTTGATCTTCATTTGCAGAGTAATAAGATCGGAGTCCAATTGCTGAAAAACCGCTCTGTCAGCATAGGCAGTTGGACCAGTTGGATTGTAATACAGCTTCAGTTCTGCATTCACTTCAGTTATCCTCTTCAGCCTCATTAAATCAAAGAAGTAATCTCTTTGTTCCAAATCCTGTGTGATGGTGATAGCTTTGACTATCTTCAGAACCAT
Source organism: Primulina tabacum (assembly GCF_025594145.1). Taxonomy (NCBI): domain Eukaryota; kingdom Viridiplantae; phylum Streptophyta; class Magnoliopsida; order Lamiales; family Gesneriaceae; genus Primulina; species Primulina tabacum. The sequence goes on along the minus strand of NC_134556.1, from coordinate 10,528,651 downwards.
AGTTTTCAAGGCAATATATTTCTTAAGAACTGATTTCTTCTTCAGGTGTTTGGCGAAGACCATAGTTCTGAATTTGACCCATTCATTGAAATTTTCTAACTTTGATTCATCAAACTCATTTATGTCACTCCAGATGAGATCAATGTGAGTTTGAATAGAGTTGGTTGGCCTGCACTCTTCAAACAACTTGCCCTTGCCTTTTGGATCAGTCAGAGCATGAGAAATTGTCAGCCCTGAAGCAGTTGCATCCACATGCTCGTGAATCACCACGCCCTTGGGTCGTGCACAGAGACCAATAAGCATCAATTTTTCACCAGATTCGGTGAAAATCTTTGGAGGGTGATCAATTGACTTCTTCAGTTGAGGTACTTCAACTGATTTTGCAACTGGTACTGACCGAATTGGTTCATCAGCTATGGGTGCCTCAGCTCTAGTAGACATCAGTTTGACAACTGAAATGGCTACTGAAACAGCTGGTTTGGTCTTCTGAAACCTGGGTTTCTTCAAGATTTTCGGAGATGGTGTTTTCTCCGAATCACTTTCAATGACAACCAGTTTCTTTTTGGTTGTCAGTTGGCGAGCCTTAACATTGGCTTATGCAAGCTTCACAGACTTCGGAGCTGCCATCATTCCGATTTCTGTCTTGATTTTCAAAAATTTAGCTGGTGAGATGTTCAGCTTCGTTCTGACTGGTTGGACATTCTTTAAGTTGAACACCTTGAATTTGGACATCTTTTCTGCAGAATCATTGATGAGACCAAAGCTCTTCAACAAGTAGCTGAGCTGCAGTGCAAACCCATTCGACTGCTTGGAAGATCAAACCATGTTCTTCATAATTGTGAAAATGATTGATTACCAGTTCAATATTGTGCCCTTCATGATAGCGGTCAAGAATTGAGGCTTATCCAAAGTAATGGCAGCAAAGGAACCTGCCTTAGTGAGAACGTCCTTGGCAACAATGTCAGCTAGAAATTGGATTTCTGGATTTAGTTCCTTCTTTGGGACATATACCTTGATCTTCTTCCCATCAGCAGATAGCAGAGTTTGCATTTCTTCAATATCAGCTACTGTTACTTCAGAAAAATGAGACAAACCTTCAGCTGGAAATTGGAAAATATTGCTGAAGAATTTTTCATCGATAGTCAGTGTCGGTTGTTGACAGTCATGGAGATCTTTCCATCATCAGAAACTGAGCTGTTTGCATAAATTTCTTGAATTTCCTTTGGGTAAATGACTTGAGTTGTCATTCCTAAGAACTTCTTTAGACCCGCAGCTTCTATTCTTAGAAATACGCTGCGAATAGGTTTATCTGACACAGATAGGATGGAGTCAAAATCAATTGCCATAGCATTAAGAATGAATGCTGGGATTTGGCTTGCCATTTACGTAGATTTTTCTGCGGAAAAAAATTATATGAGTTATGAGTGCTTGAGAATTTAGAACTTGAATGAAATGAACTGAAGACAAACGACACGAATATATATGTTTGTGACTTTTCAAATTTTGACACGTGGCAGTTCAAGATTAATTCGAATAAATGACATTTATTTCACATGTAAAAATAGAAAGTAAATCGATTGAACTACTTATAACCTAATTCCAATAATATTCAATGAATGATATAATTAGTGAAGTAACCTTAAAAGTCACAAAATTTAATATGGAATCTTAATTGAATCGATAATTAGTTAACGTATATGATAAGAAGAGTTTGATCGAGAAATGACTGATCAGTTGAAAACTGAATCAGTTCAGTTTTGGACTGACTGATAACTGTCTTATCAGTTAACTAACTGTATTCAATGTTCCCCCTAAATTGAGCATTAAGATAAATCTATAAGCCCTAAAATATTTCTAAAGTAAGAAAACTTAGTCTCGGGTAATGGCTTTGTGAATATATCTGTTGCTTGTTATTCAGTTGAAATGTATTCCAGTGTGATGTCTTCCTTGAGATTATGATCTCTGATGAAATGATGTCTGACATCAATATTCTTTGTCTTGACGTGAAGAACTGGATTATATGTAATCGCAATTGTGCTAGTGTTGTGACAAAAGATTGGAGAATCCTCTGCGATGACACCATAATCTCTCAGTTGTTGCTGAATCCAGAGCAGTTGAGCGCAACAGCTAGATATTCTGCTTCAGTTGTGGAAATTGCAATGGATGTTTGCTTTTTACTGAACAAGGAAATCAGTATGTCTTCCAGAAACTAACATGATCCACTAGTACTTTTTCGATCAAGTTTACATCCTGCATAATCTGCATCTGAATAGCCAACTAGATTGAAAGATGAGTCTTTAGCATACCATAAGCGCACATTTTGTGTGGCTTTAAGATAATTCAATATACATTTTGCAGCTGAAAAATACAATTATTTATGATTTGTTTGAAATCTAGCACACATACAGACAACAAACACAATATCAGGATGACTAGCAGTTAGGTAAAGCAAAGAACCTATTAAATCTCTGTAGAGTGTCATCTCGACTGATCCCATTCATCTTTATCTAAATTAATTGATGAACTAATGGGAGTATTTGCAGCTGAAATGTTTCCATGTCAAACTTCTTAAGCAGTTCCTTAGTATATTTGGTTTGACTGATAAATGTACCAGTTTTCATTTTCTTCACTTGCAGACCAAGAAAGAATGTCAGTTCACCCATCGTACTTGTCTCGAATTTATCCTGCATAAACTTAGCAAATTTCAACATAATTTGGGGTTAGTTGACCCAAAAATAATGTCATCAACATAAATTTGTTCGAGTAAAATATGATCTTTCTTTGAAAATTTGAACATTGTTTTATCAACTATTCCAACAGTAAAATCATGATCAGTTAAGAATTTTGATAACGTCTCATACCAAGCTTGGGAGCTTGTTTGAGGCCATATAAAGCTTTATTGAGATAATAAACATGATCAAGAAGTGAATGATTTATAAAACCTGGTGGTTGTTCAACATAATCTTCTTCCCATAACTGACCATTCAGAAATGTGCTTTTGACATACATCTGGTAAACTTTGAAGTTCTTGTAGGAGGCGTAGGCTAGGAATATTCTTATTGCTTCTAGTCAAGCAACTGGTGCAAAAGTTTCATCATAATCGATTCCTTCCTCTTTTCTGTACCCTTGTTCAACCAACCTAGATTTGTTGCGCACAACTGAACCATCTTCATTCAGTTTGTTTCTGTAAACCCATTTTGTACCTATAATTGATTTTTAAAGTTGTCTTGGAACTAAAGTCAATATTTTCTTATGAGTAAACTTATTTAGCTCTTCTTACATAGAATTTATCCAGTTTGGATCAGTTAGAGATTCATCAATTTTCTTGGTTCAAATTGAGAAACAAATGCGGAGTGTACAAATAAATTAAACATTTGATTTTTAGTTCTTACCGGATCAAATGGATTACCTATCACCAAATCTTGTGGATATGATTTACTCCATCTGTAGTTGGAGTTGGTTGGTTCAGTTTGCATAACTATTTCACTTTGTAACTGAACATTTCCTTCAGCATCACTTGCAACAGGTTCAGTTAGTATTTGAATATCACCGTGTTGTTCCACAAACTGATTGTTAGGAACAGTTTCCTGTTCAACTGTTTGATCCACCACTTCAGGTTCTTGTGTTTGAAGGATGTTTCGACTGATGTGAATTTCTTCTTCACTATCATCCTCGAAGTTGATTTATGTTGAGTGATCAATCAGCTCAACTGGATCAGTTGGCTTATCAGTTAGAGCAGATTCATCAAATACAATATGCATTGATTCTTCTACATTTAAAGTACGTTTATTGAAAACTCTGTAAGCCTTGTTGAATGATGAATACCCCAGAAAAATTCCTTCATCTGATTTAGGATCAAATGCTGTTAAATGAGTTTTGCAATTGTTATGAATAAAGCATCTGCAACCAAATATTTTGAAGTAAAACACCACATTTTTCTTTCCATGCCAGATCTCATATAGTGTTTACAAATGATTTTTATCAATCATTGATCTGTTCCGAGTATAACATGTAGTGTTTACTGCTTCTGCCCAAAATCTTTGAGAGTACCAGAATCAACAAGAATTGTTCTAGCTGTTTCTTTAAGAGTTCGATTCCTTCTTTTAGCTACAACATTTTGTTGATGTGTTCTTGCCGCTGAGAACTCATGCTTGATTCCAAAATTTTTTAAAAATAGAGAGAGATGTTGATTGACAAATTCAGTCCCTCGATTAGACCTTATTATGTCAGTTCCAACTGATTTTTCATTGAAAAGTCTTTTGAAAATTTTAATCAATTGTGCAAGAGTTTGGTCTTTTGATTTGAGAAAAATAACCCAATTAAATCTTGAAAAATCATCGACAATCACTAGGGTGTATTTCATTCTCCCTAAACTCATGAATGGTATAGGGCCAAACAGATTATATGCATCAGTTCTAAGCATCTGGAAGAAGATTTACTTCCCCTGTTTTTAAAAGAAGATATTACTTGTTTACCAAACTGACATGCTGAACATATTTATCTTTTTTAAAATACAATCTTAGGCAGACCAGTTACAAGATCATGACTATTCAGATGAGCAAAGGATTTGAAATTCAAGTGGTTCAACCTTTTATGCCATAACCAGTTCTTGGATGAATTAGAAGCTACAAAACAAACTGGCTCATTAGTTTAATCAATCCAACTTACTTTGTAGGTATTACCACATCGATTTCCTATCATGATGATATTATCAGTTAAGTTCTTTACTGTGCAAGTGTGCTTGTTGAACTGAACTGAAAATTTTTATCACACAACTGACTGATGCTAATCAGATTATATTTTAAATTATCAGCGAGTAGAACATCATCAATAATAATGTTACCATGGATAATCTTACCCTTACCCACGCTTCTACATTTTGATTCATCTCCAAAACTGATTCTTGGACCAGAATATTTGACCAGTTGGGATAACGAATCAGCATCCCCTTTCATGTGTCTTCAGCATCCACTGTCAAGGTACTAGATTGAATCTTTAGTTTATGTACATGTCACATGCAGTCACATCCAATGAATAATTTTGGTCCCCAAATTTATTTGGTTCCTAAACTGATTAGTCCTTTAGGAAACTAGATTAGACCAGTCTAACTGAATTTCCAGTTGATGTATTCCAGATAGTTTTTCCCGGATTTTGTGCCTAACATGTTGTGTGCAGATGAAACAATATGAGTATTAGCCATTTTCACTTGGTTGTTAATTCGATATCATTTCTGAACGGGCTTGCTGTTATAATGATTGAAATAGCCATTTCTAGAGTTCTGGTTTTCATTGCTGAACCGTTTAGGTGACCAGCTTCAGGATTTATTTGAACTCACATAGATATATCTGATTCCATACTTCTTAGCCATGTTCTTATTGTCAATCATTTGTTCAACCGGTTTACTTTGCTCTGATTGTTCATTTATCATAACTGATTTTACAAAGCGAATATATTTCCCTTTGCACATGTTCAGTTCCAGCTTGGTACCACTGGTTGAAGATTCATCTTGGCTGTTAAAGCCTAAATCAGTTTTGTTAGTAACTGATTTTTGTAAATCTTGCATTTCAGTCAATGTGATTGATGAAGTATTCCAAGCTTGAATCAGATCAATTTGTCTTGAATTTTCAAGTTTCAGCTGCTGAATCACATATTGGTTCTCACTCATTCCAGCTTTTAGCTCAGCAATCTCCCTTTTTAGACTTAACAGTTCAACTGATTCATCAGTTTCAATTTTATTGTCTTGTGGATCAGTTTTCTTTGCTTTGGCATTCTCAAATGAGAGATCAAGTTTGTGATACTCATTGACCATGTCGTGTAATGTGGAAATAAGTTCTTTCCGTGTAAAGTCAGTTGAACTGAAACCAAATACATGCTCACTGTTTGATTCAAGTTCTGTATCATCAGCCATTAGGCACTTTACTTCTTCTTCATCGCTAGAGCTGCTCAAGCTCTAAGATTTCGATTCATCACTATCAGTTTCTGCCAACTTGAACTTGCTTTCTTCATGTAATAGAACTTCATGCTTCTTTTTGAATGATCTCTTATCATCCTTAGCTCTTCTTCTTTGTTCAAATGATTTCTTTTCTTTTTCAGTTGAGCGCCGATTGTCCTTCTTTGGCTTATGACAATCGGCAATAAATTGTCCAGTCTTGCCACAGTTGTAGCAAACATTTGGTTCTTCTTTGGAGATATTCTTATGGGAGTGTCTTTGGAAGGATCCCTGGTTCTTTCTCATAAATCTTCCAAATTTCTTGGCGAACAATGACATGGAATCATTACTCAGCTGTTCTACAGATTTTTCAGCTGAACCAGTTGGTTCAAGTTTTAAGGCACTGAGAGCAGTTGTAACCGTTGAAGTTGATGGTTATCCTTCTCTCATATATAGTTCAAAATCGTAAGCTTTAAGATCAGAAAATAAATCATGCAGTTCTACTTTGTTCAGGTATTTGGATTCTCGCATTGCTATTGTCTTAACGTCCCATTCTGTGGGAAGACCACTAACAACTTTCAAAGAAATTTTCTTATTTGTATACACTTTCCCTAGTGCATTCAATTCATTGATAATACTGCTCACTCGTTCATCAAACTCATTCATTGATTCTCCAGTCTTCATCTTGATATTATCAAACTTTTGTACTGAAACTGAGAGTTTTTTTCCTTTGTTTTCTCGTTTCCCTCCCACAAACGAATCAGTTTTTCTCAAATTTCTTTGGCTATTTCACACATCTTGATTTTGCTGAATGTAATTGTGTCCAATGTTTTGTACAGAATATCTTTCGCTACATTGTCCAAATTTTCTTTCTTCTTATCATCAGTTTTCCATCCTTCTCGTGGTTTTTCAATGCGGTGAGGTTCTCTATCAGTTATAGCAATAGCAATGTTAGCTTTCATGATCTTCATAGGTCTGTCAGTTATGAAGTACCACATATCATCATCTTTTGCAGTTAAATGAGCGGGCATTCTGATTTTTCTGTCATCAAATTCCTCTCTTGAGAACATAAGGAATTTTTTGAATGAAGACATGATGAACAGGTGTATAGATCGAATATATCAGAAAGTATTCAGAGAAAAGATTTAAGCTACTCTGATACCACTTGTTAGGATCGGTTTGATAGGTCAAAGTGTTTAGAGGGTTGAATAAACACTTAAAGATTTTTTACTCTTTTTGAAATAATGAATCAGTTTTGTTATAAACTGAATTCAAGAATCTTGTTTGTTAATATCAGTCATTTAACTGATTAGATTGCGGAAATGAACTAACTAATAGATTGAATACTTAAAGAATAACTGAAACAATGAACACGAAGATTTTATGAATTTTCAGAGACTTCAATCGCTCATATGTCACCCCTTCTATTACAAGTATATTTTTTCACTAAAAAGACTTTGATTGATTACAGAAACTATAATAACCCACTTCAATTTGGACTTAAACCCTGTCAAACTAAATTTCTTACTTTCTTACAACTTATTAGTACACAACCGATTTTCTTTCTTAGCACAACTGATCTAAGAAGATCAAATATATCAATATAATGCGCAAGTAATTTTGCTTAAAAGATAACCTCAATGCTATGAATATATTTATGAAATGTGAGCTTTTCTGTATGAATGTCGGAACTGATCTTGTATAACTGAATCTTTCAAATGTTCTCAAATCCGTAAATCAACAACTTCTTTCTAACTGAATTTCTCAGCTATTTATAGGTTTTGTTTCCAACGGTAAAATTGAATGCATTAATGAATACTTATCCATTGATTTGTCTTTTCTGAATGTGTCAACATTCTTTTGACAATAGTATGATATTTCAGTATGCTAATGCGGCGGTCCTTCTGTTAGTTGCAGTCTGCTGCATATGATTTGTTGGTTGATAGATTAACTAACTGATGACGTGTCAAACTGATCAGAAGTTAGACTATTTGATTGATCAGTTGAACTGACTAAATACTGATAAGTTGGACTGACTAAATGACTGGTCAATTGAACTGGCTATAGAACTTATCTGTAAAATTGATTTAGGACGTCCTGTTCAGTTGACTTTGCATATTTAGTTTTACTTTGTTCAGTTCGATTACATCCGGTTGTTTAACTTATTAATCTTCAGTTTAGATAGCTTCAGTTCAAGTTACTTGAGTTGAGCTTATCAGTTCTGCAAACTTCAAAACTCTATTTGTCAAACTCCGAAACCTTTAATTCTAACAACCTCGTGTGCAGATTTTTTGAGTTAAGCGTGCATGAGTGAGAGTAGTACTAGGATGGGTGACATCCTGGGATGTTCTCATACATCAAGATGCTGACGTTGCGTCGCTTGATCTAGTTGGCTAAGTGGGTCATAAAAGATTGACACCAGATCTTAACAGGTAGTACTGTGTCTGCCGGTGACAGGGCCGACGATAGGAAAATGCTAAGACTGATCTCTAAGAGATATTAGACAACATCAGCAGATAGACACGCACATCTCCGGACTCATGAACCTAACAGCCCGACCCATTAGCACCCAAGTAGGTGCACTCTGTGTTGCCACAAGTATAAGAAAATAATGTTGCGCATTGGCTAACAGCTATAGCTTTTGACCTAGTGACAAGGACTGATTTTGATGAAAGAGTCAGCAGCATAGTGAATGAACTGAATGTACTTGGAAGAGTTATTGGGTTTTATGGGAGTGTTATTGGGTTTGATGAGATTATTTTATTGATTAATGGATCTAAAATCATTTTAATTCATTTAATTTTAATTAAGAACCCATTAGCACTTGATATTATATTTTAAACTCCATAATTAAACCCTAAACCTAATCTATACTTGTTGGCATCCCCCTACCCATTTCAGCAGCAGAATCATGTTAGTTCAACAACTTTTCTCTTGGTTTCCTCTAGTTTTTCATAGAACTTCTTCCCCATCTCTCCAGTTCACGTTCTACATGAGTATCTCCAAGTTTTCGAGCGTAAATATGCAAAGGCACGCCCTATACCACCTTTTTCTCATCAATCACATAATGATAAGTATTTTGAATGCTTTGTGCATGATAGTACATAGTTATATTATTTTTCATTGAATTTACATTATTATTATCCGAAAATATGCACATTTCATGCCATGTTGCTCACGGTTCTTGATATGGTTGAAGGGATACCGAATATTTGAGGTCTAGCAAACATTTTACAGCAGGTTTTGAAGGTTTTTAAGGGTGATACCAAGTCTAGATTGAAAGGATTAAGGGGAAATGGTGATCTCTTGGTTCTAGGGTTCGAATGCGTGGACCGGGTGAAAGGGAGTGTGCAGCCATGCATGGATTGTTCCAGGCACTGGTTCAGGCCATGTGGGGTCTGTGTCAGGGCTGGGAATGGTCCATGGTCAGCTGGTAGATGGGCTAATCTTGGATCGAAGCTTGGTGAAAAGTTAGGTCAAGTTTTGGGCGATTTCGAGTGATCCCGATCAGAAAGGCTGTAGGCGTGGGTTAGGTTGGTTCAGTCAGGTGCAAGTGGGTCTGTTCATGGTCATAGAATGGTTAGCCAAGGTTTGGAAGCATCGGTTTTGGGTCTAAGGTCAATTATTTGAAGGATATGTGCACTAGGGTTTGGTGGGTGTAAGTGCAGAATTTTTCCAGCAGCTGTATAGTAATTTTTGAGGGTCTTAGGTGGTCTGAAATAAGGGGTTTAATAACTGGTCATGTAGGTTTAGGTCATGGTTTAAGTTGGGAAAATTTTGGTTGAGTTTCGGGTTGATTCGTGTTAAAACCGGGACCTCGGTTCAAGTTTTAAAATGAAATATAGAAATTAATGTATGGGCTTGAGTTACGTCTTGGAAATGGATATAAATATGTTTTGAGGTGTTTTAAAGAGTTTGGTTGGCTTTGGGTCGAAATTTTGAAGTCCAGAGATAAAACGGTCAATTAGGGTTTCCAGGGGAAAAATGATCATTTTACACCCGGGTCATGTTAGCGGTCCTGGCAGCGCCCTGAACACTGAAATTTCATGTTTAAAATGTATATGAGATCATGAATATGAATTTATATGTAAATAATAAAAATATGTTGCATACTTGATTTTAAGGAAAATTTACGTATATGCATGATTTTTATAAATAATGAATATGATGATACGTTTTGAAGAATGAGAGTTGGTTGTGACTAATACAGACATGAACATGTAAGGCCAAGGCTCAGTGGACGGGTAAAACTGTCGCTGATGTCCCCGTCTCCGGGTACCACGGTTATACGTAGATGGATCCATTGACTAGAGCTGATACGAAAAATGATCTGTGTTGGAACTTTTCATGTTTTCAATCTTGATTTTGATGATAACATGTAACGCCCCAGATTTGACGACTGTCATAACTGTATCAAGACGAGTCTTTCCAGCGTGCTTATGTCCTCACTCACACGCACCCTAGGAAACTTCCCAGAGGATCACCCATCCCAAAATTGCCCCAAGTCAAGCACGCTTAACTTTGGAGTTCTTATGTGATGAGCTACCGAAAAGAAGATGCACTTTCGTGATATGAGTAGTACCAATCAAATCTTTTAAGCCCTCTTCAACTGTACAGTCCATTACATTGAACAGTCTCGGAATCCCTCTCATTCCCGTGTGGGTCGGTTCATTCATGTTCCCTCCACCTAGAAGCCTGCCTGGAGCCGCTCATTGTCCGTGCAACTGATGGCACCGGCGTTCACCCCCCGTCCTCCTCGGCCCCGGGCCTCACATGCCCACCAGCTTCTGCTTGGTTCGTCCCTGAACCATACCATAATAAGAGAGGTCGGCTCTGATACCAATTGTAACGCCCCAGATTTGACGACTGTCCTCACTGTATCAAGACGAGTCTTTCCAGCGTGCTTATGTCCTCACTCACATGCACCCTAGGAAACTTCCCAGAGGGTCACCCATCCCAAAATTGCCCCAAGTCAAGCACGCTTAACTTTGGAGTTCTTATGTGATGAGCTACCGAAAAAAAGATGCACCTTCGTGATATGAGTAGTACCAATCAAATCTTTTAAGCCCTCTTCAACTGTACAGTCCATTACATTGAACAGGCTCGGAATCCCTCTCATTCCCGTGTGGGTCGGTTCATTCATGTTCCCTCCACCTAGAAGCCTGCCAGGAGCCGCTCATTGTTCGTGCAACTGATGGCACCGGCGTTCACCCCCCGCCCTCCTCGGCCCCGGGCCTCACATGCCCACCAGCTTCCGCTTGGTTCGTCCCCGAACCACACCGTACTAAGAGAGGTCGGCTCTGATACCAATTGTAACGCCCCAGATTTGACGACTGTCCTCACTGTATCAAGACGAGTCTTTCCAGCGTGTTTATGTCCTCACTCACACGCACCCTAGGAAACTTTCCAGAGGGTCACCCATCCCAAAATTGCCCCAAGTCAAGCACGCTTAACTTTGGAGTTCTTATGTGATGAGCTATCGAAAAGAAGATGCACCTTCGTGATATGAGTAGTACAAATCAAATCTTTTAAGCCCTCTTCAACTGTACAATCTATTACCTTGAACAGTCTCAGAATCTCTCTCATTCCCGTGTGGGTCGGTTCATTCATGTTCTCCTCCACCTAGAAGCCTGCCAGGAGCCGCTCATTGTCCTTGCAACTGATGGCACCGGCGTTCACCCCCCGCCCTCTTCGGCCCCGGGCCTCACATAACAAAACTTGTTAATTTCTGTTACTAATAATCTACCTTAGTGTGCAGCAGCTAGGATCACTCACGGGCTATTCACATCGCAAGCTGAAGACCTAACTGATCGCACAAACTGAATCAGTCTAACTATTATGTCAATTGAGCAGTCCAGCTGATAGGTGGTTCAGCAGGAGAACCTCAGAAGCATGGCCAGCCGAAGAAGTGTTCAACTGATGAAGAAGCCCAGCTGATCAGTTCAACTGAACAAGAGTGAAAATCAGTTCAACTGACGAGTAAACTGATTTCACCAGCCCAGCTGAAGATCAGTTCAGCTGACCAGTTCGAAGCATCAGTCAGAATCTTTTAGTTATAGATGAAGACAAACTCTTTCAGAGGATTCCAGCTGTACGTGAAGGTACAAAGCCATTGTCCAGTCAAAGAACAATAATCGACGTTGCATCAGAGCATTAAAGACAAAACGTTTCGGAAGGGTAGTCGAAAAGTCAAGACAAAAATTCTAAGAAACGAATTCAAGATGCAACGGATACAATAAATGAGTCTCACGTACGTTCAGTTTTTCCGCCTATATAAAGAGAAGATCAGTGAAGACTCAAATAGAAGGGAAGTAGTTGAAGCAGAAGAAAAAGAACGAAATACACAAAAAGCTTCAACACAAACAAGAGAGAAAAGAAAGGGCACACACATTGCACATCAGCTTTCAGAAGCAATCAGCCCAAAGGGACACTTTAACGTGTTATCTGCTTAGTTTAGAAGCTTATTTCCCTCAGTGTGTGAGAACATACTTGTTCAGTTCTCACACACAAACACTCTCAACCACTCAAATACAGTCTTGCACAAAGACGTTAAACTTGTGTATGTGATCTTTGACACATAGAAGTTAAAGAAGTGTTGGCTGGAAGGTGCTGCCTTCAGTCGTAGCTAGGAGTTCAGTTTAGGCAGTAGTTTAAGTCCTAGCTGAGTGGGTTTGTACAAAGTCTTGTATAAATCAAAATCTTCTAGTGGATCCTACCCGAGGCGGTAGAAGGGGTGATGTAGGAGCATTTGAAGTCTCCAAACATCCATAAACATATCTTGTGTATTTAACTGATGAAATGCTGTTTTCAAACTGTTTGGATCAGTTAGAGTATCCGTCCGTTCAGTTGTCACCACAACTGAACTGATGAATGCAAAAACTAATCTACCCTTTTTCAGTTATTCAGTTTACATGAGATAAAATATTTTCTAATATAACAGTCTTCTTCACGAAGAACTACTTCGAGTTTCGTCCGCTTGGTTTTAAACCAAACTCGTTTTAATTCATCGGTGTTAATATTCTTATAACACGAGCTATTGCAGCTCGTTAGAGAATATTGAAACGTCCACTCGTTTTAAAAGTGCAGAAATATATATATTTTTTAATCTCGCCATTACAAAATAACATTTAAAATAATTGTCTTTATTTGACAATAAAAAACTCACAGTTTAAAATGACCAACATCAAACAAAAACGTAAAGGAGTAAAAATCGTAATATCCTCAACGTATATAAAATGTTCGTCTCCTCTCAAATCTCATAAAACACAATGTGGAAAGCATGTGGTCCTCGCACTGGGTCTGCCTACTCAGAATTCAGCACCTCTAATCTCCTCATCATTAAGCTCACCTGCATCACACACGCCTAGTGAGTCTAAGGACTCAACACACCTGTACCAGGAATAAAAAGTACATATACATTGCACAAAGCAGTGAAAAATATCATACTCAACATATATTTCATGAACTTAAAAGCATAACGTAAACGTGTTGAGTAAAATCATATCGTGTCAAAGCATGTCATCATATTCGTAAACGTGTCGTGTTAAATCATATCGTATTATAGCATGTCATCATATACGTATATATTTCCTTTTTAAATGAATTCAATTCATTAGTTGTGACTTTCGTATCAGCTCTATCGATGGATCCATCTATAAAACCGTGGTACCCGGGCGGCATAGGACATCAGCGACAGCATTACCCGCCCACTGAGCCCCGGCCTCAACTCATCATATCTCATGTCATCGTATACATATACATCGTCAATCACAACCAATTCCCATCCTTCAAAAATATCACCATTTTTATCACTTAATAAAACATGCATATAAGTAATTTTTCCTTTAAACCATGCATGCACCGTATTTATCATAGTTTCATAAAAATCATAAACGTTATGCATGAACATTTAAAATATCATAAATCTGTGCTCAGGACGCTGCCAGGACCAAAATCTCACCATGGGTACAAAATGACCATTTTGCCCCTGGAAACCCAAAAATTGTCGTTTCGCCCCTGGACCTCTAAAATTGACCCGAAGCTTACCAAACTCTTTAAAATATTCCAAAACATTTTTAAAAGCATTCGTAGACGTAAACTCGTGCCCAAAAACCAACTTAATCATTTCGCTTTAAAACGTGGACCGGGGTCCCGGTTTTAACCCGAATCGAATCGAAACTCAACCAAATTTTTCCCAAACTTAACCCATAATTACTAACCTCATTTACAGCTTATAAACTTTGAGATCTAACCCCCAAGCTCCTCGGCTAAACACCATCATGGCTGTACAATTTCAGCATTCCCCCCTTGTACAATTATATTCCAACATATAGCTCCAACCCATAATTGCTTCGATCCACATTCAACCATCACGTGTCCAGACATTAAGGCTCCCCATTAATACAGTAATGCACTACCTAAACCAAGCTTAACCCCTGAAAACTGCTGCTAACTTCCCCAACCACACTACTCGATCTCCTAACCCATCGCCCATACACGTTCGTGTCCCTAGCCCAAAACCAAGCAAACCATCTCCTGGCCTACCTCTCCTAGACCACCCTAGGACTCTACTGGACCCAAAGGAACCACAGCTACACCCTCGTGCAAGAAGCACAGCTCGCCCGATCGCCGATCATCTCAATCACACCATGCGACAAAACCTTCTACCCGCAGCTCGATCGACTTCTTGGCTCATTCCAGTAGGTCTTGAACCTCTCCAGGCCTTGACTCAGACCCTCAGGAGTTGAGTCCATGGCTCAGATCAGTCATCGAGTTGCTGGTTCAGCCCTTGCACTTAATCTACCCCAAAACCGAGCTCTCCCCTAGCCAACACTCCTCTCGGATGCCATTAAAATCACCACCAATCCTCCTAACAGCCTCATAACTCCAACTTACCACCAAGAACAGCCCCTTATCATCAACTACTGGCAGCCCTTCGCACAGATCAAAGAAAACGTGAGCAACACAACACAAAAAAATAATAACGTAGTGCAAAACCGAATGATCTCTCATGTTCTTGGATAGACCGAAAGATTTCAAGCACACATGCATACACAGCAGTAATATCAACGTATGTGATGCAAAGATGAAAGTACAATGCGTGCCTTATGATGTTTGGAGGGCAAGAATGATGAAAGGAACCCGGATGAAGTTTTCTTTGCAAGAACCAGAGGGAAGCTGATACGTTCAGCTGTTAGGGTGATGAAACCGAGAGACTTTTGAATGGAAAAGGGTGAGTGTCGGCTGTGGGGGTTACGGGAGGTTAAGGGGTGATTAGGTTTAAATGATATAATAATTAAAATGGTTAATGGGCTTTCATCTTGAAAATTAAAGGTTTAAAAAGAATGTTTAAGCCCGATGGGCTTAAAAGTTGGCTCCTTAAATTAAACACACTCCCGAAAAATATTTCGTGTTGGAAAGATTTTGAAAATAATGGTCGAACCATTAAAAAGTCCTTCGATTTGATAAAATTAGCGTACCGATAAAAAATTAAAATCATGCGGGTAAAAATACCCAAAAATTCTCATTTTTGAAAAATACACTAAAACAACGCTTTAAATTAATTTATAAAATAAATCGTGTAATTAAAATAATTTTCGTGAAAATTCTCCGAGCTGCGATCCTCGTTCGAGCGTGAAATGCATCTAGAAACCCTAATGCATGAACTTTTAAAATTTGATGAATTAAATCCTATCATGCATGAATTATGCATAAAATACCTAAAAATAATTAAACACATGATAAAAATAAAATCCTAGATTGCATGCAGTCAAGTTACTTGAATTAAATTCCTGGACCTTACAAATATAGTGTTCGAAATGCCTTCCAAGGCACTAGCACACTCGATCCTTCAATCTGAATTCAAATAAAGAAAATGAACACGTATATGTTGATAAGATGAGACATGTTTTGGACACGTTATGCTTGAGACTTTATGTTTAACCTCATGCTTTTAAGATCATGAAATGTATTTTAATTACAGTACTTTTGACTGTTGCATGTTACGTATATGTACTTGCTATCACGGTTCAGCTGTGTTGAGTCTTTAGACTAAGTAGGTGTGATTGATGCAGGTGAGCATGATGATGTGGAGACTGAAGGCGCTGAAGACTGAGTAGGCGGAGTTGGGTGTGGGCACGTTAACCAGAGGACCTTGCATTTTTCCGCATATTATGATCATGAGTCATGTGTGTAAACAATATTTTAAAGTTTTTGCATCTCTTTATACGTTAATGATTTTGACAGAAGCTGAGTTCTTTTAAAACAGTAGACTAGGAGATTGATTTCATTTTAAGATTTAATTAACATCAATTATTTTTTTATTCAGTGGTTGAGAGACTTTTTAAAATGCATGATTGACTTCTTTTATTTCATGCATGTGCTTGAGTATTTCCGAAAAGAGCTTTAAAAAAAATATTGCAGTAGAATTTTAAGAAGTAGACGTTTCGAGAAGTATATTGAGAAAGTACTTCAGAGGTTCAACATGGACAAAGCCAAAGCGATTGGATGTCCTCTTACCAAGCTCTTCAAGTTGAACTCAAAGTAGAGTCCTATTACGGAGGATGAGGAAGAAGAAATGAAAATTGTTTCATATGCTTTAGCTGTTGGAAGTCTAATGTATGTCATGGTATGTACTTGGTCATATTTAACTCATTTTGTAGGAATAGTGAGCATATTCCTTTCAAAATCAGGAAAGAAACATTGGAATACAGTAAAATTGATATTCAGATATCTACGAGGAACCTCTAAATATAGATTGAGTTTTGGAGGATCCAGACTTGAGCTTATAGGTTACACAGATACAAATATGGCAGGAGATGTTGACTCCAGAAAATCCACATCGCGAAATCTGATTGCATTTGCAGGGAGAGCTGTGTTATGGGAGTCAAAGGTACAAAAGTGTGTATCATTGTCAACCACTAAAGCGGAGTTCATTGCAGCAACTGAGGCATGCAAGGAGCTGTCATAGATGAAAGAGTTTTTGGAGGAATTAAGTTTTGTACGAGATCAGTACAAGTTGTTCACTGACAGTCAGAGTGCAATTCATCTTGGAAAGTTTTAAGAACGTGATGAGCTGCAATAGCTCGTGTTCTAAAAATGTATACACCGATGAATTATATCGAGTTTGTTTAGAAACCAAGCAGAAAATACTCGAAGTAATCCTTTGTTAAGAAAGCTGATCAGTTAGAGCTTTTAATCTAGTGTAACTGATTAACTAAAGATAAGGGAGATCAGTTCTAGCATGTATCAGTTCAGTTATGGTGAGAACTGAACTGATAGCTACTCGAACTGGTCAAATCAGTTTAAAGCATGGGGTTAACAGTTAAAGTAACAAAGATATGTTTATAGATGTTCGGAAACTTCAACTGCTCCTACGTCACCCCTTCTATCACCTCGGATAGGATCCACTAGAAGACTTTGATGTATACAACTACTTGTACAAACCCACTCAGCTTAGGACATACACACTGCATAACTGAAATCCTAGTTTAGACTAAAGGTAGCACCTTCCAGCCAACACTTCTTTTACGTCTATGTGAGAAAGACTACAGATACATGTTTTACGTCATTGTGCAAGTCGGAATTTGAGTGGTGGTGTGTGTGTGTGTGAGAACTAATCTCTGAAAACTACCCGAAAGTGTTCTCACACACTGAGGGAAATATGTTTATAAGATTAAGCTGATAACAGGTTGAAGTATTCCCTCTGGACTGATTGCTTCTTCAAAGCTGATACGCGATATGCGTGCCCTCTCTGTATTTTATCTCTTCATTTGTCAACTCTCATCATTACTCATCATCGTTTTCACTGAGCTTCGGCTTCTACTTATAGGAGTTTGGCTGAACGTACAGTGATACTCAATGAATGAACCTGTTGCAGTTTGAATTTGTTCTCCCAAATAGATAACTGAAACATTTGGCTTTAAGCGCTGCTGCAACATCTCTTATTGTACCTTGATAGTACAATAACTTTTGTACCTTTCTGAACAGCTGGATTAAGCTTGTCGTATCTGAAAACTGGTTCGCTCCTAAGTAATGTTTTGAACTGGTCAGTTGAACTGGTCTTGGACTGGTGAGGTAAAATCAGTTGACTCGTCAGCTGAACTGATTTCACTGATTCAGTTGAACTGGTCAGTTGAGCTCTTCATCAGTTGAACACTTCATCAGCTGGTCGGGCTTCTGAAGGTTTTTTGCTGAACCAACCATCAACTGGACAATCAGTTGAAGTGCTCTTGATACTTCAGTTGTATTGGTTCAGTTCGGTAAATTAGTTGGCACCTTCAGTTTACGTCTCGATAGCTTCAGTTTAAGCTTGGTACTTGATCAATTTGAAGCCTGATCAGTTTCAGTTTCTGCACACTTAGGTAAACTCATTAGAAATAAACAAACAAGTTTTGTTAACATCAAAATCAAGACTGCGAACATAAAATGTTCCAACAATCTCCCCCCTTTTGATGATCACAAAACTTGAACAGTTAAAGCAATTTAAAATAAATTTAAAACAGTTAATAATTCTCCCCCTTTGTGAGAATCAAAAACACTTAAAAACATTAAGGAGAATAAAAGAACTTTCAGTTCGAGGGATAGTAGAAAGAAAAGTTCCCCCTCAACAACCGAATAAAACAATTTGAAAAAAATTTGTCAGTTCGAGGGATAGCAAATTTAAAATCAGTTTTAAAGAATAGCTCCCCCTCGAGAACTGAATCAAAAACTCCCCCTCAAAAATATAATCGTTGCACGATTTTAAAAAGAATTTTAAGCAATAAACATTCAAGCAGTTAAGACAACATATAAACTGGAAAAATCAGTTCAATTACATGAAAACTAACTGGATACATATGATGTTAATTTAATCCATTACACGTCCTTTGTATTAATATAAATCACACCATCTTATGTAAGGGAATTGCTACTATATTTAGCAAATATCAAATAACATCAAGTATCAGCCAGTTTATATAAATAGAACTGAGTGTACCAAAAATTGGTCGCCTAGAATGCTTGGAATGCTGCATCGATTTTGAGTTTCTTTTGCCATAAGAACAACTAATTGCCTTGGACTTTATCTCTGTCTGGCTAACTGGTCTACCTGATGCAAACTGGACTCAAATGATGCTGAACCGCAATGATCAACTACTAGGATCTGATATGGCAATGAAGCGGCGACACTTATGATGATTAAGCTCCACTTAACTCATCAGTTTCAGCTGGTAGTTGGGTTTCGTCTGTTGATTAGTTGAACTAGTAAGCTAGAAACTGAAATCTTGTCCGCTGATCGGTTTAGCTATACTGTTGTCAGTTGAACTCAAAAATCCTGCAAACAACTAAACAACAAAATAGCACAACAAACATATAAAATAATATCAGAGGGTTTTGAAGACCATTTTAAAAACATTTTAAAACACATTTTAAAATGAATATCAGTTTTCAAATGTCATTCTTAGAACAGCTAGCTCTGATACCAATTGTTGGATCGGGAAAATCCTCTAAAAACGTGATGAGCTGCAATAGCTCATTTTCTAAGAATGTACACACCGATAAATTATATCGAGTTTAGTTAGAAAACAAGAGGAAAATACTCGAAGTAATCCTTCGTTAAGAAAGCTGATCCGTTAGAGATTTTAATCTCGTGTAACTGATTAACTGAAGATAAGAGAGATCGGTTTTAGCATGTATCAGTTCAGTTATGGTGAGAACTGAACTGATAGCTACTCGAACTGGTCAAATCAATTTAAAGCAAGGGGTTAACAGTTAAAGTAACAAAGATATGTTTATAGATGTTCGGAGACTTCAACTGCTCCTACGTCACCCCTTCTACCACCTCGGGTAGGATTCACTAGAAGACTTTGATGTATACAACTACTTGTACAAACCCACTCAGCTTAGGACTTACACACTGCCTAAATGAACTCCTAGTCTAGACTAAAGGCAGCACCTTCCAGCCAACACTTCTTTTACGTCTATGTGAGAAAGACTACATACACATGTTTTACGTCATTGTGCAAGACGGAATTTGAGTGGTGTTGTGTGTGTGTGAGAATTGATCTCTGAAAACTACCTGAAAGTGTTCTCACACACTGAGGGAAATGCTTCTAAGATTAAGCTGATAAGACGTTGAGGTATTCCCTCTGGGCTGATTGCTTCTTCAAAGATGATACACGATATGCGTGCCCTCTCTGTATTTTATCTCTTCACTTGTCAACTCTCATCATTACTCATCATCATTTTCACTGAGCTTCGGCTTCTACTTATAGGAGTTTGGCTGAACTGTACAGTGAGACTCAGTGAATGAACCTGTTGTAGTTTTAATTTGTTCCCCCAAATAGATATTTGGAACATTTGGCTTTAAGCGCTGCTGCAACGTCTCTTATTGTACCTTGATAGTACAATAGCTTTTGTACCTTTTATGCACAGATGGATTAAGCTTGTCGTATCTGCAAACTGGTTCGCTCCTAACTGATGTTCTGAACTGGTCTTGAACTGGTGAGGTGAAATCAATTGACACGTCAGCTGAACTGATTTCACTGATTCAGTTGAACTGGTTAGTTGGGTTCTTCATCAGTTGAACACTTCATTAGCTGGCTGGGATTCTGAAGGTCTTCTGCTGAACCACATATCAACTGAACAATCAGTTGAACTTCTCTTGATACTTCAGTTGTACTGGTTCAGTTCGATAAATCAGTTGGCATCTTCAGTTTGAGTCTCGATAGCTTGAGTTTAAGCTTGGTAACTGATCAGTTCGAAGCCTGATTAGTTTCAGTTTTTGCGCACTTAGGTAAACTCATTAGAAACAAACAAACAAGTTTTATTAACATCAAAATTCAAGATTACGAACATTAAATGTTCCAACAAAAAGAATCTTTCAATGCATTCAACATCAAAGCATATTGATGTTCGCTATCATTGGATACGAGATGCATTTGAAAAGAAGTTGTTAAAGCTTGAAAAGATTCACACAGATGAAAATGGATCTGAGATGATGACCAAGACATTGCCGAAATGGAAGTTAGAATATTGTAGAGCTGTTGCAGGTCTGATTGAATTCACAAAATGTGCTTGAGGGGGAGAATTGTTAAACAAATCAAGTCAACAAATTTGAATTCAAGGCACATAATTTTTGACAAATAATTAACATATGTTTTGTGTTAGTAAAAAATGGTTGATTTGATTATATAAGCAATGATGTTTTATTTTTTGTTTTCTTCCCTAAACTTCACCTATAAATAATCATCCATTCTTCATTTCAAAATCACACCAAAATACAAACTCCTCTGATCCACAATAATAAGCGTAAAAATGAGATAAATGATTTAGTGTGAGATTTTTTAAGAAGTGTTTATTTATGAAAGGAATATGATTAGTGGAGACAAAGTGACTATTAAAATCAGAGTGTTCTGAGTGAAATATTTTTTATTCTTAATTATCTTGTCTTCTTTGTTATTAAGAAAAAAATGATCTTCTTGATAGGTTTAGAGTGGACGTATCTCAATCTTGAGGTAAACCACTATAAATATTGATTTCCATCTTATTCATTGTTGATATTACTTATGATGTTCTGTTGTGATGTTACCTCGTTTATTTCTTTGATATCCTAACATAGAATACCGCAATTCATGTCAAGAATATCGAATTTGAATTGTGCTTCATTTCATGCAATCACCTACCCACAAATTCCATTTTCTCCAGTTCTGTTTATTATCATCAACAGTAGCAGCTGTCAAGACTCACTCGAGATAGGGCCTTAATAGCTTGCAAGCAAGCGAACTTCATAGCTCCGAAATCCAAGATCCATCCATTGCTTCTGCAAGAAACATGGTTTTAGTGTTTCCAGATATTGCGTGTCACTCGAAAATCTCCCTTAATCTTTAAGTTGAAGCCCGATGGTAATCTTTTGCCCAAGATTATATTTTTTTCACTTCTTAAAGGCATATCTTGTGCTGACAACACTGCTGTGATGTTAACTTTTTGTAGAAGCTTATTAGCATTAATTCATGTTATAACACTTATCACTTCATCAAAATTGTGAGGTCTATATGTCACATACTTACTATAGTAACATTTATATTATCTCACGTTCATTTTAATATTAACAATCATTATTTATGGGTCCAATTGTCATCTCATTCATCTTCATTCTTATTTTATGTTAAATAAATATAATTTCAAATTTAATTACACAATTTAAAAAATTATAAATAATTGTATATTTAAATTTTAAATATATATATTACGTAAAATTATTTTATCTTATTTATGAGTGTTATTTATTAAAATTAAAATTTAAACTATAAATTTGAACTAAAGGAGTACAACATATAAAAATAAATCACATTTGCGTAAAATTTTTTAAAAAAAAAACATATAAATTAAACGTAAAGAGAAATTGTAAAATACTAGCTCAAAAATTATTGTTGTATTGTGATCAAATATGTTCAATTAAGTCGATATAAATTTATTGATACATATAATTGTCATGTACTTCGGAAATTGTCTGGAGATAATCAAGAAATCCTTGTTTTGAGCTCTAGACGGGTTGTGTGGTTCGTCACTTCATCATTTTACCAATTACTGACCCTTCCATCTTCAAAAATCATGTAGTGCAAAATAATAAATGCTAAAATAATATGTTTTAATTTTTTTCTCCACCAATAACGAGCTGGAACTCTTACAATTATTCATGGAGCTTTGAGCACTCGAAATACTCGTTCAACATCTTTTCTTGCAGCCTCTTTGTTGGAAACTAAATTTTAGTGATTTGACAAACTAAGTATCGAAATTATTGGAATACCTGATCAAAGGCAAACAAGCTTAAATCTTACAACTGTTAGCTGTCATTTGCTGAAGATTAATGCGTATCAGCTAAAACTTATCTACGTCAAACTTATCAGTTGGAAACTGATCAGTTGAAGCCAAATCTAACTGATTGATCAGTTGGGAACTGATCAGTTTAAACAATTAGTTATGAGTTTTCCAGCAAAGTATCTTTCAGCTAATCTCTCAGTTGTACACGTCATCAGTTGAGAACGACAACCGACAAATAGTACAACAGACTGCAACTAGTAGTGGAACGCCGCATTTCAGAGATTGCAATGTACGAATGTCAGAGAATATTGACGTGGCAATCAACGGATATATGGATTCAAATGTTATTTAATATTACCGTTGAGAGGGAAGCTTATAAATAGGTGAAGAGGGCAGCTGAGAACAAAAACACGAACTACTATTCTATTCAAGCTTGCTGTTACTATGCTAAAATCACAACTCGTATTCAAATATCAAAAGCTCACTCTTATCAGATATATCAGTAGCAATCAAGGCTACATTTACGAGCTTGATAGCACTTTGAAATCTTTGTTAGATTCATTCAGTCATGTAAAATTTCAGTCACGCACTGTAAAAGTTTTTGTGAACTAAGAGTTTCAGTTTTGGCAGTGTGAAGTCCAAACTGAAGTGGGTCAGTACAACTATTGTATTCGATCAAAGTCTTTTAGTGGAAATCCTATCTTCGTGATAGAAGGGGTGACGTAGGAGTTATTCTATTCTCCGAACATCTAGAAACAAACCGTGTGCATTTTCATTTCAGTTATTACTTTCAGTTAGCCATTCTATTTTTCAGTCAGTTTACTTCCGAAACTATTTTTCTCAGTTAAACTGATTGTTATCGACTGTCGAGATACCGAGAATCAGTTTGTCACTAAACTGAACTCAATATTCAAAAAGAATACAAAATACGTGAGTGTTTATTCAACCTCCTTTCTAAACACTTATCACTTTATAACTGATCCTTTCAAGTGGTATCAGAGTGGTTGTATCTCGTCTCAGAACATTTCTAACTCAAACTGATTATCATGGCATACTTCAACAAGATCCCAATGTTTTCCAGAGAAGACTTCGATGATTGGAAAATCAGGATGCAGGCTCACTTAGCTGCACAAGACGATGATATGTGGTACGTCATCACTGACGGA
The DNA here is from genome assembly GCF_025594145.1 of Primulina tabacum. NCBI lineage: Eukaryota > Viridiplantae > Streptophyta > Magnoliopsida > Lamiales > Gesneriaceae > Primulina > Primulina tabacum. Next base: position 10,504,756 of record NC_134556.1, on the reverse strand, counting down.
CCAATGAAGATTCTGAAAGCCAACACAGCAGTTGCAATCACCGATGGGGCACCTCATAGAATTGAAAAGCCTAGAGATGAATGGGCTGCTGAGGACAAAAGAAAAGAAAATTTGGACAACGTGGCAAAGGTTATACTGTACAAAACGCTGGATAAAATAACTTTCAGAAAGATCAAAATGTGTAAGACAGCTAAAGAGATTTGGGAAGAGCTGATCCAGCTTTGTGAAGGAAATGAACAAACCAAAGAGAATAAACTTTCTGTTGCTGTTCAAAAGTTTGACAATATCAAGATGAGAACTGGAGAATCGATGCATGAGTATGATGAAAGAGTCAGCTGTATCATCAATGAACTTAATGCACTTGGAAAAGTGTATACCAACAAAGAAGTTGCCTTAAAAGTGATCATAGGTCTTCCCAAGGAGTGGGACGTTAAAACCATGGCAATGAGGGAGTCCAAGGATCTAAACAAGGTTGAGCTTCATGACCTATTTGCTGATCTGAAGGCCTATGAGTTTGAGCTGCAAACTCGAGAAGGAGAACCCTCTACTCCAGCAGCCACAACTGCCCTAGCTGCTGTCAGAACAGAACCAACTGGTTCAGTCGAGAAGGTTGCTGATCAACTGAGCAATGATGCTATGTCATTGTTCATCAAAAAATTTGGAAGGTTCATGAGGAAAAATCAAGGGAACTACCAGAAGCATTATTAGAGAAACAATTCTAAAGAGGAATCAAATGCTTGCTACAACTGTGGCAAACCTGGTCACTTCATTGCTGACTGTACCAAACCCAAGAAGGACAGTCAAGGCTTGACTGAAAGAAAGAAGGAGTCATATGAGCACAAGATGAGACCCAAGGATGATAAGAAGTCTTAGAGGAAGAAGCATGAGGTGCTCTTAGCTTAAGAGAGTAAATCAAAATGGGCAGAAACTGACAGCGAAGAGTCAGAGCCAGAAACTTCATGCAGTTCCAGTGATGGTGAAGAGGAAGTGAAGTGTCTAATGGCTGGTGATGAGTCAAGCAGTCAACAGGTATTTGACTTTAGCTCAACTGATTTCACTAGAGAAGAACTCATTTCAACTCTTCATGACATGTTTAGTGAGTACCACAAGCTTGCCTTATCCTTTGAAAAGGCCAGAGCAAAGCAAACTGATCTCATAGACAATAAACTAAAACTGATGAATCAGTTGATGATTTGAGTCTAAAAAGGGAGATTGTTGAGCTCAATGCTGAAAGAAGCAGGAATCAATCAATGATTCAGAAGTTGACGCTTGAAAATTCAAAGGAAACTGAGCTTATTCAGGCTTGGAACAAATCATCTGCTGCATTAACTGATATACAGAACTCTCAGAAATCAGTTACTGATAAGGCTGGTTTAGGGTTCAGTAATCAAGATGAAATGTCTTCCAATGATACTCAACCAAAACTGAATATGGTCAAAGAGAAATACATTCACTTCGTCAAATCAGTTATGGTACAAGAACAACCTGAGCCAAGTAAACTGGTTGAACAGCCTACTGAAAGTACGAACAAGGCTAGAAGATATTGTATTGGTTATAGCCCAAAAGTTTTAACTGACTCACGCAGTCAGTCGTCAAAAAGATTCAGTAGGAATTATTCAAATGGCTAGTCCAATTACTATAACAACAAGTCAGTTCAGAAAAGATATCGGCTGAACAATCAGTTGAACAAAGCTAAATCACATGTTGTCTCACCTGCACACTACACAACTAGTACACACAAATCGAGAAAGACCATCTGGAATACAACAACTGGACAGTCAGTTAGACTGATCCAAGTCTGAATTCTTAAAGGACTAATCAATGTAGGACCCAAATAACTAAGGGTACCAAAATTATATATTGTGTGTGATTGCAGGTAACAGGTACAAGCAAGGAATCAATCTGGTACTTGGATAGCAGATGCTCACGACACATGACAATAGATGCAAACTTGTTATCTCAACTGATCAAGTACACTGGACCAAACATCAGTTTCGGAGATAATTCCAAAGGTAAAACTGTGGGTAAGGGTAAGCTTATCCATGGTAACTTTATCATTAATTATGTTTTATTAGTTGAGAATCTCAAGTATAATCTGATTAGCATCAGTCAGTTATGCGATAATGGATTCTCAGTTCAGTTTGACAAACATTCGTGTTCAAGTCAAAGACCTGATGAGGTCATCCTAACTGGAAACGGTGTGGAAACACTTACAAAGTCAGTTGGAATGATCAACTTTATGCACCAGTATGTTTGATTGCTTCAAAATATTCTAAAAACTGGTTGTGGCATAAGAGATTAAACCACCTGAACTTTAAATCCATTGCATATCTGAGTAATCACGATCTTGTCACTGGTTTGCCCAAAATGGATTTTACCAAAGATAAAATTTGTTCAGCATGTCAGTTTGGTAAACAAGTTAAATCTTTTTTTAAAAACAAGGGCAGTAAATCTTCTTCCCGATGCTTAGAGCTGTTACATATGGATCTATTTGGTCCAATACCAGTCATGAGCTTAGGGGGAATGAAATACACCTTGGTGGTTGTGGATGATTTCTCAAGATTTACTTGGGTCATTTTTCTAAAATCCAAAGACCAAACTGCTGCACAACTGATTAAGCTTTTCAAAATTCTATTAAATAAGAAATCAGTTGGAATTGATAGAATCAGATCCGATCGAGGAACTGAATTCATCAATCAAATTCTCTCAAATTTTTAGAAAATGCTGGAATTAAGCATGAGCTCTCTGCAGCAAGAACTCCTCAGCAAAATGGTGTAGCTAAGAGGAGAAATCGAACCCTCAAAGAAACTGCTAGAACAATGCTTGCTGATTCTGGTATTTCTCAAATATTTTGGGCAGAGGCTGTAAACACTGCGTGCTACACTCAGAACAGATCAATGATTAATAAAAATCATTTGAAAACACCTTATGAGATCTGGCATGGACGTAAAAATGTGGTTTCTTACTTCAAAATATTCGGCTACAGATGTTTTATTCTTGATAATGGCAAAAATCATTTAAAAGCCTTTGATGCTAAATCTGCAGAGGGAATATTTCTGGGATATTCATCAGTCAGCAAAGCTTATAGAGTGTTTAACAAGAGCACACTAAATGTTGAAGAGTCTATACATGTTATTTTTGATGAAATTGTACTAACTAACAAGCCAACTGATCCAGTTGAGCTAGTGGATAGATTTACAGATATCAGTTTGGAGGAATGATCATGAAGAAGAAAATCACATCAATCGAAACATCCTTCAAACACCAGAACCTGAAATTGTGTTTCAATCAGTTGAACATGAAGCTGTTCCTGATAATCAGTTGGCAGAGCCTATTGAGGACACTCAATTACCAACTGATGCAACAGCAATTGAAACTGAAGAAAACACCCAGTTGCAAACTGAAGTAGTTGCTAACTTGGATACAAAAAATGCTGAATACAGATGGAATAAATCACATCCTCCAGAATTGGTAATAGGTAACCCATCTGATCTGGTGAGAAATAGAAATCAGATGCCCAACTTATTTATTTATTCAGCTTTCGTATCGCAATTGGAACCGAAGAAAACTGATGAAACTCTTGCTGATCCAAACTGGACAAACGCAATGCATGAAGAGCTGAATCAGTTTATCCATAACAATGTCTGGAACCTAGTTCCATGACCAATTTCAAAAACTGTTATAGGTACAAAATGGGTGTACAGAAATAAACTGAACGAAGATGGTTCAGTTGTGCGCAACAAGGCGAGACTGGTAGCACAAGGATATAGGCAAGAAGAAGGAATTGATTATGATGAAACATATGCACCAGTTGCAAGACTGGAAGTTATAAGAATGTTCGTTGCCTATGCTTCATTCAAGGATTTCAAAGTCTACCAGATGGATGTAAAGAGTGCTTTCCTAAATGGTCAGTTGCTAGAGAAAGTCTACGTTGAACAACCTCGTGGTTTCATCAATCACCTTTTTCCTGATCATGTCTACCATTTGAACAAAGTCTTATATGGTCTTAAACAAGCTCCAAGAGCTTGGTATGAAACTCTTTCAAAATTTCTAACTGATCACGATTTTTCTGTTGGATCAGTTGATAAGACACTGTTCATATTCTCTAAGAATGATCATATTTTACTCGTTCAAATTTATGTTGATGACATTATATTTGGGTCAACTAACCCCAAATTATGCAAGAAGTTTGCTAAGTTGATGCAGGATAAATTTGAAATGAGCATGATGGGTGAACTGACATTTTTTCTTGGGCTGCAAGTGAAGCAACTGGAGACAGGAACTTTTATAAGTCAGAATAAATACGCGAAGGAGTTGCTAAAGAAATTTGGCATGGAATCATGTTCAGCTGCAAGTACTCCTATGAGCTCATCAGTTAAACTAGACACTGATCAAGGGGGAATATCAGTTAAGGCGACATTTTACAGAGGTTTAATAGGTACATTATTGTACCTAACTGCTAGTCGCCCTGATATTGTATTTGCTGTCTATATGTGTGCCAGATTTCAAGCAAACCCTAAGCAATAGCATTTTTCAGCTGCCAAACATATTTTAAAATATTTGAAAGGCACTCAAAATGTTGGGTTATGGTATTCTAAAGATTCCTCTGTCAATCTAGTTGGCTATTCAGATGCAGATTATGCAGGGTGTAAGCTTGATCGAAAAAGTACAAGTTGATCATGTCAGTTTCTAGGAAGACAGACAGATCTCTTGGTTCAGCAAGAAGCAGACATCCATTGCTACTTCCACAACTGAAGCAGAATATCTTACTGCTGGAAGTTGCTTTGCTCAACTGCTCTGGATTCAGCAACAACTGAGAGACTATGGAATCATTGCCAAAGAATCGCCCATATTTTGTGACAACACAAGCACGATTGCTATCACCTACAATCCAGTTCTTCACTCTAGGACCAAGCACATAAATGTCAGGCACCATTTTATCAGAGATCATGCCTTGAAGAAGGACATAAGACTGGAATATGTCTCAACTGAACAACAAGCAACTGACATCTTCACCAAACCATTACCCGAGACTAAGTTTTCTCACTTTCGCAATATAGTTGGACTAATTGATTTATCATAATCAGTTTTATTGCTAATATGTCAGTTGATGATTAACTTGTGTTATATATCAGTTCTTAATTTCTAACTGATGTCAGTTTGTTATTTGTCCGTTATTATGTTCAGTTCGTGATTTATTTATCAACTGTTTAGATTAACTTTTGCAGGAAGATAAAAGACACAGATAAACTAGATAATCATTTTATTCATCTAAAGAAATTATTACGGAGTACATCAAAATATTCCTCTTCAACAAAAGACCTCCACTTGGTCAACCAACGGGTTAACTCTCCGGTGGAAGTCTTGAGGAAGCTATCTGAGTCAGCTATACGCTCTAGGATCTCCGTTCCTTCTAGAGCATTAGCTGGTAGACATATTCATCTTCGAAGAGGTCCACCGTATCAGCAACGCGCAAGTGTTCTCGATATTTCCTTATTTTTGCCAACAGTCTGGGGGTGGTAGCCTCTCCACACTCATAGAGGAACTGGAGCCCTTGAAGCTCCTCCCAGTATCGAAGGATTTTGTGGAAGACTTCATCTTCCATAGCAGCCTTCCGTTCCTCCAAAGCAGCGTCCATAAACGCTTTAGGCATATCTGGAGTCTTCGAGCTACCTGCATCCGTCATTATAGCTTTTGATTATTATTTGCTGATATGATTGAGACTAACCGAGTTATTCTTATTTATAGCCCAGGGTCAAGGAAGCCGAAAGGACAAAGTCATTACGGCAGACGATTAACCTCCTAAGTATAAGATTTTATTTGATTCGTCTTACTTAAATTTTCGTAATCTTAATATGCATTTATTAAGGGGGAATATTGGTTTAAAAGGTTAACTGAGATGACAGCAGTTAGTAAATCTTCAACTGAAAAGACACAGTTTTACAACTGATCGTTCAGCTGATTATTTCACTAATCTTCTCACATAAGTTAACACTTAAACCATTTTTTATTCCAAATTTAGTGACGTGACTGATTAATCAAAGCATTAAATGCTATCTTTCATCAAATGATAGGTTGAGACGTGGATCCTTTTAATCCATGTATTTTCAACACACGATTTTACCACACGTACACACGTCTTTTTAAATCAAAATTTTCTGGACTAACACGTGTCCAAGAATTTAAACAGTCAGGTACATAAGTACTTTGCCCGCTCCATTCCAGTTCTTCTGCCTTACGCTTACTTAAAAATTTCATAGCAAAAGCAAATTCAAGCTTTCTTTTTCGCAGGAAATCATTCAATTCTAATGGCAAATCAAATTCCCGCTCACATGTTGAATGATATGGCTATCAATTTTGAATCAGTTCTATCAGTCAGAGAAGATGATGTCAAGAACATCTTATTGAAGCTAGAATCAACTGGGCTGAGGACATTTTTGGGGCAATCTTCACATGAGATCTACCCAAAGGAACTTCTGGATTTCTACTCTAATGGGAATATCAATTCTGATGGAAGCCTCATCACTACTGTCAATGGTCAGTTTTTGACCATTTCTGAAGAATCATTTGGAGAAATGTTCTTATTGCCTTCTGATGGTCTGTCACACCTTGCTGACGTTAAGGAATCTGATGTCGAAGAGATGCAAACTCTTCTTTTTGCTGATGGGCAGAAAATCAAAGTTTCCGATCCAAAGAAGGAACTGAAGCACGAAATTCAGTTGCTAGCTGATATTGTAGCCAAGGGGCTATTAGCAAAATCAGGATCATTTGCTGCACTAACCTTGGAGAAATTTCAAGCCATCACTGTTATTATGGCTGGTCGAAGACTAAACTGGAAGCACCTTATTTTCAATATCTTGAAGAATATGTTTCAATCCACCAAGCAGTCCAAAGGTTTCGCAGTTCAGCTGAACTATTTGATGAAAGTCAGAGGACTAGTGGCTGATGATTCCGATAGATCATCAAAACTGAAAATCTTCAACGCCAAAAATGTTCTACCACCAAAATCAAAGATGGAAATGTCTCATGAACAATTCTTGAATATCAAGAAGGAGATTGGGACTGAACTAGCTCCTAAATCAGTCCAAAAGAAGAAAACTGTTCAGAAAAAGACAATCAAACGAAAGTTGATTGTAACTAAATCTGACTCTGAGGAGACTCCATCTCCAAAGATCATCAAAAAGCCACGGACTCTGAAGACCAAGCCTGCTGAAATAGTTGGCATTTTCCCAACTGATAGGGTGACTGTATCAGAAACTCAATAGCCCATCGAGGCTGTCCCTTTGAAAGCAATCCCAACTGAATCCTCAACTGAGGACCAGTTACCTATCTCCAAGATTCTACCTCAGAAGAAAGTCACTGGATCTAGTGACAAGAAGAAGCTTGTTGAAGTTACTGCTCCACTGATCACAATCTCCGCATATAATCCTTTACCTCTTGCCAGACCGAAAGGTGTAGTGATCAGAGAAGGTATCGATGCAACCACTTCAGGACTAAGCATTCCACATATCCTGACTGATCCAAAGGGCAAAGGAAAGTTACAAGAAAAACCCAGACCCACGAATGCTATACAGACACACATTGATCTCATTTGGCAGGAGATTAATGAACTTGTCGCAGACAAGCTCAAAATCTTTGATGAATGGGTCAAATTCTTGACTCATGTTTTTGCCAAAGAACTTCAGTAGCAATCTAAACTGAGGAGGTTTATTTATCTTGAAAAAGTGGTGATGAAAATAGTTAAGGCATCGTCCATTACTCAAGTTCTTGAAAGGAAGAAGTATTTCTTCGATCTTATGAGAGTTCAGATACTACAGAAGTTGGTTACTAAGCTGCGGGAAAACTTTGATCCAACCAGTCCTATCACATTCAATGATAAAGCTGTGTATGCTCAAATGGAAACTGATCTTATCAGACTGCAAACTGAAATCAAACATTGGGAGATGGATCAAGAGTTAATCATCCCAGTAGCCACTCAAGACTTCTCAACTGAAGATTCAGTTCAAGAGTCTCCACAGGACGATGTTCCTTCTCTCAACAAGCAACTGTTCCTTCAACTTCCGATGCTCCAAAATCACAAATTTATGCAACTCCTACTGATAATCCTCAGCTTTACTCTGAAGCTGACTTGACATTGGCAAATCTAGACGAAGTCATCGAGTCAGTTTCGAATGACATTCTGCTTGCATCAGCCAAAACAGCTGAAGATGTGGCTATAACTGAAGAACCAGCAAATGTTCACACTGAAGCCACTGAAAAACAAGCCGAGATGGCTCATTTTGAAGTACTTTTTGAACCAGTTCAGTTGGAGGTTGTGACTGAACATGCAGTTCTTAGTCCTCCAAAAGAGGCTCAACTGACTTCAGCTTCAACTGAACACATGCAAACTGAAGAACCATCTTCTTTGGTGGATCCTCCTACTATCTCTCCTCTTCCACAGAATCAGCAAGAGCTGAGACATGCTGAAACAGAGGTTTTTGACAGGACTTTGGTGATATTTGATCAATCTACCAAGGAACAAGAACCAGGGCCGTCTGGATCTGTATCCCCTCATCCATCATCAGACATGGATTTAGTCCTTGAAGAGATTCAGGACATTCAGCTAAATATGTCAAAGATAATGCAAGAAATAAAGGAGATTCAAAGAACTCAGCTTGCTCACTCTCTGAAGCTAGACTCCTCCAAAGAATTCAACTCAGGGAAACTGAAATCCATTCAAACAGCTGTGACCTCCATCTCTTTTGCGATCGACGAGCTTAAAAAGAACAGAGGCTTAGCTGAGAGTCTCTCCCTTACTCAAGACTCAATCAGCAAGCAAGTAGAATCTATGGAGACATCTGTCTCAAAGAAAATCGACTTGCTGCAAACCACTGTGTTGACTGCCGTCAAAGATATTGCAGCTGATGTTAGAATTTTAACTCTCAAAGTCGATGTGCTTGACAAAAAGGGGGAAGCAGATAGATTAATGAAAGAATAAGAGAGGATACAACTGAAGATTATTTGTTTTCTTTGTACGAATCTGTACACTAGAAAAATTATTTTATCTACAATGATTCAAAGCATTCCTTTACTTCAACTGATCAGTTTATTAAACTCTAAGTTTTGTCAATCACCAAAAAGGGGAGAAATTGTTGGAAAGTAAATTTCACTGATTTGACAAACTAAGTATCGAAATTATTGGAATAGCTGATCAAAGAAAAACAAGCTTAAATCTTACAACTGTTAGCTGTCATTTGCTGAAGATTAATGCGTATCAGCTACGTCAAACTGATCAGTTGAAGCCAAATCTAACTGACTGATCAGTTGAAACAATCAGTTATGAGTTTTTCAGCAAAGTATCTTTCAGCTAATCTCTCAGTTGTACACGTCATCAGTTGAGAACGACAACCGACAAATAGTACAACAGACTGCAACTAGTAGTGGAACGCCGCATTTCAGAGATTGAATGTACGAATGTCAGAGAATATTGACGTGGCAATCAACGGATATATGGATTCAAATGTTATTTAATATTACTGTTGAGAGAGAAGCCTATAAATAGGTGAAGAGGGCAGCTGAGAACAAATGCTGTTACTCTGCTAAAATCACAACTCGTATTCAAATATCGAAAGCTCACTCTTATCAGATATATCAGTAGCAATCAAGGCTACATTTACGAGCTTGTTAGCACTTTGAAATCTTTGTTAGATTCATTCAGTCGTGTAAAATTTCAGTCACGCACTGTAAAAGTTTTTGTGAACTAAGAGTTTCAGTTTTGGCAGTGTTTAGTCCAAACTGAAGTGGGTCAGTACAACTATTGTATTCGATCAAAGTCTTTTAGTGGAAATTCTATCTTCGTGAAAGAAGGGGTGACGTAGGAGTTATTCTATTATCCGAACATCTAGAAACAAACCGTGTGCATTTTCATTTCAGTTATTACTTTCAGTTAGCCATTCTATCTTTCAGTTAGTTTACTTCCGCAACTATTTTTCTCAGTTAAATTGATTGTTATCGACTGGCGAGATACCGAGAATCAGTTTATCACTAAACTGAACTCAATATTCGAAAAGAATACAAAATACGTGATTGTTTATTCAACCTCCTTTCTAAACACTTATGACCTTATAACCGATCCTTTCACTCTTGCCTTTCCTTAAACAACTTCCTCTTGGGATCCTCCGGGCAAAGAAAAACCTTCACGAAAGTAGCCTATTCCGGATATATTCCATATGTTAGATAATACCGCTTCTTATATTGAGTCTCGTTGACCGTGAAATTAATCTCCGGGGCATTTTTTTGCTAGACGTTATTGAATATGAGAGATTCGTACAACACGTTAATATCATTACGTGAACCGGCGACACTACCTCATCAAAAATGGTGGGGTCTATATCTCACATTTAAATTTTATAATACTTTCAATCTCTCACATTCATTTTAATATTAATACTCATTATTTATGAGTTGCATCGTCCGCTCATCGACATTTATTCTCATTTTACATTAAATTCAATTTATTTACATCTTTAAATGATTATTACTTAAAATAAATAATAATAAAATTTTTAATTTTTTTTATTTCTTAACATTATTTCATTATATTTATGATTAGTTAAACTAGAATTGTATTATAAATTTGAAATTAATGAATACATAGAAAAAACACACTTATATATAATTAAAACAACGTATACTTGACTCTAAAAAACTACATATAAATTATTTAATTTATTTTTTAAAATTTTAAAATGACTCCAAAAATATATAACATATAAATTATTTAATTTATTTTTTTTTTATAGTTTTTAAAAATGAATTCAGATTTTTTTATTAATTTTTTTTAAAAAAAATGGTTATAGTGGTGGGAGTGGGCCACAACCTCTCAGCCACTCCTACTTGCCTAAAAGCTCGTGCGTGCACGCGCAATAATGTTGAGTTCATGTGTGCATGCACGCGACCAAATGAGAATTGTTTTTAAAAACATTTAACACATTATTTGGTGTTCAAATGTTTGAAAGAACTTTTCTCTTTCTCGCTTACGGGAACTTTATAAAATTACTCTGCATTGGTTTCAATATCAAACTTGTGTTGTAACACTAAATTAACGCAATCAAAACAGATAATTATTAGAAGCTTGGAAAACCAGATAATCCCATCGTTTGATTTATCAAGAGTTTTCTGAAATCAAATGAGTACACAATAGAAATCATCAAACTATTTGAGTATCATTTTCTCGTACCCAATGCATAACGGAAGTTTTTTTTTTTAAAAAAAATTGTTTTTGACGTTCAAAATGTTCTTGGGTGTCATATGATTTAAGCAATTCATATGGTGTTTAGATTTTATTTACCTTTGGGTTTAAGAACACTGAACACCAAACCAGTCCCATATTAGTGGAGTTGATCATTCTTGCAAATCACTATGAACTTTCTTCAACCTTCTAATCAGATTCATGATTAGAAACTTTGTTCCTAGCGTGGATTTCACTAGAAATCCACATGAAATTATGCATTGAGAATCAATTGATTAATCGCCATAAGTTGAAAATTTCAATGAGGCAGCCACGACGTCGCGATGATGATGTGGCGGTGCTCGGTAGTTAGCCTTGGACAAGGTGGTGGTCGAGTATCGTGGGGGAGAAAGAGAAGGTGAGAGAAAATATTGACTTGATTTTCTTGTTGTGTTCTTTTTTTACAACCATTTGATATGATTTATTTAATAAACACAATATTCCAATCTCACTAGGATTCTTCTCAATCAGGATTCTATATTTCCATTATTTAAAACTCTCATGTGATATTTTTTTACTTTTGAAAATATTATGCATAATTAAATCAGTATCAGGTGTTGATAATACACGATATATATGAAATTAAATAATCATTAATTAATTACAGACTCTTCTAGAATATTAAATGAGAATATTGTACTTAGTACTTACTACCACTAATTTGTTATTTAATTAGCACATTCTAAATATTCTAAATAATAACTGTGAACTCATTATTATCTTGATCGGCGATCAGACAAAACCGATGTATCGAACGTACAAATAATGTTCATTTAATAAAAAACAAAAATTTGAATGCCAAATTTTCAACTGATTCATATCTGGCAGCTATCAGTTTTGTGAACTCTTTTATTAAAACAAACAGTTCCACTATCCTTACTTAATTAGGAGTTATGATAACTTTCACAACTTCCAATAATGAAATCTACTTATAAACTCATTTTTTAAGGTCCAAGAAATTTATAATTACGTAACCTGAATGCATGTAATCTAGGATTTTATTTAAATCATGTGTTAATTTATTTTATGCATATAATACATAATTATTGCATGGATATGATTTATTTCACGATATTTTTAAAAGTTCATGCACGAGGGTTTCTAGTTGCATTTCGCGCTCGAACTACAAACGGAGACCGGGGATTATCATGAAATTTTTTTATTTAATGATTAATTTTAATTAATTATTATGAGGTATTTTAAAGGTGTTTTTGAAAAATTGGGCTTTGGTGGGTATTTTTACTCACCGTGTCATATTTTAAATCAGTACGCAAATTTTGACAAATCAGAAGCTTTTTGAGGGTTCGGGCCATATTTTCAAAAACGTACCAAAATAAAATATTTTCGGGAGTGTTTTGGGCTTGATGGGTTGGTTTTAGGGATTAATGGGCTCTAAACATGTAACGTCCCGAAAATCTGAATTTCCACGTGAACCACATGCATGCAAATTATTAAATTTCTTTGATATTTTATTAAATTCTTTAATGAATTAAATGCATGTTTATTTCATTAATTTGTGTTTTAATTCATGATTTATTTAAAATTCATGCATAATGGCTTTTAAGATGCATTTCGCGCTCGATCGAGGAACGGAGACCGGGGAATTATCAGTAAAATTATTTTTATTACATGATTAATTTTTATTAATTAATATAAGGTGTTTTAATTGTATTTTTCAAGAAATGGGCTTTGTTGGGTATTTATATCCGCCAGAACATATTTTTATTCGGTACGCAAATTTTATCAAAACGGACGACTTTTTGAAGGTTCGGGCAATAATTTTAAAAACTTTCCAAAACGAATTATTTTCCGGGAGTATGTTTCGGCTTGATAAGCCTATATTTGAGCTTAGTGGGCTCAATAACTTCTTTAAAAAAATTAAAACGCAATGAAGGGCCTATTATCTTACAATTAACTATTTAATAATTACCCTAAGCACTCTCTAACCCTAACCCTCATTCTATCAGCCTACAACCCCTTCTTCAACCACTCATTTCTCGTGGGTTTCAGCAGCTAGGCTTAGGAGCTTTCGGCCATAGCATTTTCTTGCAAGAAAAATTCCCTCTAGTGCTCTCCCGACGCTCGTTCTTCGATCTTCTTGCATAAAACTCAACAAGGCACGCCATGTTCTTTTAGTTATGCATCATACATGCTAGATACTTGCTGATATATGTGTTATTTTCATAATAAATTCTCGATCTAGCATATAACATGGTAATGCTTCGGTTTTTGTTCAAATCCTTGCATCTTTTTCAAACAACTCACGTTTTTTTTTGAATTGCTCCAAGGGGGCTGCGTGCTAATGCCACGAGGGGTCTGAATCATGTGAATAATTAAGGTAAATAGGCTGGAGTCGAAGTTTTGTGGGTTTTAGGAGAGGGCCGATCGATATCTCGAGTCTTCGGTTAGAATTTTTGTGTCACAAAACCCATCACCCTCGTTATTTCAAAATCTGCGACTTATACATTAGTTTTCTGGAAATGTGTTCAACATATGATTTATAGCACTCTGTGTTATCTTCGATTTGTTAGTAAATTCGTAATTTTCTGATAATAAATGAGGGAGATATGATTTTTCTCGTAAAGCCGCGCAAGCTGTGAAATTTCTGTGTCACAAAACCCGTCACCCTCTGTTATTTCAAATTATGCGACTTATACATTTCTTTTCTAGAAATGTGTTCAACATATGATTTATAGCACTCTATGTTATCTTCGATTCGTTAGTAAATTCGTAATTTTTTTGAGAAGAAACGAGGGAGATATGATTTTTATCGTAAAGCCGCGCAAACTGTGAAAGTTCTTTGTCACAAAACCCGTCACCCTCTGTTATTTCAAATTCTACGACTTATACATTTGTTTTCTGGAAATATGTTCAACATATGATTTATAGAACTCTGTGTTATCTTAGATTCTATAGCAAATTCGTAATTTTCTGATAAGAAACGAGGGAGATATGATTTTGTCGTAAAGCCGTGCAAGCTATGAAATTTCTGTGTCACAAAACTCATCACCCTCTGTTATTTTAAATTCTGCACCTTATGCATTGGTTTTATGGAAATATTTTCAAATATGATTTATAGCACTTTGTGTTATCTTTGATTCGATATCAAGTTTGTAATTTTCTAATAAGAAACGAGGGATATATGATTTTTATCATAAAGCCGCGCAAGCTGTAAAATTTATGTGTCAATAAACCCGTCACCCTTGATTGTTTTGAATTCTGCGACTTATAGGTTGGTTTTCTGAATGTGTTCCAAATATGATTTTTAGCACTCTGTTTTATCTTCGATTTGATAGCAAATTCGTAATTTTCTGATAACAAATGAGAGAGATATAATTTTTATCGTTAAATCGCTCAAGCTGTGAAAATTGTGTGCATACGCTGAATACTTCCAGCAACCTTTGAGCTTGTTCCGTGGGTTATAAGTTGTCTGGAATGGGTTTTTTATAGGCTAATCATCTAGGTTTAAGTCACGATTTAAGTTGGGAAAATTTTGATTAAGTTTCGGTTTGATTCACACTAAAACCGGGACTCCAGTCCAAGTTCTAAAATGAATTGATTAAGTTTTGTGACGGGCTCGAGTTTACTTCTAAGAGATGCTTAAAATATGTTTTGGGATATTCTAAGGGTTTGATAAGCTTCGGGTCAAATTTTAGAAGTCCATGGGTAAAACGGCCATTTTAGGTTCCTAGGGGAAAAACGGTTATTTTGAACCCAGGTTGAGATTTTAGTCCTGGAAGAGTCCCGAGCACATTTTATTATGTTTTAAATGTTTATGCATCGTGTTTATGATTTTTATGAAATTATGATAAATATGGTGCATGGTTGGTTTTAAGGAAAAAGTTACGTATATGCATGTTTTATTAAGTGGTGAATATGATGATGTTTTTTGAAGGATGAGAATTGGTTGTGACTGACGATGTATATGTAAACGATGACATGAGATATGATGAGCTGAGGCCAAGGCTCGCTGGACGGGTAATGTTGTCGCTGATGTCCCCGCTGCTCGGTACCGTGGTTATACGTAGATGGATCCATCGAAAAGAGCTGATAGATAGAGCTGATACGAAAGTCACAACTAATGAACTGAATTCAATTAAAAGAAAATGTATACGTGTACGATGACATGATGAGACATGCTTTGACACGATATGATTTTATACGACACATTTATGTTCATGCTTTTAAGTTCACGAAATATATGTTGAGTATGATATTTTTCACTGTTGTGTGTCATGTATATGTACTTGTTATTTCTGGTACATGTGTGTTGAGTTTTCAGACTTACTAGGCGTGTGTGATGCAGATGAGCTTGATAGTGAGGGGACTTGAGGTGTCGAACTCTTAGTAGACAGACCTGGTGCGGTGACACGACCCGAGGACCGCATGTTTTCCACATTATGATTTATGAGATTTGAGAGGAGATGAACATTTTCATACGTTGATAATTTTAAGATTTTTATTCGTTTATGTTTACATATGATTTTGGATGAGTCTGGTTATTTTAAATTGCACTATTTTTACTTTCAAATATTTACGATTATTTTTAAAGGTTATTTTGAAATTGTGAGCTTTTAATAAAAATAAATAAATAAATATTTTCGCACTTTTAAATGAATAGATGTTACAAAATCCTTTTTTAAATCATTTAATTATAATTAAAAGCCCATTTAAGCTTTAAGCCTTTTTATTTAATTACTACCTTAAACTAAACTTAAACCTAAATCCCACTTACCAGACGCCCACACCCCCCATTCAGCATTATCATTTTTTAAAAGAAAAACAAATAAAAACAATCAAAATCTAATACTAAAATCATAAATAACTAAGGTAAAGAAAACAAATTAAAAATGAGTAGGAAGGGAAATAAATTAGTTCTCAGTTTATAGTCGAGAGCTAGACTTTAGGTAAAAATGAGTAGGAAGGGAAATAAATTAGTTCTCAGTTTATAGTCGAGAGCTAGACTGTAGGTTCCCCTCAGTTCGGGTTGTTTTGGAATCGAGCGAATCCAATTTGTGGCTCCACTGTGCCACCCAAATAATGCTTCAGTCGTTGATCGTTAACTGTGAATGACTCATTTTGTCCATTTCTCAAAGTTACGGCTCTCGAGGGAAACACTTTGGTGATCATGTAAGGGCCCGTCTGTAAGGCCCGAGATTTTGAGTACCGTAATCTGAAATGATTTGGTCATAATTGATGTGATTATAGACGAAAAAGGATTAGACCGGAAAAGACGGAAGAAAATATGAAAGATGTGCGAGGACAGAACACCTCGCGTATATGCGTGACAAGGAGTCGCGCATATGCGCGACAGTGGCAGAAGACCTCGCGCATATGCGCGAGAAGTGTGCGCGCATATGCGCGAGTTGTGCAGGAGCTAATGTGATGTCCAGAGAACCTCGCGCATATGCGCGGCGATGGGGCTCGCATATGCGCGAGCTGCCGATAAGCTAAGGACCGAGACCAGTAGGTCTCGTGCATATGCGCCGGTTGAGGTCGCGCATATGCGCGAGACATGTTGGACAAAGGGGAAACCAGTTGCCCTTCTTCATGCAAGATATATATACATATAACCATTTCATTCCTTCAAATCGGTAGAAAGGAAACGGGAGAGAGGCTAGGGAGAATTGCAAAGTTCTTGATGCTAGAATTTGAATTGCGAACGATCCGTCCGTCCGATTTTTAATTCGAGATCAGTACCGAGTTCCTAGCGACGACAGCTACAACTGGATGTAAGTTTTGTTGAATTCTGATATCGTTTGAAATTATGATATTGGGGGAATTAGGATTTGACTGATATATTGTGTTCTGGGTATACTGATCGGTATATAATTGAAGTCAGATCGAAGAACGGACTGCTTATATAATTATTATGATTTTCGGAAGTGATATGATTGAGATTGCGCAGATTTGATATTACGATATGTTATTATTGAGATTGTATTATTATGCCGTCGAAACATCAGTAGATTGGTATTGATCAGATTCAATATTAATTGAGATTTTATCGTTGTATCATTGACATCGATCAGAGTATGTCTTGACTTGATATTGATCAGAACAGATTTTGAATTGAGTTGCATATTGATATTGTATTTCTCGATACGTCATTTCAGATTGAGCGACCTTTGATAGCTTCGACTTCGAGACTTTGACAGAGCCAGATCGACAGAACGAAACAGAAGGTATAAATTGATGTTGATGCGGGATTGCACAACTCGAGTTAGATTTGACTTGAGTTTCCCAAAATCACATACTTCATCTTATTGCATTGATATTTTCAATTGATGTGATTGATATATTTGATCTATTGATTTATGTATTGAGTCATAGGCGGATGCGCCTAGTCGTAGACGATTGATCTCGTGACAAAGGTACCAGATAGTGATGGAATCGTCACTGGGCCATTGCACATTGTCACAGAGATTTGGCAGGATATGCCAGGGCTGATGTGACTAGATGGTTGGCCGATATGCCAGGGCGGATGTGCCTAGTCTGTGGCTGATTCGCCAAGGCGCCGAATGTTTGGTTATATCGAAGTGGATAGAATTGGAGTTTCTTCTATTACTGATATTCGATATGGAAAGAGCCAAAATCCGTGAATAAGAACGTACCACTACCCCGATCGGGAGTGTAGGTGGGTGTATGTTCTTATTCCGATCGGGATCCCTAGATTAGGATGAGTCGAGTCAGAGTCTACGAGTCACGGAGTGTGATTCAGAGTTTGTATTGATTCATGTTTCTGATTTTGATACATGTTATGAATATCTGTTTCATGCTGTTATATCTGTTTATATGAAATGCATGTATACATGATTTATACTGGGAATGTAATTCTCACCGGAGTTATCCGGCTGTTGTCCTGTTTGTATGTTTGCATGACAACAGGTGGGACAGGATCAGGATCAGGAAGAGGATGAGAGATTATAGTTAGCGTGGAGATCCGGGCCCAGAAGCAGAATAGGATTCAGCACTGGATATATAGTCGTTGAACCTAGTTGAGATAGATACATGTAGTAGCCTGAATTGTACTTTGATTTTGACATGTATATCAGATAGATTACTGTTACGTTTCCGCATTTATAATTTAAAAAGAAAAAAAAATTTAGTCCCACTTTTCTTAATTGTTATGTTTGACATTAATAATGATTAAGACATGAATTAGCGTCCGGGTCCCCACAGCAGGTGGTATCAGAGCAGTAGGTTCTAGAATTGTAGGTCCCTTAGATTGAGATAGAAGCTAGTGAGCGGGGTAGAATGAGTTTTCTTTCCTTGCTTTTGATTGCTAGCATGATTTACTACGTTAAAACTACATGTTTACTTGGTTATCTGATTTGATTGTAAGCATGTGTTATTGAGAATGAATCAGAACCGATTCTTGATCAGCAGTAAGATGATCAGAGGAGGACTGAAATAGGTTTGTTGTATTTGGTTACTAATTCTGTTGGTAATCAGATATACCTCCTCGAAGAATTACAGAATCAGGTGGTACTTCGGTTTATCTGATGGATGTGTCAGAAACTCCGATGGAAATACAATTGAAGAGGATTCAGTCATTGACACCGCCAATTTTGAGGGATACCGAGACGACTGTGGATTGTGAGAGTTGGCTAGATGATATAGAGATATTGTTTGATTCACTTGAGTACTCGGATGAATGTAGAGTTAAACTGATTGGGCATCAGTTACAAAAGGTCGCAAGGAGCTGGTGGATTGCAACCAAAGAAGCCTTAGAACAGCGTGGTAAGGTGATTACGTGGGAAATCTTCAAAGTGGAATTTTATCGAAGGTTTTTCCCAGTTTCGTACCTAGAAGATAAGAGGGCAGAATTTGAAAATTTGAAACAGGGTCAGCTAAACATTGAAGAATATGTTGCTCAATTTTCTACCTTGCTGCGTTTTGCTCCTCACGTGGCTGAGAATGATGAAGGTTTGACTGATCAGTTTGTTAAGGGAATAAATCCTGAGATATTGACATTGGTAAACATAGGCCGACCCTATAATTTTGCTGATGCTCTGAGTAGAGCCAAGAGAGCCGAAACCAGTCTGATGAGACAGAAAGGAGCTTCGTTTGTGCCTCCAGCATCGAGACCACAGCAACCACCTCTCGGATTTGAGACTGGTAGTAGCAGTGGTGGAAAGAAAGACAATTTGAAAGCCCGAAAGAAACAGTTCAAGAAGTTAGGAAGCTGTTCGTCTAGCTCCAGTAGTTTTAGCCCGAGTTATACAGGGGTCTATTGCAGAACTTGTGGAGGGAGACATCCCACAGAGCAATGCCAAGGAGTATTTGGTAGTTGCCACGTCTGTCGTCAGCCAGGACATTTTGCTAGAGTATGTCCACAAAGAGGTTCCCGAAGATTCCAGGGAGCAGAATCATTTGGATGAGTGACTCAGACTGAAAGACCATCATATGTTGTTCACTCCTTCCAACCACCGACGACTCCTCAATCACAACCAAGGCCAGGACACACCTGACAAGGTAGTGGCAGGTAATTGTTCCTGTATGGTTATTTTGCATATGTATTGATAGATACTAATGCATTCCATACGATTATATTTGAATGAATTGTATTGATATATGCGTTGCCTTTTGAGTTATTATCTGCTGTAGTATTGATCTCTTGTGTGTTGGGGAGAGGTTTTGCATCAGTGACATCTGTTAGATCTGGTATGCTACAGTATGACAGATATGAGATTGAGTTAGAGTATATAGTACTTGGGTTGTCCGATTTCGATTTTATCATCGGTACTGATATGTTGACCAAGTACAAAGTTACCGTTGATTTTTTCCGAAGATTAATAGATTTAGATAGATATGATTTATGAACGGAAATTACGGTAAGGATTCTAGATTTAGAATTCCTTGGATATGAACGATGTTGATGACTCGATTATTACAGAAAGGAGCAGAGGGACTCCTTATGTATTCAGTTGATTTACTAAAGTTGAGTCTATCATTGGCTGATTTGCCAGTGACATGAGAGTTACTGATGTTTTCCCCAGATGAGACTCTGGGTTTGATTCCAGCCAGGGAGATTGATTTCAGCCTTGACTTGATACCAGGTACTGTTTTATTTTAAAACATCGTACCGAATGATACCGATTGAATTGAAGGATTTGAAAAATCAGGTAGAAGATTTACTAATCGAGAGTTACATCTGATTGAGTGTTTCTCTTTGGGATGTATCAGCTATGGTTGTGAGTTGATAAACTCTGTGATATGACTGATTTTTTTAAATATCTGAGTATTGTTTTGAATATTCTGAGAACTGGAAAGTGGTATACAGAAACTATTGAGATGTGAATCTTGACTGAGATAGATTGTATTAAGGGCTTGTTATATCTGAAGATGATATATCTGTTGATCCTAGCACAGTGAAGCCGTGATTAGTTGGCTGAGATTGATGTTAGTGTCAGAAATTCGTAGTTTCACGAGTTTAGCAGGCTATGATATATGACTGTTGTATTGAATTTGATTGAAGATTGTGATTCTTCTAGATCAGTAATTGAGACAGGTTGTAGACTGTTGAAATTTAATATTATGCCGGTTGAACCAGAGCTGATTTTGAGAATTAAAGCAGCCCAGAAAGTTGATCAGAATGTACAGAATTTGATATCGATAATTAGAGTAGGGTATCGATCAGAAAATCAGGTATAGGATACTGTATTGTATGTGAATAACCGATTTGTTGTGCCAGATATTTCAGACTTGAAACGACAGGTATTGTCTGAAGCGCACAGTAGTCGATTCAGTATTCGTTCTGGTGGCAGAAAAAGGTATAATAGTCTGAAAGGACAGTTTTGATAGAAACAGATGAGATCAGATGGGGCAGAGTTTGTGCTGAATGTCTAAATTGCCAACAGATGAAGACAAAAAGAAAGAAACCAGGAAATTGGTTATTTAGCTTATCGATTCCTGAAGGGAAATGGGATTACATTTCCAAGGATATCGTGACGAAGCTACCGCAATACTCCCGAGACTGAGTATCGATTTGAGTTGAGAGTAACAAACTGATCAAGTCTGCAAGATTGATTTCGTACATGAAAACGTACAGATATGACTAGATTATTGAGATATCTGTTAGAAAAGTGATCAGATTACACAGAGTGCCGAGAATTGATTATATCAGACCATAATTTCGGTTAACTTTTCACGTTTGGCAGAGTGTGTAGCAGGTTCTTCCACATATTATCCACAGACTGATGAATAGTCAGAGCAGACTATCCAGATACTGAAAGTTATAGCTTGAGCTATAGTGCTTGATTTAGCACTAGTGGGCAAGAATTTTTGCCACTTTGAGAGTTTCGTACTACCACAGCTATCAGATGAGTATCGAGATAGCTCCATTCGAGGCATTGTACGATGAGAAGGGCAGATTCCATTTTGTACGTGAGATAATATCTCTGAGAATCCTAAGATTGGACCTGATATGATCAGAGATATGACTAAAGAAGTGAAGCTGATTCAGAAAGAATGACGACAACTCTAAATAGACAGACTGAATATGCCAACGTCAGACGACGATCGATGGTATTTGATATAGGAGATTGATTATTGAATTGATTTAGCCTAAATAGATTTGATGGTAGATGACGATGTTGATTTGTTATTAGCTGTTGATTGGTATATACGGATATTGTATAGCCAGTATTCTGAGATCGATTCTATCAGAATTACTTCAAGTGGTACTATGATATTATACTTCTTAAATGATTATTCCAGATTGGAATCAGAATCAGTAGAAGAAAGAAAATTCAGAATGAAGACTATTCCATTGTTGAATGTCCAAGGGGATGGTTAGGGCATCAAGGAAGCTATTTGGAAGACAGAATCTAAGATTAGATAAAGATTCTAGAATTGTTTCATTGAGGTGAGTTTTCTTCTTAACTTCTGTATATCTCCTTCTTGTATCTGGTTTGGTATCTGATATGATTACCTGTGATATGCGAGTTGATTGCTTGTGATTTCGGGGACGAAATCATATCTTAGGGAGGGAGAAATGTAAGGCCCGAGATTTTAAGTACCGTAATCTGAAATGATTTGGTGATAATTGATGTGATTATAGACGAAAAAGGATTAGACCGGAAAAGACGGAAGAAAACATGAATGATGTGCGAGGACAGAACACCTCGCGCATATGCGCGACAAGGAGCCGCGCATATGCGCGACAGTGGCAAAAGACCTCGCGCATATGCGCGAGAAGTGTGCGCGCATATGCGTGAGTTGTGCAGGAGCTAATGTGATGTCCAGAGAACCTCGCGCATATGCGCGGCGATGGGACGCGCATATGCGCTAGCTGCCGAGAAGCTAAGGACCGAGTCCAGTAGGTCTCACGCATATGCGTCGGTTTAGGTCGCGCATATGCGCGAGACGTGTTGGACAAAGGGGAAGCCACTTGCCCTTCTTCATGCAAGATATATATACATATAAGCATTTCATTCCTTCAAATCGGCAGAAAGGAAACGGGAGAGAGGCTAGGGAGAATTGTAAAGTTCTTGATGCTAGAATTTGAATTGCGAACGATTCCGTCCGTTCGATTTTTAATCCGAGCTCAGTACCGAGTTCCTAGCGACGACATCTACAACCGAACGTAAGTTTTATTGAATTCTGATATCGTTTGAAATTATGGTATTGGGGGAATTAGGATTTGACTGATATATTGTGTTTTGGGTATACTGATCGGTATATAATTGAAGTCAGATCGAAGAACGGACTGTTTATATAATTATTATGATTTTTGGAAGTGATATGATTGAGATTGCTCAGATTTGATATTACGATCTGTTATTATTGAGATTGTATTATTATGCCGTCGAAACATCAGTAGATTGGTATTGATCAGAATCAGTATTGATTGAGATTGTATCGTTGTATCATTGACATTGATCAGAGTATGTCTTGACTTGATATTGAACAGAACAGATTTTGAATTGAGTTGCATATTGATATTGTATTTCTCGATACGTCATTTCAGATTGAGCGACCTTTGATAGCTTCGACTTCGAGACTTTGACAGAGCCAGATCGACAGAACGAAACAGAAGGTATAAATTGATGTTGATGCGGGATTGCACAACTCGAGTTAGATTTGACTTGAGTTTCCGAAAATCACATACTTCATCTTATTGCATTGATATTTGCAATTGATGTGATTGATATATTTGATCTATTGATTTATGTATTGAGTCATAGGCGAATGCGTCTAGTCGTAGACGATTGATCTCGTGACAGAGGTACCAGATAGTGATGGAATCGTCACTGGGCCATTGCACATTGTCACAGAGGTTTGGCAGGATATGCCAGGGCTGATGTGCCTAGATGGTTGGCCGATATGCCAGGGCGGATGTGCCTAGTCTGTGGCTGATTCGCCAAGACGCCGGATGTTTGGTTATATCGAAGTGGATAGAATTGGAGTTTCTTGTATTACTGATATTCGATATGGAAAGAGCCAAAATCCGTGAATAAGAACGTACCACCACCCCGATCGGGAGTGTAGGTGGGTGTATGTTCTTATTTCGATCGGGATTCCTATATTAGGATGAGTCGAGTCAGAGTCTACGAGTCACGGAGTGTGATTCAGAGTTTGTATTGATTCATGTTTCTGATTTTGATACATGTGATGAATACCTGTTTCATGCTGTTATATCTGTTTATATGAAATGCATGTATACATGAATTATACTTGGAATGTAATTCTCACCGGAGTTATCCGGCTGTTGTCTTGTTTGTATGTGTGCATGACAACAGGTGGGACAGGATCAGGATCAGGAAGAGGATTAGAGATTATAGTTAGCGTGGAGATCCGGGCCCAGAAGCAGAATAGGATTCAGCACTGGATGTATAGTCGTTGAACCTAGTTTAGATAGATAAATGTAGTACCTGAATTGTACTTTGATTTTGACGTATATCAGATAGATTATTGTTACGTTTCCGCATTTATAATTTAAAAAGAAAAAAAAATTTAGTCCCACTTTTCTTAATTGTTATGTTTGACATTAATAATGATTAAGACATGAATTAGCGTCCGGGTTCCCACACTGTCCATCTTAATAAACGCATCTTGGAGTTGTACAGTAGCACCGCTTCTCCTTCTTTTAATTCCCTCGGTGTAATGCGCTTGTCGTGTGCTTGCTTTGTAGGCTCCTTGTAGGTCAATGCCATGTCATATGCTTGACCCCTGAATTCTTCCAATTGGTCCAACTGCAGTAACTTGTGTTCACCTGCAAGAGCAAAATCAAGATTCAGTGCTTTTGTTGCCCAATAAGCTTTATGTTCTAATTCAACAGATAAATGTTTTCAAAAAGTATCCTATACGGTGTCGTGCCTATAGGTGTCTTAAAAGCAGTCCTATATGCCCAAAGCGCGTCATCTAACCTCAACGACCAGTCCTTTCTATTTATCTCCCACAAACTTCTCCAGAATCCTCTTGATCTCGCAATTCGACACCTCCACTTGACCACTTTTTTGGGGATGATAGGGAGTGGAGATTTTATGAGTGACCCCATATGTGCCCAAAATTTATTCAAAACTTTTATTGCAAAAATGGGTGCCATCATCCCTAATGATTGCTCGTGGTGTTCCAAATCTGTTGAAAATATTTTTCTTTAAAAATTTCAGCACCACTTGAGCATCATTCGTGGCATATGATTCCGTCTCCACCCATATGGAAACATAGTCAACTGCTACCAAAATGTATTTTTCTGTGAAAGAAGTTGGAAATGGTCTCATGAAATATATCCCCCAAACATCAAAGACTTTGCACTCAATAATATTAT
Organism: Primulina tabacum; assembly: GCF_025594145.1. Taxonomy (NCBI): domain Eukaryota; kingdom Viridiplantae; phylum Streptophyta; class Magnoliopsida; order Lamiales; family Gesneriaceae; genus Primulina; species Primulina tabacum. Next base: position 10,479,713 of record NC_134556.1, on the reverse strand, counting down.
TTAAAGGTATTCATGGCGATTAGAAATGTTACCTGTGCGTTGGCATCTATCACAACAGAGGACAAATGAACGTGCATCTTTAAATAGAGTTGGCCAATAAAAGCCACATTCGAGTACCTTGGATGCCATTCGTGTGGGTCCAAAATGACCACCTACCTCGCAGTAAAGATAGTGGCTAAGAATTGATATAATCTCTTCCTCCGCTACACATCTCCTTATCATGGCATCTGCACAGATTTGGAAAAGGAAGGGTTCCTCCCAAAAATAATATTTCACGTTCGAAAAGAATTTCTTTATTTGGTGAAATGTTACATTTGGGGGGGGGTGTGAGTCTGTAACAAGAAAATTAGCCAAATCCGCAAACCATAGACAATTTTTCACTTCTAACAGCTGTTCATCCTGAAACCGATCATCCATCTCATCATTTTCACAATTTTTGCCAACATGCTCAAGCATAGAAAGATGATCAGCTACTACGTTATCTACACCTTTTTTATCTTTTATTTCGAGGTCAAACTCTTGTAGAAGTAAGATTCACCTAAGAAATCGTGCTTTGGCCTATTTCTTAGCAAGCAAATATTTGAGTGCGGAGTTGTCACTAAACAAAATGACTTTTGACAAAACAATGTATGAATGGAATTTATCAAGTGCAAATACTAATGCGAATATTTATTTTTCAGTTGTTCCATAATTTAATTGTGATTCATCTAAAGTCTTACTCGCATAGTATATAGTGTGAAATGTCTTGTTCCACCTTTGGCCTAGAACAGCACCAACTGCCATATCACTGGCGTCGCACATTACCTCGAAGGGCAGATCCCAATCAGGTGCCACCAACACGTTGAAGGATCGTTTGCTGGGCATCTTTGGGATGCTTCAAACAAAATATTCTCCAATGAGCTGCAATAGCTCGTGTTCTAAGAATATTAACACCGATTAATTAAATCGAGTTTGGTTAAAAACCAAGCGGAAGAAACTCGAAGTAATCCTTCGTGAAAAAGACTGTTATATTAGAAAATATTTTATCTTATGTAAACTGAATAACCGAAAAGGGACAGATTAGTTTTTGCACTCATCAGTTCAGTTATGGTGACAACTGAACTGACGGATACTCTAACTGATACAAACAGTTTGAAAACAATAGTTAAATAGTTAAATACACAAGATATGTTTATGGATGTTCGGAGACTTCAAATGCTCCTATGTCACCCTTTCTACCGCCTCGGGTAGGATCCACTAGAAAACTTTGATTTATACAACTTCATTCTACAAACCCACTCAGCTAGGACTTACACCACTGCCTAAACTGAACTCCTAGACTAGACTGAAGGCAGCACCTTCCAGTCAATACTTCTTTAACGTCTATGTGAGAAAGACTACATACACAAGTTTAATGTCTTTGTGCAAGACTGTATTTGAGTGAATGAGAGTGTTTATGTGTGAAAACTGAACAAGGATGTTCTCACACACTGAGGGAGATAAGCTTCTAATCTAAGCTGATATAACTGAGAAGAGTTTCCTCTGGGCTGATTGCTTCTGAAAGCTGATGTGCAATGTGCGTGCCCTTTCTTTTCTCTCGTATATGGTTAAAAGCTTTTTCACTTCTTTTCTTCTTCTTGTTCTTATTGTTGTTGTTGAGTCTTCACTGATCTTCTCTATATATAGGCGGGAAAACTGATCGTACAATGAGACTCGTCCGTTGTATCCGTTGCATCTTGAATTCTTTCTTGGACTTTGTGTCTCGACTTTTCGAACTGCCCTTCTGAAACGTTTTTGTCTTTAATGCTCTGATGCAACGTCCATTATTGTCTTTTGACTGGATAATGGCTTTGTACCTTCACGTACAGCTGGATTCCATTTGAGAGATTTTGTCTTCATCCATAACTGAAAGATTCTGACTGATGCTTTGAACTGGTCAGTTGAACTGATCTTTCAGTTGGGCTGGTGAAATCAGTTGACTCGTCAGTGGAACTGATTTCACTCTTGTTCAGTTGGACTGATCAGCTGGGTTTCTTCATCAGTTGAACACTCTTTCGGCTGGCCAGGCTTCTGAGGTTCTCCTGCTGAACCACCTATCAATTGGACAATCAGCTGGACTGCTCAAATGACATAATCAGTTAGACTAATTCATTTTGTGCGATCAGTTGGGTCTTCAGTTTGTGATGTAAACATCTCGTGAGTGATCCTAGATGCTGCACACTAAGGTAGATTATTAGTAACACAATTAACAAGTTTTGTTATCATCAAAATCAAGATTGCGAACTTGAAAAGTTCCAACACACGTGATCTGTCACCAAGCACTCCTTTAGGTCCTCGTATGCCTAGGTATACTTATTTTAGGTGTAGAGGCAATGGCTTGAGCTCAAGCGTCTGTGGTTCCTCCATGCTTGACTTCTGAGGGGTCAAGTATCTTCGCTCTCCCAATTCCTCGAGTCTCATTCTGATAGACTTCTTCCATGGATGGTTGGCGTCAAAATACGCCCCAATTTCAGATTTTTCATCATCCAGCTCATCCTCCTTCATTTCAGTCGTGAGGGTGGCTTCCACTGGATCTTTCACAGGATTATGCACAAAATTGTTCACAAGTGAATTCAAAACATTGATTCTAAAACAGTCATCAGAGCGGAGTGTGTGTTTAATAGCTTTAAAGACATCCAAAGTAATTTCTTCCTCCATCACTCATAATCTCAACTTCCCTTCTTGTACATCAATAAGGTCCTTGACAGTTGCAAGGAATGGTCTCCCCAGAATTAAGGGCATTTTCATATCTTCTTTCATGTCTAGCACACAAAATCTGCAGAGAATATAAATTTGTCCACCTTTACCAACACGTCCTCTATGACTCCTCGCGGATATTTGACAGATCTGTCTGCTAGTTGCAAGGACATCTTTGTTGGCTTAGGCTGTGGGGAACCAGATGCTAACTCATTCTTTTCAATCATCATTGGGATTAAATGGATTATTTAAATAATCTGGGTCGCAGAATTTTTTTTTTAAAATGTTGAACACCTTATAAACGGGTGTACAAATTCTATAACAAGTTAGGTCTCATCTCATTTAAATTACAAGATCAAGTTTAATATCTACAACATGATCAAAAGTACAAGTCTTGTACATGAGAAAGTCATAACAAACTAGGGTTCAACAACTACATATCAAGTGTTGAAAGCCAATTCAACTTCTAAGCCCGGATCTCCACTCTAATCTCGATCGTTCATCCTCTTCTCGACCTGATTCTGTCCCACCTGTTGTCATGCACACATACAAACACAACAACAGTCGGATAACTCCGGTGAGAAAAATATAATTCCCAGTATAAACAACATATACATGCATTTCATGTAAACATATACAAAAGTATATAACATTTGTAAAATAATATGAATCGTAGTCTACGAAAACATAAATCGAAAATAAGTAATAAATCAAACTCTTTAACTCGACTCTTATCTAGGGATCCCGTTTGAATAAGAACGTAACAAGTCTCCCACCTACTCTTCCCAGCTAGATGGTGGTACGTTCTTATTCCCAGACATTGGCCCTCTATATCGAATCTCTAAAATAAGAGTCAATCAACTCCTAAGCACATCGATATAAACCAACATCCAGTGACTTGGCACATCTGCCAAAGACTCCAATACATGCTTTGCTATAACTCAATAGACTAAGCATATCAATCTCATGAATTGCAAACATCAAAGCAATTAAAATCAAGTATGTGGTTTCGGAAAACTCAAGCTATCTCTTACTCGAGTTGTATCTTCCCGGTTTAACATTGATTTATACCTTTCTTTTCGTAGATCAGTCTTGTCAATGAAATCAAATATCAATCTGGCTCTATTCAGTCTTCTAAGCCTTCAATACCAACTCTGGAATCATATATTCGAGAAGTACAATTTCAATATACAACTCAAAGCAATACTGTATATGATCAGAACTCAATCTAATTCTGTTTCGACGGCATAACAGCACAATCTCGATATATCCAGCAACTCAAACATCAACAGATACAAATCACAACTCATAATCAATCATAATTTCAACCCATAATATCAAATCTGTACAATCTCATTCAACATAGGTTGAAAATTGATAACAATTTCATACGGTGTCCGTTCTTCTATCCGGTTTCGATTATACAATTACCACAATCTCAGGAACACATAATATAGATCAAATTATGATTCCCCCAGCAATAAATTTTCAAACCATGCTGAAAAGTAAATAAACTCACATACTTTTGAAGTTCTTGACGAGAGGAGCATGGAACTAAACTCGGATTAAAATTATGACGGCCGGATCTTGCAAAATCAAGTTTCTAACACATGAAGAAAACTTGAGGATTATCCCTGGAGTCTCGGTTTCTTTCTCCCATTTTTGAAATGAAGATGAAGGTTTGTTTACATAATACATGCATGGCAAAGACATGTGGCTCACTCTTCATACTGCACGTCTCGCGCATATGCGTGTCCATCACCGGCGCATATGCGCGAGACCTACTATCTCAGCGCATAACAATTCATCTGCTCGTGCATATGCGCGCCCCGTCCTCGTGCATATGCGCGAGACTTACTGTCTCAGCACTTCTGCATTTCACCAGCTCGCGCATATGCGCGCCTCGTCTTGCGGATATGCACGCCTCGTCCTCCTGCGTATGCGCTAGACTTACTGTCTCGGCATATAGCAGCTCGCGCATATGCGCGAGACCTTTTGGTCTCCCACTTGTAATACTCAAGTTTTCCCAATTTTTTGTCTCGGAGTGGTCCTTCTATAATCACATCAATTCATCAATTAATAATCTTATATTAACAGGATAAAATCTCAGGCCTGACAATTCTCCCCCTCTAAGATCTGATTTCGTCCTCGAAATCTAAAAAAAATCGAATCACATAAAATCAAAATATATAACAGAACTGAATAAGAAAACTCACATCAGTGAAATAGTTCTGAAAACTTCTGTCTCATATCTTATTCAATCTCCCAAGTGGCTTTTTCAATGCCATGACGACTCCACTGAACTTTCACCAGCGGAATAGTCTTTGTTCTGAGCTGCTTTTCTTTACGAACTAGAATCTGGATCGGTTTTTTGAAATAACTCAGAGTTTCATCAAGTTCTTCCTCGTCTGGCTGAAGAACATGAAAAGCATCAAGAAGATATTTCCTCAGCAGAGACACATTAAAGACATCATGTATCCCAGATAAATAAGGCGGAATAGCGAGTTGATAGGCACGAGTACCTATATTTTCCAGAATCTCATATGGCCCAATATAATGAGGAGACAACTTTCCTCTTTTGCCAAATCTGACAATGCCTCTGAAAGGAGATATCTTCAGAAATACTATGTCTCCTTGCTCGAACTCTAACGGTCGACGTCGAATATTCGCATATTTGGCCTGTCTATCTTGAGCTGTTTTCATTCTCTACTGAATCAGATTTACTTTCTCAATCATTTCTCGAATCATATCATGCCCAAGTTCAGGTACTTCAGAAATTTCATCCCAATAAAGAGGGGATCTGCACTTCTTGCCGTACAACACTTCAAATGGAGCCATCTCTATAATCTTCTGATAGTTGTTGTTGTACGAAAATTCACAAAGTGGCAAAGAATCTTGCCAACTAGTGCCAAAGTCTAGCACTACAGCTCTAAGCATATCCTCCAATGTCTGGATAGTTCGTTCTGACTGTCCGTCTGTCTGAGGATGATATGCGGTACTCAAATGTAATTTCGTACCTAGAGCTTGTTGCAAACTGTGCCAAAAGTGCCAAGTAAATCGAGGATCATGATCTGATACAATGGACTTTGGCACACCATGCAATCTGACCACTTCTCTGACATAAATCTCTTCCATCTAGTCGTGTCTGTACGTCATTCTGTAAGGAATAAAGCATGCTGATTTGGTCAATCTGTCAATAACGACTCAAATCGCATCACAACCTCTGGAGGATCGTGGTAGCTTCGTAACAAAATCCATGGAAATGTGATCTCATTTCCATTCTGGAATAGATAAGCTATGCAACAAACCTCCAGGTTTCTTTCTTTCTGCTTTCACCTGTTGGCAATTCAAACATCTAGACACAAACTCTGCAATATCTGATTTTATCTGTTTTCACCAAAACTATTTCTTCAGATCATTGTACATTTTTCTGCCACCAGGATGAGTACTCAAATGACTACAGTGTGATTCTGTCAAAATCTGTTGTTTCAAGTCTGAAACATCTGGCACAACAAGTCGATTATTCACATACAATACATCATCACAAACCTGATATTCTGATTGATGCCCTGATCTGACCATCATAATCGAATTCTGAACATTCTGATCAACTTTCTGTGCCTCTTTGATTCGTGAAATCAACTCTAGTTCAACTTGAATAGCATAGAGTCTCAGAGGTTGACAATCTGTCTCAAATACCAATCCAGAAAGACAGCAATCTTCAATCAAATTCGAAACATCAATCGTCGATAAGGATAAAGAACATACCTTTCGACTCAGTGCATCAGCTGCTGCATTTGATTTTCCCGGATAATATTTGATTTCACAATCAAAATCTTTCAATAAATCAAGCCATCTATGTTGTCTCATATTCAGTTCTGATTGTGAAAATAGATATTTCTTACTTTTATGATCAGAATAGATTTCGAATTTCTCACCATAGGTAGTGTCGCCAGATCTTCAATGCAAATACAATGGCAGCCAATTCAAGATCATGAATCGGGTAGCGAGTCTCATGTGGTTTCAATTGTCTTGAGGCATAAGCAATAACATGTCATCACTGCATCAAAACACACCCTATTTCTCTGTGAGAAGCATCACAATAAACAACAAAATCACCAGTACCTGACGGGGTAGTCAACACCGTAGCACTGGTTAATCTCTTCTTCAACTCTAGAAAACTGGATTCACAAACTTCTGATCAAACAAAAGGGGCATTCTTCTGGGTCAACTGAGTAATCGGCTTAGCAATGCTGGAGAAATCTTTAATGAATCGACGATAATAGCCAGCTAAACCCATAAAACTGCGTATCTCTGGTACTTATGTCGGTCTAGGCCAACTGATCATAGCCTCAACTTTGCTAGGATCAACAGAAATACCATCTGCAGATATAATGTGTCCCAAAAATACAACTTGTTTCAGCCAAAACTCACATTTAGACAGCTTTGCATACAGTTTCTCAGTTCTCAGAATTTTCAATACAGTTCTCAAATGCTCAGCATGATCAATCAAATTCTTTGAATAAATCAGAATATCATCAATAAAGATAATCACAAAGTCATCAAGATATTTCTGAAATATACGGTTCATCAAACCCATAAATACAGCTGAAGCATTTGTTAAACCAAACGGCATGACTATAAACTCATAGTGGCCATACCTGGTTTTAAAAGTTGTCTTAGATATATCAGAATCTATGACTCTCACCTGATGATATCCAGATCTCAGATCGATCTTGGAATAAATAGAAGAACCCTGCAACTGATCAAATAAATCATCAATACGAGGCAAAGGATATTTATTCTTTATCGTAGCCTTATTTAGTTGCCGATAATCAATGCAAAGTCTCATTGAACCGTCTTTCTTTCGGACAAATAGTACTGGTGCACCCCAAGGAGAAACACTCGGTCTGATGTAACCCTTGGCTAGTAAATCCTCTAGCTGATCTTTCAATTCTTTCAATTCAATCGGTGCCATTCTGTATGGAGTTTTAAAAATAGGAACAGTATCTGGTATCACTTCAATGCTGAAGTCCATTTCTCGGATTGGAGGCCAACCCGGAATCTCATCTGGAAAGACGTCAACAAACTGACATACCACTGGCAAATCTGCCAATGACGGGCTCGATTTCAGTACATTTACTGAATACACAAGGAATCCCTCTGCTCGTTTCTGTAATAATCGAGTCATAGACAAAACAGATATCAAAGGAATTCGAGCTCTGGAACCCTTACCGTAAAATTTTCATTCATCAGCCATCTCAGGTCTGAATCTTACAATTTTCTGGAAACAATCTACGGTAGCTCTGTACTTTGTCAGCATATCAATATCGATAATGCAGTCAAAATCAGACAAACCGAGTACAATACAATCTAACTCAATCTCATTACCATCATACTGCAGCATACAATGTCTAACAGACTTCACTGATATAAGACCTCTCCCCACTCCCCAAAGGTGAAGAGACAGATACTATAGCAGATAATGAATCAACAGGAAAATCATGCATCAATGCAAATTGCTCAGAGATAAACATATGGGATGCACCCGTATCAATCAATACATAAGCAGAGTAACCACAAAGAGAACAGTTACCTGCAACAACATTATCAGGTGCTTCCTGGGCCTGTTCCTCAGTCAATGCTAACACTCTGGCCTACTGTCTCGGAGGCTGGCTAACAGTCTGGCTTCCTACGGGCCTCGGTTGTGACTGAGTAGTAGGTGGCTGGAAAGAGTGAACAACAGATGATAGTCTATCAGTCTGAGCCACTGATCCAGATAATTTTGCTCCCTGGGATCGTTGAGAACCTCGCTGTGGACAGACTCTGGCAAAATGTCCTTGCTGTCGACAGATATTTTCTTGCAATAGACCCCGGTATAACTCTGGTTCTGTCGTGAACCACTGGAGCTAGATGAACTACTACCAGATTTCTTAAACTGTTTCCCTCGGGCTTTCAAATTATCTTTCTTTCCACTGCTGCTACCACCACTATCAAATCTGGGAGGGGGTTGGTGGAACTGTGCTGAGGGCAGTTGCTGTTTCGGTGCGGGAGCAACATACGAAGCTCCTTTCTGTCTAATCAGGCCTGCTTCAGCTCCTTTTGCTCTAATCAAGGCATCTGCAAAATTATTCGTTCGCCCTGTATTTACCAATGTAAAGAGCTCAGGATTCAGCCCATTGATGAACTGATCAGCAACGATTTATCATTCTCAGCAATATGAGGAGAAAATCATAGCAAGGTAGAGAATTTGGCCACATATTCTTCAATGTTCATATGGCCCTGTCTCAAGTTGGCAAACTCTGCACCCTTGTCCTTTCTGTACGATACTGGGAAGAATCGTTGATAGAATTCTGCTTTGAAGATCTTCCAAGTAATAATTGTATCTCGATGCTCTAAAGCTCTCTTGGTTGTAAGCCACCAGCTTTTTGCAATGTCATGTAATTGATGCCCAATTAGTCTAACTCTTCGTTCATCTGTGTAATCAAGTGAATCAAACATCATTTCAATATCATCAAGCCAACTCTCACAATCAATTGAATTCTCAGTGCCCTTCAAAGTTGGCGGTTTGAACGACTGAAATCTCTTCAGCAGTGTTTCCATGGGTATTGCTGTAACATCCATCGGATTAGTAGAAGTACTACCATGTTCTGGGATTCTTCGAGGAGGCATATCTAATTATCAAAATGGTTAGTAACCAAATATAACAAATCTGTCTCAGTCCTCCTCTGATCATCATACCTCTGATCAAGAATCGGTTCTGATTCATTCTCCAATAATACATGTTTCCAATAAAATCAGATAATCAGGTAAACATGTACTTTCAAAGCAATAAAACATGCTAGCATCACAAAAGCAGGAAAGAAAATTCAATCTACCCCGCTCAATCGCTTCTATTGCCAGTATAAGGAACATACAGCTCTGATACCAACCGGTGTAGGGACCCGGACGCTAACTCATTCTTTTAAATCATCATTGGGATTAAATGGATTAAATAAATAATCTAGGTCGCAAAATTTTTTTTTTATATGTTGAACACATTATAAACGAGTGCACAAATTCTATAACAAGTTAGGTCCCATCTCATTCAAATTACAAGATCAAGTTTAATATCTACAACATGATCAAAAGCACAAGTCTTGTACAAGAAAAAGTCATAACAAACTAGGGTTCAACAACTACATATCAAGTGTTGAAAGCCAATTCTACTTCTAAGCCCGGATCTCCACTCTAATCTCGATCATTCATCCTCTTCTCGACCCTGATCCTGTCCCACCTGTTGTCATGCACACATACAAAAACAACAACAGCCGGATAACTCCGGTGAGAAATATAATTCCCAGTATAAACAACATATACATGCATTTCATGTAAACATATACAAAAGCATATAACATTTGTAAAACAATATGAATCGTAGTCTACGAAAACATAAATCGATAATAAGCAATAAATCAAACTCTTTAACTCGACTCTTATCTAGGGATCCCGGTTGAATAAGAACGTAACAAGTCTCCCATCCTACTCTTCCCAGCTAGATGGTGGTACGTTCTTATTCCCAGACATTGGCCCTCTATATCGAATCTCTAAAATAAGAGTCGATCAACTCCTAAGCACATCGATATAAACCAACATCCAGTGACTTGGCACATCTGCCAAAGACTCCAATACATGCTTTGCTATAACTCAATAGACTAAGCATATCAATCTCATGAATTGCAAACATCAAAGCAATTAAAATAAAGTATGTGGTTTCGGGAAACGCAAGCTATCTCTTACTCGAGTTGTATCTTCCCGGTTTAACATTGTTTTATACCTTTCCTTTCGTAGATCAGTCTTGTCAATGAAATAAAATATCAATCTGGCTCTATTCAGTCTTCTAAGCCTTCAATACCAACTCTGGAATCATATATTCGAGAAGTACAATTTCAATATACAACTCAAAGCAATACTGTATATGATCAGAACTCAATCTAATTCTGTTTCGACGGCATAACAGCACAATCTCGATATATCCAGCAACTTCAAACATCAACAGATACAAATCACAACTCATAATCAATCATAATTTCAACCCATAATATCAAATCTGTACAATCTCATTCAACATAGGCTGAAAATTGACAACAATTTCATATAGTGTCCGTTCTTCTATCCGGTTTTGATTATACAATTATCACAATATCAGGAACACATAATACAGATCAAATTATGATTCCCCCAGAAATAAATTTTCAAACCATGCTGAAAAGTAAATAAACTCACATACTTTTGAAGTTCTTGACGAGAGGAGCAAGGAAATAAACTCGGATTGAAATTCTGACTGGCGGATCTTGCAAAATCAAGTTTCTAACACATGAAGAAAACTTGAGGATTATCCCTGGAGTCTCGGTTTCTTTCTCCCATTTTTGAAATGAAGATGAAGGTTTGTTTACATAATACATACATGGCAAAGGCATGTGGCTCACTCTTCATACTGCATGTCTCGCGCATATGCGCGTCCATCACCGGTGCATATGCCTGAGACCTACTGTCTCGGCACTTCTGCATTTCACCAGCTCGGGCATATGCGCGCCTCGTCTCGCGCATATGCGCGAGACCTACTGTCTCAGCGCTTGTACCTAAATCTTCCTCGCGCATATGCGCGCCCCGTCCTCGCGTATATGCACGAGACTTACTGTCTCGGCATATAGCAGCTCGAGCATATGCGTGCCTCGTCTATGCGCATATGCGCGAGACCTTCTGGTCTCACACTTGTAATACTCAAGTTTTCCCAATTTCTTGTCTCGGAGTGGTCCTTCTATAATCACATCAATTCATCAATTAATAATCTCGGATTAATAGGATAAAATCTCAGGCCTTACATAGGCTCTTCTAATCCGAGTTTCATGAATACAGATAGAGGCATAAGATTTATACTCGCACCAAGATCACATAAAGCTTTATGAAAAATAGCATTACCAATCATGCACGGAATAGAAAAACTCCTTGGATCTTTTAGTTTCGGTGGGATCTTGTTTTGTACCAATGTAGAGCAATTTTCAGTTAAGCTTACAGTCATGTGATATTCTAACTTCCTTTTATTTGCTAAGATTTCCTTTAAAAATTTAGCATAGCTAGGCATTTGCATCAAAGCATTGGCAAAGGGAATATTAATGTGCAATTTTTTGAATACTTCTAGCAATTTACCGAATTTCGCATCCATCTTCGACTTTTTCAATGCTGCAGGAAAAGGTGGAGGGACAATGATTCTAGATTGTGTAGTGGGTGCGGTTGTAGAGTTAGGAAAAGGTGGTGATTCTAGATGCTTATCTTTTTCCTTCCGCTCTTGTTCAAGTACCTTTCCATTCCTCAATTCTATGACCTTCACTTGCTCTTTCGGATTAGTCTCAGTGTTGCTTGGCAAGGTGCCCAGATCTCGACTAGCAATCATCTTAGCTAACTGTCCTATCCGATTTTCTAACCCCTTTATAGATGCATCCTGGTTCTTTAGTCTAGTTTCGGCGGATGAGATAAATTTAAACATCATTTGCTCCAAACTAGACTTCTCTTCTCTAGGCTCAGTTCAATATATCGACTTCTTACCATACTGTTGTCCTAACTATGGCCGATTCTGGCTGTTTTGACCACCCCATGAGAAGTTGGGGTGTTGTCCCCATCCAGGATTGTATGTGTTCAAATAAAAATCATTCCTAGGAAGGTTCGAATCCCCACTTGGTTTACATGTGCTTCCTCTTGCATATAGAAATGACCACTGTCTTGACAATCCTTAACATAATGTTCTCCTCCAGATTTATCACATAATATCTCTCACAAGCGCATCATTGTTCCGTGTACATTCAAGCTGTCTATATTCATGTTAAGTTCTTCTAATTATGCGGTGACAACAGAAAAGTCAGTTACCTGGTGAAATCCCTCACTCCTCTGATTATTCATCTCAGATTGAGGGTGATAACTGCTAGCAACCATCTCCTCCAGTAACTCATACCCTTCTTTGGCCGTTTTCCTCAGTAGATTCCCACAGACCGCAGCATCTATCATGGTACAGTTAGACGAAATTAAACCATAGTAAAAATTTTGGACAACTAATCCAAGAGGCAACTCATGATGTGGACATATCCACAATAAGTCCTTGTAGCGCTCCCAAGCCTCGTAAGTGACTCCTGCTCAAATTGAGAGATGGTGGTTATGTCCGCTTGCAGCTTCATGGTTTTTGACGGAGGAAAGTATTTCAAGAGGAATGCATTATCTTCCCAAGTTGTGATTGAACCTACAGATAAACAATTCAACCAGGCTTTAGCTTTTTAACGCAAAAAAAAAGAAACAAACGCTATCTAACAGCATCATCAGAAACTCAATTAAATTTAAAAGTATTGAAAATTTCTAAGAAGTCAGCGATGTGTGTGTTTGGATTATCTAGCGCATTTCCCCCAAATTGGACAGTGTTCTGGATCATCTGCATTATGGCTGGTTTTATCTCAAACTGGTTCGCCCTGATGGTGGTTGCACTATGCTTGGACGTGCTCCATCAAACGAAGGTTGTTCGTACTCCAACATGGGTATGTGTTGGTTCCTCGACTCTTAGATCTTCATGATGCTCTTCCTCACGCTCTTTCCAGTTCATCATGTCTCTAAGCCTCTGTTGTTGTCTTCATCTGCGTAGGGTCTTTCATTCTCGGGGTCAAATATCTGTAGTTCAGACTCTAGAGATCTTGGCATGCTCAGAGAGGGATACCTGTAAATAAATCGAAGGTGTCAAGAAAAACAAAATAAAAAATGCTAAAGTGGACAACGGAAAATAAAATTGTGGATTAATAGTCCCTGAAAACGGCGTCAAAAACTTGATTGAACAAAACTTGCACTGTGAAATCCTTAGTAAAAATTTATAATATTCAAGCTCGACATAATTGCAAGTGCACGATGTCAAATAGTAATATAGTGTACGAGTATCGTTCCTCTAGAGACTGTATTTCGCAACTGTTATTCTAAGTTATTCATCCCTTAGCAACGAAAATTGGAATGATTTTGACTACTATAATGATTAAATAAAAACACAACAAAATAATTCACAAATTAAATGATGAAATAAATAAGATAAAATAGTTGATTGAAGATTCAATGAAAAATGAATTTGTTGGGAATCTCGGTCCACCTACCCCTCGTTAATTTACTTAATTTGTTCGACAATGATTAAGCTTTTGACGGGATTTCCTATCATATTGAACACGCCCTCTCGAGCTATGCCAAACTAATCCAACAGAGTGAAGTAATTAAATTTCTTTAATAATTTATCAAAGGTGAATTGCATGTCGTTCTATGAAATCCCCTAGCTTTCGACCTACTGGACTATGACTATCGACGTGTATCCAACTTCATATTTCCATGTAAATTGTAAATCCACAGATTATGCTACTCCTTCCTATCACGGGCTATTCTCTCGAACTCACTCGCAATATGATATCGTTATTAAAGTTAGCTACGCTTCAACAACACAATGAAAATAATAGCACAATCAAGAATTAATCAAAAGTCGATAGATGAATTAACTAAACTCGGTTTCAAGGTAGGATCCACTTAAATCCAAACAGATAACGAAAATTAGCTACTAGAATTCATGTTTAAATTAAGCCAAACAATATTTAAACAAGATAAATTAAACTAAAGATACTAGTCGTGACGAAAACGCGAGGAATGTTGCCCGGAAATCTTGAAATTTTCCTACAAGCCTCCTCCAAGCCTTTTCTCTCTTCTTCAAAGCTTTGTCGCTGTTGAATAATGTCTAAAAATTCGTCCCCAGGGTTCCTTTGTGCAGCCATATACCATTCAAATTTAATACAAGTCAATTAGGAAACTTGCCTTATTTACTCGCGCTGGGGCGGTCAAGTTGTACCGCCCTAGCGCGAGGTGTTCTGCCCAGAATCCTATTTTTGTTGTACTCACACTAGGGTGATCAAGTTTTACCGCCCTAGCGCATGGTGCCCTGTCTTCAGCTCATTTCTGGTTGAATTTTCTTCTTTTGCGCCGTTCTCCTGCACATTCTTACAACTCAGTGAGATGTGATCATATGCAATAATTTAAGATAAAATGAACTAAATGCAGACTTCATGTAACCAAAACGATGCAAACTCAGACTCACAAGATGCACTAAAACACGTAAATGTGATCTCTATCATGAATTAAATTAATTTTTAGGACTGCAAGTCAAGCAATCAGAAAATTGCATCTTTATTAACCAAGTTAAATATACACGAGACATGCTAAAGAATTTTGGCATGGAGAATTACTCAAAAGCTGCTACCCCAATGAGCTTAACTATCAAATTGGACAAAGATGAAGGGGGAATCTAAGTAAACACAAAAATGTACAGAGGATTGATTGGTTCACTACTCTATCTGACCGCTAGTCGACCAGACATCATGTTTGCGGTTTGTTTATGTGCACGGTTTCAAGCTAACCCTATGAAATCTCATTTTACTGCTGCAAAACGTATTCTAAAATATCTTAAAGGTACTACTAATGTGGGTCTTTGGTATCCCAAAGATTAAAGTTTTAATCTTGTAGGTTATTCAGACGCGGACTACGTTGGTTGCAAATTTGACAGGAAAAGCACAAGCGTTTCATATCAGTTCTTGGGCGATATACTAATATCTTTGCTTAGTAAAAAACAAACATCTATTGCCACATCCACCGCTGAAGCAGAGTACCTTGTAGCTGGAAGTTGCTGTGCTCAAATTCTATGGATACAACAACAGCTCAAATATTATGGAATTCAAACCGCTGAATCTCCTATTTTATGTGACAAACACTAGTGCAATAGTTATTACATAGAACCATGTATTGCACTATCGAACAAAACATATCGATATTGGACATCATTTTATCCGATAACATGTCATGAAGAAATAAATTTGTCTTGAATATGTCTCAACAGATCAACAGGCAGCATGCATGTTCACCAAACCGCTATCAAATGTTGTTTTCTTACTTTCGCAATATTTTGGGCTTAATTGATTTGTCTTAATCTTGTTTGCATCTTTATATGTCAATTCTTGTTGTTAATTAGTTATTAAAAAGTTTGAATGCAAAAATAACAAAGCAGTACAGCAATAAATAGAAATGGACAAAATATAAATTTTATTGATAAAAACTAGTTGTTATTACATTGTTAAGTTTCCTATCTACTGCATCATGCCAAAAGGACATCCAACTGGATATCCCTTCGAAGAAGGTTCTCCTGAAGCTTTATGAGAAGTCAATCTTTCCCAGAACCCTCTGCTCCTTGATGAGCATCAGGAAGTAGACTCCTTCATTTGTGAAGAGGTATGAAGTATGAGCGACGGAGAAGCGCCGCTTATACTTGATTTCAGTAGCACTTGTTCACTCGTGGCAACTAGTCCCTCCTTTCGGATGGACTTGCAGCTCCTTGATCTTGGTCCAGGTGGACATTGTCTTTTCAAAAACAAAGTTTTCAATCTCTTTCTTCCAAGCTGCCTCGAATGATAGCCTCTTCTTCTCTGCAAGATCGGGTTGCTTGGAACTGCTAGCTTTGTCCATCTGTTCTTGATTTTTTTTTATCTGCAAAATTATTTTGCAGCTAATGAGATTGATCTTATTTGTAGAGAAATTTCAACCATCTAAAGAAACGTACAGAAGAACATGAAGAGACTTCAGTCAACCATCTACACACAATTCATATTCCGAGGATCAACGTATTTATTGCATATATTTAGAGGGAAATGTCGGTTAAGTCAATAAATTAATAGGTTAAAGAAAATATGTTTTCAACTGCTTAGGTTGACAAAAGAATAATCCATGTTTATTGAGTGACTCAACTGTTTACCTTCTAATCACACTAAAGCAACTGGTTCGGTTCTATATGAAGATCATGTTTATCCACGTCATTTCGTAAAATTACTCAACTCTATAACTGCCCTAAAAGACGTGACGGTTATCTTCTCAAAATTTGAATCAATTCATTATACCGATGTATGAAATTTTTCAAATTTTGAAATCCCGCCACTTACAGTTCTCCACGTGGACTGATCGATGACTCTCCGAACCAAACATACACACATTTTGAGATATTTTGCATTATCACTCTTATTCTAACACTGAAATTACTACCTTCATACTTAATTATTCCAAGATATTTTTTGTAGAACCCGTAACTTAGACTACGTATAAGCCATGCATAATTCTAGTATTTTAAATGATTTTATTTCATGAGGATTTAAATGATTTTCCTTAAGTTAATTATTTCATGCAGCAGTTTGATTTTTATTAGTTCAGTTAATTCAGTGAGGCCGGACTGGAGTTGGAGTTTAGAGATAAAATTTAAGATTCAGAAAAACATTTCCAGAATTTATTTTAGCTAGCAAGTAAGTTCATTTAAGTTAAAAAGGAGGTTTGAGGATTTAATTTAATTACTTGAGGTGAGTAGAAAATAAATTTATTTAAGTTCCTTAATTAAGGGATTAATTCACTAAATTAATTAAAAGATAGGTGAGGCTTTTAAGGGTTATAAATTTAGTAAATAATCAACATTCCTCCCTTCATTTTATTGAAGAATTCGGCCACCCCCTTAGTAGATTAAACAAGGACTTGCCAACTCACCTTTGACCCATTCTTTGTTGAGTTAGCATACTAATCTTTTTAATTCTTGATCCACCTTAATTAATTAATTAATGAGCATTATCCTAGTCTAGAAAGCATGAGGATTTCGGTTACCACCTTCTAGAGTCATCCAACAACTCATTTGATATCAAACAAGAATTCAAATTTCAAAAAAAAAAAGGGGGAGACTTGGTCTTACATGCATCCCACCTATATTGCACCCATCTCCCTCACTCCCCTAACCATTTCCCCCTCTCCCTTAGTCTCGAAATTCAGAGTGTTTTGGAGAGAAAAAAACGTGAGCACCATAGCTAGGAAGAGAGTAGAAAATCGAGCTAGCAAGGTAGAATAGAAAGCGCTCCACCTCCTCCGCGCCGAATCGTCTCGTTCTTTCGTTTTTCTTTCAAACGAAACCAGGCATACATATATTCTCCTTGACTCTTCAATCAAGTCCTAATATCATTTATTTTCATTACATGATCATGATTTGATAAACAAAAACCGAAGCATGGCAAGAAATTTCAGAAATTACACATGCAGATTTTCGGCCCCTTTTTCTTCAAGCTTCACGATTTTCTTTGGTGTTGTGGTTTCAGGTATTGGCTCGATACCAGGCTCCTAAGGCGACATCTAGACATGTAATAGGATGCATTAGGACCATGTTGGTCCATTCATTTAACCCCATGCATGCTGGAAAACACGAAAAAGACAGCAACTCCACCTCTTGTCCAATTGAGCTTTTCGAAAATTCAGTTTCTGTCATATGGGAAATGAATCTGATCATGGCTGCCACAAGGCCTATAGCCATGGTTAGATCACTTCCCTAGCATTTCTAAGACGTGACTAAGTCGCCCTTTTGGTGGCTTAGCCCATGGTGAATCGATTTTCAATTTAAAACATCAAGATCGGCCCATTTCCCTTTCGGCCCTTCATTTTTTTCAGCATGTGTGTTTCGACTTTTGTGGAATGGTGTGGATCTTGGTTGGCCTTTGGCCCTTAGCCACGGTTCATATCATACCCCTAGATGTCTAGATCGTGTCCTGGTCAATCAAATGGCCATTGGAACGATTCGTGACATCCAAACAAAAGCAATGCATCCTACGTGCAGAATTTGTTCTCGGTTGGAACGTTTGATTGCTTGCTGGTGTGGTTCGAATTGTGGCTGGCCTAGAGCCCTTAGCCATGGTTCAAATCATTCCTTAGGATGTTGGTAAGAGGTTCTGGTCGGTGGTTCAAGCCCCAATGGCCATTAGCCTCGCAAACGACGCAAGGAAACCGAAGCACAGCTGCTGTATTTTTTGGACAACAACTTGCTGTGATGGTTCAATGGCTCGTTCGAGTTCTTGTTTGGTTTTTAGCCTATGGCCTTGGACTGGACAGTGCCTCATTGAGTTGGGAAGGTCATGTTTTTTGTCGTTCGTCATTCGGATCATTTTTGAGGTCATACGAGAATTTACGGTGCGATGTGCCAAATTGACTCTCGAAAGAGCATTTCATGTTTTGGCCTCCATTCGCCTAGATTTCGGCCCTCACCATTTTTGGAGCATATTTTATCATTTTAGGCGTATTTTAATCATGACTACATGATGTTTCAGTGTTAGTTCGGGTTGGTTCGGAGTCATGATTAAATACGAAGTCATTAGGCGCATTTGTCTCAGTTTTTGGTTTTTAATTGCATGGTTTGGTCAAGTAAAAGCTATTGCATATTTTTCATGGCATATTTAGGTTGCAGCGAGCCTGGGAGCGATCCAATCCTATCAGTAAAATTATTACAGGATATTTAATTTTGTGAATTAATTATATTACGTGCAAAATATTCATTTTTGAGATTTATGCGATATGGCTTGTGGTCACTTTACTATCATGATTAAACCCGGTCCCCAGTTACCGGTCCCGTCACCAGTTATCGGACAGTTCAGTTGTTTCACCCAGTATATTGTGGCAGTAGTCTGATCAGACGTAAATCCGGTCACAAGTTATCGGTCCGGTCCCCAGTATCGGTCAGCTCAGTTCAGTTCAGTTCAGGGACCACATGCGTAGACCATAATCTCAACAGAAAATTATTACATGCTATTTCAGTACAGGGCTCCAAGGAGCAAACATTTTTACTATGATTTTTCAGTTCAGTATGCACGTATTATAATTGCTCATGACAAGTTATTTCAAGTATGCCTCATGACATGATATTTTTATCCCATGCAAATTTTACTATATTATTTACTCGTTATTTACGATATATGCATGTTGAGTCTTTAGACTCACTAGACTTGATTGTTGTAGGCACTGATGATGTCGGATCGAGGGCGGGGACCAGTGAGCTAGCTTGGGTCGTCAGTAGTGGCACCCGAGGACCTCAGTTTCAGCACTTGCCATTTTATTTTTGATGCTCAAATATTTTATTAGTTGTGGAATACTTTAACTTGTTATTTCGGCAAGTAATAATTTCTTCCGCTGCTATTTTGAACGTTAAACATTTTATCAGGTTTTGGTATGAATGAGGCACTCCATTTATTCTAAAAGAAAAAAAAAATTTAAATTTCCCGCAAATTTTCAAAGTAAGGATTTTCAGGCCTCGACAGCTGGTATCAGAGAAATGGTTCTGTATAGGGTTGCACTACTACTGACCGCGAGAAGCTCACGAAGTCACGTCTTCGGTCTGTAAGTTTACATTTATGCATTTTATTTAAAGCATGAATTATTTTTTTTACGGCATGATTTCATGAAGCATTTTATGTCCAGATTCATTTTATTTGTTCAGTATTTAAATTTAAATAAATTATGGAATTATGCATGTTAGTTACGTATGGGTTATGTATGGAACAGTATGTCCCCTAGACGCATTCTAGAGCGCACTAGAGATGAGGTGCCTCGCCAGGAGGACAGGGAGGAGCAGAGACAGGAGAGAGATCTACCACCTCCACCCCCACCGGACATGAATGCCCAGATGCTGGCTGGGATGACTCAGTTCTTCGCACAGTTTGCGGGGAACAATGTTGTGGCGATCAGGCCGACAGGGCCCGAGGCTGTATATGAGAGATTCATGAAGATGCATCCAAAGGAGTTTTCAGGGACGTCGGACCCCATGATTGCCGAGGGCTGGATCAAGTCCCTCGAGGTTATCTTCGAGTTTATGGAACTCGGGGATGCAGATCGAGTTCGTTGTGCCTCTTATCTGTTCGGAGGAGATGCCCGCTTATGGTGGGAAGGAGCTTCAGTAGCCCTTAATTTGGCTACACTGTCTTGGGTGCGCTTCACGGAGGTATTCTACTCCAAATATTTTACTGAGGAAGTGCGTACCAGGTTGACTACTGAGTTCATGAGCCTGAGACAAGGAGATATGACTGTTACAGAGTTCATCCGTAAGTTCGAGAGGGGTTGTCATTTCGTGCCCCTGATCGCGAATGATGCTAAAGCCAAGTTGATGCATTTCTTGGTGGGTCTACGGCCGATCTTGCGCCGTGATGTGAGGGTGTCTGACCCTACTTCTTATGAGGTCGCTGTCTCCAAAGCTCTAGCCGCAGAGCAGGATCAGCGTGATATAGAGAGAGACCGCCAGGGCAAGCGCCCAATCCAGGTACCACACTGCCCTCCCCCTCAGCAGCATCAGCATCAGCATCAGCACAAGCGACCGTATCACGGCCCGCCCAGAAACAGAGGAGGACCTCAGCAGCAGCAGCAGCAGCAGCAAGGACGTGTCGTCCCGAGGACCTTTGAGAACCCAGTCTGTCCCAAGTTCTCACACCGTCATCCTGGAGCATGCATGTATGGCTCAGGGAAATGTTTTAAGTGTGGCAGCACAGAACACGTGCTGCGGCAGTGCCCCCGGAAGAATCTGCCTACCCAGGGCAAAGTTTTTGCTCTCCATGCTGCGGAGACGAACCCCGATACCATGTTGATGACAGGTACTTTACAGCTTTAAGTTTACATTTGCATTCCAATGTTTTGGGAATCGGGATTTAGATTTTGAACTTAGAATTGCGATAGGATTGCATGCTCTACTCAGTATTATTTTTGGGATTAATATAGAAGAATTGTGACCTTTGCATGCCAATAAGTTCAGCTCTTGTGATTATTTGGGTTCAGCTTAGTGTTCCGAACTTTCAGGGAGAATTTTCATAGTTGGCTCAGCTACCAAAGCCCTGATAGATTCAGGGGGGCTACCCACTCATTTATTTCGAGGTCTTTGCCAATTTCCTCAAAGTCAAGACCATCGGGCTAGATATAGCCTATTCAGTAGTGTTGCCTTCAGGCGAAGAGATGACAGCCACCAATGTGATACGAGACATAGATCTTGAGCTCCATGGCAATCTTGTCTATGCGGATCTTATAGTGTTGCCGATGCCAGAGTTTGACATCATTCTAGGGATGGATTGGCTATTGCAGAATAGAGTTTTGATTGACTTCCAGCGGAGATCAGTTCTAGTCCGACCGCCTGGAATGACTCAGTTCTTATTCGAGCCGGACAGGTACTTTCCTTTACCGCGTATTATTCCTTATGTCCAGGCTAGGAAGCTCATGCATAGAGGGTGTCGGCCGTTTCTAGCAACCTTTGTATCTGTCCCCGAGGCGCCCAGTCAGTCAGCCTCAGATGTTTCGATTGTTAGAGACTTCTTAGACGTTTTTCCTGAGGACGTCTCGAGTATGCCACCTGAGAGGGAGGTGGAGTTTTCTATTGAGCTTATGCCAGGTACGGCTCCGATCTCAAAAGCACCGTACCGACTTGCACCGACAGAGATGGCAGAGCTTAAGAAGCAGATTCAGAAACTTCTTGACAAGGAGTTCATTCGCCCTAGCTTCTCACCTTGGGGCGCGCCAGTCTTGTTTGTTAAGAAGAAAGATGGCACGATGAGGCTTTGTATTGACTATCAGGAGTTGAACAGGGTTACAGTGAAGAATAAATACCCACTTCCGAGGATTGAGGATATGTTTGACCAGTTGCAGGGAGCTTCGATTTTCTCCAAGATAGATCTGCGTTCCGGTTATCACCAGTTGAGGGTGAGAGATGCTGATGTTTCAAAGACAGCTTTCAGGACTCGTTATGGCCACTACGAGTTCCTTGTGATGCCGTTCGGTTTGACGAATGCGCCAGCGATCTTCATGGATCTCATGAATCGCGTTTTTCAGCCGTACCTCGACCAGTTTGTGATAGTGTTCATAGATGACATTCTCGTCTACTCCAAGAATCGGGAGGATCACAGCAGGCATCTGACCACAGTGTTGCAGACCTTGCAGAAACACAAATTATTCGCAAAGTTCAGTAAATGCGAATTCTGGTTAGAGAAGGTGGCGTTCTTAGGCCACATTGTTTCCAGCAGTGGCATTGAGGTACACCCCGCGAAAGTTGCAGCCGTCAGAGATTGGGTTGTGCCGCAGAATGCATCAGAGATCCGCAGTTTTCTTGCCTTAGCATGATATTATCGGAAGTTAATCAAGGGATTCTCCTCAATTGCAGTTCCACACACAGCACTGACCAAGAAGAATGTGAAATTTGTTTGGAGCGAGGAGTGTCAGAAGAGCTTCGATACTTTGAAGCAAGCTCTTATCTCAGCACCAGTTTTGGCCGTGCCGTTAGGGTCCGGTGAGTTTGTTCTGTATACCGATGCTTCGAAGCTCGGTCTTGGCGCAGTGTTGATGCAGCATGGGAAGGTGATAGCATATGCTTCTAGACAGTTGAAGACTCATGAGAAGAACTACCCTACCCATGATCTAGAGTTGGCCGCAGTAGTTTTTGCCTTGAAGATTTGGAGGCATTATCTGTATGGAGAGAAGTGCCAGATCTTTACCGACCACAAGAGCCTCAAGTATTTCTTTACGCGGAAGGAGCTGAACATGCGTCAGAGGCTTTGGTTGGAGCTTGTGAAGGATTATGACTGTGACATTAGCTATCACCCGAGTAAAGCTAATGTAATTGCGGATGCATTGAGCAGAAAAGTCGCAGTGATGGCTCATTTGACAGTTTCGAGACCTCTTCGGCTTGAGATGCAGAGGTTTGATCTAGAGACTTATCCTCAAGGTAGAGTTCCCCGTCTTTCTACCTTGACCATTCAGTCTTCCCTTTTGGACCGTATTCGCAGTGGTCAGGCAGCAGATGAGCAATTGGCAAAGTGGAAGAAGAGGGATGAGGCCAAGGGCAGTGTCTTGTATTCAGTTAGTGACGGTATTGTGAGATATCGAGATAGGATGTGGGTTCCTAGCAGTGATTCTGTCTGAGCAGATATTCTAACAGAAGCCCACATGTCCCCGTACTCCATTCATCCAGGGAGTACGAAGATGTACAAAGATCTGCAGCTTTTGTATTGGTGGCCTGGGATGAAGAAAGACATCAGACGATTTGTATCCGAGTGTCTGACTTGCCAGTTAGTGAAGGCCGAGCATCAGAGACCAGCAGGTTTGCTCAAGCCTCTTCCCATTCCCGAGTGGAAGTGGGAGAATGTTACCATGGACTTTGTGACCAGATTGCCGAGGTCAGCCAGAGGATCGTATGCCATCTGGGTGATTGTAGATCGTCTTACCAAATCAGCGCACTTCTTGCCTATTAAGACGACTTTCACCATGGTTCAGTATGCGGAGTTGTATATTCGGGAGATAGTCCGACTCCATGGTATTCCAGTTTCTATCGTATCTGACAGAGATCCCAGATTCACTTCCTCGTTTTGGAAGAGCTTGCATTCGACTATGGGTACGAAGTTGCTGTTTAGCACAGCTTTCCATCCGCAGACAGATGGGCAGTCAGAGCGAGTCATTCAGATTTTGTAGGATCTTCTCCGTGCTTGTGTCATTGATTCCTCTGGGAGTTGGGAGTCGAACTTACCATTGGTCGAGTTCACCTATAACAACAGCTTTCAGTCGTCTATAGGTATGGCTCCTTATGAAGCATTGTATGGCCGCAAGTGTAGATCTCCTATTCATTGGGATGAAGTAGGAGAGAGAGCAGAGTTGGGTCCAGAGATTATTCAGCAGGCTGCCGATGTAGTAGTCAGGATCCGTGATAGGATGAGGACTGCTCAGAGTCGACAGAAGAGTTATGCCGATCAGCGGAGGAGAGATTTAGAGTTTGCAGTGGGCGATCATGTTTTTGTGAAGGTGGCACCTATGAAGGGTGTCATGCGATTTGGGAAGAAAGGGAAGCTCAGTCCGAGATTTATTGGACCATTTGAGATCCTCGACAGAGTTGGGACGCTAGCTTATCGTGTGGCTCTTCCGCCGAATCTGGCCGGAGTACACAATGTCTTTCATGTCTCGATGCTGAGGAAATATATGGCGAATCCTTCGCATGTCTTGAACTTCGAGCCGTTGCAGCTTACTCCGAAGCTATCTTATGAGGAGAGACCATTACAGATCTTAGACAGGCAGGAGAAGAAGCTTCGGAACAAGCTGGTTAAGCGAGTCAAAGTCAAATGGCTCAACCATTCAGAGGATGAAGCTACATGGGAGTCTGAGCCGGAGATGAGAGAACGTTACCCCGAGTTATTTGGTGAGTTTTAATTTCGAGGACGAAATTTCTTTTATGGGGGGAAGGATTGTAGAACCCGTAACTTAGACTACGTATAAGCCATGCATAATTCTAGTATTTTAAATGATTTTATTTCATGAGGATTTAAATGATTTTCCTTAAGTTAATTATTTCATGCAGCACTTTGATTTTTATTAGTTCAGTTAATTCAGTGAGGCCGGACTGGAGTTGGAGTTTAGAGATAAAATTTAAGATTCAGAAAAACATTTCCAGAATTTATTTTAGCTAGCAAGTAAGTTCATTTAAGTTAAAAAGGAGGTTTGAGGATTTAATTTAATTACTTGAGGTGAGTAGTAAATAAATTTATTTAAGTTCCTTAATTAAGGGATTAATTCATTAAATTAATTAAAAGATAGGTGAGGCTTTTAAGGATTATAAATTTAGTAAATAATCAACATTCATCCCTTCATTTTATTGAAGAATTCGGCCACCCCCTTAGTAGATTAAACAAGGACTTGCCAACTCACCTTTGACCCATTCTTTGTTGAGTTAGCATACTAATCTTTTTAATTCTTGATCCACCTTAATTAATTAATTAATGAGCATTATCCTAGTCTAGAAAACATGAGGATTTCGGTTACCACCTTCTAGAGTCATCCAACAACTCATTTGATATCAAACAAGAATTCAAATTTCAAAAAAAAAAAGGGAGACTTGGTCTTACATGCATCCCACCTATATTGCACCCATCTCCCTCACTCCCCTAACCATTTCCCCCTCTCCCTTAGTCTCGAAATTCAGAGTGTTTTGGAGAGAAAAAAACGTGAGCACCATAGCTAGGAAGAGAGGAGAAAATCGAGCTAGCAAGGTAGAATAGAAAGCGCTCCACCTCCTCCGCGCCGAATCGTCTCGTTCTTTCGTTTTTCTTTCAAACAAAACCAGGCATGCATATATTCTTCTTGACTCTTCAATCAAGTCCTAATATCATTTATTTTCATTACATGATCATGATTTGATAAACAAAAACCGAAGCATGGCAAGAAATTTCAGAAATTACACATGCAGATTTTCGGCCCCTTTTTCTTCAAGCTTCACGATTTTCTTTGGTGTTGTGGTTTCAGGTATTGGCTCGATTCCAGGATCCTAAGGCGACATCTAGACATTTAATAGGATGCATTAGGACCATGTTGGTCCATTCATTTAACCCCATGCATGCTGGAAAACACGAAAACGACAGCAACTCCACCTCTTGTCCAATTGAGCTTTTCGAAAATTCAGTTTCTGTCATATGGGAAATGAATCTGATCATGGCTGCCACAAGGCCTATAGCCATGGTTAGATCACTTCCCTAGCATTTCTAAGACGTGACTAAGTCGCTCTTTTAGTGGCTTAGTCCATGGTGAATCGGTTTTCAATTTAAAACATCAAGATCGGCCCCTTTCCCTTTCGGCCCTTCATTTTTTTCAGCATGTGTGTTTCGACTTTTGTGGAATGGTGTGGATCCTGGTTGGCCAATGGCCCTTAGCCATGGTTCATATCATACCCCTAGATGTCTAGATCATGTCCTGGTCAATCAAATGGCCATTGGAACGATTCGTGACATTCAAACAAAAGCAATGCATCCTACGTGCAGAATTTGTTCTCGGTTGGAACGTCTGATTGCTTGCTGGTGTGGTTCGAATTGTGGCTGGCCTAGAGCCCTTAGCCATGGTTCAAATCATTCCTTAGGATGTTGGTAAGAGGTTCTGGTCGGTGGTTCAAGCCCCAATGGCCATTAGCCTCGCAAACGACGCAAGGAAACCGAAGCACAGCTGCTGTATTTTTTGGACAGCAACTTGCTGTGACGGTTCAGTGGCTCGTTCGAGTTCTCGGTTGGCTTTTAGCCTATGGCCTTGGACTGGACAGTGCCTCATTGAGTTGGGAAGGTCATGTTTTTGGCCGTTTGTCATTCGGATCATTTTTGAGATCGTACGAGAATTTACGGTGCGATGTGCCAAATTGACTCTCGAAAGAGCGTTTCATGTTTTGGCCTCCATTCACCTAGATTTCGGCCCTCACCATTTTTGGAGCATTATTTTATCATTTTAGGCGTATTTTAATCATGACTACATGATGTTTCAGTGTTGGTTCGGGTTGGTTCGGAGTCATGATTAAATACGAAGTCATTAGGCGCATTTGTCTCAGTTTTTGGTTTTTAATTGCATGGTTTGGTCAAGTAAAAGCTATTGCATATTTTTCATGGCATATTTAGGTTGCAGAGAGCCTGGGAGCGATCCAATCCATCAGTAAAATTACTACAGGATATTTAATTTTGTGAATTAATTATATTACGTGCAAAATATTCATTTTTGAGATTTATGCGATATGGCTTGTGGTCACTTAACTATCATGATTAAACCCGGTTCCCAGTTATCGGTCCGGTCACCAGTTACCGGTCAGTTCAGTTGTTTCACCCAGTATACTGTGGCAGTAAGTCTGATCAGACGTAAATCCGGTCACCAGTTACCGGTCCGGTCCCCAGTATCGGTCAGCTCAGTTCAGTTCAGTTCAGGGACCACATGCGTAGACCATAATCTCAACAGAAAATTATTACATGCTATTTCAGTACAGGGCTCCAAGGAGCAAACATTTTTACTATGATTTTTCAGTTCAGTATGCACGTATTATAATTGCTCATGACAAGTTATTTCAAGTATGCCTCATGACATGATATTTTTATCCCATGCAAATTTTACTATATTATTTACTCGTTATTTACAATATATGCATGTTGAGTCTTTAGACTCACTAGACTTGATTGTTATAGGTACTGATGATGTCGGGATCGAGGGCGGGGACCAGTGAGTTAGCTTGGGTCGGCAGTAGTGGCACCCGAGGACCTCAGTTTCAGCACTTGCCATTTTATTTTTGATGCTCAAATATTTTATCAGTTGTTGAATACTTTAACTTGCTATTTTGGCAAGTAATAATTTCTTCCGCTGCTATTTTGAACGTTAAACATTTTATCAGTTTTTGGTATGAATGAGGCACTCCATTTATTCTAAAAGAAAAAAAAATTTAAATTTCCCGCAAATTTTCAAAGTAAGGATTTTCATGGCCTCGACATTTTTCTCGTCAAAAATCATCATGTAGATTTTATCATCTCCATCACCGCAAAAATGGCTGCATCCATTTCCCATAACACCATCACTATCAACTTCGCATGGGTTCTCGCCATGACCAACAAGCCAATGCAAGTTATGTTCAGAAAGCTCGTATCCTCTGGCCTTCGTTTCTTTCTAGGATGATGTGGCAGTACTCTGAGATGCTATTGAAGGAATTCTTCGATACTGCTTATATGGAAAATACAGAAATAATATGTGTCGTTCAGGGAAAGAATCTTTATATCACCCAGAAGATATTAGCTGAATTGTTTAAACTATCAGCTGCTGGAATCACCGACTTAACCACTCTTCCAAAAGCAAACATTGAGCTTTGGAGACATGACTTATCTATCTCTAAATCCCCATTTCTTCTCCAACATGCCAAAAAGGAGATCTGAAGATTGAATTCAGGTTGTTGGCAGATATAGTGGCGAAGAGGGTTCTCGCCAAGGCCGGTGCATATGACAAGATAACTTTTGAAAAATTTCTTGTCATGACCACCATTGCATCAACTCTGAAGATCAACTGGTCTGATGTCTTGTTCAAGACACTAGTTGTGATGATAAAGAAAGAGAACCAGTCTCAAGGCTTTGCGGTTCAAATCTACCATCTGCTAACTAATGCAGGACTTCAACCGGTGGGAACGGTTGAAGTTGGAAAGACCAAACTTTTCAACTAGCCAACGGTTGAAAATTTTATCAAGAAAAATCGTCCAACCGATGAGGAGATTGTCTCTATCAAAACAAAGAATGGGGTTGAATTTGTGAAGCAAAAGAAGAATGACTCGACTCCCAAAGGTATTAAGAGAAAGTTGGTTCGGAAATCCAGATATGATGATGAATCAAGGGTTGATGTACCGGTTTCTCAAGTTTTCAAGAAGAAACAGTCAGAAAAGCCCAAAACTACAAAAATAAAGATGATTAAGCATCTTTATGCACCATTGGTTCCTCCCCCAATTCCTGCAGTCGCAGCAACAAAACTCAAAGGGATCCAGATTGCTGAACCAGAAATCACATCCTCCTTCTCAGGAATCACTCTCCTTCACCCGACAGACAAGGGGAAGAAAATTCTGATCGAGGAGCCACCAAAGACCAACTTTGTTCATACTTCCATTGTTCTAACCAGCGAACGAGTCAATGAGATCGTTCAGAAAGAAATGGAAATGTTTGATCAATGGGTTCAATTTCGAATGGTCACAACATTCGATTAACTAATTCAAATCGGAAATATCAAAGCAGGTGCCAAACTTGAATGGTCCATATTTGAATGGACAGAAACATCTGATATTCCAACTGCTCTGCTTCGTCGAGATTTTTTGGAAATTCAGATGAAAGAAAGTGCTCTCCAAGCACTGATTCAATTAAGAAGGAACAATTTTGTTTCTACTTGTCCAACCGTAAAAGACGACTCGTCTGTCATTTCTCAACTTGAGATGGACGCTCTCTCACTTTCAATGATTGTTGCTCAGAAGCAGCAGGAACTTAAACTTTGTGGGGTTGAAGAAAAGGGTGAGCTATATTCATAACTAAATTTTGATGAAGAGTTGGGTTCTGAGACATTCAACATTCAAACCACAACTCAGGAACAACCATCTTCATCATCTGCTTTGCTCACCAATTCTACACCGTCAGAAGCATCGGTTGAAACCACTATGACCAATGATGTGGTCAACATCCTACCACCAGATGAAACACTTATGCCAAAGGATATTCCCATTACTGAGCAACTCTGCCACTAAGATGAACCGGACCTCATGCCAACCTCACACACGACTCTTGAGGAAGATGCATCTGTTCAACAGACTAACTCCATCATGCTCCCTTCCTCAATGCACATCGGTCTTTGCGAAGTTGAACTCATTTCTATCGAAGAATTTGTTCAATCTCTATCTGATTTTCATCAAGACACAACTCACAAAGAAAAATCCTCTTCTCCAAAGTCTACTTCTGTTTATGACATCATTCACGCCATTCTTCCAGAACAGTCAGTGTCTTCACCTACTAATCCAAAGAATGATGCGGTGACTATTGTGTCTCTGCCTCCAGTCTCTCCAGTATATGAAGCTTCTTCAAGAGCTCTGGGAGTACAAGAAGCCACAGACAAAGCAATCCATGTTTCGACTGAAGAACTTAACACAGTGATTGACAATTTAGCTTCGGAACTTAATGACCCTCAGCCCTCAAAGTCAACTGGAAAAACTTTCTCTTCTCAACTGGTCTCATTCAAGGCCAGATTACTTTCTTCATCTGATCACTTTGAACCTGAAGAAGAAAAATTAATGGAGGAAAACTGCCAGAAATAGATTTTGGACAGACTTACAACCATGGATCAATCGATTTTTGCTTTTAACCGCAAGCATTTTGATCTGAAACAAGCATTTAAATCGATGAAGTCTTATCTCTCCAAGGAATTTTATGCCATGCATATAAGTATTACCCTCTGGCAAGACAGGCATAACTCTTCACACCTCAACATGTGCACTGAGCTTTCAGGACAAATATCTCGTCTTAAAGCACATGTTGATCAACGCATGGATGCCTAAGTAGCACAACTTACAGAGATCATGCAATTCCTTGTCCACGGTGATGTCAAAAAGGGAGGAAATAGAGCGGCAAAAAGATGTTTTGAGAGATGAAGAATCACTTAGAAAAAGGGTTGCAGAGCGTGCCAAAGCAGAACAAGCTAAACAAATCCAAGGACAAAAGAGAGGTTAATGTAATGTATTTGTTTAGATTTTTTATGCTTTCTGATTTTTTATCAACTGGAGCTTGTAATTTCATTCACTCAATGAAATACAACATTTGCTTTATTAAGATTTTGCTATTATCTGTAAACTGTTGTATAAGTTCTGCAACTGAGTTTTGTCATCACAAAAAAGGGAGAAATTGTTAAGGAAATTATCTAAGAGTTTTGGTGATTGACAAAATCAAAACAACACTTAACTGTTTCAGGAAACAGCTGCAATCTTTAGTGTCTAACAGAATCAGCTCAACCGCCGAGTCTTCAAACCGCTTAAATTTCAGACCACTTAACATTCAACCATCTAAAGAAGAAGAAGCTAGAAAGGAACTAGCTCAACCGCTTGAATTTCAAACCGCAGAATCTTCAACTGCTTGAATTTTTGACCACGTAATATTCAACCGTCTTAAGAAGAAGAAGCTCAAATTTCCCAACTGGTTGTTCGAAGACTTTATGTCAAGTCATTAAAATAGCTATTTATTGATCACTTAATGAAAGACATTCTTTGATCGGTTCAAAACATTCTAATGGTTTCGCACAGCTACAAGTCAACCATGTTCTATACCAGTCCCAATATTGATCTGCATTTATGTCAGTATCCCAGAAAAGAAAGATTGCTTATATCCTACAAGTTCTGATGGTGAAAACAGTTTCTATAAAAGGATACTAAGAAGTAACTCTTCAAGGAACGGGATTCAAAGTCATGCTAAGCAAATAGAACATTAGATGCATTGCTAAAGAATATTTAATGTATTTGCAGCTGATAGTGACACATCATTCCAAGGTTACAGGTTAACGTTGCTCATCTTTTTTCCGACTGTTGGAATCACAGCTTATATAAGCAGAGCTGGATGTATGCAAGTACTCACGTGAGATATCAACGAGATACATAATCATAAAGCTTTCACAGCGTGATTAATTCTAGTCTGCATACCTAAGAGTTTGAGCGCAATCAAAGATCATAAACTTCATCGCTCATCAAGCACGCACTAGAAAGATATCTGATCATTCGAGATCATTTTCGTGCTAATAAATCATATTGTTTTACTTACATTAGTAACATGTTGGTTATTTGATTAATAGTGGTGTCTGGTGAACCGAGGGTTCTTAAAATCCAGAAGTGTAAAATGATCAATAAGAGTTCCAAAACTGGCAATGTGATAAGTCCTGATTGGAATGGGCTGTTGCAAAGAATTTTGTGAAGTCGAAATCTTTTAATGGAATCCTTCTTGCAGTGACATAGGATTATTTTCTCCGAACATCCATAAAAAACTTTGTGCCTTTACTTTTCGCAAGCTCTTACATTTCTAACCATATATTGTTGATTAGAGTGTCAACCGATTGAAACTATCATTAAAAATATTGAACCGTTTTCCACACTTTTTTCAAGTGGTTCATATTTCTAACCGTTTGAGAAAAACTTTCAACTGTCTAACAACGGTTGAAAACAAATTTAAAAAAAAACAAATATTTTTAAAAGAGTTTATTCACCTCCATCTAAACTCTTTCCTGATTCCAACATAAGATTATGTAATGTAAATATTAAATTTAATATCCTACATTTGAAAAGTTGTTTACTGGGATAAAATGTTTAGACTATGATGATAAACAAAAAATAATTATTTATTTATTATTGTAACATAATAATAATGTGATCGTTGTTCAGAATCAGAAATCGGTGTACTTCGACTTTTTCATTGAATTGTATAAACAATTCTCTCAATATTTTAGTTGGATAAACATGTTAAATATATTAAAATTAAATAATATAATTTAATGACTAGTATGAATGTATTCATTTAACTTTTCCGGATTTTGTAAACATGCTATGTATTCTTTTTCTTCTGATTTTTATTTTATTTTAAAATATAAATTATCAAATAGATGAAAATGATTTTTTCTCTACTACTTATGTGAAATATCAAGTATATACTCTACTCAAATATCTTATAAATTTGTATAATAAAGTAAAAGGTTATTTATATAAACTTATTTGTTGGGTACAATAATTGACCATGTAAGATAGAGCAATTGAAATGTTGCGCTCGAGCTGCTATACTATTTAAAAGATTTGAGTTGCACAGTTACTATCATCTATAGCTTTTGGTAAACCAATAAAAGCTTGATCCTACAATTGGTATCAGAACAAAGGTCATGAATTTGATTTTCATTGATCGCAATTGATGCAATTATTAGGAGAGATATTGTTTGGTACAATAATTGTCTATGGTGGGTAGGAGCTTGAGATGCTGTATAATTTAAAAGATTTGACTTGCATCGTTACTATCTGTTATGTCTTCTGATAAAGCGGGAAACATTCGGTCCTACATTATTTGATTGTAAAATTAGAAGAAATAAGTTGGATCAACTATTAGTTTTGAATTGGTCATTTATATGTTACTCGATTTTTAAATTTAGAAGCATTCTTCAGTTTTCAGATATTATTGTAGATTGAATTATAACTGATTCTATTCAAATTGAAGAAATACACAGTAAAACTCGTGTAAATATTATTAACAAAAAAAATTAAAAAAATATTAGATGTGTCAATCATCAAAATAAGAAATAAACAAAGTTTGATCATTGAGTGACAAATGAGATATTTAAAGAAAGTTATAATCTTCACAATAAAATAGTGCATCTACATCCATTTATCAATGTATTTTGCAACTAAAAGTTCAAAAAAAATTGCATCTGCTATTTTTATCATATTTAAAATGATTAGGAATCCAAATTTTCATTATTTTGAGTTGGTCTTCTTATGAAAAATCATTGTGGATAAATTGAATTTGAAAATTCTTATATAAATGTATATCACATCTTAATATATAAGCCCATGTCCAGATAACAACAAACTACAAAATGAACTTATTCATCTTTAATGTAAACAAATTATATAGTGAAGATACGATTAAGACTATGAAGTAGAGTATATTTTACATATAACAAAATATATAAACAAGAAAAACATTAAATAAAAATATTGTTCTAGACATGGATATTTTTTTTTTATAACTTTTTACAGTAATATGGAGAAGATATAAGAGAGAATAAAGTTATATTTATGATTTAAACTTTATAAATGCAATGAGTTTTTCTCAAAATAAGGATACACAAATTATCTCGTGAAGATATTTACAAAATTAAGAAAATTAAAGATACTGTTTTTTGAAGATAAAACAAATATGACATTAGTGATTTAATTATGCTTGCTAAATTTACGTGTTAATATGAAATATTAAAATGGTTGTCATATGAGTCAATAAAAAGATGATTTTATTGTCAACAATATTATTATTATTATTATAAATTTCTAATAAATGACAACATTCAATCAATATTTTTTTATCAGTACGTCAATACTTTTTATGTGATAATAGACTGTTATTATAATATGCAATCTATATGTTATCATGTATAAGTATCTCATAAATTAAAAGTGACTACGAAAGTTGAAACATTCAATAGCAATTATTATCATTTTACATGAAAGAGAATAATAACAAAAAACATTGTAAAAAAATTGCAGATCGTTGATTGTCCAAAAAATTGTAATTATTGAAGATTAATAAAATATATGCATTTGTTGAGAAAATATTACTAATAGCAAAAAAAAAAGATATGAGAAAATTTTGAGTAGTCCAAATCTTTTTTTAAAAATTAAACAAATATTTTTTTTCCCTCAAATTAGTTACATATGCACTTAACTAATATGAATTGTCAAAATTTACAATATTGTTATCATTATATTTTATTGAGTTAACTAATTTTATTTCGAATTCTAATACTCCAACATATGTTTCTCACGTGCAACACACATGTATTATTTCTAGTTTATAAAATATGTCACTTTTTCTTGATAAACTTCTTGTATAAAATATTGTAGATGCACAAATAAAATAAATCTTCTATAAATTAAGATTTTTGTATAAAAAGACATCAAAAAATTTTGGCGTTATAATCTTCGAACGAGATTCAAATTATGATTTTTGAAAAAAAAAAATCGTTCGCTTAATCTACAAGAAAATAATCACCAAAGAATTATGGTGTTTCAATTTTCTAAGCACCTGAATCATTATCTAGCATATATGAAACCTTCATAAAAAGACTGAATATTACTCCTCAAGATATGGGTTTGGGTTTCAAAGTTTCTATTCCTTCCTGTGATCAAATGCTCACGTCTAAAATTGTCAAGAATCTGGAGCTTCGTTTATGCAAAGATGTGGTGCGGGCAGATCTTATTGTGCTTCCTATGCCCGAATTTGATATTATACTTGGTATGGATTGGTTATAAGTAAATGGAGCTTCGATTGATTTCCGTCAGCGATCAGTATCTATTA
Organism: Primulina tabacum; assembly: GCF_025594145.1. Taxonomy (NCBI): domain Eukaryota; kingdom Viridiplantae; phylum Streptophyta; class Magnoliopsida; order Lamiales; family Gesneriaceae; genus Primulina; species Primulina tabacum. Next base: position 10,444,710 of record NC_134556.1, on the reverse strand, counting down.
GACCACCTAGTGGTAAATCTTTTGTCTTTGAGGCGGCGAGAAACAAAGAGATGCCGTACATTATCTTTTGTCTATGTGCGAGGAAACTTATTAAGCATGGATGCCAAGCTTTTCTAGCATGTGTCACTACCACACATGCTCCTATCAGTCAGAAATTGGAGGATGTTGATATTGTCAGAGATTTTCCTCGCGTCTTTACCGAGGACGTTTCGGGTATTCCACCCAATCGTGAAGTGGTATTCTCTATTGATCTAATGTCGGGCACTGTTCTTATATCTAAAACACATTATCGTCTAGCACCTGCTGAAATGAAGGAACTAAAAGATAAAATCCAAGAGTTGCTAGACCAAGGTTTTATTCGCCCTAGTTATTCTCCATGGGGCGCATCGGTATTGTTTGTGAAGAAGAAATATGGTAGTATGCGTCTTTGCATTGATTATCGAGAGCTTAATAGGGTCACCATCAAGAATAAGTATCCACGTCCAAGAATTGAAGATTTATTTGATCAGTTACAAAGAGTAACTATATTCTCAAAGATTGATCTTCGTTCAGGATACCATCAATTGAAAGTAAAGGAGTCAGATGTTCACAGGACGGCGTTTCGTACTAGATATGAGCACTATGAGTTTATGGTCATGCCATTTGGGTTGAACAAGGCGCCAGAATTTTTAATGGATCTCATGAATCGCGTATTTCAGCCGTACCTGGATCAATTTATTATACCTGGATCAGTTTATTATAGTCTTCATTGATGATATATTGTACAACACTACAAGTACTGCAAGATAGAAAGTTGTACGCAAAATTCAGCAAGTGCGAGTTTTGGCTTGATAGAGTTGCATTCTTAGGCCACATCATTTCTAGTAATGGCATTGAAGTTGATCCGAGTAAAGTAGAGGCAGTGAAAGAGTGGCCAGTACCAAAGAGTGTTACCGAGATTCGCAGTTTCTTGGGATTAGTGGGCTATTATTGCAAGTTTATCCAGGGGTTCTCATCTATAGCGGTACCCATGACCGTATTGACAAAGAAAAATGCAAAGTTTACATGGGGACCCGAGTGTCAAGACAGTTTTGACAAGTTGAAGCAAGCCTTTATTTCAGCGCCAATGTTATCTATGTCATCGTAGCAAGGGGAGTATGTTCTTTATACCGACGCTTCTAATTTTGGTTTGTACGCAGTTTTGATGCAAAATGACCGAGTTATATCTTATGCGTCGAGACAGTTGAAAATCCACGAGATAAACTACCATACTCATGATCTTGAACTTGCAGCAGTAGTTTTTTCTTTGAAGATGTGGAGACACTACCTTTTTGGGGAGTATTGAAAAATATTCACCGATCATAAAAATTTGAAATACTTCTTCACCCAAAAGGAATTGAATATGAGACAGCGAAGATGGCTTGAGTTAGTAAAGGACTACGACTGTGAGATTAGCTATCATCCGGGAAAATCTAATGTTGTAGCAGACACATTGAGTCAAAAAGCAGCGGGTTATCACTCAATTATCACTCCAAAGACCGTTGCAGTCTGAGATACAGCGGTTTGAGCTTACTGTTTATGCTAGGGGCGAGGCCCCTAATCTTGTCACATTATCAGTACAGTCGACTTTGAGAGATAGAATTCGGTGATGGACAGTCCACTGATGAGCAGTTGCAAAAGTGAGAGCTTGAGATGAAGCCAAGGGCTGGAAGTTATATTCCGAGGTGGATGGTTTAGTTCGTTATCGAGATCGTTTATGGGTAGTGACGATTCTTTGAGAGATCTTATTATGAATCAAGCTCATGATACACCATACTCCATCCATCCGGAAAGTACGAAGATGTATAAGGATTTGTAGTTGTTATATTGGTGGTCAGGCATGAAGAGAGACATTTTGAGATTTGTGTCCGAGTGTTTAACTTGTCAGCAAGTTAAAGCAGAGCATCAAAGACCAGCAGGGAAATTGAAACCACTTCCTATTCCCGAGTGGAAATGGAAAAACATCACTATGGACTTTGTTGTGGGATTGCAAAAGATTATTAAGGGATTCAATGCTATATGGGTGATAGTAGATCGTCTTACGAAATCAGCACATTTTCTACCTATTAAGACGACATTCACCATGATTCAGTATGCAAATTTATATATTTGAGAGATAGCTCGTCTGCATGGAATTCCAGTATCTATTGTTTCTGATAGAGATCCGAGATTTACGTCATCCCTTTGGAAGAGTCTGCATGCAGCAATGGGGACCAAGTTATTGTTCAGTACAGCATTCCACCCTAAAACCGATGGTCAGTCCGAAAGAGTTATACAAATTTTGGAAGATCTACTGCGAGCATGTGTTACTGATTTCCAAGACAGTTGGGAACCAACATTACCTCTAATGGAGTTCACCTACAATAATAGCTATCAATCATCTATCGGGATGGCTCCGTTTGAGGCACTTTATGGAATAAAATGTAGATCTCCTATTCATTGGGACGAGGTTGGTGAAAGAAGAGAGATCGGTCCGGATATGATTGAAGAGACTGCCGAGCTTGTAGTCAAAATTCGTGAGAGAATGAAGACTGCGAAAAGCCGACAAAAGAGTTATGCTGACAAAAGACGGAGGGACTTAGAGTTTGCAGTGGGAGATCATGTATTTGTGAAAATAGCACCTATGAAGGGTGTTATGCGTTTTGGCAAGAGAGGCAAGCTTAGTCCAAGTTTATTGGTCCGTTTGAAATTTTGGAGAGGATTGGGACACTAGCCGATAGAGTGGCATTTCCCCCGATGCTTTCGGGAGTTCACATGTGCTAAATTATGAACCACTTCAATTAACTCCAAATATGACCTATGAAGAAAGACTCGTCCAAATCTTGGGAAGGCAAGAAAGAAGATTGCGAAACAAAGTCATTCCAATGGTCAAGGTCAAGTGGCTGAATCACTCGGAAGAGGAAGCTACTTGGGAAACCGAGAGGGACTTGAAGAGTCACTATCCAGAACTATTCGGTAAGTTCTAATTTCGAGGAAGAAATTTTATTTAAGAGGGGGAAGGAATTGTAAGGTCCAAAATTAAGACGACGTAATTCAACTGCATGCAAATCTAGGAAATATGAACAAATGGCTAATTAATTGATTTTAATTGCTTAAATGGTTATGTGACATGCATGATTATATGTTAAATAGGATTTTATTTTCATTATGCATAAAACTGTATTTTTAAGGATTATTCGAGTTGCGATCAAGGAACGGAGACCGAGGGCTGGAAAACGTAAAATATTTTTATTAAATAATTAAATTTAATTATTTTAAATATGAGTGATGCTTTTTCATATTTTTGAAAAATAAGGAGTTTTGAGGTGATTTATACGCCGGGACGTAAATTTTATCGGTGTTGGTTTTTCAACAAAAATACGAACTTTGTGGCAACCCGGCTAATAAATTCACAAACTTATTTTAACAAAACTATTTTTATATTTTAATTAAACTTTAATCAAGAACTAATGGGACTAATTACATTCTTAATGGGCCTAAAATTGTTTAAGGGGTTAATTAAAGCATTTAAGGCTTTAGCCCTCCCCCAAACCTGTGTACTGCACGGCCGCACACTCACAATCAAATTCAGAATTTCTCCCTAGCATAATACACGATACACACACATCTTTTTGAAGAGAAAAATTCAAAGCTTCAAGGTTTGTCAAAGCCTAGGCCCCCTCGTCATCGTTCTTCGTCGTCAACGGATAATTGTACGTAAATTATGCAAAGGCACGCCATACATCTCTTTTTCTCGTCTATCACATCGTATTAGTATTTTAAATTATGTTTGCATGAAAAGCTTGAAGTTCATATGAAATTTCGTATTATTGCATAACCATGTGTAAAATTCATGATTTAAGGTTTTAAAAACATGTTTTTTGTGCTTCAAAGAGCTGCCATAATTAGGACATGATCAAGCCAAGTTTTTACATGATTTAGAGTCTTAGAACCACACCCTAAACACTGCATAATCGAAGGAATCATGCTGGTGCGAAAATCTATCATGGGAGTCATAAGGGTTCGGGTTTCTATGGGGGTTGTCTTGGTCTTGGCTTGGGTCAGGGCTCGGTCAGTATCTGTCATGGGTCAGGGGGAGAGTCCTAGCCATGCTAGGACTCAAGTTCAGGGCTCGGGAAGGAGTTCTAGCACGCTAGGACTCCGCGCAGGGTTCAGCGGCTCATGCAGGGAAGTTGGCTCGGTTTGGGGTTCAAGGGCTGGGCTAGGATGAGTCCTTAGGGTCCTAGGAAGGTGCACTAGAGGTTAGTTCAGGGGCTGGGGGCGTCGGCTAGGTTCCTAAGTTCACAAACAAAGAGTCCATGCATGTTGGATCTCTCGGCCGCTGCATGATCATGGGATGGGGGCCACGTTTTCGAGTTGTGGTCGGATCATATGGGTTCCAAGGGTTCATCAGGGTGTCTTAAGGGGTTGGCTAGGGTTAGGAACAGCTTTGCTCGAGGGTGGCTCGTAGGAATCAAGCCATGGCTCGGGTCCAAACTTTAAGGGCCGAGTTAGGGTTTTAAAGGAGCAAAATAATTGAAAAATGGCTCACGGGGGTCGAGTCATGGTTCACGAGGGATAAAATAATATAAAAAGTCTAAGTTTTAAAGTTAGGAATTTTATTCTAAATTTTGGGATTTTTCGGGAATAAAACGCCTTCAAAACGACTAATTACGAATTAATTAAAAAGTTTAGTATTTAAGCTAAATAAAATTATGAGAATTTTAATTTAGGCTTAAATAATTATTTGGGTCATGTTAGAGATAATGAAATCAAGAAAAATTCAAAACCGAGAAATTTTACGTCTAGGGGTAAAACGATCATTTTACACCTAAAAAATTAGTAAACGTCGTGGCAGTGCTCTGAATGCTGTTTTTATGATATTATGATTATTTCAAAATTTTTATGAACTTTACATGATTAAATTGTGATTTTTAAATGTCCATGGATTTTTATGCTTTACGGTTGACAATTAAAATATATGTGCATGCTTGGTTTAAAAAGAAAAATGATACTTATGCATGATTTTTTTAAAGTGATGCAAATGTAAAACGTTGAAAGAAGTGAAGTAATTGTGACTATTGAGGATTTGATGTAAGAATGGGAATATCGTGAGGGAAAAGGCCCCAGAGAGAGCCCATTTATGGGAAAAAGCCCCAGAGAGAGCCCGACGATCGTATTTCCATTCGATGAAGATAGGCCAATGCTCAGTGGACGAGAAATCATCGCTGATGTCCCCGCCGCCCAGTACTGTGGTTACATGTAGATGGATCCATCGGCTTTTTGAGGATTGAGGAAAATCACGATTAACGATCTAAATTCAATAATAAGTAAAATTTTTATGATCATGATAATAGGATACACGTTATGATTGAGGAAAAGGATAAATGTTGAGGTTAAGTTATGCATTATGAAAATGATTATGAAAAGGGTTATGTTTAAAGTTTATGCATCTTCATGAAATGTTATTTTTATGTAAAAGTATCTTTTACTGTTGCATGTGGTTTTATAAGTATTACTTGTTATCCAGATTATGGTGTGTTGAGTCTTTAGACTCAATAGGTGTGATGGATTCAGGTGAGTTTGAGGGAGGTCTTGATAGTTGACCTGACTGGACTGAAGGTGCACACGACCCGAGGACCAGCGCTTCTACTTTTCCGCAATTATGATTTATGACTATGCACGATTCACGTTAAAAGATTTTTAAGACTATTTATTTTTGCTTTTGAGTGATTTTTGAGATGATGATATTTTCACGTTTATTGCTTATTAGGTTTAGTAAAACAATTGACGATTTCATGATTTATAAATACTAGTTGGTTGATGTTTTTTTTTTAAGTGGGCAAAATATTTTATAAAAATATTTTCATGTGTTGGCAAAGGTTCAACCGTTTCATGTTATGTTTTAAAAAAAATAGCACTTTTTAACTTTAAGAAAGGCAGACGTTTCATGCAATGCAGAATATTAGTGGGATCCACCTCTTTAGCCCACACTATTCAATTTAGAGTCTTGAACAATCACTGTATAACGATACGTAACTATGATACATGTCATTTCATATTGAATTACTACACTTCCATATTATTGTTTGATTTGTTAACTATATTTAAGCCTAATTTCCTTGAATAAGTCCCAAAGACTTAATGATGTAAATCCTCGTACGCAAGAAAAGCAAACACGATGAATTGGAATGGCGCCCTTGATTCAATGACGAACAAGGAATCCGTATTGTCCCGATCTTTTGAAACAAGTATGATTTTGTGATATTCACCTCTAAGCTATGAAACTTAACAACAAATATTCACGACTAAAACAATTGAAAAATCAGACGAACATTCAAAGAACTTGTCTTTGACAATCCGTATTAAATCAATCGACAAACACCACAAAGAACAAATCCTTGATAAGTTTGATTTTGATGAACAAATCAAAAGGCCTTGAAAAGCTGAGAGAAAACTCAAATATGTTGTATAAACTCAATGATAATTGTTAATTGTCTTCCAAAATTCGTGTAAAATAATCAAATCTATTTCCCAAAATATTTGGACTCTAAACTAGGAAAGAAGGAAATTTCCCGCAGGAGGTCGCGCTCGGACGGTAGGATGTGACCGCTCGGGCTCCAAGTGTTCTGGAATTTTGGCGCTCGGGCGGTAAAATTTGGCTGCTCGGGCACGGGTGTTCTGGAAATCATCTCTTGGACAGTAAGTGTGGCGCTCGGGCTGCCACGCTCGAACGGTACGATTTGGCCGCTCGGACGCCGAGACTTCTGGACTCCTCATCATTTACCACTTGAATAATGTTCCTATGACTCCCAAACTTATTCTCATGCATCACGAATCCTTCGGCACTTTGCACCTTGCTTGTAAGCCCTTCTTGATTTCTCATGACTCCATGTAGTGCCTCTTTGAATATCTTCAGTCGTCCTCTCGTGATTGGTCCTTCCGGCAAATCCAAAAGATTCTATGCTTTTCTTGGAGCTTGACCTACCATGATCGCATCATCCTCCCCTTCTTGAAAGGATTTATCCTCAAATCTTGTTCATCACCTACATCAAACAACGAAATATCACTAACATTAAAAGTATAACTGACATTATACTCACCTGGCAGATCGAGTTTGTAGGCATTGTCGTTGATCCTTTCAAGGATTTGAAATGGTCAATATCCCCGCAATAGCTTCGAACGTCTTTTCTTGGTGACCCTTTCCTTTCTCAAGTGCAGCCACACCCAATCACCTTTCTCAAACACCACTTTCTTCTTCCCCTTGTTGGCTTGCTTGGTATATTGCTCATTTTTCTTCTCTATGTTGGCATTGACCTTTTCTTGCAAAATCTTAACAAATTCAGCCTTTTTTTGCCTTCCATGTTTAAAGTTTCACTCACAGGTAAAGGCATCAAATCTAACGAAGTCAAAAGATTAAAATCATACACAATTTCAAATGGCGAATAATTGGTAGTCGAATGAACGCTACGGTTATAAGAAAACTCAACAAATTGTAAACATTCTTCCCAATTCTTTAAAAAAAATTTAAGAATAACACGTAATAAAGTTCCTAACATCCTATTAAGAACCTTGGTTTATCCATCAATTTGAGGATAACAAGTCGTAGAAAACAATAACTTAGTGCCAAGTTTAGCCCACAATTTTTTCCAAAAATAACTCAAAACCTTAACATCACGGTCAGAAAAAATAGTCTTAAGCATACCATGCAACCTAACGACTTTTCTAAAGAACAAATCCGCAATGTTAGATACATCATCATTTGTGACAAGCAATAAAATGCGCCATTTTTGAAAATCTATCCACAACAACAATTATATGATCCCTCCCCTTCTTTGTCCTAGGCAACCCCAAAACAAAATCCATAGAAATATCAACTCAATGTTCACTAGGGACTGGAAATGGTGTATACAATCCATGTGGTTGTGTTCTATACTTAGCTTGCCTACAAGTTATGCCCTTATCACACACTCGTTCAACGTCACGCTTCATATGCGCCCAATAGAAATGTTCATGTAAAGCATTCAAAGTTTTTGTTACACCAAAGTGTCCCATCAAACCACCCACATGTGCCTCCCTAACAAGTAATTCACGAATTGATGATTTAGGAATGCATAACCTATCTTCTCTAAATAAGAAACAATGATGAAGATAAATTTTTCATGTGGACCATGCATACATGTTTCAAACATATCCTTAAAATCGTCGTCTAGCATATCATCTAGTATAGGTATAGGATGTCTATACTTGATGTTATATTATTGATCGCTCTACAATCTACACACATAGGCCATAAGCCATCTTTCTTAGGAGCTAGTAAACAGGTACAGTACAAGGAGACATGGACTCACGCACAAAACCCCTATCTAACAAAATAGAAAAACCAATTTATGGCATATTTTCGAAATTTTTGTACTTTTTTTTATTTGCACAACGCTAGATTTGTGCAACTCGGAAAAAAAGGACCACTCACGAAATTTCGAGAAACACAAGATTCAAGAAACGACAAGAAAAAATATAATAAGGCAGATCTGAAAACAAAACGATAGAATAAGCAGATTTGATAATAACAATGCTAAACTTACTTGAATCGAAGGGAACCAAAATCTCTGATACCAAATGATGCGATTATTCGACCATGAAAAGCAAACGCCCTCAAAAAAGGATTCACGCCCTTGATTCGATGAAAAAAAAAAGGTTATGTTGTCCCGATCTTTTTGAAGCAAGTAATGTTGTAATATTCACCTCTAAATTACGAAGAACTTAGCAACAAATATTAACGAGATAAACAATCGATCTCAAGAGAACCTTCAAAGAACTCGTCTTTGGCAATCCGAGTGAAGAATAATCGACAGACGCCACAAAGTGTTAAAATTTGCTATGTTTGATTTGAGAAACACACAAAGGTGTATACAAATCGAAGCTTTCAAATTTGAGAGAAAAACTCACAAAATATTATAAAACTCAATATCTAATTGTTTACAATGAATAAAATTCATCCATATATATTGTTTACAAAACCTAAAAGATATCAAAATAGGTTTTCAAATTAACTAAATTAGGTCAAGTAAGATTTCTTCACGCGGGTGGGGCGCTTAGGCGGTAGGATTTTACCGCCCTAGCGCGGAGTTCTCAGGTCCTGGGTCTTGATTTGGCATCCTCTTCATAATTTAGCATTTGGATAACATTGAAATGTCTTCCAACTTCATTGCTACGCATGCCAAATTCTTTCAAACTTCGAGTCTTGCTTGCACGGTCTTGACAACGCAGTTGTCTGGACCTCCTCCCAAGATTTATTACGTCATGTTCAGCTAGATTCATATCATTTAACCTCTATTTTATTTCTATTTATTGTAAATTACAGGTACAAGATTTCAAGACTCCAAATAGGATGAAAATTGAGAAAATAAAAATGTTTACATAGCATGACCATGACTCTTTCGTTGAATTCATATTTTGTTATTTTTTGTAAAATCAAGAATTTCACACGCTTCAGCTACTGCAAGTAAGACATAATAATGATATTATAATTCGGAGGCCACATGTGATATCAAAGCCCTCCCAGGTTATCCTGAATAATTTTTTGGTATTAGAATGAATTAAATAATATTTTTTATATAGGGTTTTAGACTTAGAATAAAAATCTTGGTACCTACTAGTATGCCCAAATCACAAAGGTAAGGAAAAGAAAATTGTTAGTGGTTTGTTTGGGCCCAAAAGTTGAGCCTTACAAGATTCATTAATTTTGATTTGAGGTGAATCTTGACCGTAGAAAATTGATGATAGTATTGTACAAAATCCCTTTTGAATTGATCTCTGAGCTCTAATCTTTGAGAACTTCTGTTTCAAAGTAAAAATGATTTAAAGTTGTATTTCCTAGGATGTCTTCGACAAGAAATAGTTTCCGAGCTAGAAATCAAAATGAATCAACATCATCCATTGCAAGCGAAATAACCTCTCCAACGGTGATGAAATCACTCGGAAGCAAAAGGATACCAAGAAGAAGAATAACATACTTCACACCAAGAGCAAAATCCAAGAACATGTTTGATTTATTTCAAAAATTTGTGCTAAATTGATTAAGGTTTTCAGAGATTCGAAGAGGCCAGTGACCAGACTCTTGAATGATTTCTTAGGTTTCACCCACCCAGATTTTTGCCACACCTGACGCACAAAAAGCTGAAGAATGACTTATCAAAATTGAAAATATTTTCTTTGTTCTTAAAGACTTCACCGAGAAATAGAAATTAAACTTCGCAGTTTATCTGTTTGAAGGGGCGGAACATAACTAGTGGAGAGTCGTTGATCATCAGTGGATGAAAAAACCATGCCCAAAACCCAGACCAATTACGCAGGAATTCGAGAAAAAATACACCATTCAGGTAACACTTAACACACAAGAACGCAAATTCATGGATTTAGTACAAGATTCCATGATAGTGGCTCAATACAGAATTCCACTGCTTCATTCACTATGCTCCTCAGTACCTGGAATATGAGGCAAGAAAGACAAATAAACTTGTTCAAAGCCTCAACCTCGATATTCGTTGCGCAACCTTGTCCACCAAAGCCAAGAATTATAGATCAGCTGTCAACCAACCATTGCGTGTAGAGGCAGAGATCCAAGTGCTGGTCAAGAAGGAAGAAGGTAAAAGAAATTATGGAACCACTAAATCCATGGAAACAAATTTCTGGAAAAAAAGTCGTGGAAAAGAGTCCCAACTGGAACTGAATGAGGAAACCCTCGAGAAAAAAGCTTCAAGGAAACTCAGACATCAACTACCGTGAGAAATGCGGATATTGCGGTAACCCAAACAACATTGAGAAAAAATGTTGGAAGAAATGTGAGAAATGTGTGGTCTGCAGAAGTGACCAGCATGGTATTCAAGACTGCCCGAACAAGAAGAACAAAGCCTCACTCGCACCCAAGACCAAAATTACAGCTCGAGCATTTACACTCACTTGGAAGGAAGATGACGTCAACCCCGCAGTGGAACAGTGATAAATGAGACACTCAAGGCTAACATGACTTCTATCTAACTTGTACAAACTAAGGAAAATACTCTTGCATGATGAATAAAAATATTGTTAATTATGCATCATAATATTATGAAGGAATGTGATGGGAGAAATATATCAAAAGATCTGGGATTTCTCATCATGCAAGGGAATTTGGGGACCAGATTCTTTTAAGAAAGGGAGAGTGTAACACTCCAAATATTATATTGTGGTCTTTAGTTAAATTTCAGTAATGTAATCAATAATAATAATAATAATAATAACGGCAAATTGCACATAAATTCCTATTGGAGTTCTGAACTTTACGGTCAGTACCCAATAGTTAATCTATTTATATTCAATGCTTGACAAATTGTATTTGTATGTTTAAACTCCACAATGAAGAGGAAAATACCAAATTACCCTCATCCTTTGTATTATATCTTCTCTCCCTTCTTCTTCAGAGCTTGTTCGGCTGAGTGAAAGGATATCACGACAAAGAGGGAAAGCTTCAACTGAGACGCAGCAAATGGGGAAAAAAAAGGCGACAAACAAATCTGCAGAAGCTAGCACCTCGAATGAATGTCGAAGAACTCGAAATAAGAAGAAATCGAAGCAAGGTACGAACGAGAAATCCAAGCAAGGTACGAACGAGAACCACATTTTCGTCAATGTCTAGGGTTTGTTAATTGTGGAAACTTTTTTGTAGTTTTGAAACTGTTATTGTTTGTTTTAGGTTATTGACAACCTTTTTTCCCCAATTTATAGGCTTTGTTCTTGATATTGTTATTCATTCGAATTTTTTAGTTGTATTGTTAATATATTTAGAAATTTCGATTAAATTCAAAAATTAGTAGTTGTGCTTGATTTCAAAGCTGCTGTTCCAAATTCCTTGTGTAATGCACAATTCAATTTTTATGTGATTATTAGGGAATTTTTCGTCTACTGTTGTGGCCGGTGCAATTAAATTTTTTGCATCTAATACCATGGCTAGATTTGTTGATCAAATAGACATGTCTAAATGCTAATTTTTGTTTTGTGTATATGCAATTATGTTCTGTTTCTTATTCTTTTTTGTAATTGTGTTTGTAATAGTTATTGTATAATTTTTTTTATGCTTTTTAATGTAGAAACTACTGCAGAAGAGAAACTAATTCATGATTATAATGAGAAGAATAGTGGTAAAGAATATTTTTCACGATGTTCCCCTCCTTATTTTAAAACTGTGATGGGAGAATTGAAGCCAATTCTAGGTGAGCAGCATATGAGTCGGATAAATGATACTCCTTTCGCCAAATGAATTGATATGCCAGTCCTTGCTATCAGTAGTGGGCGGATTGATTATTTTCTGAACATATTTCAGGGTGATTCATGTTCTTTTTTTGTAGGTGATAATATTACCATCCCTTTCAAATCAGCTGATTTCTCTGTTGTGCTCGGCCTACATCACATTGGACAACCAGTTGACTTGGACCTGAAGATGGAGTCCAAATATTTGACACGTCATTTTGACGGCAAGGTCATCAATCCCAAGCGAATAGCCATTTATGAAAAATTGATTTTCCTTGCAAGAAGTGACGATGAATGTGATATTGATGATTTTGTGAGAACTTTCATTTTGTTCATTTTCAACTGCATAATATTTCCCATGGGCAATTATACCACTCCTGGATTTATATTTCCTTATCTCGATGATCTTACGATATTTTTTGAATATGCTTGGGGAGATGCTGCCTTCCGATTTTTATATCGAGAAATATGTCAGATCGGGAAAAAACTTTATGTTGATGGATGCACGGTTGGATTGATGGTTAGTATTCAGCTTTATTAATTATGATCTTAGTATTTGTCATTAACTTTTATTTTATTTTTTGTTTTAGGCTTGGTTATATGAGACAGTCCCAGTTTTAGGAGTAAGGCGTGGTTTAAATGTTTACTCTCGGTTGTTTTGTTGGGGGAAAAGCAAGATCCCACTAAATGCAGCTGGCACTGAAACATTGTTGAAACGCATAGATTCAACTCAGGTACTTATAATTATTTTAGTTTATTAATATAGTTGTGCAAAATTAATGTTTAGTTGATTGACAGTTGTATTTATTTTTATTTGTGAATAGGTTCTGTCCATACATCCATTTTGTGAGGAGGAGAAGTTGTTAGTGGACATGAATCTTGTTTTAAATCAAGAAACGAATAGATCTGAAGTAAAACGTTTTGAGAAACTTGTCCTGAAACAAATGAATGATTTGAAGATACTGAGAAAGAGATGTGCTGAATTAGAGGGTGAAATGGTTCGACGTAGAATGAAGGGAAAAAGGTCTGTGGCGGATAAACGTGAGAATGTTGTTGAATCTGAGGAGAAGGTTGATAAAACAGAAGAAAAGGTGACTTTTGAGTCACCACATGATGCAAGAGCTAACTTTGGTGATTTTGTTGACGTAGTGGTAAATGTAGTTGTTTCTGATTTTGCTAAAGAAAAGAAAGAGTTAGATGAATCCCATTCTTTGAATGCTTGTGTTGATGAGAGCATTGGTGGTAGTTTTGTTGCTACTTCTGAAGTGGAGAAGAAAACTATTTCTCAATCTTCAATTGCGGATCACGTGAGGGCTAGGGATGATCGTGTGAAGAAAAAAAAGGTTCCATGTTTGTGACTCCACCTAGCTCAACACCAAGACGTAAGAGGAAGGTGACAAAACAGGTAAATGAAGTGTCAATTATTTCGAAATCGATTGTATTAAGTTTAATTTAGTTTTTCTGTTTTTTAGTACTATTGTTGTAATTGATGTTCGGATTTTCTGTTATATTGCTGAATATATCGCCGCTTTTGGACAGGAAGTTATAGACATTGAGAAGAAAGGCAATACTCCTGGCAAGGTTGCCATGGATGAGTTTCAAGGTAGATCAAATTTCTGTGGACATGAAGAAGCTGATGATGAAGAGAGAAAATTGGTGACAAACTTTCTTGCTAGAAAATAGTTGGAGTACGTTGATCTTCCGTATGTTTCTTCTTCTTATTTTCGTAATAATGTGTCCAAAATTTTTTAATGAAATTGAATTTTCTATTTTGTAGTGTTGTCGTTTGGGAAGATGCGGTTATGAGTTTAAGTGGACCGATATTATGTCATTTTCTTTTTGGTGATCCTGTTGAGTCCGAGATAATTAATGTTTACATGAGAATTATGCAAAAGCAAAGTTTGCAGCATGGATTTGAGATTTATTGCATGGACACAATGGTGCAGGTTCGTAGCAGTTCGAGTTTTGCGTTTTTTTGTTTTCGTTTTACTATATTAAGATAAATGAGTATACGTGTTCTTCAATGTGTAGAAAGAAGTCCTTACGAAGTTGGAACAACATGGGAAAAGATCGATGGTACATCGGGATGATTATGGAGCTTTTCTTTCACTGATGACATCTTTCACGATGGCTCGACTGCAGGAACTGACTGGAGAATTATTTAGAAGATGCAGATACATCATTTTCCCTATTAATGACAGGTGGCATTGGTTTTTGTTGGTTTACAAAAGAGATGAAGGGATATTTAAAGTGTGGAACTCCACGCATGATCCATTCTCAGTTGGGAAAGCCAAAGTTTGTGTAAGTTTACTTTGAAATGTTCAAAGTTTATGTAAATACAAATTAAGATTAAATTTTGAAATTATTGTTTGTTGCAGACAAAGTTTTTGGCTGGTTCCATACGTCACTTATGGGGATTCGACCTTGTAAGTGAGCCAGTGTTAAGAGAACCTTGTCGTCAACAAGGTGCAACCCTCGATTGTGGTGTATATGCATGCATGTGGTTGGAGTTTCTAGCCCATGACACAGATGAGATCTGGAGCTATGCACAGGATGTGAAGATGGACACTTATCGAGCACGTTTTGCAGCCACAATATTATCTGATGAAAATGGATTGTTGAAAAACAAGTTTGAGTAATTAATTACTCCTCACTATTCTGATGGTTAAGAAGTTACAGTAGTACTGGAGTTTAAACATTTGAAGTCTATGTTTAATTGTTGGTTTAAATTATGTAATGAAGACACACAATTGATTATTATCGTGTTTGTGTTAGCTGTTACACACTTCAATATCTATTTCTGTTAAAATTTATTTGTTTCTGGGAAAGTTTGGTGTATCATTTGTTCACTGTTCAGAATTTGGGTTACCTGGTATTTTAAATGGTACATATCAATTTAGAAGAGAAAATTGAGTACAAAAATTGCTTTATTGGGTATATTATGTGTAACTATGAGTACAAATGTTAAATAATCGAGTATATCTAACTAATCTAATATTTAGTCATACATTAGTAAACACACAATAGTATTTAACTACTCGAGGACAATGTACACACAAATTGAGCACAATATACACATGAAGTGATTACACAAATTGAGCACAATATACACATGAATTGATTACAATGTACATATGTATTGAGTACATTGTACCCATAAATTTAGTACAATAAACACATGAATCGAGTACACTGACATGTCAATCCAGCACAGCGTAGAGTAGTTCATCTATTCATGCTAGGATCACCAAGTCATTATCCGATGAAGTTCTTGTATTTTGTCAATTTCAAAGTTCATAAAATGCCCGATTGAGTATATAAGTTACATAATCCAGGATAATTTAAACGTTTATTGAGTACAATATTTCTTCTATCGATCACCAAGATATAATATTATCTAGAGTTGTAGTGTGTCAATTTCGAGGTACATAATATGTCTAATTGAGTATATAAGGTAAATAATCGAGAATAATTTACACGTTGGTTAAGTAATCAAGGATAATGTACACACGATTTGATTACAATAGATGAATATATTGAGCACAGTATACACATGAATTGATTACAATGTACATATGTATTGAGTACAGTGTACCCATAAATTGAGTACAATGAACACATGAAACGAGTACAATGACTTGTCAATCCAGCATAACGTAGAGTATTTCATCTATTCATGCTAGGATCACCAAGTCATTATCTGGGTGAAGTTGTTATTATGTCAATTTCGAAGCCCACAAGATGTCTGATTGAGTATATATATTAAATAATATAGCACAATTCACACTAAATCGGGTATAAATGATTTAAAATCAGGTATTCATGTACATAAATCGAGTACTCAACTTCATGTTATATGTAAATTTCATGAATTTTATACATCTTCAATTTGAGTACTGAATTTCGAAGCCCACAAGATGTCTGATTGAGTATATATATTAAATAATAGAGCACAATTCACACTAAATCGGGTATAAATGATTTAAAATCAGGAATACATGTACATAAATTGAGTACTCAACTTCATGTTATATGTAAATTTCATGAATTTTATACATCTTCAATTTGACTACTCAATTTCGAAGCCCACAAGATGTCTAATTGAGTATATATATTAAATAATAGAGCACGATTCACACTAAATCGGGTATAAATGTTTTAAAATCAGGTATACATGTCATCAATTCGAGTACTCAATTGATATATTAAATAATAGAGCACGATTCACACTAAATCGGGTATAAATGTTTTAAAATCATGTATACATGTACATAAATCGAGTACTCAAATTGAAGATTTATAGAATTCATTAAATTGACATATAACATGAATTTTAGTTCGCGATTAATGTTCATGTATACCCGATTTTAAAACATTTATACCCGATTTAGTGTGTAATGTACCTCATAACATATGATATGTATTTTCATCAAAATATAGATGAATATGTTGGATTTACCCTGAAAATAACCTATGTCCACCCGGAAAACTCAGCAAGAAGAGAAATGATATTGTACGCTTTAGAAGTTCTTGTACAACACATCAAGTAATGGTACTATAAAATGATATTCATCCTTCTACTTTACTTGGTGAAGTATTGTATCTCACATGTATTCGTTAGGGATGGCAATTTCCTCCGAACCCATTGGAGGATCCGATACCCGACCCGAATAGAAGAGGGTATAGAGGGATTTTTAGACCCGATCAAATAATTGGGTAATCGGGGATGGGGATGAAATTCAATACCCGATGGGTATGGGGATGGATTTAATAAATGGGTATGGGGATGGATGTATGAAATCAGACTCATACCCTACCCATTGCCATCCCTAGTATTCGTCTATCTAGGGTGAAGTTGTTTTTATGTCAATTTCGAAGCCCACAAGATGTCTGATTGAGTATCTATATTAAATAATAGAGCACAATTCACACTAAATCGGGTACAAATGTTTTAAAATCAGGTATACATGTACATAAATCGAGTACTCAAATTGAAGATGTATAAAATTCATGAAATTGACATATAACATGAATTTTAGTACTCGATTAATATACATGTATACCTTATTTTAACACATGTATACCCGATTTATTGTGTAATGTTCCTCATAACATATAACATGAATTTTAGTACTCAATTAATATACATGTCCACAAGATGTCTGATTGAGTATATATATTAAAAAATAGAGCACAATTCACACTAAATTGGGTACAAATATTTTAAAATCAGGTATACATGTACATAAATCGAGTACTCAAATTGAAGATGCATAAAATTCATGAAATTGACATATAACATGAATTTTAGTACTCAATTAATATACATGTATACCTGATTTTAACACATGTATACCCGATTTATTGTGTAATGTTCATCATAACATATAACATGAATTTTAGTACTCGATTAATATACATGCCCACAAGATGTCTGATTGAGTATCTATATTAAATAATAGAGCACAATTCACACTAAATCGGGTACAAATGTTTTAAAATCAGGTATACATGTACATAAATCGAGTACTCAAATTGAAGATGTATAAAATTCATGAAATTGACATATAACATGAATTTTAGTACTCGATTAATATACATGTATACCTGATTTTAACACATGTATACCCGATTTATTGTGTAATGTTCCTCATAACATATAACATGAATTTTAGTACTCGATTAATATACATGCCCACAATATGTCTGATTGAGTATATATATTAAATAATAGAGCACAATTCACACTAAATCAGGTACAAATGTTTTAAAATCAGGTATACATGTACATAAATCGAGTACTCAAATTGAAGATGTATAAAATTCATGAAATTGTGCTCTATTATTCGTCTATCTAGGTGAAGTTGTTTTTATGTCAATTTCGAAGCCCACAAGATGTCTGATTGAGTATCTATATTAAATAATAGAGCACAATTCACACTAAATCGGGTATAAATATTTTAAAATCAGGTATACATGTACATAAATCTAGTACTCAATAAACTTTTAAATTGATGATCTTAGGCATGAATAGATGAACTACTCTACGATGTGCTGGATTGACAAGTCATTGTACTCAATTCATATGTACATTGTTCTCGATTCTTTAACGTATATACTCAATCTGACAATTTATGTACCTTGAAATTGACACTACAAGAAAATAAAGTATATACTCAATCTGACAATTTATGTACCTTGAAATTTATACATAGTATACACAAGAAAATAAATTTTGTATTATCTCTGTTCATATTAAATTTTGAATAAACTTTGAATAGTCAACAACTTCCAATTTGGACATATATTTTGTATTTCCGGTATAATATGAGTACAGTTTTCTTGTGCACAAAATATACATAATTATTTAATATTTGTACTCATATTTACACATAATATACCAAATTAAGCTATTTTTGTACTCAAATATCTGTTCAAAATTGATATGTACCATTTGAAACACCCCTTAAACCAAACATTAAAAAATGAACAAATGAAACACCAAACCTTCCACAAACAAATAACAATAAATGGAAATACATACTGAAGTGCTTAACACCTAACACAAACAAACAAAAAATTCTCCAACTTAAAAGATTAACATAAACAACAACCTAAAGCCCAAGTTTTTTTCCAGAGAACATATAAGAATACAAGACATCAACAAGCACTAAAACAACATGACAGTAAGGCAAACCAAACCAACTCTTTCCCAACATTTTCAAAAACAAAACAATCACATAATGCGTAAACCACCAATGCTTCCACTCGAACGCGTACGACTTCTCACTAGTATCAACATACTTGATTCCCCTTCCAGCACTCTCTTTTTCCTGTTAAAGTTTCGAAAAATATTTCATGTGTCAATCATAAACAAAGATACTGAATATTGATATATACTAACAGTAAGATAGTTAGTAATAATAAAAACATTGAAACACCATTTTCATGAAACAATAACAGCTAGTTTATAGCTTCTTTGCAGCTACGTCTGTTATGTCCTCCCTTATGACAACGACTACACTTTGACACACGTGATTCGATTTGCGATGGTATCCTCTTGGTTTTCCTACGACCAGGCTGACTCCTCACATCAGGAGCATTGATTACATTTCCATCATCAAGATAAGACTCATTAATGTCAAACGTTGGGATGGGATTAATAATTCCTCTGTACGTTTGGCGGTACATTTCAATTTTGAAATACTTGTCGCAAAAATCATAAAACGACATCGACTTCGACTCAATAGCGGCGCAAGCATGCTTGCAAGGAAGCTTGTTGATTTGCCAATATCTACATGAACAGGTCATGGCTATCAAGTCAATAGCAAATGATTTTTCAACATCGACTACTTCAAACCTCCAATTACAAGACCAGTGCACTCTCAACTTCCGGGATTCCACATATACACTACTAATAGCTTTCTCCTTTTTTGGACTTAATTCTTTAACAATAATAGCTGTTGATTCACGTCGTTGGTGTATCATGTTCATGATCTGCACTCGTATATGGTCCACAATACCCACGATAGGGAGATAACGAGCTTCTTTAACCCAATTATTCCAACATTCGGCGATGTTATTATTTATAACACCCCATCTATTGCTAAGAAACAATGCATTTGCCCAACTCTGTGATTCAGAATTTACAATAAAATCCCTAGCAAGTGGCATGGACTCCAGGATATTTTTTATATGTTGTTCATGCTCCTGCAAAGATGGAGCATAAGCAGCTTTTTTGAATACCGAAGACCAATGCTTTTTGTTATGTTTTGGATAGCTTCGCAACACCTAAAATGGTTACAAAAAAATCATATTAAATACATCTATTTATATACATAAACAAAAATATCGGTCTAGAAAAAAAATAAGTAATTGATTATGTACCACTTTCACAAAATTATCAACTAAATGTCTCAAGTAGTACGCATGGTGACTGCCCGTAAATATTAGATTAACTACCTTGATAATCCCAGGATGTTTGTCAGAGAAAAACGTGTACTCATTGAATGGAATGCTTTGATACGAAAGCAAAACACTTCTCAGATATAAAAAAAACCATTCCCAATTAATATCATTCTCTGCGTCCACTACAGAATAAACAATTGTGAAAAGATCATCATTGGCATCCTTCGACACAACAAGTAGGATACAACCTTTAAACTTATTCTTTATATGAGTCCCGTCCAAAAAAATCAACGGTCTACAACCAGTAACAAAACCAACTACACATGCGTGCAAACAAATGAACAGTCGTTTAAATTTGTTAGTTTTGATATCAATCTCACACTCAGCAACACTTCCAGGATTCGTTTCTTTAACAGCTCGACAATACCATCTTAGTCTATCATAGCATCCCTTATCTGTGCCATGAATATCATGCATCGCTAACTCCTTGCCCTTCCACACATTGCGATAGTTTAACTCTACACCATAATCTCTTTGTAAGTCTTTCTGAATTGTACAAGGACGATAAGAGGGCTCTCCTATAAGTTTTCCTTTCACCATATTAGCTATCCATGTTGCATCTGCTCTAGGATGTCCTCTACTACGTAGATTATTCTCACCACATGTATGCTCTAAATTGCATTTTCGGACCGCAAATATATTGTCTGTTTTGTATTTAGAAGCATAAATTCTCCATCCACAACTAGTCTCAGTACAAGAAACAGTGACTTTTTTGCTATCATTCCTTCTGTACGAAAATGAACGTCTTATAGCAACAGCATAATTTTTAACAAATCTTCTAAAGTCAGCAGCATCTTTGAATGTTTGACCTACACCACGAATGCAATTAATCCAAGCATCTAGTGTATTGCTCAAAGAGGCTTCATCAGCTTCGTTACCAATATTTCTCTGTCTGTCTTCCTCATCAACCCTTACCAATATGATATAAACTTGTAAGGTGCAAGATACAAAAATAACTTAACATAAAAAAATGCAAAGTATGGAATGTAAATAATATTAATACTGTTAAATAATTCATATCATGACAACAAAACATTTTTATATTATCATAACATAGAACAAATTATATAACCACAATAATCTCAACTAGTGCATAATTTCATGCTTGATAAATTAAAATATAAAAAAATTATCAAAACTAAACAGGGACATAAATATAATATATTTTACCTCCGAATATTTTGGTTGCGGACATGTTCGTTTTTACTCTCTGCCCTCAATTCAATCATGCTGAGCTTCATACACATATGAAGATGAATCATATTTAGGACATCATCATCGTCGTTCAAAGTCACGTGCATCTTGTGTTGGGGGGTTACGTATTGCAGAATCATAGCTTCAGGAGTAATCTCAGAACATTTTTTTCCAAGCCTCTAAAAAATGTCCATCAAACTACAACTGCTGAAAATTGAAATCACAAACAACTGTTTCTTGCATTTACAGCTACCCAAAAACGACAGGTTGCAAGACTCACTTTCATATTCCATTTTGCACTAATACAAAAAACATACAAAAGTAATTGATATGCACATTTCAAGACTTTAAAGAATTTTCAGAAAAGTTTAAATTAATAACTTTCTCATTCAAGAACTAAAACATAAAAATTGAGGATAAAATTGCATTAATCGAGAAATCTAAAAAAAATTTCTGCATTCATCTTTACACTGCTTTATATTCAAATAAGGCAGCCGTATGATTAAGGCCACAAGATACTTGTATTGCTTTTACGTTATTCTAAAAACCAATCATAATACAAAACCCTAAATTTTCGAAATTCAATCGGTGGAATTTAAATAAATGAGGTTTCACACAGACCCACCATACGGCTGGTGAATTCAAATAAATGAGGTTTCGAAATAAACGAGGTTTCGAAATTCAAATAAATGAGGTTTCGAAATTCAATCGGTGGAATTCAAATTAATGAGGTTTCAAATAAATGAGGTTTAAAACAATAAACAACACACAATAACAATCAAAAAACATAAGAGAATCATTAAATTGAAACAAATAAACACAAACTCACTAAAAGATGGAATTTCACGAACTCCCTAAAACCTGGAATTTCACGAAAAAAATGATAAAGTTTGAGGAAAGAAACTCACCTTCACTTTATTTTCCCTTCGATGAATTTTTTATGCACGACATCTTCAAGATTTTGAGATTCAAGTAAATGAGGTTTCACACAGACCCACCATGAGATTTCTTCTCACGAAGCCGATGGGGGAGATTGGGGTAATAGTATTAAAATCCCAAATACAGATGGATTCAACAAAATAAATAAGGGTAAAAATGAGTTTTAATTAAAAATGAGGTCAATTAGGTAATTTGATATTTACAAGGGAGTTAAAACATATGAAATGGTTTTGTCGGGGAGTGAGAATATATTTGTTTTACACTAAGGACTCAACACAAACTTTGAAATAGTATTAGGAATTTTAATACAATTGTCCCTAATAATAAACATAATAACAATAATAATATCCAAGGGAAAAAATAAATAAATAAATTCATACGTTAAAAAAAATTAAAAACAATAAAAAATAAAATACTTAATTAGATATATTAATTTATATAACATTTAAATTATTTAAGTGATAAATAAATAAATATATCTGAAAAAGCACGATACTTGACTAGACCAAGTGTCAAAAATGAGAAAAATAACTAAGACAAAGGTTTATTTTTAGTGACTCCTCTTATCCTATAAATAGGCTCCATTCTGAAGTATTTCATAAAAAATTTCATAAAAATTCATGGATTTAGAGATATGAAGTGTTAAGAGAGTTATAGCAAAAATAAGAAGAAAATTCATGGAAAATATCAAACATTTTCCAAAAATTCCACAAAAATTACCTAACATTCCATTCCACCCAGAAACCAGTTGATACAATAGATGTAATAATATCACAAGTTAAATCATTCCAAAAAATCAAAACAGGTCAGAGCAATTCTAGGAAATTTCTAGAAAATTCGCTTTCGTGTAGCCGATTCTAGCTCTATTTACTCATTCTTCTTGAACGATTTTCACTTCAGTTTTCACATGAAGGTTGTTCAAAATATTTTCTAGTTTAAGTATATGTCGGTCGATAATCCTAGACATCATCAGAAGTACTGGGTATTGGTTGTCCAAAACGAACTTGACATTCATTCTTGTTTTCCCAAATTTGTTATTGTTCTCTTCCGAATTTTGAAATGTATTCAACATAAAAGTTGTAGAAAACTACAAGAAGCATCTCCTGTAAATATTCCGTATGCACGTGGAGATCGGACCTTAGCCATGCTCCGGCACACACCTACGAGATTGATGAATTTGTCACTTCCGAACTATTCTGCACTATTTTTAGGAATTTAGACATGTAATTTAGTTGTTATGAATTTTTAAGTGTTAGCCAAAACTTCTTGTAGATACAAGTTTTGAAAAAAAAAAATGAGTTTTAAAATATTCCAACACCTACTATCGGTCCTAACAGTGTAAAATCCCTCAAATGATATTTATAGAAACTATCTTGGCTTGTGATCGACAAATAAGGTGAATAGTAAGCGTAATGTCCCAAATAATAATATGAGATTAATGGTAATTATTGGACCAAGTCAAAGTTGTAAGAAAAATGTGTAGTACAAGAAAATGGGGACTTTGACCATGAAAGTATACACTTTGACTACACAATTAAAAAATAGATAAACCCACCTCCACCACACCATTCCTTCTCCTTATCCTTTACGCAATCCTCTTCCTTTTATCGCCTTCCATTTTTTAAATTTCTTCCTCATTTTATGGGTTATTTGCTAGTAAAATGTGAAATAAAGGTAGATTTGTGATACTCTCACCACAGACTTCAAGATGAAGTAAGTATTTTCCACTTTTATTCAAGTTTGAAAATGGGTCGAAATTTAGAATTGATATTTGAGTTTATATTTGAGATATTAAGATGTATTTGTGTTGGTTTCAATTTAAAAAAGATATGAGCATGGTTCCTTATTTCAGTGCAAAAAACAACTTTTGTACCTTTTTTTTTCGCGTATATGGGACTGTTGTAGTTGGATTTTGGTGTTAGAGATTTCACTAAATTTGTAGAGCATCAAGTTAGCTTCGATTGGGTTCTAGAATCACTCAATTCCAGGAAGCAATGAAAGATATATGTGATTTTTACTAAAATTGGTCTGGAATTTCGAGTTACTGCAGATTTGCATCCATACCTTATGTTTATTCGAATCTGGGATTAATTGTTTGAGATCTGGATTTTATGTTCAACTAAAAGTTATAGAACATTTTCTTGTCTTCAAAATGGTACCAGATTGGCTTGATTCCATTTGGTATTGAGGAAGTTATGCTTAAAATACTAAAATATGTCAAATATAATTTTCGAGAAATATGTTGTATGTTTCAGGTTATGAAAGGCTGGGTAAATAACTTTATTTGACAAAACTTTGTGAAGAAAAATTGTTGGACTTTGAATTTTCTTGTATATCCGATTTGCGGATCTTGATTTGAAGTAATATTGAATTAATTATGAATTTTGTACAAAAATTGCTCTGTTTGGATAAATGATCCGAGTCCTTGACTTATGTATTTTCAGATTCGGTTGAAATATTGACTTGGGTTGGCTCAAGATTATTTACTTTAAGTTGTTTGGTAGCGAATCGAGGTTTATCTATCGGTATTTCATATATTTAGTTGGTTTTGGGTTGAATTCTTGGATGGAACGAGAATTTAGTTGATATTGTATTTTGTTGATATTATAGTAGATTTTGGGGGTTCAAAACTTCTCAACCACAACTTCGATCTCTTTTGGTAATATTTAACAGGTATGTTACGGTTGATAACATACGAGGTAAAAATATGATTTTTATTTTAAATTGTAAATTCTATGGCTCGATGAATTACTTGTGATTTGTTAATTATGGTTGTCTTGAGATGAACTTATTATGATATTGAGTTGATGATATTGCATTGCATCTTGAGCCACTTTTCGTTTCAGATTTGATATGGTGGAGGTCACCTTGATTTGTTGGACATATAGGGCTATAGTTGTGTTGGCGTAGTGTATGCGGAGGTCGCTACTATGGCCTGAATACTCTCTATATGTGCACCATAGTCCTGGGATTGTAGAACACAGCACCCCGCCCCGAGTGGATGAATCGGTGGATGTTACTCGGGATTCTCTTCCCTTGGGTACCCTATGACCAGATGATTCACTTGATCTTGAGATTTATTGATAGCCACAGCTTCTGATCAAGCATTGTATTATATTGCATGTTCATTTATTTCATATGAAGTAGTTGTCATTTTAATTATCATATGTTATTGATTGTATCATACTTGGTTTATACTCACCGGCATGTCGGCTACCTCTTGTTTTCATGTGCTTGACTGTAGGAGAGGCGAGGCCTGGGATGCCAGAGTCCAGCTTCAGGAAAGGATATACGAGTTAGAGTGGGATTCTCGGGTCTTAGGAGCTCTTTGATGATACTTGGATTATTTTGGCTCACTAGTTTATTTTGGCATGTTAAAACTTATATTTCAAACATTTGGGACTTGTAAATTATTTTGCTGATGTTTATGTCGGTCTATGATCCACATGTTATGTGTTTTACTTGATTGTTTGTTTTGTTAGAACCATCTTTGTTTTTTTGTCTTTTGTTTGGGACATATTTTTGATAGGATCGGTTAAAGGAAAAGGAGTGTTTAGAAGGAGGGTTGAATAAATACTCACGGTTTTTAACTCTTTTTCGAAGGTTTGAATCAGAGTGAGACACTGATCCTCAGAATCTTGTCAGTCAATTACATCCAGTTAACAGTAAAGTGCGGAACATAACTAACTGAAAGATAGAATATAGTAATTGAAAAGCTTGTAAAAGATGCACAAGAATTGTTTCTGGATGTTCAGAGATTTCAATTACTCCTACGTCACCCCTTCTATCACGAAGATAGGATTTCCACTAAAAGACTTTGATCAATACAAGATTTGTACAGACCCACTTCAGTTTGGACTTAACAATGCCAAGACTGAAACTCTTAGTTTACAACTCACTTTTCTCGAATGAAAAAACTTAGCACAACTGATCTCTAGGATCAAGTTTCATAATAATAACAATGTGCTAAACTACTCGAAAGATAGCCTTACAGCTATGAATATATATGATAAGCGTGAGCTTGAATTTCAGCAGAGTAACAGTATGAAATATTGCTAGTTCACTCTTCGCAACTGATTGTAAAGTTGTGGTTATCTCTTCAGCTGCTTCTCTCTCCTATTTATAGGCTTCCCCTCCAATGGTAATATTAAATAACATTTGAATCTTTATATCCGTTGATTGCCACGTCAATATACTTCTGACAATCGTACACTGCAAATTCTGAAATGCGACGTTCCACTACTAGTTGCAGTCTGCTTTGTACTGTTGTCGGTTGAATGTCCTTTTCAACTGATGACGTGTTCAGTTGAATGATCACCTGATAAGTAGATGGGTAACCTCACAACTGAGTATCTCAACTGATCAGTTTCCAACTGATCAGCCAGTTGACAAAGTAGATTCAGTTCGGCTGGTCTCAGTATTAAACTACAATTAGACAACTGTCATTTCGTGTGTTCGTGATCAGTTAGTTCAACAGATTTAATCTCTAATTTTGTCAAACCACCAAAATTAAGTTTTCAACAATTTTCCCCTTTTTGGTGTTTGACAAAACTTGTAAAGTATGAACTGATCAACTGAACTTGAAATAATCTTCAATTTCATTGTAGATAAAATAACTTTTCCAAAGTACAGATTCGTACAAAGAATAAAGAATACAGAATCTTCAAGTCTTCAACCATTCAAGTGAAGTCAGTTGATCTTCATACATTCTTTTTCTTTCCTTTGTCTTCTTCTGTCTCTTTAATAATTTCTCCCTTTTTGTCAAGCACATCCACTTTTCTTGTTAGTATGCGGATGTCTGCTGCAATATCTGATACTGCATTCATCATAATGTTCTGCAGCAGGTCAATTCTTTTAATGACCTTTTCTTCAAGAAAGTCAAATCGCCTGCTGACTAGTGCTTGAGTCTGGAAGTGCGATTCAGTTGACAATCTATCTTTCTTGATTTCTTCAGTTTGGATATAAAGAGCAGATACAATCTTGCTAAGCTGATTCAGTCTGTCTGTTGTAAATTCATAATTTGAATTGAGCTTCAAGGTATGTGCAAGCTGAGTAGATTGTATTGCAGAGATAGCATTCATCATACTGAGTAGGTTCGACTGAACGGTTTGAAGTTCTTCAAACAGGACAAACTTTGTCTGAAATTCTAGGAGACATGGCTCCAGAAGTTTCTGGAATCTGTTCCCTTTGTTCTTGATTAAATACAACTATCGTACCGTCAGTTGGTTCTGTTATAAGCACAACTATCTCTGAAATATCTTCAGTTAAATGGTCCTGGGGAGGAGACGAAACGGATGGAAGAGCAAAAGTAGGAGAAGGTTCTTCAGTTTGTTCGACAACTGCTTCTTCAGTTGGAGCAACAACAGATTCTTCAGCTGGTTCAACAACTGGTTCTTCAGCTGGTTGAGAGACTATCTGTACAGTTTGGTCCAAAACTGCCTGTTCAGTCACAACTTCTGATGGAACTGGCTGTTCAGGTTGATCAAAATTGGGTTCCTCGGCTGGATCTTTTGTTCTAAGCACATCTTCAACTAATCTAGAATTGTCCAGTTGAATATCTGAGGTGACTGATTTGATGACCTCATCTAGATTTGCCAGAGACAATTCAGCTTCAGTATATGGCGGTGGATCAGCAGTTGAAGATTGAGGAACTGAAGATGTAGATGGTGGAGCGACTGATGGGGAAGGTTCAGTTGGCTTTTACTTTTCAGCATACAAACTGGTGTTAAATGAATATCACGCAACTGAAAATACTTCAACTGAAGTGATAATAACTGGCAAATAACTGACTGAGCAATTAATAAATGATAACATACTCAGTTAAGAAAAGAAAAAGGTAATAGCCATGATATAATCAAGTTAAATCAGTTAAACCAAGTATATTGCGAAAGCAAGAAAACTTAGTCTCGGGTATTGGTTTGGTGAAGATGTCAGCTGCTTGTTGTTCAGTTGAAACATACTCCAGTCTGATGGCTTTCTTCAAGGCATGATCTCTGATGAAGTGATACCTGACATCTATGTGCTTGGTCCTTGAGTGAAGAATTGGGTTGTAAGTGATAGCAATCGTGCTAGTATTGTCAAAAAATATGGGTGATTCTTTGGCAATAACTCCGTAATCTTTCAGTTGTTGCTGGATCCAGAGCAGTTGGGCACAGCAGCTTCCAGCAGAAAGGTATTCTGCTTCAGTTGTGGAAGTGGCTATTGATGTTTGCTTCTTGCTGAACCAAGAGATCTGTCTGTCTTCTAGAAACTGATATGATCCACTGGTGCTTTTACGATCTAGCTTACATCCTGCATAATATGCATCTGAATATCCAACTAAATTGAAAGAAGAGTTTTTAGAGTACCATAACCCAACATTTGGCGTGCCTTTAAGATATTTTAAAATACGTTTGGCAGCTTAAAAATGTGATTGCTTAAGGTTTGATTGAAATCGAGCACATATACAGACAGCAAATACAATATCAGGACGACTGGCAGTTAGGTACAATAATGAACTTATTAAACCTCTGTAGAGTGTCGTTTCAACTGATATTCCCCCTTGATCAGTGTCCAGTTTTACTGATGAACTCATGGGAGTACTTGCAGCTGAACATGATTCCATGCCAAATTTCTTGAGCAACTCCCTCGTGTATTTAGTTTGACTGATAAAAATGCCAGTCTCCAGTTGCTTCACTTGCAGTCCAAGGAAAAATGTCAGTTCACCCATCATGCTCATCTCAAATTTGTCCTGAATCAACTTAGCAAATTTCTCACATAATTTGGGGTTAGTTGACCCAAATATGATATCATCAACATAAATTTGCACAAGTAAAATTTGATCATTCTTAGAAAATTTGAACAATGTCTTGTCAACTGATCCAACGGTAAAATCATGATCAGTTAAGAATTTTGAAAGTGTCTCATACCAAGCTCTTGGGGCTTGTTTAAGACCATATAAAGCTTTGTTCAAATGATATACATGATCAGGAAAAGAGTGATTGATAAAACCTGGAGGTTGTTCAATATAGACTTCTTCTTGCAATTGACCATTCAGGAATGCACTCTTTACGTCCATCTGATAGACTTTAAAATTCTTGAATGATGCATAGGCAAGGAATATTCTGATTTCCTCCAGTCTTGCAACTGGTGCATATGTTTCATCGTAATCAATTCCTTCTTCTTGCCTGTATCTTTGTGCTACTAGCCTTGATTTGTTGCACACAACTGAACCATCTTCGTTCGGTTTGTTCCTGTACACCCATTTTGTACCTATAATAGTTTTTGAAATTGGCCTTGGAACTAGGTTCCAGACATTGTTATGGGTAAACTGATTTAGCTCCTCTTGCATAGCATTTATCCAGTTAGGATCAGCAAGGGCCTCGTCAGTTTTCTTTGGTTCCAATTTTGAGAAAAAAACAGAATGAATAAACAAGTTAAGCATTTGATTTCTTGTTCTTACCGGGTCAGATGGATCACCTATCACCAATTCTGGTAGATGTGATTTCCTTCCATCTAATTTCAGTGTTTGCTGCTTCTGTATCAGCAAGTGCTTCTGTTGGCAACTGAATGTTTTCAGTTTCAGTTGGAGCTGTATCAGTTGGCAACTGAATATTATCTGTTTGTTCCACCAACTGATTATCAGGAGCAGGTTCCTGTTCAACAGTTTGATCTAATATCTATGGTTCAGGAGTTTGAAGGATATTTCGATTGATATGATTTTCTTCTTCATTATCATCCTCCAAACTGATCTCTGTAAATCGATCAAGTAGCTCAACTGGATCAGTTGGCTTATCAGTTAGTACAGTTTCATCAAAAATAACATGGATAGATTCTTCAACATTTAAAGAATTTTTATTGAAGACTCTATATGCTTTGCTAACTGAAGAATATCCTAGAAATATTCCTTCTGCAGATTTAGCATCAAAAGCTTTTAAATTTGTTTTACCATTATCAAGAATAAAACATCTGCAGCCAAATATCTTGAAGTAAGAAACCACACTTTTCCTTCCATGCTAGATCTCATATGGTGTTTTCACATGATTCTTGTTAATCATTGATCTGTTCTGAGTATAACACGCAGTGTTTACTGCTTCAGCCCAAAACCTTTGAGAGATACCAGAATCAGCAAGCATTGTTCTAGCAGCTTCTTTGAGGATCCGACTTCTTCTCTTATCTACACCATTTTGCTAAGGTGTTCTAGCTGTTGAGAGCTCATACTTGATTCCAGTATTTACTAGAAAATTTGAAAGATTTTGATTGATGAATTCAGTCCCTCTGTCAGACCTTATTCAATCAATCCCTACTGATTTTTCATTTAAAAGTCTTTTGAAGAGCTTAATCAGTTGTGCAGCAGTTTGGTCTTTTGATTTGAGAAAAATTAACTAGGTAAATCTTGAAAATTCATCCACAACAACTAGGGTGTATTTCATTCTCCCTAAACTCATGATTGGTATTGAACCAAAAAGGTCCATGTGCAACAGTTCTAAGCATCGAGAATATGATTTACAACCTCGGTTTTTGAATGAAGATCTTACTTATTTTCCAAACTGACATGCTGAACAAATTTTGTCTTTTGAAAAATCTATTTTGGGCAAACCAGTTACAAGATCGTAGTTACTCAGATAGGTAATAGATATAAAGTTTAAGTGGTTCAATCTCTTATGCTGTATCCAGTGTTTGGAAGATTTGGAAGCAATGAAACAGACTGGTGCATAAGGTTGTTCAGTCCAACTGACTTTGTAAGTATTACCACAACAATTTCCAGTTAGAATGACCTCATCAGTTGAGTCTCTAACTGAACACGTGTGTCTATCAAACTGAACTGAGAAATTTTTGTCGCATAACTGACTGATGCTTATCAAGTTATACTTCAAACTCTCCACTAGCAAAACATCTTTAATTGTAAAGTTACCATGGATAAGCTTATCCTTACCCACAGTTTTACCTTTTGAGTTGTCTCCAAAACTGATGTTTGGTCCAGTGTATTTGATCAGTTGAGATAACAAATTTGCATCTCCTGTCATATGTTGCGAACATCCACTGTCTAGATACCAGGTTGATTATCTTGTTGTACCTGTTACCTGCAATCACACAGTATATAATCTTGGTACCCATATTTATTTGGGTCCTAAACTGATTAGTCCCTTAGGAACCCAGACTTGAATCAGTCTAACTGATTTCCCAGCTGTTGTGTTCCAAATGGTTTTTCTCGATTTTTTAGCAGTATATGTGTGATGTGAGAATGAAGCAGTATGAATTATTTCCTTTTTCAACTGACTGTTCTTTAGATACCGTTTTTGAACTGGCTTTGTAACACCCTCGACCGGTTTTAATAAAATAGCAGCGGAATTTAAAATTTTCTAAAAAGAAAGAAGGATTTAAAATACATGTCAATGTATAACAAAAGTATATACATGATCAATCAAATGATACAACAAAAATACAAAATATCATTTTTGTGATCATGTCAAAAATGCTATCAAAATAGTTTTCTTCCTTCCTTCTCTATATGCATATGACTCCGGCCCACAATCAACATCCCGGGCCGTCGCTCTTATCTGCATCACATGAAATAACTAAAATGAGTATAAAACTCAGCAAGTGGAACTCTTACATAGCAATGGATACATATATCATACTCTGTAAAACATGGCTTTGAAATCATTAAATACCATCAACTCTTGAAACATGAATAACATAGCATAATATAACAATAAGATGGTATTTCTCTTTTCTCTGTTGGATTGATATCTATATAGTATCTCTGTCTCTGTACCTATATCCCATCGATATATATCGATAACTCTTAGGATATAAGCCTATGGTCGTTGATCAACTAATTGCTTGCAATCTCTGACTATGTATCTATCAATCCAATAAATCATTTAAACTCTCTCTTTGGTATTAAATCAAACACTTTGAAGACTCTTTTCTCTTGTATTCCCTTTTTCACAATTGAGACATAAAAATGCCTCCATAATATACAACAAAGTGTATCAATACATATCACGAATCAAATGAAAGGAATAGCACATTAAAACCATTGAAACACCATACATATATTATCATGTGAGCACAAGGAATGAAATTCCACTTACAACCAATAGAAACCTTGATTCTATACTCTTGGTTGAATTCCTACAACAATAAACCACATATTGCACCATTATCAACTCAATAATCATAAACCCATATCAATAAATCCATAAAACCAACACAATCACCAAACCCATGATTTCTCCCAACACCATAATCAAGAAATAACCATACCACAAGCTTATGTTACCTCCTACAACCAATAATGACCTTGCTCTCACACCAACAATCCAACCACAAGCTTGAATCAAAGATAGGAAATGAAAAGAATGGAACCCTAGCTCTCCCTTGAAGAGAAGAATCGAGAAGAGTGAAGAAAGAATGAGGAAAAGTGAACAAATCTATGCCTTATATCACTTAAATCTCGAAAACACGCTTTCACTATTCATCGACCGCAGGTGCGCTCCAACATGCACCGCGGGTGCGGTGTGCCTACGGCAATACAACCAAAATTCTGAAACTGACGACCGCGGGTGCGGTACAAAACTTACCGCGGGTGCGGTGCCTCCACCGCGGGTGCAGTAACTATCACACCGCGGGTGCGGTGTCTGTTCGGCAATCCACCAAAAATGCTGCAATAAAGACCGCGGGGGCGCTGCTCAAATTACCGCGGGTGCGGTCTGGTCTCGGCCAAAACAAACTCTTATGCAACTAAAATCGAATCACAACGCTGATACAATACAACTACCATCAACTAATATCAACAATGCCACAAAACAATAATAACCAACAATACTATGACCCATAATCACAACTCTTAACATCTAAACCAAATAATCCATAAACATACGAAAACTTAAACCGTACCGTTCACCAGGCTTGGCTATTACAATCTCCCCTCCTTAAGGGAATTTCGTCCTCGAAATTGACGTCACTGCGCAAACAACTCAGGATACTTCTCTATCATCTCATCCTCTGGTTTCCACGTGGCTTCTTCAATCAAATGATTACTTTAAAGGACTTTAACAATGTCGATCTCTTTGTTTCTCAAAACTCTAACTCTGCGATCCAGAATCTGGACCGGAATCTCTTGGTAAGTCAAATTCGGCGTCAAATCCAATGGCTCGTGGCGATGAACATGGGAAGGATTCGCAATATACTTCCTGAGCATTGAAACATGAAAAAAATTATGAGCTCTGTCAAGATATGGCGGTAGGGCTAACCTGTAAGCTCGATCACGAACTCTATCCAAGATCTCAAATGGGCCAATAAATCTCGGACTCAACTTTTCCTTCTTGCCAAACCGCATCACACCCTTAAGAGGTGCTATCTTCAAGAATACTTGGTCGCCAACCTCAAACTGCAACGGCCTACGACGCACATCAACATAACTCTTCTGTCTCGACTGTGCTGTCTTCATCCTCTCTCGAATAACAGCAACAACATCAGCTATCTGTTGGACCAACTCTGGACCCAACATCTTCCTCTCACCAATCTCGTCCCAATACAATTGCGATCTACACTTCCTGCCATAAAGTGCTTCATAAGGTGCCATGCCAATCGTCGCTTGGTAGCTATTATTGTACGTGAACTCAACCAAAGGCAATTTAGAATCCCAGCTACTAGGATAGTCGATAGTACAAGCTCTGAGCATATCCTCTAAAATCTGAATAACTCTCTCCGATTGATCGTCGCTCTGGGGGTGATATGTTGTACTGAATGCTAACCGTGTACCCAACGCTCTGTGCAAACTCTTCCAAAAATCTGAAGTAAATCTAGGGTCACGATCAGACACGATCGACACAGGAACACCATGAAGTCTAACAATCTCTGCTATGTACTCTTCAGCATACTGGTTCATAGAATACGTCGTCTTGACTGGAAGAAAATGCGCTGACTTGGTCAACCGATCAACAATAACCCAAATGGAGTTAAAACCTTTCTGCGTCCTTGGAAGACCAGCCACGAAGTCCATCGTAATATGCTCTCATTTCCATTGAGGAATCGGTAATGACAGCAATGTCCCTGCAGGTCTCTGATGTTCGATTTTCACCTGCTGACAAGTTAGGCACTGAGAAATAAACATGGAAATATCCTTCTTCATACCTGGCCACCAATAGAGTCTACGAAGATCCTGATACATCTTGGTGCTGCCTGGATGTATCGAGTATGGCGCGGTATGTGCCTCTGTCAAGACGTCTCGCCGAATATCATCACCAACAGGAATACATATACGGCCTCTGAAAGTCACCAAACCATCTCCATTCATCCCAAACTCTAAATTACCTCTCTCCTCTGCTCTGGCTCTCAACTCTGTCAACTGTAAATCATTGACCTGCTCTCTACGGATACTGTCCGTCAATGTAGCCCGAATGACCAATGCTGAAAAGCGAGCAATGGTCCCCGGAACAACCAAAGCTATCTCTTCTCGCTGCAAATCTAACAACAATGGCTTCTGAATCAAAAAATTCAAAGAATAACTCGACTTACGGCTCAAAGCATCTGCTACAACATTTGCCTTCCCTGGGTGATAACTAATCGTCACATCATAGTCTTTGACAAGCTCTAACCACCGTCTCTGTCGCATATTGAGTTATTTCTGAGAAAACAAATACTTCAAACTCTTGTGGTCCGTGAAAATTTCACACTTTTCGCCATATAAGTAATGTCTCCAAATTTTCAGGGCGAAAACCATAGCTGCCAGCTCCAGATCATGCGTAGAATAATTCTTCTCGTAGTCCTTCAACTGACGAGAAGCATAGGCTATAACCTTTCCACGTTGCATCAGCACTGCACCAAGACCTTTCTTCGATGCATCGGTGTAAACAACAAAGTCCTCTGAACCACTGGGCAATGCAAGTACTGGAGCCGTCGTCAACTTATCTTTCAACTCTTGAAATCCACTTTGGCATTCATTGGACCACTCAAACTTCACACTCTTCCTCGTCAGATTGGTCAATGGCAGGGCAATCTTGGAGAAATCTGAAATGAAACGACGATAATAACCCGCCAAACCAAGGAAACTGCGTACCTCTGATACAGTGGTAGGGATAGGCCACTTCTGTATCGCCTCAACTTTTACTGGATCAACCGCTATACCATCCTTCGAGACAACATGGCCTAAGAAAGAAATCTGCTCCAACCAGAACTCACATTTCTTCAACTTAGCATACAGCCTCTTCTCTCTCAACAATTGAAGAACAACTCTGAGGTGCTCTGAATGAAGCTCTCTGGTCTTGGAATAAATCAATATGTCATCGATGAAAACAATGACAAAGCTATCCAAATACGGCTTGAACACTCGGTTCATCAGATCCATGAAGACTGAAGGAGCATTAGTCAGACCAAAAGACATCACAAGAAATTCATAATGACCATACCTGGTCCGAAACGCCGTCTTAGGGATATCAGACTCCCTAACTTTCAACTGATAATAGCCAGATCGCAGATCAATTTTCGAAAACACTATAGCCCATGCAGTTGGTCAAAAAGATCATCTATCCGTGGCAACGGATATTTATTCTTGATAGTCACTTTGTTGATCTCTCTGTAATCAATACACAGCCACAAAGACCCATCTTTCTTCTTGACAAATAGAACCGGAGCTCCCCAAGGCGAAGAACTCGGCTGAATGAAACCTTTATCCAAAAGATCCTGCAACTGCGTCTTCAACTCTTTCATCTCTGTAGGGGCCATTCTGTACGGAGCCTTGGAAATAGGAACCGTACCTGGAACTAGATCAATCACAAACTCTACATCTCTGTCCGGCGGTAAACCCGGAACATCATCCTCAAAAACATCAGAGAACTCTCTCACCACATCAATATCATCAATATTCAACTTCACAATTCTATCCATATCAACAATCGAAGCCAAAAACCCATCACAACCTCTAAACAACAACTTCTTAGCCTCAAGACATGAAATAAAAGAAAGGACCAGCGAAGTACCTGCACTTGCGAGCATAACTTCCCTATTGCCATCA
The DNA here is from genome assembly GCF_025594145.1 of Primulina tabacum. Lineage (NCBI taxonomy): Eukaryota > Viridiplantae > Streptophyta > Magnoliopsida > Lamiales > Gesneriaceae > Primulina > Primulina tabacum. The sequence continues at coordinate 10,408,322 of NC_134556.1, read as the reverse complement.
TCTGCAAATTTCACCGTCTTAGCAACGCAATCAATCACTGCACGATAGGTTGATAGCCAATCCATGCCAAGTATAATATCAAACGCAATCATCGGGATAACAATCAAATCAGCATAAACCACTCGCTCATCAATTTGAACAGAGCACGCATACACAATAGATGTCGGGCACAACACATCCCCCGAAGGCAATACAACATTAAACTGGAGGGGAATAACAGAAGGAACTATACCCAAAAATCTCAAAAATGATTCAGACATAAAAGAATGAGTAGCACCTGTATCAATCAATGTCATAGCTACTCTGCTTGAAATTAAAATAGTGCTAGAGATCAGAGAAGAATCATGGTTTATACCTTCCTTCGTCATGGTGAAGATGCGACCCTGCACCTTCTCTTTACTCGAGCTTCTCGGACAATCCTTGGCAATATGGCCTGCAGTGCCACATCGATAACAAGTATGAGTACCAAATCTGCACTCTCCCCGATGATGTCTACTGCACTTGGGACACAATGGCTTCTCGGGATCAAATGGAACTGCCGGTGGTTTAGGACTCGGCTCTAACTTGTCTTTCCCCTTGAAATTGCCCTTTCCTCTTTGACTTGAACCTTGGCCTCTTTGAGCAATGGCCTGCTGCCTCGCTTGTCTCTCCCTAGCAATGTCTTTCTCATCTTGCTCGGCCAACAAAGCCTTAGCCACAATCTCTTTGAATGTCACAGCCTTCGACATATTAATGTCCCTTCTGATCTCTACTCTAAGGCCTCTAATGAAATGAGCACCTTTGTCTTTGTCATTGGAAGCAATATACGGGGCAAACAGACAGCCCTTCTCGAATTTCAGAATGTACTCATCAACATTCATACCTCCCTGTCGAAGCTCCAAGAACTCAGTCACCTTCCTAGCTCAAAGTGCGTCTGGGAAGTACTTGTCATAGAAAAGATCAGTGAACTCTGACCACTTCAATGCCGGAACATCCACACTAACCTTGGTAGCATTCCACCAAATGCGTGCAGCCTTGACTAACATGAACACTGCACATCCAACTCTGTCTTTGTCTGCATAGTTGAGATGATCAAAAATAGCTTCAAGTGCCTTGATCCACTCTACGGCCACTAACGGATCAGTGCTTCCTGCAAATTCAGGCGGATCCATCCTCTTGAAAGCAGTAAAGATCCCATCGGTTCCAACTGCCTGAGCCGCTTGGCCTCTACCTTGTCCTCTAACTTGACCTGTTCCCTGCAAACGTAGCAACTGTTGGATCTGCTCACTATGGACCTTGGCTTGCTCTTTCAACAACTTGCCGAACTCATCGACAACTCTAGAGGAAGAACTATCCTCACCCTTTGCGGCCTTTCTCTTAGGAGGCATACTCCTACAATGTGCTCACACAATACATATCAATAGATAACAATGAATAGATGTAGAAGAAGACATACCCGGACTGTTGAAAGTAGACGAAGTCATATGCATTGGTCCGAAGAACGGTGCTCTGATACCACTAAATGTAACACCCTCGACCGGTTTTAATAAAATAGCAGCGGAATTTAAAATTTTCTAAAAAGAAAGAAGGATTTAAAATACATGTCAATGTATAACAAAAGTATATACATGATCAATCAAATGATACAACAAAAATACAAAATATCATTTTTGTGATCATGTCAAAAATGCTATCAAAATAGTTTTCTTCCTTCCTTCTCTATATGCATATGACTCCGGCCCACAATCAACATCCCGGGCCGTCGCTCTTATCTGCATCACATGAAATAACTAAAATGAGTATAAAACTCAGCAAGTGGAACTCTTACATAGCAATGGATACATATATCATACTCTGTAAAACATGGCTTTGAAATCATTAAATACCATCAACTCTTGAAACATGAATAACATAGCATAATATAACAATAAGATGATATTTCTCTTTTCTCTGTTGGATTGATATCTATATAGTATCTCTGTCTCTGTACCTATATCCCATCGATATACATCGATAACTCTTAGGGATATAAGCATATGGTCGTTGATCAACTAATTGCTTGCAATCTCTGACTATGTATCTATCAATCCAATAAATCATTTAAACTCTCTCTTTGGCATTAAATCAAACACTTTGAAGACTCTTTTCTCTTGTATTCCCTTTTTCACAATTGAGACATAAAAATGCCTCCATAATATACAACAAAGTGTATCAATACATATCACGAATCAAATGAAAGGAATAGCACATTAAAACAATTGAAACACCATACATATATTATCATGTGAGCACAAGGAATGAAATTCCACTTACAACCAATAGAACCCTTGGTTCTATACTCTTGGTTGAATTCCTACAACAATAAACCATATATTGCACCATTATCAACTCAATAATCATAAACTCATATCAATAAATCCATAAAACCAACACAATCACCAAACCCATGATTTCTCCCAACACCATAATCAAGAAATAACCATACCACAAGCTTATGTTACCTCCTAGAACCAATAATGACCTTGCTCTCACACCAACAATCCAACCACAAGCTTGAAGCAAAGATAGGAAATGAAAAGAATGGAACCCTAGCTCTCCCTTGAAGAGAAGAATCGAGAAGAGTGAAGAAAGAATGAGGAAAAGTGAACAAATCTATGCCTTATATCACTTAAATCTCGAAAACACGCTTTCACTATTCATCGACCGCAGGTGCGCTCCAACATGCACCGCGGGTGCGGTGTGCCTACGGCAATACAACCAAAATTCTGAAACTGACGACCGCGGGTGCGGTACAAAACTTACCGCGGGTGCGGTGCCTCCACCGCGGGTGCAGTAACTATCACACCGCGGGTGCGGTGTGCCTACGGCAATACAACCAAAATTCTGAAACTGACGACCGCGGGTGCGGTACAAAACTTACCGCGGGTGCGGTGTCTGTTCGGCAATCCACCAAAAATGCTGCAATAAAGACCGCGGGGGCGCTGCTCAAATTACCGCGGGTGCGGTCTGATCTCGGCCAAAACAAACTCTTATGCAACTAAAATCGAATCGCAACGCTGATACAATACAACTACCATCAACTAATATCAACAATGTCACAAAACAATAATAACCAACAATACTATGACCCATAATCACAACTCTTAACATCTAAACCAAATAATCCATAAACATACGAAAACTTAAACCGTACCGTTCACCAGGCTTGGCTATTACAGGCTTACTGTTGTAGTAGTTGTAATAGTCATTCCTTGAGTGCTGATATTTGTAACCGAATCATTTAGGATACCAGTTTCTTGTATCAGTTGAACTCTCTGAACTATATCCAATACCATATCGTTTGCCTTTGTTCTTATTCTCAGTCGATTGAACAGTTGGTTTACTTGCTTCTGAATGTTCATTTACCATGGTTGACTATACAAAGGTAATGTACTTTCCTTTGTTAATATTCAACCTTGGCTGAGTATCACTTGCAGAGTTTTCAACATGATTGTTAAAACCTAAACAAGTTTTATCAGCAACTGATTTTTGACCATTCTGCATTTCAGTTAATGTAACTGAGGACTTGTTCCAAGCTTGAATCAATTCAGAATTTTTTGAAATCTCAGTTTTCAACGTACATATCAAAGCTTGGTTCTCGATCAGTTCAGCGTTTTGCTTGGCAATCTTCCCTTTTAAATTTAACACTTCAACTGACTTATCAATTTAATTTTTGTTATCATTGGGATCATTTTGCTCAGCTTTGACCTTTTCAAATGATCGAGGCATTTGTTATACTCATTTACCATGTCATGCAAGGTGGTAATAAGTTCCTCACGAGTGAAATCAGTAGAGCTAAAATCAAATACATGTTCACTTGCTGAATCCAGTTCAGCATCATCTGCCATCAAGCATTTGACTTCCTCTTCATCATCACTTGAGCTGCTTGGGTTTTCTGATTCTGACTCATCACTGTCAGTTTCAGCCCACTTTGATTTGCTCTCCTCGGCTAAAAGCACTTCATGCTTTTTCTTTAATGATTTCTTGTCATCCCTGGTCCTTCTTTTGTGCTCAAAGGTCTTCTTTCCCTTATCAGTTGATACTCGACTGTCCTTCTTTGGCTTAGGATAGTCTGCTATGAAATGACCAGATTTGCCACAATTGTAGCAAACATATGATTCTTCTTTGGAATTGTTTCTCTGGTATTGCTTCTGGAAGTTTCCTTGATTCTTCCTCATAAACCTTACAAATTTTTTGACAAACAATGACATTGCATCATTGCTCAGCTGATCGGCAAATTTTTCAACTGAACCAGTTGGTTCCAGTCTGACAGCAGTTGTGGCAGTTGGTACAGAAGGCTCTCCTTCTCTAGTTTGTAGCTCAAACTCATAAGCCTTCATATCAGCAAATAGATCATGTAGTTCAACTTTGTTAAGATCTTTTGATTCACGCATAGCCATGGTCTTGACATCCCACTCTTTGGGAAGACCTCTTACTACCTTCAGTGCCACTTTTTTTTTTTTTGAGTACTCTTTTCCAAATGCATTCAGTTCATTGATGATGCAGCTGACTCTTTCATCATACTCGTGCATGGACTCTCCTGCTTTCATCTTGATATTATCAAATTTTTGAACAGCAACAGACAGCTTGTTCTCCTTGGTTTGTTCATTTTCTTCACACAGCTGAATGAGTTTTTCCCATATTTCTTTGGCCATTTTGCACATTTTGATTTTGCTGAACGTGACTTTGTCCAGTGTTTTGTATAAGATTTCCTTGGCCACATTATCCAAGTTTGCTTTTCTTTTGTCTTCAGTTGTCCACTCATCTCTGGGCTTTTCTATTCGATGAGGTGCCCCGTCAGTGATGGCAACTGCAGTGTTTGCTTTTAAAATCTTCATTGGACCATCAGTGATGACATACCACATGTCATCATCTTGTGCAGCTAGATGACCCTGCATTCTTATTTTCCAATCATCAAAGTCTTCTCTGGAAAATATTGGTATCTTGTTGCATGAAGACATGTTGATCAGTTTGTAAGTATGAAAATTCTGAGACAAGATTAAACACTGCTCTGATACCACTTGATAGGATCGGTTAAAGGAAAAGGAGTGTTTAGAAGGGGGTTGAATAAACAATCACGGTTTTTAACTCTTTTTCGAAGGTTTGAATCAGTTTAGTGAGACACTGATCCTCAGAATCTTGTCAGTCGATCACAGTCAGTTAACAGTAAAGTGAGGAACATAACTGACTGAAAGATAGAATATAGTAATTGAAAAGCTTGTAAAAGATGCACAATGATTGTTTCTGGATGTTCGGAGATTTCAATTACTCCTACGTCACCCCTTCTATCACGAAGGCATGATTTCCACTAAAAGACTTTGATCAATACAAGATTTGTACAGACCCACTTCAGTTTGGACTTAACAATGCCAAGACTGAAACTCTTAGTTTACAACTCACTTTTCTCTGATGATAAAACTTAGCACAACTGATCTCTAGGATCAAGTTTCACAATAATAACAATGTGATAAAGTGCTCGAAAGATAGCCTTATAGCTATGAATATATATGATAAGCGTGAGCTTGAATTTCAGCAGAGTAACAGTATGAAATATTGCTAGTTCACTCTTCGCAACTGATTGTAAAGTTTTGGTTATCTCTTCAGCTGCTTCTCTCTCCTATTTATAGGCTTCCCCTCCAATGGTAATATTAAATAACATTTGAATCTTTATATCCGTTGATTGCCACGTCAATATACTTCTGACAATCGTACACTGCAAATTCCGAAATGCGACGTTCCACTACTAGTTGCAGTCTGCTTTATAGTGTTGTCGGTTGAATGTCCTTTTCAACTGATGACGTGTTCAGCTGAATGATCAGCTGATAAGTAGATGGGTAACCTCACAACTGAGTATCTCAACTGATCAGTTTCCAACGGATCAGTCAGTTGACAAAGTAGATTCAGTTCGGCTGGTCTCAGTATTAAACTACAGTTAGACAACTGTCAGTTTGTGTGTTCGTGATCAGTTAGTTCAACAGATTTAATCTCTAATTTTGTCAAACCACCGAAATTAAGTTTCCAAAATTTTTATAATTTTGGATGCTCCTATTTTAGAGGAGATTCTGCCCGTTTTATTTTAGAAAATTTGAAAAAAATTCCTCATTTATAATTATTATAATTAGATGTAGAACCCGGGGTCCCACGGTAAGCTATTGAGATGATGTTTTTTTTACCGTGAGGATTTCTTATTGGTTTCTTCAATAATAGATTTTTGCATTTGGCCTAGAATTTACACTAAAGTTTATAAACTACTTATTTATTCATATATTGGATCACGTTGTGGATGTCACAAATTATTTGTCATATTGTACTGGAAATTTGAATATCTGGATTTATTGGTTATTAACTGGTTATCGATCAGCTATTACTTATTGAATGACTGGATGAATTGAACCTAGAAAACGTTCTATACAAGATCTCTAGTCCAATTGACAATGTGGCTTCGACACGAAAATGTGACTCTAATGAACAACATGTTTAAAACCTCGTATATAATTCATCTAGAAAACATGACATCGGTCCGTGTTAGGATCGGTTTGAAGGGTCGAAGTGTTTAGAAGGAGGGTTGAATAAAAACTTTAAGATATTTAACCTTTTTTCGATAAAGATGAATCATTTTAGTGATAAAATGAATTTAGGAATCTTGTTATCAATATCAGTCTATTAACTAGTTTCGGTGCGGAAATAAACTAACTGATAGATTGAATATTTCAACAAATAACTGAAACAAAAAACACAAAGATTTTATGGATGTTTGGAGACTTCAAATGCTCATAGGTCACCCCTTTTATCACAAGGATAGGGTTTTCACTAAAAGACTTTGATTAAATACAGAGGTTGTAATAACCTACTTCAGTTTGGACTTAGACACTGCCAATATTGAAACTCTTAGTTCCTTTACACTTTATCAGTATACAACTGATTTTCTTTCTTAGCACAACTGATCTTAAGCTATCGAATACAACAGTATAATGTGCTAGTACTTTTTCTCAAATAATAGCCTATAAGCTATAAATATTTCTGTTAAGTGTGAGATTTTATGTAAAAGATCGAAGCTGAACTTTGTATATTCAAAAAACAATCAGAGTAACGATTCAAAAGTCGTTCTCTAAGCTGTACTCTGCGGCTATTTATAGGCTTTGCTTTCAATGGTAACGTTGAATGCATTAAATGACTTATATAAGTTGATTTGTCTTTTATGAATTTGCCAACATTATTCTGACAATAGTACACTGTGGCGGTCTGATATGCGGCATTCCCACTATGAGTTACAGTTTGCTTTGTACAATTTGTCGGTTGATGGCTACACTTTAACTGATGAAGTGTCAAATTGATTATTAGTTGACTTTATAGCCGATCAGTTGAGCCGAATGTATACTGATCCGTTCAACTGATAGTTCAGTTATCTTTGCAATTCAGCCTCATTAATTATCAGTTCGGGCAACTTCAATTTGAGTAGTTTAAGAGCAAATTAATTCAGTTTATCCGATCAGTTCTGCAATCTTCAAAACTGTATTTGCCAATCTCCGAAATTTTAATTCTAACAATTTCCCCCTTTTTTGTGTTTGACAAAACATAGAATTCAAGAACTGATAAACTCCATTGTAGAGAAAATAAACTGAACTTGTGTAGATAAAATAATCTTCCACTGTACAGATTTGTACAAACTAAGAATGAAAGATTGTCATATAACTGAACTTACCGTTCTTCACTTCAGTTTGCTCTTTTGTCAGCAGGTCCTTGATCAGTTGGTTGACTAGATCTTTTCTTTGACTCTTCCCTTTTTTTGTCAACACCAGCAAGGTTAGGGAGAAGGCGGATTTCTGAGCTGACTTGAGATATAGCATTCAGCATCTGTTCTTCCAGCAAATCCATGCGCTTTGATATAATAGTGTGAACGAAATCAATTCGGTTGATAAGCATGTCTTGAGTCTGGAAGAGAGCTGGAACTGTCACTCGGTCCTTCTACATCTGATCTACAAGGAGAAATAATGAGGTGATATCCTTGGTAACCTGCTGGATGTTCTTCATTGTATTCTCCTTCATAGAATCAATTTTAAGCGTGTGCATCAACTGAGTTGACTTCATGTCGGAGACAGTTGAGATTAGGTTATGCAAACTGAACTGAATTTCTTCAATCATGATGTAAGGCCTGAGAGTATATCATTTTAATCCAAGATTATTTAATTGATGAATTGATGTGATCATGGAAGGACAAGCTCCGAGGCGCATGGGATACGTGTGGAGGCCAAAAGACCTCGCGCACATGCGCGGAGACAAGGCGCGCATATGCGCGAGCAGCCAAATGCCGAGACAAAAAGTCTCGCGCATATGCGCGAGACGAGGCAGGTGAAATCCTAAGCGCCGAGACAGTAAGTCTCGCGCATATGCGCGAACATTGGATGCGCATATACGTGAGAAGTGCTGTATGAAAAATGTGACACATGTCTTGTCATGCATATTAAGATGTAAACAAACTCTCCATACACTTCAGAATTGAGCAGTAAGAATCGAGACTCCATGCTTAGAAATCCTCAAGCTTCTTCATATCTTAGAATTTTGATTTTGCAAGATCCGGCCATCCAATTTTCGATCTGAGCATAGTGCCATGCTTCTCTCGTCAAGAGCTTCGAAGGGATGTAAGTTTTATTAATTTCCTGCATGGTTCGAAAATTTGGTGTTAGAGAAATCATAATTTGAGTGATATTATGTGTTCTTGAGATTATGGTAAACATATAATCGAAACCAGATCGAAGAACGGACAGTGTATGCAATCGTTATCATTTTTCTAGCCTATGTTTGAATGGGGTTGTACAGATTTTGGAATTGTAATTTGTATTTGTTGATGGTTTTGAGTGGTTCATATTCATCTATTGTTGTTTGAGTTGCCGGGTATCTCGAAATTGCGCTGTTATGCCGTCGAAACGTAATTAGATTGAGATTGATCATACCATGTCTTGCTTTGAGTTGTATGTTGATATTGTGTCTCTTGAAAATTTCATTCCAGATTTTGTATTGAAGGCTTCGAACTCGAGAATTCAACTTCGAAACCGGTAGAAGAACGAACAAAGCAAGATTGAGATTGGTTGCGTCTAACCAAAAACCGAGAAAAAAAGGTATAAATCAATGTTAAATCGGGATATATAACTCGAGTAAGATATGACTTGAGTTCCCAAAATCACATACTAAATTGTTATTGTTTTGATGTGTTTGAAATTCTTGAGATTAATAAGCTTAGTCTATTGAGTTATAGAAAAGCATGTATTATGAGTCCTTTGGTAGAGGTGCCAAGTCACTGGACGTTTGGTTTATATCGATGCTGCTTAGGAGAAAGATCGACTCCTATTGTAGACACTCGATATAGTGTGCCAAAGTCCGGGAATAAGGACGTACCACCACCTCGAATGGGAGAGTAGGTGGGAGATTTGTTACATTCTTATTCAGACCGGGATCCCTAGATAAGAGTCGAGTCAAAGATTAAGAGTTAAAGAGTTTGAGTTAAAGCTTTATATCCATTTATGTTTTCTTAGACTATGATACATGTTGTTTGACAAATGTTTTATGCTTTTGTATATGCTTGTATGAAATGCATGTATACGTTGTTTATACCGGGAAATATGTTTCTCACTGTAATTATCCGGTTGTTGTTGTGTTTGTATGTGTGCATGACAACAGGTGGAAAAGGATCAGGGTCGAGAAGAGCTTGAAAGATCGAGATTAAAGTGGTGATCCGGGCTTAGATGTAAAACTGGTTGTTCAACACTTGAAATGTGGTTGATAAACACTAGTTTGTTATGACTTTATTTTGAACAAGTTTTGTATCTTTAATCATGTTGTAGATATTGAACTTGATCTGGTAAATGGAATAAGATGGAGCATAACTTGTTGTAATATTTTGGAGACTTGTATATGAGGGTGCTCGACTTTTAAAAAAAAATTCGACTTAGCTTATTTAATTGATCCATTTAATCCTAATGATGATTGAAGAAAATGAGTTAGCGTCCGGGTCCCCACAACAGGTGGTATCAAATGTTCCTTAGACAGAAATAGAAGAGAGTGAGCGGGGTACATTGAGTTTTCTTTCTTGCTTCTGTGATACTAGCATGCGATTTGTTGTAATGTTGATTTACAAACGTTATATGCTAGTATGACAGCATGTTTTACTGCTTTAGAAAGTACATGTTTACCTGATTATCTGATTTGATTGGAAACATGTATTATTGGAGAATGAATCAGAACCGATTCTTGATCAGAAGTATGATGATCAGAGGAGGACTGAGATAGATTTGCTAGATTTGATTACTAACCATTTTGATAATCAGATATGCCTCCTCGAAGAGACGCAGAACAGGGTAGTACTTCAAATAATCTGATGGATGTTACAGCGACATCCATGGAAACACTGTAAAAGAGATTTCAGTCATTCAGACCGCCGACTTCGAAAGGTACTGAGACTTCTGTCGATTGCGAGAGCTGGCTTGATGATATTGAGATGTTGTTTGATTCCCTTGACTATACAGATGAGCGTAGTGTCAGACTGATTGGGCACCAGTTACATGAGGTTGCAAAAAGCTGGTGGCTTACAATTAAGAGATCTTTTGAGCATCGAGGTACGGTGATTACTTGGAAGATCCTTAAAGCCGAATTTTATCAACGATTTTTCCCAGTATCGTACAGAAAGGACAAGGGTGCAGAGTTTGCTAACCTGAAATAGGGTCATCTGAATATTGAAGAAAACGTGGCCAAATTCTCTACCTTGCTACATTTTGCTCCTCAGGTTGCTGATAATGATGAAGCGATGGCTGATCAGTTCATCAATGGATTGAATCCGGATATTTTTACATTGGTAAATTCAGGGCGACCAAATAATTTTGTTGATGCCTTGAACAGAGTAAAAGGAGCTGAAGCGGGCTTGATCAAACAGCGAGGAACTTCGTATGTCTCTCAAAAACAGAAACAGCGACAACCTTCAGCCCAGTTCCACCAACCACCTCCCATATTTGATAGTGGCAGTAGCAGCAGTGGGAAGAAGGATAATCCGAAACCCCGAGGGAAACAGTTTAAGAAGTCTGGAAGAAGTTCATCTTGCTCCAGTGGCTCACGACAGACTGGTTCTGGCCAAAATTATACAGGGGTCTATTGCAGAATATGTGGAGGAAGACATCTAACAGAGCAATGCCAAAGAGTGTTTGGTAGTTGCAACATCTGTCGACAGCCGGGACATTTTGCCAAAGTCTGTCCACAGCGAGATTCTCAACGATCCCAGAGAGCAGGATCATCTAGATCAGTGGCTCAGGCTGATATACAATCATCTTCTGTTCACTCTTTCTGGCCACCACCTGCCCAGTCACAGCCGAGACCAGGAGGAAGCCAGACTGTTAGACAGCCTCCGAGACAGCAGGCCAGAGTGTTTGCATTGACCGAGGAACAGGCCCAAAAAGCACCTGATGATGTGGTTGTAGGTAACTGTTCTCTTTGTGGTTACCCTGCTTATGTGTTGATAGATACGGGTGCATCCCATACTTTTATCTTTGAGCGATTTGCATTGATACATGATTTGCATGTTGATTATTTATCTGTTGTAGTATCTGTCTCTTCACCTTTGGGGAGAGGTCTTATATCAGTGAAGTCTGTTAGACATTGTATGCTGCAGTATGATTGAAATGAGATAGAATTAGATTGTATTGTACTCGGGTTGTCTGATTTTGACTGCATTATTGGTATTGATATTCTAACCAAGTACAGAGCTACCGTAGATTGTTTCTAGAAAATTGTAAGATTCAGACCTAAGATGGCTGATGAATGGAAATTTTACGGTAAAGGTTCCAGGGTTCGAATTCCTTTGATATCTGCTTTGTCTATGACTCAATTATTACAGAAGGGAGCAGAGGGATTTCTTGTGTACTGAAGTCGAGCCCTTCATTGGCAGATTTGCCAGTGGTATGTGAGTTTGCTGACGTCTTTCCAGATGAGATTTCGGGTTTGCCTCCAGTCCGAGAAATAGACTTCAACATTGAATAGATACCAGGTACAGTACCTATTTCTAAAGCTCCATACAGAATGGTACCAGTTGAATTGAAAGAATTGAAAGATCAGCTAGAGGATTTACTAGCCAATGGTTACACCAGACCGAGTGTTTCTCCTTGGGGCGCTCCAGTACTGTTTGTCAGAAAGAAAGACGGTTCAATGAGACTCTGCATTGATTATCGGCAATTGAACAAAGCTATGATAAAGAATAAATACCCTTTGCCTCGAATTGATGACCTATTTAATCAGTTGCAGGGTTCTTCTGTTTATTCCAAGATCGATCTGAGATCTGGATATCATCATTTGAGAGTCAGAGATTCTGATATATCGAAGCCAGCTTTCAGAACCAGGTATGGTCACTATGAGTTTATAGTCATGCCGTTTGGTTTAACTAATGCTCCAGCTGTGTTTATGGGTTTGATGAACCATATATTTCAGAAATATCTTGATGACTTTGTGATTATTTTTATTGAAGATATTCAGATTTATTCAAAGAATCTGATTGATCATGCTGAGCATCTGAGAATTGTATTGAAGACTCTGAGAGCCTGAAAAACTGTATGCAAAGCTATCGAAATGTGAGTTTTGGCTGAAACAAGTTGTATTTCTGGGGCACATTATATCTAGAGATGGTATTTCTATTGATCCTAGCAAAGTTGAGGTTGTGATCAATTGGCCTAGACCGACATCAGTGCCAGAGATATGCAGTTTCATGGGTTTAGCGAGCTATTATCGTCGATTCATCAAAGATTTCTCTAGTATTGCTAAGCCTGATTACTTAGCTGACCCAGAAGAATGCCCCTTTTGTTTGGTCAGAAGCGTGTGAATCCAGTTTTCTGGAGTTGAAAAAGAGATTAACCAGTGCTCCGGTGTTGACTATCCCATCAGGCATTGGTGATTTTGTTGTTTATTGTGATGCTTCTCACAGGGGACTAGGTTGTGTTTTGATGTAGCGAGGACATGTTATTGCTTATGCCTCGAGAAAATTAAAACCACATGAGACTCGCTACCCGATTCATGATCTTGAATTGGCTGCCATCGTATTTGCATTGAAAATCTAGCGACCCTATCTATATGGTGAGAAATTTGAAATTTATTCTAATCATAAGAGTTTGAAATATCTATTTTCACAGTCAAAACTGAATATGAGGCAACGGAGATGGCTTGATTTGCTGAAAGATTTTGATTGTGAAATCAAATATTACCCAGGGAAATCAAATGCAGCAGCTGATGCGCTGAGTCGAAAAGTATGTTCTTTATCCCTATCGACGATTGGTGTCTCGAATTTGATTGAAGATTGTTGTCTTTCTGGATTAGTAATTGAGACAGATTGTAAACCTCTGAGACTTTGTACCATTCAAGTTGAACCAGAGTTAATTTTAAGAATCAAAGAAACACAGAAAGTCGATCAGAATATTCAGAATTCGATTGTGATGGTCAGATCAGGGCATCAATCAGAATATCAGGTTCGTGATAATGTGTTATATGTGAATAATCGTCTTGTTGTGCCAGATGTTTCGGACTTGAGACAACAGATTTTAACAGAAGCACACTGTAGTCGTTTTAGTATTCAACCTGATGGAAGAAAGATGTACAATGATCTAAAGAAACAATATTAGTGGAAACAGATGAAATCATATATCGCAAATTTTGTGTCCAGATATTTGAACTGCCAATAGGTGAAAGCAGAAAGGAAGAAACCAGGAGGTCTGCTGCATAGCTTATCTATTCCAGAATGGAAATGGGACCACATTTCCATGGATTTTGTTATGAAGCTACCACGATCCTCCCGAGGGTTTGATGCGATTTGGGTCGTTATTGACAGATTGACCAATTCAGCGTGTTTCATTCCATACCGAATGATGTACAGACACGATCAGATGGCAGAAATTTATGTCAGAGAAGTGGTTAGATTGCATGGAGTGCCAAAGTCCATTGTATCAGATCGTGTACATTCGATTTACTTCGCATTTTTGGCACAGTTTGCAACAAGTTCTAGGTACGAAATTACAATTGAGTACTGCATATCATCCTCAGACAGACAGACAATCAGAAAGAACTATACAGACATTGGAGGATATGCTAGAGCTATAGTGCTAGACTTTGGCACTAGTTAGCAAGACTCCTTACCACTTTGTGAATTCTCATACAACAACAGTTATCAGACGAGTATAGAGATGGCTCCGTTTGAAGCTTTATACGGCAAGAAGTGCATATCCCCTCTCTACTGGGATGATATCTCCGAGGTACCTGAAATTGGGCCTGACATGATTCGAGATATGACTGAAAAAGTAAAGCTGATTCCGTGGAAAATGAAGACAGCTCAGGATAGACAGGCCAAATATGCAAATATTCGACGTCGACCTTTAAAATTTGAGCAAGGAGACAGAGTATTTCTGAAAATTTCTCCTTTCAAAGGCTTTGTCAGATTTGGCAAGCAAGGGAAGTTGTCTCCACATTATATCGGTCTGTATGAGATTCTTGAGAAGATAGGTAATCGTGCCTATCGACTCGCTCTTTCTCCTTCTCTATCTGTAATACATGACGTCTTTCATTTGTCTATGCTACGGAAATATCTTCCCGATGCTTCTCATGTTCTTCAGCCTGACGAGATAGAACTCAATGAAACTCAAAGTTATTTTGAAAAACCACTTCAGATTCGTAAAGAAAAGCAACTCAGAACGAAGACTATTCCGCTAGTGAAAGTTCAGTGGAGTCGTCATGGCATTGAAAAAGCTACATGGGAGACTGAATAAGACATGAAACAGAAATTTCCAGAGTTGTTCCACTGATGTGAGTTTCTTAATTAGCTTCAGTTATATCTGATCATCTTATATAATTTGATTGTCTGCGATTTCGAGAACGAAATCATGTCTCAAAGGGGGAGAATTGTAAGGCCGAGAGTATATCATTTTAATCCGAGATTATTTAATTGATGAATTGATGTGACCATGGAAGGACATGCTCCGAGGAAGATACGGGAAAGCATGGGATACGTGTGGAGGCCAGAAGACCTCGCGCACATGCGCGGAGACGAGGCGCGCATATGCGCGAGCAGGTGAAATCCTAAGCGCCGAGACAGTAAGTCTCGCACATATGCGTGAACATTGGACGCGCATATGCGCGAGAAGTGCTGTATGAAAAATGTGACACATGTCTTGTCATGCATATTAAGATGTAAAAAAACTCTCCATACACTTCAGAATTGAGCAGCAAGAATCGAGACTCCATGCTTAGAAATCCTCAAGCCTCTTCATATCTTAGAATTTTGATTTTGCAAGATCCGACCATCTGATTTTCGATCCGAGCATAGTTCCGTGCTTCTCTCGTCAAGAGCTTTGAAGGGATGTAATTTTTATTACTTTCCTGCATGGTTAGAAAATTTGGTGTTGGAGAAATCATAATTTGAGTGATATTATGTGTTCTTGAGATTATGGTAAACATATAATCGAAACCAGATCGAAGAACGGTCAGTGTATGCAATCGTTATCATTTTTCTATCCTATATTTGAATGGGGTTGTACAGATTTTGAAATTGTAATTTGTATTTTTTGATGGTTTTGAGTGGTTGATATTCATCTATTGTTGTTTGTGTAGAGGCCTGAAATTCGTACTTGAAAATTTGCGGAATAATTTAAAATTTTCTCTTTAAATAAATAAAATGCCTCATTCATAAAATATACTGATAAAAGATTCAATGTTTAAAGTAGCAGTGGAATAAAAGTTTTAAATGTCGAGATAGCAGCGGAAGTAAATATTTGTTTTAAAGCAACAACTAAAAATAGTTCATCGTGATAAAAATGAGTTTGCATAAAAATGGTAAATAAACTGATAAATGAGGTCCTCGGGTTCCTACTACTGCCGACCCAAGCTAGCTCAGTGGTCCCCGCCCTCGGTCCCGACCTCATCAGTACCTACAATAATCAAGTCTAGTGAGTCTAAAGACTCAGCATGCATATATCGTAAATAACAAGTAATAATAATAAAATTGCATGCATGGTAAAAATATCATGAGTCGGACGTAACGTAAAAATATCATGTCATGAGTAATTATAATACGTGCATAACTGAACTGAAAGTCGTAAGTAAAATGTTTGCTTCATCGAGCCCTGTAATAAAATAACATGTCATAAAGTTTCTGTTGACATTATGTTCTACGCAAGTGGCCCCTGAACTGAACTGAACTGGATCGCCTGATCAGACTAAACCACAGTATATTGGGCGGTAGAGATCATCACAGCCCTTGGACTGGATATCCGTACCAATAAATGAACTGAACTGAACCGGTAAGTGACCACCGGGATGAAGTAATAATCCCATGATAATGAAGTGGCCACAAGCAATATCGCATAAATCTCAAAAATGAATATTTTATATTTTTGCACGTAATATAATTAAATAACATAATTAAATATCCTGTATTAATTTTACCGAATGGGTTGGATCGTTCTCAGGCTCGCTGCGACTTGATTCTGACATGAAAGATATGCAAATGATTTACTTGCCCAAACTTTGTAATTGACTCCAAAAACGAGATAATTACGCCCAATGACTTGGTATTTAATCATGATTCCGTGCCAACCCGAACCAACACCAAACCATCGTTTAGTCATGATTAAAATACACTTAAAATGATGAAATAATGTTCCTAACATTTCAGTACTTCAAAATTTGGTGAATGGAGGCCAAAAACATGAAACGCTCTTTCGAGAGCCACTTCGGCACATTGCACCGTAAATTCTTGTACGCCTTCTAACCTTGACCAAATCACAAACGGCCAAAAATATGTCCTTCCTAACTCAATGGGGTACTGTCCAGTCCAAGGCCATAGGCTAAAAGCCAACCAAGAACTCGAAACACACCTCTGAACCGAAGCACAAATTGCTGTCACAAAAATACAGCATCGGCGCTTGCGTTTCTTTGCGTTGTTTGCGAGGCTAATGGCCATTGGGGCTTGAACCACCGACCAGAACCTCTTGCCATCATCCTAGGGTTTGGTTTGAAACCATGGCTAAGGGCCCTAGGCCAGCCAAAATTCAAACAACACCAGCAACGTGACCACGCTTCCGACCGAGAGCAAAAACTGTATGCGTGGGACGTTGCTATTGTTTGCTGTCGTGGATCATTCCAATGGCCATTTGATCAACTGTGGCATGATCTAGACACCATGGGGTATTGAGTGAACCATGGCCAAGGGCTAGAAGCCAACCAAGATCCACCCAACACCACAAAACCGAACACCAACTCACACACAAAAATCTGAAGATAGAAATCGAAGGGGCTGTTCTTGTTTTATTTTAAAAACTGATGGGACCATGAACCAAGCCATGAAAGGCTGACTTGGTCATGCCCTAGACATGTCAAGGAGGGATTCTAACCATGGCTACAGCCCCTAGGGCAGCCAGGATCAGAAACCACACCTTAGGCAAGAAAACAAGAATCGAAACACAAAAATCTGCACTATGGGAGTTGCCGTCCATTTCGTCTTGCTTGCGGCGAAGGTACTCAAACCGATGGGCCAGCACCTCCCTAACACATCCTAGTTCATGTCTAAAAGCATCCTTGAGCCTCTGGAAATCGAGCCATACCCTGAACCATCAAAACAAGCAGAAAATGTGAAGTGCACAAGGAAGGCTAAAAAAAATCTGTGCAGAATTTTATAAAACTTGCTGTCCATATTTCAGTTTTTGCTAATAAAATCATGGATAAATGATGTTTAAAAATACCTATATGGCTTGATTGAAGAGAAATGAAGGATATAGACATGCCTTGAATTTTTGTTTTGAAGAAAACAAAAGATACGACGAACACGGCGCGGCGGAGACGGAGTTACTTTTCTTACTAGTCTTTCTCTCTTGTTTTTCCTTGGACTCTCACGATTTTTCTCTACTGAAAGTCTACTGGATTTCGAAGAAATGGAAGGAGGAAATGGCTAGGGAAAATGAAGGGAAGTTGCAAGATAAAAGGGAATTAAATGGCAAGATCAAATCTTGCTTGCTTTGGGTTTGTGAGATAAGGAATGATCTGATTTGAGGGGGATATTGGGATGAGGTGACCAAATTCTCCTATCAAATACAAGGGAGAAAATTTCTTAATTGTTTAATTATTGAGGATTTAAAATGAGAAAATTAACTATGCCAAGAAAGGAGTAAGGAAAGATATCGATATAGAGTTACTAAAATTACTCAAATCTTCCAAGTGTGGTGGCCGATTTCTTATCAAAAAAAATGAGGGTAGGGAATTGCTTAATTAATAATTTACTTGGTGATTTAAAAGGTGGGCGAATTATCTCCAAGAAAATAGATAAGGAAAGGAATCAAGGAAATGAGTTGTCAAACTTTTTAAATCTTCCAAAGGTGATGGCCGATTTTTTACCTCTTAAAATGGAGTGGAATATTGCTTAAATATTGTATTTTAAATCTTTAGAGTTTTATCTACCCATTAAATATTTTAGTGAATTAATAAATTAGTTTAGGATGGTAATTATCTTGCATGCATGGCTAATTTTTAAATTAAATTACTAACATGTTAAGTTGAAATTCCTTAATTAAAATAAGTCTAGATTAACTTATCTCAATTTGTCACATATTTTATTTTAGGCTTTTAAATTAAATTATTGGACATAAAGGAACTTATTTACTACTTATCTCAAGTTAATTAAATAAATCCTTAAACATTTTTTTATTTTAAAATGAGTTATTATTTATCTTAAATAAATTCTAGGAATGTTTTCTTAATATTAAATTTTATCTCAATACTCCAACTCCAGTCCGGCCTCGCTTATTTAACTGAAAAGATAAAACTAAACTTATGCGATTTAAAATAAATAATCATGACTAACAACTTTAAAAATGCTTTAAATAATAAAGAAATCATTTTTTATTTAAATACTAGAAATTATGCATGGCTTATACGTAGTCTTATTTAACGGGTTCTACAGTTTGAGTTGCCGGGTATCTCGAAATTGCGCCGTTATGCCGTCGAAACGTAATTAGATTGAGATTGATCATACCATGTCTTGCTTTGAGTTGTATGTTGATATTGTGCCTCTCGAAAATGTCATTCCAGATTTGGTATTGAAGGCTTCGAACTCGAGAATTTAACTTCGAAACCGGTAGAAGAACGAACAAAGCAAGATTGAGATTGGTTGCGTCTAACCAAAAATCGAGAAAAGAAAGGTATAAATCAATGTTAAACCGGGATAGATAACTCGAGTAAGATATGACTTGAGTTCCCAAAATCACATACTAAATTGTTATTGTTTTGATGTGTTTGAAATTCTTGAAATTAATATGCTTAGTCTATTGAGTTATAGAAAAGCATGTATTATGAGTCTTTGGTAAAGGTGCCAAGTCACTGGACGTTTGGTTTATATCGATGCGCTTAGGAGAAAGATCGACTCCTATTGTAGACACTCGATATAGTGTGCCGAAGTTCGGGAATAAGGACGTACCACCACCTCGAATGGGAGAGTAGGTGGGAGACTTGTTACGTTCTTATTCAGACCGGGATCCCTAGTTAAGAGTCGAGTCAAAGATTAAGAGTTAAAGAGTTTGAGTTAAAGCTTTATATCCATTTATGTTTTCTTATACTATGATACATGTTGTTTGATTTATGCTTTTGTATATGCTTGTATGAAATGCATGTATACGTTGTTTATACTGGGAAATATGTTTCTCACCGGAGTTATCCGGCTGTTGTTGTGTTTGTATGTGTGTATGACAACAGGTGGGACAGGATCAGGGTCGAGAAGAGCATGAAAGATCGAGATTAGAGTGGTGATCCGGGCTTAGATGTAAAACTGGTTGTTCAACACTTGAAATGTGGTTGATAAACACTAGTTTGTTATGACTTTATTTTGAACAAGTTTTGTATCTTTGATCATGTTTAGATATTGAACTTGATCTGGTAAATGGAATAAGATGGAGCATAACTTTTTGTAATATTTTGGACACTTGTATATGAGGTGCTCGACTTTTAAAAAAATTTTGACTTAGCTTATTTAATTGATCCATTTAATCACAATGATGATTGAAGAAAATGAGTTAGCGTCCGGGTCCCCCACACATAATATTAGTAGCTATATGCATTTCAAGAGACAAGATTTCAAATGAGGCAGGTGCTTTGCCCTTGTCCTTTCCACTGAAAATTACCATGGCTAGATGTTGTGAGTCATTCTCAGTATGTTTTTCCAATACTGAAATGACTTCAACTACTTCTTGTTGAACGTCTGGAACTGAAATAGTCGGCTGAGCAGTAGTTGAGCTGGATGGCACATCATTTGGCACTTGCAAATCAGCTATTGGTTCAAATTGCAACAGGGTCGCTTCAGTTTGTTGTTTTTGTTCAGTCATAACAGCTGACTGAACTTCATCTTCAAATTATTTTATAGCCTCCACCAAGGCTAATTGTTCTGTTGAACTTTGGCATACGTCTTTCTCAGCTGGCTCGAAGTTCAGATGGATGTCAGTGACAACTGACTGGACGACTTCGTCAACATTGGCCGATGACAACTCAGCATCCAGTGTATAGAGGTTGTCCAACTGGTGTAGATGATGAAGGTGCAGAGAGTAAAGATGGTTGAATCAGCTCAGGAAAAAATTCAGTTGGTAGATTAGAAACATGTTCAGCAGCTGGCTCTTTGAATGGTTCTGACTGAACTCCAGCTGGCTGAGCTTGTTCTGCTTAAGTTGAACTTTGGGAATCAACTGGTATATATAATTTTTTATCCATTTCCCAGACTTTGATCTTCATTTTCAAAGATATTAGATCCGAGTCCAGCTGCTGGAAGACAGCTCGGTCATTATAGGTAGGTTCACTGATTGGATAGTAGTTTAGTCTCAACTGAGCTGTTATTTCAGTCAGCTTCCTCAAGCGCATTAGATCAAAGAAATAAGTCTTTCTTTCCATTGCTTGAGCAATAGTGACGGCCTGGACTGTCTTCAAAACCATTGTTTCCAAGGCAATGAATTTCCCTAGAACTGATTTCTTCTTCAGTCGTCTAGCATACACTACAGTGCGAAACCTGATGCATTCATCAAAATCTTCCATCTTAGACTCCGCAAACTCATTTATCTCACTCCAAATGAGATCAATGTGAGTCTGAACTGTGTTGGTTGGCCTGAGCTCTTCAATCATCTTGCCCTTGCCTTTTGGGTCAATTAGGGCGTGAGAAATGGTCAGCCCCGTGATAGTTGAATCTAACTTTTCTCTAATTATCACACCTTTTGGTCGCGCAATTGGTAGAACAGTTGGTCTAGAGACAGTGATAGGAGGTGCGCGATGCCCAACAATCTTCAATTTTTCACCAGATTCGATGGCAAGCTTCAATAGATGATCAGCTGGCTTCTTCAGCTGAGTCATTTCATATGATGGTGCAACTGGAACTGACTGAATTGGTATAGCAGTTATGGGTGCCTCAGCTCTAGTAGACATCATTCTATCAACTAAAATAATTCCAGAAGCTGTTGGTTTGGTCTTCTAAGACCGTGGCTTCTTCAAAATCTTCGAAGATGGAGTTTTCTCCGAATCAATTTCACTGAAAATAAATTTTATTTTGATTGTCAGTTTTATTACATCGTCCTTAGTTCTGGCTTTCTTCACACATTTGGGAGCTGCCATCATCCCAATCTCTTGTTTGATATTGATAAATTTTTCAGGCAAGATGTCCAGCTTGGTTTTCGGTGGATGAACGTTCTTGGCAGTTGAACACCTTGAACTTGGATGAATTTTCAACTGAGTCATCAACGAGACCAGAGCTTTTCAACAAATAGCTGGGCTGCACAGCGAAATCATTCGACTGCTTGGAAGATTGAACCGTGTTCTTCAGGATATTGAAAATAATGGTTGACCAATTCAATCTTGTGCCTTTCATGATCGCAGTCATGATTTGAAATTTTTCAAGAGTGAGGGCAGCAAATGGACCTGCCTTGGCGAGTACGCCCTTTGCAATAATATCAGTCATCAGTTGGATCTCTGATTTCAGTTCTTTCTTGGGATCCGAATGTAACGTCCGAAAAATCAGTCCACGTAAACCGCATGCATGCAAAATTATTTTAATTGCTTAATTATATTATTGAATTGTTTTTAAATGCTTGCATGAAATTTATTATATGATTAAATTTATGATTTCATGGTTAAATGATAATATGACATGATTACATGAAATTAAGGATTCTACCCGAATATTCGATAATAGGCAGGGGAAAGGAGATCGAGTACGACCAAGACAAGAATATGTATTTTATTTAAATAATGGCAAGGCTTCCTAATATGATTTAAAAATGATATAATTTTCCTAAAAATGTTGGAGTTCGAATTATTTTACGAGTCGAGCTCGATTTTTCCCGGGAAGCCGGTTTTGGGCAAACAAGGAGTTTTAAAAGATCAAAAATATTATTTTATGGAAACTAATTTTAAAAAATTTTATGTTTTAATTAATCAAGTGTTATTGGGCCCAATTTAATTAATTTAAGTAGGCCTAATTACCCTTAAGTTGTAAGTTTAAAATCAAAGCCCATTTAACTTGCAAATTCATTATAAATAAGACTCCTAGGCTTTCATAACCTCACAATTCACCTCAATCAGCCGAAAATTCACTCCCACACACATACAATTTTCGAAACTAAGGGAAGGAGAAAAGGCTAGGAGTTTCCGTCGTCCGGTCGTCCAACGTTGCACCCTCGCCGAAGATCGTATATTCGAGCATTATAAACGCAAAGGCACGTTTTCTAAACTCTTTTAAACATCATACAAATCATAATATGTGTGTGTTAATTATTTATGCATGAAAAATATTGTTGTTCGATTATTTTACAAAGGGATGCGTATTTTTCAAAGTTTCAACGATTTTACGTTTATTTGAAAAACGTTTTGATTCCGACGGACACGCTACCAATACATGATAAATTATGAAAGATTTATAGCCAAAATATGACAAAATAATTGAGAAAAGAAAGCTGGAAACCATAGGATTTTATCAAGAATGGCCGTGGGTTTTTGGTTGGCTTGTTCAAGGTTCATTGTTTGTTTGTGTTGCATGGGCACTTGGGTCTCGACAAGGTATGGAGGTTGGGTCCTAGGAAGGGGCGGAGCCAAAGGACCCCAGGTGACCCAATTTTTTAAAAAAAAATTATATGTAAATTTTATATAATTTTGGAATAATATAATATTAGCACGGGTAAATCAATTTAATATATTAAAAAATTATAGAGTTTAAAATTTTAGCCCGAGCAGAGCCATATTTCTGGCTCCGCCACTGGTCCTAGGGGTCATGGTTAGCTCCTAGGAAGAGTCCTAGCATGGCTGGGACTCGTGGTTCAGGCTGGAGAGGAGTCCACGAAAGCAAGGACTCTCCCCGAAGCACTTCTCGCGCTAGATCAAGGAGGTGGCCGAGTGTTTCAGAGGGTGGCTCGATTTGGGGCTGGTCTAGGTAGGTGCATCAGGGTCCTAGAGTGATGGGTAAGTGTCGGGCCAGGGGCTGGTGCGGCTTGGGTGGCTGCTAGCTCGAGAGGAGATGGAAACCAGCAAGGGAACGCGCAGGCTATTTTTCTGGTTCAGGAGCTTCTCTGCTGGGTTCTAGGGGTTGGGCTGGTCTGGGCTGGGTCTGGGAGTGGTCCAGGGATGGTTAGGGTTGTGTGGGCTCGGTGGTGGCTCGGCTGGAAGGGTCCTAGACTAGATGAGAGTCCTATTGCACCAAGGAGACGCCCACATACAGGCGCAGGTTTGGCTTCTGTCCAGGAGATTTTGGGCGAGCTAGGGGCTGGTTCTTTGGGCTGGGCTTGGTCAGGAGGGTGACTATGTGGTTTGGCTCAGGTATGGCTCGAGGTGGCTTGGGCGTGGCTCAAGAAAATTGGGAGATGGCTCGGGTGGTTCGATAACGTGTCAATTTCGAAAATTTAAGAACTAAAATTGAATCCATGGGCCCACGGGTGTGGCTCATGATTTGGAAGGTAGAATAAATAATAAAAATACTATGTTAAAAATTTGGGATCAAAATATTCAGTTTTGGATTTATCCGGGATTTTATCGTCGCACAAAACGCTAAATAAGAATTAATTGAAAATCCTAGTTTTATACTTCATAAAATTATGAAAAATTACATTTAAGCTTAAATAATTATTTAAGGTAAGCTCATGTCATTAAAAGTGAGAAAATGATAAATTCGAGAATTTTTACGTTCAGGGGCAAAACGGTAATTTTACACTTAGGAAAATACAAAAACGCTTGGCAGCATCCCGAAGGATCATAATGCTTGTAAAATGATATTATATGATTTAAAATGATGATTTTGATGATAATTGGTTTTTTTTATGATTTATGGTAAGTATGTGCAAGTTTTACTGTTTAAAATGCTATTTTTGGAAAGTGATGATATTTTATGATTTTTAAAGAAAAGAAAAAATATTTTGAGGGATGTAAATTGACTGTGACAAAAGATATGATTTATGATATATTATTTTGTGGGGATAACGTGAGGGAAAAAGGCCCTAGAAGGAACTCATTTACAGGAAAAGGCCCTAGAGGGAACCCATGTTTGGAAAAAGGCTCCCGATGGAACCCGTTTATTGGAAAAGGCCCCCGAGAGAACCCCGACGATCGTATTTCCACGGTGGAGCCTAATGCACACCCCCATGGACCATGTGGAGCTAAGACTGCAGTCGACCAAAGGATAAAAGCTAGTCACTTTCAAGGATCAAACTTCACCCAAAATGATATATGATTGAAAGCTTATGATGAAAATGATTCTTATGATATATGATTTATGATGAGAATTAAATTTATTTTTAAAATGATTTATTTATGCTCAAAGCTTATTTTAAATGATTTTTTAAGGATTTATTTATGCTTAAAGTTATTTTAAGATGATTTTACGATTTATGATTTAATTATGCTAAAATGATTTTAAATGGTTATTTATGTGCAAAAGATATTTTAAATAAAATATGATTTTAATGTATGTGATTGTATATGTATTATTTTCTATCCATGTTTGGAACGTGCAGAGTCTGTAGACTCACTGGGTTTGTATGATGCAGAATTTGATGATTTATGGGAGGTGATGACGATTGAGTGGATCGAGTGCAGCAGTACACACCCGAGGACCTTTATGTTTCCGCACTAGCTAGATAGATTAAAGATTTAAAGATTATGTTAATGATTTTTATTAGAGATATTTTTATTCTTAATTTTATTGTTAAGAATAAAGGCTAAAGGATTCTTCATCTACAATCAGTACTTGATTGTTGATGGTCATAATAATCTTGCCATCATCAGAAATCTTGTTGTTGGCATAAAATTGTTGAATTTCCTTAGGATAAATGACTTGGGTCGCGATTCCAAGAATTCTTCAAACCAGCAGCTTCAAGCTTCAGAAATACGCTCCTAACAGCTTCATTTGAGACAGATAGAACATAGTCGAAGTCGATTTCCATTGCGTTGAGAATGAAGGCTGTGTTTGGCTTGCCATTTGCTTAGATTTTCTGCAAAAAGAAATGCTCTGAGTGTTTGAGTGCTTGAGAGTTTAGAATAGAATAAAGTGAACTGAATGAGGGCGGCACAAATATTTATGTCTGTGACTATTCAAATTTTTGAACATGTGGCAGTCCGAGATTAATTTGAATAAATGGCGTGTACTTGAAATGTAAATATGAAAATTGAGTCGATTGAACTACTTGTGACCAAGTTTACAATCACTATAAAATGAATAACATAATTAATGAAGTAATTTTGAAAGTCACAAAATTTATTGTGGAATCTCAACTGAATCGATAATCAGTTAACATATATGATAAGATCAGTTAGGTCGAGAACTGAATGATCAGTTGGAAACGAAATAAGTTCAGTTTAAGACCAATTGATAATTGTCTTATCATTTAACCAATTATAATTCGACGTTCTCCCTAAATATATGCATTAGATATGGTAGAAAAAGAAATCTCATCCTCGGAGAATGAACCGTCGATGGCTGAAAGAAATCACTTCATATCCTCTTGTCAAAAGTAATGATGGCATCCCTTCGTATGGTTCCGAGTCTATAAATAAGAACAAACTAGTTAGTCACAAAATCACTTTGAATATTTCAGCAGATAATACTTATCAAGGCAGCAACAGATGGATAAAGCGAGCAGTTCCCAGCAATCAGACATGGCGGAGGAGTTCATGCGGTCCATAGTGGCTGTGAGGAACCTCAAAATGGAGGACAGCGTCTTGGAAAAGACGCTATCTACCTGGAACAAGATCCAAGATATGTCGTCAGGAGAAAATAAGTATCAGCGACGACTCTGTGTTACCCAAGCTGCTGACATCTTCAAGGATGAAGGTGTTTATCTGCTGATGCTCCTCAAGGAGCAGAAGGTTCTGAGAAGTATCGCCTTCTCATAGGACTTCCTAAAGACCACTACTGGTGAGTTAGCCACTGGGTTGACTAAATGGAAAGAAGCCATTGATGTTGATAGGGAAATCTCTATTGTACAAGTTCAACTATATCAATAAAACTTTTATTTTGTTCAATGATGTTTTTCCTTTAATGGTTTATTATATCTTGCATTTAATCTTGGCAAAGAATCAACATATAAAAATGTTAAAATGACTAAGATAAATCAATTAAACCAAGAATATTTCGGAAATAATAAAACTTACTCTCGGGTAGTGGCTTGGTGAATATATCTGCTACATGTTGCTCAGTTCAAATGTATTCCAATTTGATCTTCTTCTTGAGAGCATGATCTCTGATGAAGTGATATTTGACATCGATATACTTTGTCCTGGAGTGAAGAACTGGATTGTATGTAATCACAATTGTGCTAGTGTTGTCACAAAATATTGGTGATTCTTCTGCATTGACTCCATAATCTTTCAGTTGTTGCTGAATCCAGAGCAGTTGGGCTGCAGCATCTTCTAGCAGCTAGATATCATGCTTCAGTTGTGGAAGTTGCAATAGATGTTTACTTCTTGCTGAACCAGGAAATCATTCTTTCTCCTAGAAACTGATATGATCAACTGGTGCTTTTTCTATTAAGTTTACATCCTGCATAATCTGCATCTGAATAGCCAACTAAATTGAAAGATGAATCATTATCATACCATAAGCCCACATTTTGTTTGCCTTTAAGATATTTCAATATGCGTTTGGCAGCTGAGAAATGCGATTGTTTAGGATTTGCTTGAAATCTAGCATATATGCAGACAGCAAACATAATATCAGGACGACTAGCAGTTAGGTAAAATAAAGAACCTATTAAACCTCTGTAAAGTGTCATCTCAACTAATATTCCCCCTTTATCTTTATCTAACTCAATTGATGAGCTCATGGGAGTATGTTGTTGGAACATTTCATGTTCTAAATCTTGATTTTGATGTTAACAAAACTTGTTATTTTGTTTCTAATGAATTTACGTAAGTGCGCAGAAGCTGAAACTGATCAGGATTCGAATCAGTCAATTATCGAGCCAAAACTAAAGCTATCGAGATGCAAAACTGAAAGCGCTAACTGATTGCCCAAACTGAATCAGTTCAACTGATATATCAAAGATCAGTTCAACTGATTGTCCAGATGATATGTGGTTCACCAGAAGACCTTCAGAAGCCCGGTCAGCTGATGAAGAGCTCAACTGATGAAGAGTCCAGCTGACCAGTTAAATCAGTTCAGCTGATGAGCCAACTGATTTCACCAAACCAGTTCAAGATCAGTTCAACTGACTAATTGAGAACATCAATTAAGAATCAATCAGTTTGCAGAACACGACAAGCTTATTCAAATGGAATCTAGCTGTGCGCATTGAGAAAAATCTTTTGTCCAGTCAAAGGACAATAATGGACATTTCAGCAGAGCTAAAGCCAAAACGTTCCAAAATGGCTGTCGGAAACTACAGACATATTATAGGAACAGATTCAAATTGCAACAAACATATTTGATGAGTCTTGGTGTACGGTCTCATTGTCTCTATAAATATCAAACCAAGATCATCAATATACAAGTGTGTGTGGAAAAATATACAAGTGTGAAAATCAAGAGAGAAGGGCACGTTCAACGCATATCAGCTTACAAAAAGCAATTAGCCCAGATTTGAGGGAACACTTCAAAGTGTTATCGGCTTAGATTAGAAGCTCAATTTCCTCAGTGTGTGAGAACACTTTCGTATTGTATTCGTAGATCAGTTCTCACACACAATCACTCACATAAAGAAAGAGAGTTGAGTTTATTGAATAACTGAGTCAGTCTTGCACAAAGACAATAAACTTGTGTATGTAGTCTTTGACAAATAGATGTTAAACAAGTGTTGGCTGGAAGGTGTCACCTTCAGTCTAGACTAGGAATTAGTTAGGCAGTAGTGTAAGTCTTAAGCTGAGTGGGCATGTACAAGGCATTGTATAAATCAAAGTCTTCTAGTGGAACCTACCCTAGGTGGTAGAAGGGTGACGTAGGAGCAGTTGAAGTCTCCGAACATCCATAAATATATTTTGTGTACTTAATTGTTTAACTATTGTTTTCAAACTGATTTGATCAGTTCGAGCTGTTATCAGTTCAGTTCTCACCATAACTGAACTGATATATGCAAGAACCGATCCCCTTATATGAGTTTACACAAGTTAAAAGTTTTAAACTGATTATCTTTCTTAATGAATGATTATTTCGAGTATTTTCCTCTTGGTTTAAAACCAAACTCGATCTAATTCATTAGTGTTTACATTCTTAGAACACGAGTTATTGCAGCTCATTGAGAATATTGTGTTTAAAGCACCCTCGCAGGTGTCAAAATCGATCCATCATATTTGCAGCTGAACATGTTTTCATGACAAACTTCTTAAGGAGTTCCTTCGTGTATTTTGTTTGACTGATAAATGAACAAGTTTCCAATTGATTCACTTGCAGACTAGGAAAGAATGTCATCTCACCCATCATACTCATCTTAAATTTATCCTGCATTAACGGGATTAGTTGACCCAAAAATAATGTCATCAACATAAATTTGCACAAGTAAAGTATGATCTTTCTTTGTAAATTTGAACAGTGTTTTATCAACTGTTCCAACAATCAAATCATGATCAGTTAAGAATTCTGGTAATGTCTCATACCAAGCTCTGGGAGCTTGTTTGAGACCATACAATGCTTTGTTGAGATGAAAAACATGATCAGGAAATGAGTGATTTAAAAACATGATGGTTGTTCAACACAGACTTCTTCTTGTAGCTGACCATTTAGGAATGCACTCTTGATATCCATCTAGTATACTTTGAAGTTTTTGAAAGAGGTATAGGCTATGAATATTCTTATTGCTTCTAGTGTTGCAACGGGTGCGAAAATATGAGTTCTCGTAAATGATTGATTGTACGGATTTTACTTGAGTAAGTGGGGAAAAGTGCAACAATAAATGTTGGTGGGAGCCATCTCTTTAGACTATGCTATTCACTTCAGAGTCCTGAACGGTTAATGTATGTCACTTGACATGATATTTTCATAACGATACGTTACTACTGATACATGTCATTTCATATTGAATTACTGCACTGATATATTATTGTTTGATGTGTTAACTATATAGAAGCCCAATTTATTCATCGACTAAGTTTCAAATACTTAATATCTATTTTCTTTTTGTTTATTGTAAATTTCAGCTACATGATTTCAGGACCATAAATAGGATGAAAATTAAGAAAATGGAAATATTGATTTAGCAAGACCATGACTCTCATCTTTTATAAAATCAAAAATTATACACGTTTTTGCCTGCAAGTATAAGATAATGATAATATTATAATTCGAGGGCCCACGACTATTGGCTAAGATATAATTTTTATTTTTAATTAAAAATAGAACGTGATAGTAAATAAGAGTTTTTTTTAGATAAAACATAATTCATTCATACGATAAAATTGCCCAAATTATAGTTTACAAAAGAACTTAAATTTATGGGGCAATAGCCTCTAAAGTCCTTGGAGATACTGAGATGAAATTTATGAGTTGCTAATAAGTGTGCAGTATGGTTTGCAGTTCTTCTACAGAAGCTCACTGTCCGATTAGATGCTTGGACACATTGGTTGATGATAAATGATACGATCTTACAAACGTTTTTGTGTACAAAAAAGTTGCCAATGAGTTCAATGCATTAAAAAAAGACATACAAGTAAGATTATTTTTTTCAGAAAGGAATAAAAGTAAGAAAATTTGGTGTGCAAAAGTATGTTCCAACTTGGCTCCATGCTTCTGTCCTGTATGTTGTTTCTTAATGTTTTTTCCAAAAATATATGCTTTAGAATAGAAAGAAAAAACATATCAGATTTACTGCTCCTTCGCAAGCATTGTTGTAACCCTGGTGAAGCACAGAAGAACTTACTCGCGTAGGTTTTATGCCAAAAAGAAGAGATGATTAAAAGAACAGGTCATTTCAATATCACATCTCAAATTATTTCAATGTCGTCATTTTAAATGATGACATTTGCCAATCATTATAACATTCTTTAGTTTTAATACAACACGTTACTTTTCAAGAATTGAATGTTAAGAAAAAAGAAGAAAAAGGGGGAAAAAAAACCAATAAATCTTTCCATTTTTTTTCCTTATTTTTCCATCTCTACACCATATGCCGACGACTGGCAGCTCCTTTTTTTTTCAAGGAAATGGAGCTACTAGCCCTCCAGGCACACAAATTAGGCAACACCCCCAACATCATGCACATTCTCTGTCATCTTTCAGCCTATTAACTTATGTGAGGTCAGTCCAACTGTATGTACGTAAAATGGCATCGCAAGAATTGTCGTGGTCATGGTTTTAAGTTCCCAAGAGAAACCGAAAAACATCACTCAGTGAAATGATACCTTCTACTCGCTTACTTCCAGCTTCCACAATGACAACACGTCGCACCTCTGGAAAACAAAACAAAAGAAAGCCATATAAGGAGAGGGCATGGAACATAGGCAGAAAAATATCAAGTTGTACCCAATATTGAACCAAATGCTATTTCCAACCTGGTTTGGATAATCTCTCCATGACCTTGTATAGAGCATCAGAGCGTAAACACATATGGCATTTTTGGCTCGTGTAGCCATGAGTAGAAAAGGGGTCGTCTCTGTACTGCAATGCCTATAATCCAAATAATGGGTAGTGATGAACAAGAAGATAACATCAATTCAAAGTTTCACATCTAAAGTTAATAAAGGTCACAACCACTTCCTTCCAAACGTTTCAATTTCAATAACTTAGTAAACAGTTTCTAGAGATCGCTGAAGCTTACATCAACTATAGTTCCCCTACATAAGTATCAACTATAGTTCCCCTACATAAGTTATGTGAAGTCCCATTATTATGAAAAATCAAGAGAAGTAACAGGATTAGAGCTAGTGCAGATAATAGCTCCCTACCAAAAGCTCGGTGCAAAGAATTAACAAGCAGTTGCTACTTTATGATTATCTCCCAACAAAAAAGCATGATGGATTCATTGAATTCATATAAAGTTCGTCCACCCAGTCAATGCTTTTTTTCCGCAAGGAAGCATATAATAGCTCCCTGCCATAAGCTCGATGCAAAGAATTAACAAGCAGTTGCTACTTTATGATTATCTCCCAACAAAAGCATGATGGATTCATTGAATTCATATAAAGTTCGTCCAACCAGTCAATGCTTTTTCTCGCAAGGATAGATCTCTAGAAACAAGCTGTTTAAATGCATGGAAATAAATGTTTACAAAGTTGACTTTTCCGCAACATAGAATGAAAACTGAATGATAGTGCATACCTGATGAATTGTTGTTTCTTCAAGATTGATGTGTGTATACAATTTGTCCTTGGTCAAAGAAGTTATATCACTGCTTGAAAAATAAATGCACACTGTTATGCAATGCTGATAAGTGATATCAACTGTAGGCAACACAAACACACTACCAATTGAAAGATGACTGGAATATTTTCCAAACCTTCGAGAGTATATGTCCAGTAACGAGTCATTATCATCAACAATAGGAATCGAGCTAACTTGTGCTGCAATAAATAAAACTGATACTAAGAGATCCAAATTAGCAGTTTCAGTTCGTGTCATATCAAAGCTAGGGAATATCATCTTCAATGGACTTAATAAAGCTTTCATATTTCAATAATAAAGCAATCTGATGTAGTTATCATTTCAAGGAATTGATTACAGGATACCAGATACCTACATATTCTATGACAATTTTCTTTTTTTTTTCCCCAGATGTAAGATTAAATATTCTCAGAGCTATCAAATATATGGATAAAAGCATGAGCATGCAACTAACAGAATTGAGAAACTCATTCCTTCTATTCCATTTGGAAAACTCAATTTCAGAGCATTCACATTGACTGATCCAGGTTCATAGAAAGATAAATTCATCATAAATAACTTAATAATTTACTGAATATTCAAGCCCCTTCATGGAACAAAATCCAGTCTCACATGCTTCTAATTAAAGATTATTCGAAATAAGATCATCATAAAAGTACATATGGCTCAAACAAAACTTAGCTAACCACGCTAAAACAGCAACAATTGTCGACGGGAGTTCTCTAAGAATTACCAGATTTCAATTGGAATGTTCAAGAATTAACGATAAATTAGTTGATGTATATGTGAATTATTTCAGGACAAGGAACGCAGTTGGCAGATTGAATTAAGGCAACGATTGAAGGGATATGGACGCGTCTAAGGTGCTCTATGTTTTATAGAGAACTTGCAATTCTAAAGATTACTAGCTACCTTGAATTAATAAATTCAGTGCTGTACTAAGTGAAGCACTCGGTCTCAACAAAGCCAGCGGACGCCCCTTTGGCTCTCCAATTTTGGGAAGCCAAGTGCCAACAGGGATTGCGGAAATTGGTAATTGAAGTACTGGTAACAAGCTTGTTGAATTTTTGAAAAAACGGCAAATACCTGTCAGAAGAACAAGATCACAACAAAATACACACACCAGTTATTTAACCTTTTCCTCAGTTTTTCTATTCTAAAGAAAGAGATTTACACATCATTTTCAAGCAATCACACATGTACATGATAATAACATAAGCAGTTATTTCAGTTTCTCACATTTCAGTATCCCAGAAAGAGAAGCAAGAAATAACAGATGTTGGTTTGAAGCATCCTCAGAAGGAGAATGGATAATTGGAACTGTGGCTGCACCATTTTGCAAAATCTTCAAAGCAACCTCTTTCAGACTGTCATCTGGACCAGCCTGAAACTCATCACGTCAACATAAATAATAGTCCATCTGCAAATCAAATTGCACAAGACAAGCAACCAATGGATTGCAGATGATGACAAAATTCAATTGCATTTGCACTCAGCATAAGTTCATCATATAATCTAATCTGCTACAGAGATTGAACACTTTCCTCAATGTCATATCTTGTTGAAATACCAAAACAAACAAAAGCAGAAGATAACAAATGTTTTAAGAATCGCATACAACTTCAAACTACAGGCTGAAAAAGGCAGAAATAAAAATGAACTTATTTATCTGTTTGTAAATTAGTTTAGAGTGTGATAGTATACAGCACACGATGGTATTCCAACTGTTATTTTCATTCATTTTACGAGCACCAAAACTTGTTTGTGGCAGGTTCCAGTACAAAACTATAATCTAGCATGCAACACAACAAAATCAAGACTAACATGCACAAGTTGTCTAGAAACTGCACTCCCTTGTCCATCAATACGATTGTTCATATATGATTTAGCTTCTTTCCAAGCAGAGATAGTGTGTGTCTCGAGCTCTTCCTCTGTTGGATTGGACCCATGACTGCCAAGCTGCCAAACCAATTGAAAACATTACTTGAAAAATAAAAGCACAATTCAAGGTTTCTTACAATAAAATCCAACAGAACACTCAACACCATTTGTAAAAAACTGAAAAGTTTTTAATTGCTTACTATACACCAACTATAGCAATCAAGTCTTCATTCACACAAATTATGGAAGAATACAATCAACGGTCATAACGAATTGAGCAAGTTCTGATCTTGCACCGGAAATTATGTGATGAAAGGTGTTGCGCAAGGAAAACATCTAAAAAAAGTAACTGATAAATCACGTACCATAAGTACCAGTTTTTTCATGACAAAGACGTGCTAACTTAAAGGCATGGGGTTTGTAAAAATTCAATAGAGTATGCTGAGAAAGACATGTTACAATTAAAGGATGATAACCATCAAACCAAGAACTTCAAAAATATTCCATCACAGAGCCTAATATGATTTTATATTCAGTAATGCATTAATAATTTTGAAACAAATCGACTCTCCCATTGTGCCACAAGCACTGAGAATAGTATACAATGTTATTATAGTAGGTGTACTTGTTACATGGGACCCTTCATAATATCAATCACCGTGTCTGGATGAATATTTTGTTCTTAACACTAAAGGCAATTGAAGATGAAGTTAGTGACTCATCCAAAATTGAGAATGGCGGGAGAGAGAAACTAAAAAGATCGATTATCTTTCTGTTACAAAAAGACAACTTTGGAGCTCAGTTTGTACCTCCCTCATAATCAAAATAAAATCTAGTGCACTAAGAACTCCAACAAATTTTTTCTTTGAGAAGTCCCACAAAGGTGCCAGAGAGATTCCCTGCATGAAATCATTTGGTTCAGAAGTATGATGCATGTAGCAGAAAAAAGTTGGTAAACAAAAGCATAGAAAAGAAAAGTACGACAATAACATTCAAAACAATTTTTAGTAGGCAGACATTAATACAACACTTTTGGTTGTTATAGACATTATGATCAGGAAACTACAAAAATGAGAATTCTCAGTAGAGCTTTTTACAAAAAAAAATGCAAGTGCAATGATAGTTAGTAATTACTATTAAGCTACCAATTTTTGTTATAGACATAGCAAATGCCAGCCAATGGGATTCAACAACTTGAGAAGCAAAACTGGGTAACTGGTGTTGTAAATGTAAATTTGTGCTTCTTGTTTATCAAGGCACAAGCAATGTTGTCACTTGATATGAAGTGTCTCACCGTTTTCAGCTATCAAGTATACATGTGACGATAATCTAGGTAATCATGTAATGGTGAAACAGATAGTCAATGTTTGTTGACATAGTAAAACCATGTCCATGGGCCTTTGAAATAGCTCCAATGTTCAAATAATATTATAAGGTACCTGCTCATGCAAAATATGAAATGCTTGTTTTACAGGAAGGTCAACATCCAAAGCAATAACCTGCAAACAAATTCCATTTTTATGAATGAACAAAAAACATTGAAATGCATATAAAAGTTAACACCAGGACAAATTATAATTGCTCAGACCTTTCCAGATTCCGGAAGTAACTCATATGCCATGTGAGTAGACAAGAACACACCAATACGATGCTGGGATACCGCCAAATCTGCATCTGACATCTTTGGTAATGGCCCATTTGGCACGCCGTCAGAGGAGTGAATCTGTGGATGTGACAGTTTAGGCTAATTTTTCATGTAATTGATAATCAATGACAAAATAAATTTCATTGTATTATATCTCAGTATCAGAATAAATTTTTTTTTGACACACAGTATCAGAAAAGTTAAGACATTGGAAACAGTTGAAAACAATTATATACTAAACCATAATATCTTCAGGCTCGGAAATGTTGGTCAATCTTTGAAAGTGTCAAGTATTTTAGACTAGAGAACAAAAATTATCAAATCCAATTCATTTCCCAATTATTAGGTCAAACTGCAGCAATGAATATTAAAGAATACTAGATAACAAATAAAAAGATAAAATTTGTCAAGCAAGTAATTCAAGCACACCCTCAGATTGGGCGGACTGGAAAGGAAATGGTCAAGATTGACAAATGAATAAATCAATGTTCTTCTGTAATTGATCAGAACAAGATTATAAAGGAGAGGGCCAAAATTACTTGCCACAAGTTATCAAAACAATAGTTGAAAACCTGAAGGTGCAAAAAAAGGGTAACAGAAGACACACATGTACAAGTAAAGATGAGAGCTGCGATGCAATACCATGTGCTGAAGTGCCTCGTTATCAACATCCATGCTCGATACGCGACCAGAGTGAGGCATTTGAGGGCTTAATAATGCAGAATGAAAATCAGAATCCCTGTTCAAGAGGATAGTATTTACTGTTCCAATATTACTACTGACTAAAAGGCTGGTGCTCATCATGTCTCCATTCACCATCAACAACGAACGTGTACTGCAAGAAACAGTAGTTTCCATATGACAGATTTCAAACAGCTAGCGTTAATCAATACGGAGGGATATACTAACAAGTTCAATCAAAATTAAACCACCCATTAACATTCATTTTTTTTTCTTTTGCAGTATATAACTCATGGTCCATTATGGAGAAATCTAGTTGGTGAATAGTTGACCGAGTAAGAAATCTCTGGATTACACTATTTAAAAATAATTTTGGCAACATATAAAGTATTACTGCTGAACAAGCACAACCACCAACATTTAAGAAGAGAATGGCGATTAAAATTCCAGGTCAAATTGGGTCATTCAACAGCCAAGATCATCATCAGCCATTAAGCAATTTCCTCATTCACATAGTTATTTAGGGCGCAAGACGCACTAAAGCATTGGGTACCCTGGAGCCTAAGACACAAGACGAAGCGCGCGCTTTATCGAAGTACAACTCATTTGCCATTGTAAAATTCAATATATACTAAGTGATTTATACTATAATATTACATAAATTAAATATTTTTTCACAAAGATAG
Organism: Primulina tabacum; assembly: GCF_025594145.1. NCBI lineage: Eukaryota > Viridiplantae > Streptophyta > Magnoliopsida > Lamiales > Gesneriaceae > Primulina > Primulina tabacum. The sequence goes on along the minus strand of NC_134556.1, from coordinate 10,371,589 downwards.
CAAATATTATAAATAAAAAATCATTAATAGATAATGTAGAGTAAATCATAACCAGAAAAAAAAAAACTATAATCATCTAAAATTTATTAGTAAGTCATCAACTCATAATATATTATGAAAAAAACTTCAAATATCTAAATCATCAAATTTATCTTCATCCTCTTCAAATATATCATCGTTGTCATCTTCCAAAACAATAATGAGTCATGAGTGTAGAATAAATTAGAGTAAAAGTTTGCATAGAGAAATACGATATCATTTTAAGTCATCAAAGTTTTTTCACCCTCCTCAACTATATCATCATCATCATCATCATCATCATCATCATAGGAGGAAGATTACAATAAAAGTTTGTATAGATGAATTCTGAACTTTCTGATAAAAAATTCTTGCATAAATGAGTGACAGTAAGTTTTTTTATCATTAAATAGTCATGGGCTTTGCTAATTGAGCTTCAAAATTAGTTGGGCTCGAGCTAAGTTTTATTTATTACAAAATATCAGCCCGCCTCTTTAAAGCGTATGCTTTTGCGCCTCTCGCATGCCTCAAGCCTACGTGTAAGCGCACCCTTTAAGCGCGCTGGTTTCAAGTGTTGAGCCTGGGTGCACCTGTAGCCTAGGCGCACGCTTTTAATAATTATGCTCATACGTCCGTTTATTCCCAAGGTTTCAGAGAACCATCTACAGTTTGGACAGACCAGAGTCTCACTTTTCACCGGGTAGATATGACCAGAAACACCTTGCTTGCACATTTCAACCAGTGCCTTTGTCATGGAATGAACGTGGTGGTGCTTGGTACTCATATGTTGGAATGGAGGGATAGAGGACAACAGGGCCTGTTGTGGCTATATGCGAAAGAAGAAAAAATTTCTAGAACATTAAACTTAAAGTTCAAGGAAGTGTTTCGTTTGTTCAAAATTGGAGGAATCTGCAGGGGTTTTAATAGTTCTCTATGTTTGTAACAAGATAGGAGTGATGCATGTTATCTTTAAAAAAAAGAAAAGAAAAGGGAAACCAGCAAAATATCAGTATCTTAAGTGTATATGAGAAAATAAAAACTTCAATACAGAGTTAATATCAATTCGCAATCAATGATTTGACCAACAAGAGCCTGAAAGAAAAAACAGGACAAAAATGAAATAGAACCACTAATGTGTCCAGTTACATCTTAAAGTCCAAAAGGGTAATATAAGACTAATAAGATGAAGTTCAGAGACAATCTAATACTGGTCAACATCATAACGTGCAAATCAAAATGGAGCAAGAAAAATGGGAAAATAATGGAAAACTCAGAGACAGTGAAGGCTTTTCCTACAGGACAATCAAGCCCTTTATTCTGTACATAAACATGCGCCCATGTAATTCATGACACAAACTACTCAAAATCAGCACCTTGAACATTTGCCTCGAAAAAACAAATCAACAGGGATCAAAAGGATAAGGACTAAAACTTATTGCATCTCCCAGCCAAACTAAGATACTCCTCAAGAAAGTAGAGTTTCTTTAATTCCAGGTAACATGATATCAAAATGCAAAACCAACCTGGTGATAACCCTGCGGCAAGTTACAAATGGTCTGAAACACAGTAGGGCAACCCTCAACTGGAGTCATAGGCCATGGCGTCCACCTTTTGTGAAAAGCATCAAGACTCCATCAATTATCACAAAAATTGCAAAATACAGGAAATGCAAAAGCAAAACCGGAACTATTTAAAAAACCGCAAGTACTCCAATTATGGTACATTGACGATTGAGCTAATTAACTCTCACCCAGTAAACGAGCCACTGATATATACATCTCTCCCACCATAAGGCCACACAAAACGTGTGGGAATCAGCACCATGCCCCTTTCATTCGCATAATCCATAGCCGCGTTGAAAACACTAAAATCTACCCCAGGAAAATTCTAAATTCTTCCGTAAAACATCTCCCACATAGCCTCGGTCGTAATTCAACATAAACAGCAGCAAATACCCAAAAACTCATTGAACCAAACACCCCAAAACAAATAAAAATGTAGCGAATGCTGCCTCAAACATAACAACTTGATGCAACATCCACGATTTTTGAATCCGAAAACCAACGATTAAGCTTTTGAGTACCAAGCGTGAAATCTAGAAGAGTATAATCGGTAGGGAATGCAAAGAAATTGGAAGCATTTGAAATGTTTCAAAGAATTGGGAATTGTAATCCTATGAATGAATCAATTCTATTTTATTTATTTATTATTTAAATGGGTTGGGCCCACATTACGAAGTTCTCAGGTCAAATTTTATTTTTTATTATTTTATTTATACATTAAATTTATTGATTGATTCACTTTTCCAACTAAAAAAGAAAACTCAATAAATCTAATAAAATTAATTTTAAAAAAGATAAAAAAAATTTAATTCTTTAGTATTTGTAAGACGATGTCATGAATCTTTTCTGTGAGACGGATTAACCCTACCGATATTCACAATAAAAATTAATACTCTTAACATAAAAAGTAATATTTTTTCATGGATGACCGAAATAAAAGATCTGTCTCACAAAATACGACCAATGAAACAATTTCACACACAATTTTTTTTTTGAAAGGATCTCACACGTTTTTACCTTAAAAAAACCAATATTGAATGATAAATAATAATCTTCGTGTAAAAAATTTGGTAAAACTTATTTTAAAAAATGAATAAAAACCGGTTTTTTGAACTTTTTATCTTTAAAATTAAGTTAGCATTTCTCATTGATAAGATCGTATCCAACATTTTTATTTTCTCTAAATTGTTTTTGGAGAACATTCGATGTCTCCCATTTGCTTCAAAAGTAACCAACCATACATAATTTTCAAACTTCACCATGGTTAATTGTAATAACCAGAACCATTAACGAATATTACGGTTAATAATCGAGTTTTAAAAAAAATTGAAAACTAAAATAGGATTTTACATATGTGAGACAAATTGATTCGGTACATACATACAGTAAAAAATACAATAAAAACCATACTTTTTTATAGGATATATATATAAAGTCTAAGAAATTCGTACTAAATAACTAGACTGCATACTATCTAAGTTTTACTAAAATATGTGTTTAATTGTTTAAAGCATTAAATGCATGAGGATTGCATGTATATGTGGTCTATTTATGGATTATTATCGGGGACAATTAAAGAAAAATATTTTTATTAAATAATTAATTTTAATTTATTTAATATATGGTGTAATTAAAGGAAATTTTTGAAAATGAGCTTTGGTTGGGTATTTTTACTCGTCGGGTCATATTTTAAACCGATACGCAAAATTTAGCGAGTTCGGGGACTTTTTGAGGGTTTGGACAATATTTTAAAAACGTACCTAAACGAAATATTTTTCGGGAGTGTTTTTGGACCTAATGGGATTATTTTAATGCTTAATAGCCTAAAATCTTTTTAATCTCTTTAGTTTTAATTAAGAGCTCATTAGCACTTAATATTATGACTTCACCCTACCCTTAAACCCTAAACCTATTTCCTAAACAACTCAGCCGCCCCCTCCATCATTCACCAGCAGCATTTTCGAAAATACACTAGCAGCCACCTTTGAATTCTCTCAAGTTTTTTTTAAATAAATCCTTCCTCGTCTCTCCGGTGCAAGTTTTACGCGAATATCTCTAAGATTTCGATCGTATATACACAAAGGCATGCCCAAAATCTCATTTTTCTCATCATTCACATCGTTATAGGCTAAATTATGTGTTTATGCATGAGAAATTATTAAATATATTATGTTGCATCGTTTTTGCAAAGTTTGTCATGAAATACACATACCGTTTTACATATTACTCACATTTTTCCATGGGTTCATGCAAGGGCTGCTAGATCTATGTCCCAAAAGGCTAAACACGTCAAGATGGGTCGAGTGCACATCGGGTCATGGTTAGGCAAGGAGCAATCAAATCTTGCTTTGTTGAGGGAAGCTAGGATAAGATCAGGCAAAGGGGAGAGATGGCCATACAAGGGTCGAGAAGGGCTATGGTGCATACCATGGAGGGTGCGAGTCGTGGTTCATATGGGATGGAGTGGCTGTCTTGGTCTAGGTTAGGTTCGAAAGTCATAAGGGCTAGGGGATGCGCGATTTGAGGGTACTTCGGGTGAAATCGCACAAGGCTGCGTGCATGAGACCTTAAATCCGAGTTAAATCTTTCCAAGAGGGGTTCGAGCGTGTGACGAGGGTAGCTGGTCAGGTTGGGGCCGAGCTGGTGCGGGCTAAGATCGACTACGGTGCTAGGAGTGCAACTAGAGCTAGGTTTTTTTGGAGTGCACCAATTTCCAGCAAGGTGCAGCCGAGTGTAGGGGGTTCAAAGGGGCTGGATTTGTGTTATTTAGGGGCTGGTAGGGTGTGATTAAGTTGTGATAAAAAAATTGGGAAAGTTTGGTAAAGTTTCAAGTTGATTCTGGTTAAAACCGGAAGCCCGGTCCAAGTTTTGAAACGTATCATAAAAGTTACGGAACAGACTCGAGGTTACATCTAAGAAATGATTATAATTATGTTTTGAGGTGTTTTTTAAGGAGTTGGCTGTCTTCGGGTCGAAATTTTGAGGTCCAGGGATATAATGGTCAATTAGGATTTCGAGGGACAAAATGGCCATTTTGCACCCGGGTCCAGTTAACGGTCCTAGAAACGCCCTGAACACTAAAATTTCATTTTTAAAATATACATGATGTTATGAGCATGAATTTTTATGAAAATACGAAAAATACGTTGCATGCTTGATTTTAAGAAAATTTACGTATATACATGATTTTTATAACTGATGAATACGATGACATGTTTTTGAAAGAGAGGAGTTGGTTGTGACAAATACGAACACTAAGGCCAAGGCTCAGTGGATGGGTAATATTATCACTGATATCCCGTCGCCGGACACCGCGGTTATACGTAGATAGATCCATCGAATAGAGCTAATACGAAAGTCACAACTAATTATCTGAATTCAATAAATAAAAAAATGAACACGTATATGTTGATATGATGATATATGTTATAGATACGATATGCTTTGACACTAAGTTTAAGTTCATGCTTTTAAGGTCATGAGATATATTTTAATTACAGTACTTTTCACTGTTGTATGTTATATAAATGTACTTGCTATCATGATTCAGATGTGTTGAGTCTTTAGACTCACTAGGTGTGAATGATGTAGTGAGAATGATTATGTGGAGACTGGAGGCGCTGAAGACTGAGTAGGCAGAGCTGAGTGTGTCCACATTGACGCGAGAACCTTGAATTTTCCGCATTTTATGTTTATGAGTCAGGTTTGATACTTTATTTTTACGTTTTGCATCGTTTTACATGTTGAGGATTTGTCTGGATTTCGATTATTGCCTTGAAGTTCTTTTAAAACGGTAGTATAGGAATTTGATGATATTTAGATTTTTATTTAACTGCAGTATCTTCTTTCAGTAGTTGAGTGACTTTTGCATGACTTTGATATTTCGAAGAGAGCTTTTTTAAAAAAAAATTCTAGCAATATTTTAGTATTAGACGTTTCAGTGTGGATCGAACATCTATTTCATAAAATTGAACGGTTAAACAATATCATAATATTATTAAACATTATACACACATTAACTTTCTCTTTTAAAAATACACATTCCCATAATACCATTATTTCTTATAAAATGAACTAAACGTGAAAAAAAAAACTCGGATATAAATTTAAATAACACAATAAAATTAATTGTCAATATTATGTGTAAAACATGTCGTGGTAACAATATTAGGAATGAGGGTGAGTGGACAACCAACCATTCATACTAACTATTTATATTTTTATTGCTTATTTAAACAAAATTAGGAAATTTTTGTTAAAAATAAACTCAACTTTTTATATATATTTGAATAAACGAACCGTTATTTTAATTTATATTATTTTGTTTGTCCCCGCTACACATATTGACACATCCCATGATTAAAGCAATAAATTACAAATATAACTTATTATGTTAAATTACCACGAAATGAAGTTATCGTAAATTATAATTTAATTTTATTAGAATGTTAATATTATCAATTTTAATTTTTTTAAAAAAAATTCACTAGTTTTTTTGCTAATATATTAATTAATATTAAAATAATTTGATAAATTTTTTATTATTCACATATCTAATAAAAATATTATGCGCTTTTATTTACCCAAAAAAATGTAAATATTATGTCTTTTTTGTAATTTTTTCTTCTCCTTTACTAGAAAGAAAGATGGAGTAAATATTAATCTTCAAATAAAATAAAATAAACGTATTAAATATTAATTAAATAAGATAAAAATTATCGAATTCCCATTTAGAATTGAAGAAAAACCATTCAACTATTATCAAATCGGGTCAACCTATTGGAAAACAAAGAAAAGAAGTCCATCCAAATTAATATATAGCTTGTAATAAATTTATATTATATAAAAAAACAATAATTTAATTTAATTAACTACCAAAATAGATGTATTTAATATAATCCAACATAATGAATAAATAAAATTTGTACGCAGCAGCAATCTCTCTTTTCCACAAACCAACAAAGCGAAGGAAAAAAAAAAAGAAAGACTGGTGTATTGTGTATTTCCTCTCCTCGATTCATGAAGTGTATAATTTTCTGAAAGAAGAAAAGAAAACCCAGGTTTTACTCTCTCCATTCCCTTCTTCTCGTATGTTTATACAAGGTTCGTATGCATATTGGATGAACAAACTGTTTGTATTTTTCTTGCGTCTTTGTATGACCACTTGTGATGTGTTTGTTGTTTTCTTTTCTTCGCATTCCATACCCATTTTCCCAGCTTTCTTTCACGCGTGTCTTTCATGCTTGTCTTACTTACATCTGTTTGTGTGCGTGTTTTGTGTGTTGAAGATGTTTTCTTGGCTTCAGAGAGACGGTGGTTGTGGGAATATAACGAGTTCTCAAGTGTTTGAGGTGTTAAATTTGGTGGGATCACATTGGTATTTCCAGTGAAGTTGGTGCTTTATTCAGAGTTGGGATTTTTTTGCATCTTTTTTGTTTTGAATTTCGGCTTTGCTCGGTATTTGTCCATGAAATTGGAAGTTGCTAAAATTAAGGTTCTTGGCTTGGCTTGGTTCGATTGGGAATTGAGATTGACTTGGGTTTTCTTGGTCTGGGATCATTGAGTTTTTGGTGATACCGATGTTGTCTCTTATGTCTTGAAAAATAGGTCTGACGTTTTCTTTCATTGATGTTTGCTTGCTGGCTTTTGAAAATTTTGTTCTCCAGAGGATACGTTTTTCAAGCGATACGATTTCCAAGTAAACGATTGCGAGTTTTCTTTTGTTTTTCACTTTATGCAGTTGTATTTTGTGGCAAATTTTATATTTATTATCTGTTATTTGTTTCTAAACCTTAAATCATGGCAAAAATTCCATCTTGCATTTGATATTGTTTGCCTCTCCACAGCATGCTAACAAGAAGCATCTGAAGTTCCAAACTTGTTCCTCCGATTCCTTACATTGCTGTGCATCTATTATATTTCCTGTTTGTTATAAAGGTTATTTATAAACAAACAACTGGAGCATCGTGTTTATTCGATAATTCTGCATGTCATCTCATATTTAGAACAAACACAGCTCTTTTTTATTAAAATCCCAAGTTACATTATTCTGCTAGTTTACGAGTTTCTTTATTCCAATTATCCAAGATCAATTTGTATCAATTGATGCGTTACTATTTCTGTTATTTTACCAATGTTTCTGTAACTTTCTATAGACTCGTGTGAAGCTACTATTTCTGTTATTTCTAATAGAAAATTGTCATGTCCACGACAGATGGCATCAGTTCATGTAGATCAAAATAGAGATTGTTCTGATAAGATGAACGATGTGCAGTTGAATCCATTAAATTTTGATGACTTCGGTGAGACGGAGACCTTACCTCGAATTTCATCTAATTCTGCTGACTCATGTGACGAGTTTGGGGAGCCAGATATTCTTCCTCGAATTGGAGATCAGTATCAAGTTCAAATTCCAGATCTTATTGGAGCTTCCAGTTATATCTCTCAAAATACCTTGATTGGCTCGCCAGTTCCTTCAACATCCACGGATCAGGTGAAGAAAGAAGTCAAAATAGAGACTTATTCAGAACAAAAGAATGTCGTTAAAAGTGAGACTGATTCAAATTGCGACATCTTAAACATCGGTAATAATCCTTTATATCATCCAAAGAATCCTATAGGGAAGTCACATGACCTATCATCGATAGAGAAATTACGTCAGTGCGGTGATCAAGGGGATCTCATGGCTCCTGGATTATCAAGTGAATATTGGAGTGATGCTGAAAAGGCTGGCTTTCTTCTTGGTCTATATGCGTTTGAGAAGAATTTTGTTGAGGTGAGGCGGTTCATTGAAACAAAAGAAATGGGTGTGATACTATCATTTTATTATGGGGAATTTTATGGTACCAATGTCTACCGTAAATGGTCGGAAAGCCGAAAGACAAAAAGCAAGAAATGTGTTTATGGCCGGAAGATATTTTCTGGATTGAGGCAGCAGGAGCTGCTATCTCGTATACTTCCTGGTTTGTCTGAAGATTGTCAAAGCGCCTTATTGGAGGTACTGCTGAAATTTATTTTGGTGTAAACTCAACGATGACAGACTTCCATGCATAAAAGCATATATAACGGGAGGACTATTTTAAAATTCTACTAATGTTTGCATTTTATCCTATGACAGGTGTGTAAGAGATTTGGGGATGAAAAAATGTCACTAGCCGAGTATGTTACTTCTTTGAAGGCCATGATTGGTATGGGTGCTCTTGTGGAAGCTGTTGGGATTGGTACAGGAAAACAAGATCTTACAAGAATGGCCATGGAACCTTCAAGGTCCAATCAAGCTGCCCAAATGCGGTCTGAGATACCTACTGGAAAAGCATGTTCCTCTCTTACAACCGATGAAATCATTAAATTCCTAAGCGGAGACTACAGATTGAGCAAAGCTCGGTCAAACGATTTGTTCTGGGAAGCAATTTGGCCACGTTTGTTGGCGAGAGGTTGGCACTCGGAGCAGCCTAAAGATCAGGCATATACTGTTGGTTCTAAGCATTGTTTGGTTTTCCTTGTACCTGGTGTTCAGAAATTCTCAAGAAGGACACTTGTGAAAGGAGATCACTATTTTGACTCGGTGACTGACGTTTTAAGTAAAGTTGCTAAAGAGCCAGAGTTAATTGAGCTCCACACTGAAGAAGATGGCAATAACAAGGACCAAGAAGATCATAAATGCACTAGTGGAAGGGAGGTGGAAGAAGATGATAGTGATGAGTCTTCAAGACAACGACATTTTTATCTCCAACCTCGAACTCCTATTCGTAATTCTGGTGCGATCAAGTTTACTGTTGTAGATACAAGCCTCTCTGATGGCAAAGTAAGAGAAATAAGAAGCCTTCCGACTGAACTTTCTAATATTTTGACTTGTGGGAAACGAACAACTGTCGTGGATGAGGATTCCTCTGATGAGAGTGCATATGAATCTGAAACTATCAGCAATGTTTTGCTTAATGCCTCTGTGGTGGATAAGGTTGGTGTCAGATCAAATAAATCTGGTGCAGAAATGCTGCCTGGCAGGAAAGACCATGTAGGTGGTACAATGCATCGAGATTCTCATGATGTTTCTAGCGATATCTCTCTCATTAGCCTGAAGAAAAAGAAGAATTTACGTGAGAATAAGGAATCAAGAAAGATAGTAGCACCCGTGTTGAGCCGGAAGCTGAAGAAAGGAAATAAGCCATATACGGCTCCCACCACAAAACAGTGTAGGAAATTAATTTCTGGTTGTCGTGAGGAAACTAGAGACCATATGACACGTACTTTGGCATCCACCAGATTGGATAATGAGATTTCGAGTTGCTGCTCAGGGATTCACGACTCTACTGAGAATTTTTCTTCTGAGACGGGACCATGTCAGAATAAGTTGGCATCCACCGCTTCACCAAATGGTAGTGCCAATGAGAATGTAGAATGTAATCCTAATACCTCTATTCACTCGACAGAATTTGCTCTAGTGAACCCGCATTCTCAGACGTTGATCGACCTTAACTTGCCTCAAGTTTTCCCGGACGTAGAGAATGGTGTCTTCACTACTGAGTCAAGTAAAGAGCAAGATAACTGTATACACAAGACAGATGAACAACGTTTACCAAAGGTGTCCCTTATCCAGGCCACATCTGAGCAGCAGTCAACAGTGAATTCTCTGAGACATGGCACAAGGAACCGACCTCCAACAACTAAAGCTCTGGAAGCTCGAGCGAATGGATATTTGACCTGTAAATAGAAGGCGGAAAAGTAAGGACACCGGTTGGCAAGAAGATCCATCGTCAAGACCTTTGCAGCGCAACTGTGTTAGGGTAGGTCACGATGAGTCGTCCGCCTGCATTTTTGGCAATTTTCAGAGTGAAAAAGCTGAGAATGGTGCACTTGATAGTGGAAATGGTAACATGCTTAGCAAACTTCAAACACAGCCTGTGGCAAATGAGGAGTCGGTTGAGGACAAGTTGGCTCGGAACTCAAGCCACGGGAACTGAAATTCATGCTGATGATTTTACCCGTAGTCATATGCTTGGGAGTTCTTGGGACATTGAACAGATGATATTCCACCGTTGGAGATTATGCTCTGCATAATCGCATTGCTCATGCTGTTAACAATCAGAAAATCCATATGGATAAGCTTCTTGTTTTATTTTATTTTCCTTTAAAGTGTAATGTTTACATGAATTTTGTTCATATCTCCATATTCTTATTCCTTGTGTCTACTATTTACTTTTTTCTGAAGTCTAATGATTATAGTATTATTTACAAATTGCAAGATAGAATCAGAGGTCGAGTTTTGCGCGCCAAACAGTAACATGTATGTAATGCTTATCAGATACAAAACGTGAAAACCTGTGAACAATTCCCGAATCAAATCATATTAGAAACCAGCGCTATTTCTTTAGGGGGGATGATAAGTCTAGAAGTGAGGGGATAAAATGGAAAAAGAGAGTTCATTAAATGAAACGAATGAAGGGCTAAAGAAAGGGCCCAAAAAGAGAGAACCGATAAATTCAAATCAAAAGGGACTGCAGCCAGTCCGATGAAAATTCATAAGCAACAAAGGTTACAGCACTAGCAGGCGCTGCTTTGACAACAGATGGGGTGATGCCCTTATAAAGACCGGCCCAACCCTCTGCCTGCAAAATTTGCTTGAGAGCATGATACATATTTCTGTAAGCGTGATGCTTTACTCCAGCTCCATATCTTGGATCCCTTCGCAGTCCTTCTATCTGCAAATGAATTACTCGTGAATATGAGGTAAAATGGGGACAAGAGATCAATAATCTAACCATGTATAAGTGATATTAGATCATACATATCTCCACTGTAAAGGCTGATATAACAAAGAAGCCAGAAGTCAATGTTGTGTAAAACCCAGTATTGGGACTCGGGCATTGGTGGTCGGGGAGAATCTTAAATCCAGATCATTGTCCCTAACAAAGTTGTTAAAAGTGTGCACCTGGCTGCGCATCGCCGCCAATGTAATAACCCAGGCGCAGCACTTGAAACTTATGCTGCGCGCCTCTGTCTAGGGGCGAGACATCCGAGAGACGCAGAAACGTGCACTTTAAAGAAGTGAGCTGATATTTTGTAGTTAAATAAAAAGTAACTCAAGTCCAACCAATTTTGAAGCCCGATTAGCAAATTCATGGCTATTTAATGATAAAAAAACCATATTGCCACTCATTAATGCAAGACATTTTTATCAGAAAATTCAGAAGTCCTCTGTGCAAACTTTTATTGTAATATTCCCCTTATTGTCACTATTTTTATCGAATATGATTATCTAAAATGTTACAGCTCCTCATAGTATCACCGTTATAAATCAAATTGTGTTTTTTAGTTAAAGAAAAAAAGATAAAGAAAAACTAAAACAGAAAAAACAAACATATTTGAAGAAAGAGAAGCCAATAATATGGGTTTGCGACACAAATATGTTTTCCATCACAATGTAAGTCCTTGTCATTCAATGATCTAATTTTTTCTACACTCATGACTCACCATTGTTCTCGAAGATGACGAGGTTGATATAGTTGATGAGGATGAAGAGGAATTTGATATTTATATATTTAAAGTTTTTTTTCTTTATATACTATGAATGTATGACTTATTCATAAATTTATGTCGAATGTACTTTACTTTAATAAAACGTACGCTTCGTCTTGTGACTCGAGCTCGGGCTCCAGGGTACCCCAATGCCTTAAATAACTATGGTCCCTAATCATCTCCCACTCATTTCACTTTGGGCCTATGTCTATCACATTAGTGTTTTCCTCGGTTAGATTAGACCCGTTCTACCTTAAGAGATATGGCTTGATCCCCTCCATGTATCATGTTTCAAATCTATATATACAGGTTGTGATATGCCTCAAACTTCTGTCGCTTAACAAATTTTCTGGAAAAAACAAAACAACAGCTAAATAAGGCGAGGCGTATCACCTGAAATCTTTTCTTAACAACATCAAGGGGATGGCACACAGTTTTAGCGCATGTTCCAGCAGCCAAGCCGCAAACAAATAGCTGGAAGCCAGTGAGGGAATCATCAGTTTGTCTCGTATAAGATCGGTCGTGGTTCCAAGCCTAGAGGATGGAAAGAACCAAATCAAGCCTAAGTTACATCCAGTTTTTACTATTTAATGACAAAACTATTATCATTCATTACAAAGACGAGTAAAGAGAATAGTGCACCATTGTCCACCGTTTGAATGTATCATAGGTTCCGAAATGCAAACCAGCATATGGAACTATCTCAATCAGTGTAGGTGTCAATCCAGCATACAAACCTCGAATGCCCCGAGTTTCAAGTATGCCAACAAATGCAGCCCGCATGTTAGGGTAAACCTGATATCGCAAAACACCTTAATTATATACAAGCAATCATACACACTTCACGTGTGAAAATATCGAATAATAATTTTTTGTTTTTATCAAATTTAGAAAATTGTTAAAATGTATAGAGAAAAACTCCCATTAAGTTTAAAAATTATATGGATAAATAACAAAAATAAATTATAATATTTATGAAACTACCCCATTTTATACTTGTTATTTTAATTGAGCTTTTCGATTCCGTCTGTAACTAGTACAGTAACTCCAAGCCGACAATATTAGCAGATAAAATACCGAGTGTTGAGTGTTTTGATATCAAACCTCATAACTCATGGAAAAATATGATCTTTTCAACTCAAAATATTGATTGATGAAAGCTCAATACCTTTGGCTCTCCTTGTGAAGCTAGAACGGTTCTTAGAAGATCAAATGGATAGGAACCTATAGTAGCAGCACAGCCTGCGAATCCCCCGCTAACAAATGAAAGGTATGGGCTTAAATTAATGTGATCTTCTGCAAAAACGAAATAAAAAGGAGACATGCTATTAGAAACTTTACTGTAAAAATAATTTATAATTCCATTCACCTCAACAAAAAAACTCTCCCTCTAGAGCATATATCCTCTACTTATGTCTTTCGTGCTTTTTTTTTTGCCTCCCAAAAGTCAGCATTGTCGAGTTGGAAGGTTTGACAGGATCCTACTCTACTGGCAAGTTACATTGTCTACGGATGTAGGAAATATGAATACCAACACCATGAAGTAAAAAATTAAGTTTTGAAGGAAAAATCCAATTAAATAATTCATGTTTATAAGAGGAATTGATGTTATACATTTATTTAATTTTTTTGCATTTATAATCAATCATATAAAAAAATCATATATCTAATTACCTAGTTAAAATAGAAACCTAACGTAATTTAGTTTCAAATATTTTCCTCATTTTCCTTTTCTTTAGTAGAATCAAGGTGTAACCACAGCATCCATGCATGCATTTGTTTTAATAAAAACCAACAATAGATTTCATAGCATGTTAACATAGATGATGGACTCTACATGCTTTCTTCATGATCGTTGGGTATTAAAATATTGTATCCAAGCGAAACAATGAACCAACCTAAGCTACAACAGAAACTTCAACCTTATAAACGGAGAGGAGGAAAACAAAATTCAGTAGACACTGTAGTTAAACAATTGACATATCAATTGTGAAGAACAGCCGAAGCAGAAGCGGAAGCGGAAGCGCGGAAGTGGAGACATTACTACACACCTGACTTCGAAGAACCAGAAACTAAAGTCTTCACTTTGTGCAAAACAGCAAATTGAATAGCTGTATATGGCATAACCATCAGTAGGGCTGGAACATTTCCCCTCCAAAACCCCTGTGATGGAAAAAATTTGAGAACGAGGCAGGCTTGATAAAACTATCATGCAAAAGAACCACGAGCCGGTGGAAGCATAAACCATGGTTTATCCATGGAAAATCAATTTAAATATATATGATATACTATTTAAACCAGTTTATGAACTAATCATTATAGGGTTATATAAAAATTGATTATTATTATAAAAAAAATCACTCCCACTGAACCAGATCATAATGTTATCTACCCTTACTTAGATGTTTTAATTGCAGTGATCCAAATGGATGAGTTTACACAATGTAACCTAAAAATTATTCCAAAATAAAATAAATCTTAGTTCATGAGTAATAATACCCGTAAACCTTCCTCCCTAAATATGTCCTTGGTCGCTTGCAGCATCCCAGTATATTTTGATGGACCATTTGCATCTCGGCGAAGTGAAGCCCACTGTGAAATGGGTTCCAGCTGAACCTGCATATATAAATAATAAATCTCATCGAATAATTTCACTCATCTTCATGTACAGGTATGAGAACACACAAATATATACGTTTACATGTGTCAGAAAGAGTTTAATAATTAGATAACTCAACAAGAATCCCTTTACTGAAACGCTCAGTCACAACACAACTAATCAGCCAAACAACAGGATAACACAAACAATACAGCTATTTGACCAAGTTTACTAAACCACATTTTTTTGTGTCACTATTAGTTACTGTAAAGTTCAAACTAACACTTTTAAGTAAAAAAAAAACTCTACCTGAAATCTGATTTTAATTACATCCAGTGGTGACGTGGCAGTTCTTGATACAGCACCTGATATTGCACCCGCGGTGGCATGAATCAAAGGCCCTTTCAGCTTCCCCTGATCTTCCATTCACCTCCTTCAATACACTACAAAAACCTACAAAAAAATCTCAAATTTTCATGAACCAGCCCCCGCTCTCATCAATTTCACATTGCTTCCCAAATCGACACCCAGAATCCAGATACCAGGAAAAGTAAAAAAAAATCTTACACCAAGTCCCAACAAATGAAAACTGCACTAAAACATTAAAAAGGCGCTAATTTTTTGTCAGAATCATAAAAAAGTACAGGTTTGTTTAATATATGCTCACTAGTGGACAAATGGTAAGCATTTGCAGGCAAAGAACAAACCGTTAAACGAATAAAGATAATATTTTTCTCCTCTTAGAAATTTGAGAAAAAAAAAACACATACCTGCGCGAACGAGGGAAGAAAGAGAGCAGCCACCATTGACAATCTGAGAGAGTCGAAAATGTTTTGAATCTATATGTTCGTGCCAGAAGCAAAAAACTGGGTTCTTTAGGAATTTTCTGCAAAAAAATTTCAACCTTTGGGTGCGGTGAAAGCCCCGATGTCGAGGCCTTGCAAAGAGTATTCCCGATCTAGTTTACCACTAAAAAGTAATATATTTATATGTTTCTAAAATAATATTAAATAATTAAAAACAATATATATAAATAAATAACAAAAGAATTTAAGATAAATAAAAGTATATTATATCACATACATATAAATATCTATTAATTTAATATACTAAATTAATAAATAGAATAAGCACATATCTAAATATTATATTAACTAATGGAAAGTATTTAAGAATCAATTGATTTTAATAACATTTATGTGTCACCTTTTTAGGTCAATAATTGGCTATGTGTGACTCACTCACTTCATTTTCTATTATAAATAGACCACTTGAAACGCATTTTCTCATATCAAAATGTGAAAATTTGTGGGATTGATAGAAGATAGGAGATTGAGAAGAAGCTAAAGAATAAGAAATAAGGGAGATTGAGAGAAAAATAGCAAATCATCTCCGAAAATTCCGAAAGATTTGGATAACACTCCTATTTCACCCAGAAATCAAAGTGTATAGGAGTTGTAACAATATCATCAATCGATTATCACTTCTGTTTTCACATGAAAGTTGTTCAAAATATTTCTTAGTTCAGAAATTCGTCGGTCGATCATGCCGACAGTCGCCGTAAGTACTTTTTTAGTCATCCAAAGTGAGTTTGACAGTCATTTTAGTTTTTGAAATTTCGTCATTCATCCGATCCGAATTTTAAAAAGTGTTAAACATGAAACTTGTGGGAAATAACAAGACGCATCTCCTGTAAAATTTTCGATCGTGATGTGTTTCATGAATGTTCCGTCTTCCGAATGATTCTGCATATTTTTAGGCATTTTGGAAAATTTGATGATTTTTGGATGTGTATTTTAATTGTTATGAATTTTTGAAGTATTAATCAAAACTTCCTCGTATAATTTTTGTATAAAAATGAGTTTTAAAATTATTCCGACATCTACTACCAGTTCTAACAGTGTAAAATCCTTTAAATGATATTTATAAGAATTATCTTGTCGCGGGATCGACAATTAAAGTGAATAGTAATCTACTGAGTTGAGGTTTTCCTACTTGTTTCTTCAGTAATAAAGTTTGGCATTTGGCCTGGAATTTACAATAAAGTTTATGAACTGCTGATTTATTCATATATGCATCATGTTGTACATGTCACAAACTATAAGTCATATTGTATTTGCATATTTGAATATCTAGATTTATTCGCTCTTGATTGGTTACCGATCGGCTATTATTGATTGAATGACTAAATGAATGACTGACTGAATGAATTGAGCCTGAACAACAGTCTATGTACATGATTTTTAGTCCACTGGACAACATGCCTTCTGCATAGAAATGTGAGCTTGATGAACAACATGTTTAAAATCTCGTATATGGTTCATCTGAACAACGTGTCTTCAGTCCAGAAATGTGAGTTCACTTTGGTTCATAAATATATGACCGATTGTATGGATTTTACTTGAGTATGAGGGAAAAGTGCAACACCGAATGCTTACACTATTCACTTCAGAGTCCTAAATAGTCACTGCATGTCACTTGACATGATATTTTCATAATGATACGTTATTGCTGATACATGTCATTTCATATTGAATTACTGCACTGATATATTATCATTTGATTCGTGAACTATATTTAAAGCCAAATTTTTCCCTGACAAAGTCCCAAAGACTTAACCTTCATTTTCTTTTTGTTTATTGTAAATTTCAGTTAAATGATTCAAAATTCGAAATAGGACATAAATTAGGAAAATGAAAATGTTGACTTAGAAAGATCGTGACCCTTCCGTTGAATTCATATTTTCGTAATCTTTTGCAAAATCAAGAATTGTACTTGCTTTCGCTATTGCAAGTAAATGTAACTGCATATATATGGTATCAAGTTTTAATAATCAGTTAAGCACATATATCGTTCCTGCATGGAGTGTAATTTAAAATTATATTAAGTACCATAATTAAAATAGTCAATATTTATTTAGAAAATTAACGCAAATTGTAATTATTATCTACTAATTAATATTAATTCAACCGCACAAGCACGATTAAAATAGTTAAAAGAGGAATCTAGATGTGCAATTTTATTTGATTTTTACTATATTAAATTGTTGTTAACATTTATATTCATAAATTCGACTCTTTTACTACCCAAGAATTCTCAAATATTCTTATTTCCTTCTTGAGTGATAAATATGAATTAATTATCTAATATCGATTCTAATATCCTTATTAAAAATAAAATATTAAATAATTTAAATAGTACAATAATTATTTCAATAGATTCGATGGAATTATAGGTATTTCGAACTCTATAAACACCAACAATGTATTTTTCTATAATCTTATTCAAAATCTCATATCTCAAGTGACAGATCTCAAATAAATGTGATAATCCAATTATAGATCAAGTGATTGAATGCAAAAATTCCGAAAAACACAAATAAACTAAGAAGAAAATTGAACATATAAATAAACGATTCAAAAATATTGAATGTTAAAATATTTTAAGTTTCAGATTTTTACAAGTTAATCCATAAGAAAACTGAAGAACCTAACTGATCAAACAAATCGAGTAATCATAACTGAAGACTTCGTTTGAACTGAAATGGAAAAACCTTATCAACTGAATAATTCATAACTGATAGGATATCAGTTATAACAAATAATGCCCAGTTGAACTAGTCGGCTGATCAGTTGGCTCTTAATCAATTGGCCACATAATCAGTTGAATTATCAGCCGATAGACTGACAGATCATACCAAAGCAGAACAGATGAATCAGAACAGAACAGTTTGAATATCTCGTACTACTGTCAGATAAAGTAACTAGACAATGATTCAACAGATATTTGTCATTAAATTCATTCAATACAACCGTTGGGATAGAAGAATATATATAGCTGATCGAATCAGTTGAAGAAGATCGGTGAAACACATGAAACGAACAACCTACAATTTTCAATCAGTTGCGATACATTTCTTGATTTTTTTCTCAGTTTACAGATCGCACTTTTAGCTCTAAATTCATTGTATTTATTCGTAGCAATCAGGCTACTAGTTAGAGCGATTCAGTTTATTACTATAAAAGTATTGATAGACTAAGAGTTTGGGAGTGTGTAAGACCAGCTGAAGTGGATTATTACAATCTGTTGTAATATATCAAAGTCTTTTAGTAAAAACATATCCTTATGATTAGTAAAAACCTATCCTTGTGATAGAAGGGGTGAAGTAGGAGCATTTGAAGTCTCCAAACATCCGTAAAAATTTGTATGCTCATTTCAGTTATGTTGTCAGTTTTACATTATATCATTCCGTAGTATTCAATCTATATTTCAGTCTAATTCCATATTTTTATCAGTTGGCTGATTTATATCGATAAATAATATTTCAGGATCAGTTCTTCAAAGAACTGATTCATATTCTAAACAAGGAACAAAAATAAAAAGTATTTATTCAACTCCCCCTTCTAAACATTCTAACTACCTTAACCGATCATGACAAGTGGTATCAAAGCAGTTATTTTTGTCTTGAATACTCTCACGCTCAAACTGATACTAAAAATCATGTCATCATTCAACAAGATTCTAATGTTCTCCATGGAAGAATTTGACTATTGGAAGATTGGAATGCAAGCTCATCTAGCTGCCTGACATGTGGTATGTCATAACAGATGGACCCATGAAGATCATGAAATCTAACACAACGGTTTCTTACTGATGGAGCACCATATCGAATAGAGAAGCCACAAGATGAGTGGACTTCAGAAGATAAGAGAAAGACTAACTTGGACAACGTTGCCAAGGACATCTTGTATAAGACTCTGGACAAAAACACTTTTACCAAAATCAAAATGTGTAAATCAGCTAAGAAAATCTGGGAAAAGCTGATTCAGCTATGTGAAGGAAATGAGCATACGAAAGAAAACAAGCTGTCAGTTGCTGTTTAGACATTTGATAACATCAAGATGAATGCCGGAGAATTGATGAATGGTTTTGATGAAAGAGTTAACGGCATAGTGAACGAACTGAATGTACTTGGAAGAGTGCACTTAAATAAATAGATTGCCCTGAAAGTAATGCGTGGCCTTCCCAAGGAGTGAGATGTTAAAACCATGGCCATGAGGGAATCTAAAGATTTGTACAAGATGGAATTACATGACCTATTTCCAGATCTGAAAGCCTATGAATTTGATATGCAAACCAGAGAAGGCGAGCAAAACATTCCACCAGTTACAACTTCTCTAAGCGCACTGAAACTGGAACCAGCAGTTTCAGTTGAGAAGTCATCAGAACAGCTAAGTAATGATACAATATCATTATTTGTGATAAAGTTTGGAAAGTTAATGAGAAAAAATCAAGGTTCCATTCAGAGAAACTGAAACGTCAACTACTCGTTTTTCTATAAAATATAATAGAATTTTTTTTCTTAAAACTTTCGGCCACATATATATATATATATATATATATATATATATATATACCTTTAAAATAATTTTTCACCATTTAAAATAAACTCACCAACTAATTATTTAAAAACCCAAAAGAGCACAATTCAAAACATGAAAACGTAAGGCGTCAACCAGACCTAAATTTAGCATTTTCCCCAAAATAAAGCATAAACATCTTAATCTTTCAAAAATATCTCAAAAGCATCATAAGTCATAAAATCTTTAAAGTAGACATAATCATAAACATAATTGTGGTAAACTAGAGAAGGTCATCGGGTTATGTGCACCATCAGTCCAGCTAGTTCAACCATCAAGTCCTCCATCAATTCATGCTCATCTCCATCGATCACACCTAATGAATATAATGACTCAGCAAACCTTAATCATAATAACAAGTAGTACATATACAATCACATGCATCACTAAATACTTTCACTAAAAATATCTTTTCATGAATATGAACTTTAAAATTTTTTCCTTTCATCATAAACTTTTCCATTCATCATTTATTTTTCTTTCGTTTCATCATATACGTATATGTTTATCTTTTTATTGAATTCAGATCTTCAATTGTGACTTTTGTATAAACCGTGGTCGATTGATCCATCTACGTATAACTACGGTACCGAGCAGCGGGGACATCAGCGAAAGTCTCACACGTCAAATGAGCCTCGATCTTACATATCATCGTATCATCATATCGTCGTATCGTCGTATTAGTCACAATCAATTCACCTCCTTTAACATTTCATATTTTCATCACTTATAAAAATTCATGCACATATAAATCATTTTTCTTTTAAACCAAGCATGCAACATTTTTTTTAACATTAACGTTTCATCATAAAATTTCATAAACATTTAACATTCATTACAAGATTCAAGGCACTGCCAGGACGTCTAACATTTTTCAGGTGTAAAATGATCGTTTTGCCTCTGAAACCCCAGCTTTTTTAATTTATCCTTATACCTCAAAACGATGACCAAAATCCATCCAAATTTAACATAACACCTTAAAAAAACCCATAAATATTCTTACACGTAAACTTAAGCTCCTCTACTAATTTTTTAATTTGTTTTAAAACTTAAACGAACATCCCAATTTTAACCCGAACGAACTCAAAATTTAACAAAACTTTACCAAACTTCAACCATAACTTATTCACACACAATCATACTATATACAACCTAAACAAGCCAATTACGATGTTTGAACACGCCTAGAACAGCCGCTGAAATTTCTGCCCTATCTAACTCGAGCCCTAGCTTAACCACCCCATGCAACCTTCGACCCTAGCCCTTAGCCAACCCGTCCAGACACTAACCAACCCTATTAGGACCATGAGCCACCCCTAGGGACCCTATTGGACAGAACCTAACCAGCCTAGAAGCCGAAGCCACTCGACCCGTCGCCCTCAAGCCATACGTGACCCTTCCTCACCTCCCAGCCCCGTTGCCTTCAAACCAGCCCTCGTGTAGCCTATATAGGACCATAGCTCAGACCTATTAAGACCCCTGGACTTGACCTAATAGCAGATAGCAGCCGCATGCACCTAGGAAGCAAAATCGCAACCCTAGCCCATGCAACTCCTAGTTTTCGTTCAGCTTTGTTGCCTCCTTGTCCAGCCCTTATGCAGCCCCCTATATGGCTCCTAAACCCTCTGAAATTCATCCCTTCCCCTATGATGGCAGCCCCTTTATGCATCATAAGCAAGAGTTTTAAAATATGAAAACTCTATTTTTATCATGTTTATGCCATAAAAATGAAAATAAAAGAAGTGTAACATGTTTTTCATGCAATCATGTATCAAAACATATAATATGGTGTGAAAGATGAGTGAAGGAAGATTAAGATGTGCCTTTGCGTTTATTACGCTCGAAAAACGACTTGCAATGCGAGGGACGTCGATGTAGGGAGGACTTTACTGAATTTTCCTTCAAATTTCGTGAGTTTCCTCATAAAAATTTCATGTGATGTGTGTGGTTGAGTGCTGATGGAGAGTCCTAGTATTTCCTAGGGTGAGGGGCGTGTGTTTTGAATGAAATAAAAGAGCTTGGAAGCCTGATTATTTTATTTAAAAATACATGATGCAAGTTTAGGTCCATTAACCTAGTATGATATGCTCATTAGATAATATTTAAAAATTTTGTTTAGGTTGCTTTTCTAAAATAATAACCGAGCTTCTAAAAATTCCATATTTTCGTCAAAGATTGATTGTCAGTTTAAAATACGACTCGACGCGTAAAAACACCTCAAAATACCTTATTTTCTAAAATATCTAATAAAATATACCATATATTAAATAATTAAAATAATCATTTAGTAAAAATATTTTCTCTTATAAGGTCACCGGTCTCCGTTCTTCGATCACGTCTCGAATCACATTTAAAACACAGTTTTGTGCATTCTAGTAGAAAACTAATTTTTAAACATGTAAACATGTCTGCCACATTTAATTAATGCAAATTTAAAATACATAAGAAATTTGATAACTTGCAAGCATGTGGTTCACATGGACCTTCAATTTTTCGGGACGTTACAATATATCCCCTTTAAATTGAATTTTATCCCCGAAATTCTCTTATCCTCGATAATCAAAAAGTTTAGACTCTTAATTCTAGTATCCCAATAATCCACACTTCTGCTGCGCCACTCTGATAAAATAATTTTTAGGTTGCCCTTATATCTTCTCAATCGTAATTAAATATGCCTTCAAGATCCTCGTTTGCGAATCATGACTTAAAACGACCCATGGTGACTTAGTTGTATTTTACTATAACCTCGAATTTCGACTTTTTTTAACAATTCTTAGTATTAGAAATGGAGGTCCAAACTTATCGTATCTTACTTTCCTTATACTATACCCAAGATGTTCATCAACCTACTATATTTCAACATTAAAATCCCAAAAGCATCATTTCTTAAATTTATTGAACTCAATGTATGCTAAGGCTTTAAATCCAAATATTAACATTTATGCAGTTCAACATAAGAGATCTTAGCACCAAAATTTAGTATCGACTTCTTTCCTTGGTAATACACTTAACAGTTAAAACCTTATCTTAACCCATAATAATATTAGCATATGATCCTTGAATCAGGACCTTTATCTTATGACACCAAACTAACGTAACTTAACTATTTACAAGTACATCCCAATTATAAAATTGTTGCAAATCTTAAGTTTCGAGTAATGTTAGTCCATAAAACCAAAAATATACAATATCAATATTCTACTTGTGTCATAAAATCCCTTCTAGCATCAATAACATGCTTAAAATATTTTCTTACCAGTTACAATTTAATTGAGGCCTAAGACACTTGGACTTTTCTCATTGGAACGAATGTCATATTCTGACGTATCCTTAATGTTTAATTAACACTATTGCATAAAACTTAATAAGTTCTCCCCTGTTAATGTTGTACTAACTCTAATAATTCGACTTCACTTATAATCCATAGCATTCTAAAATCCACATATCGAGATTTTAGATACTTACTCGATAAAAATTTTAATATTTGTTCATTGGTAACCTATGTTGAACACAACTAATTCCTTTTGGTTTTTATTTCGCCCAAAATTTTCATATAAACACCTATATCATAAACATGTAATTCAAACTTACACAACCCAAATAGTCTTAGCTAACATAATTCCAACAAATATATCAACTTAATCACAAGTTTCTTAATGACTTTCAAAAATACCTCAAGTGCGTTTATTTCTTATAAAGCATAACATCTAAATTTTTATGAGTATACCATATATACTTACTTCCAAATATCACGATATTACTAGACTTTTAAGAACAAAAATTTTAAAATTCCCCAAGACATTATGTATGTCTCACTTCTTACATATTATCCCAAGTAACCTAACCATCAATCATACCTAACTTCCAAAAAAAAAAATTAACTCTAACAAATGTATAATTTTAACTCTTAAGATCATGACTAAAACTTATGATACATGTAAATCAAACCTTAAGTTCACGAAAATATGTTAACTTAATGTCTAAATCTATAACTTAACTAATTGATCACTTTACCTTAAATTTTCATAACTCTAAATTCTTAATTTGTCACAACATTATTCCACTAACGTTTAGATTTTAAAACTCGATATTGATTCATACTATAATGTCCTTGATTATCATTCATTGTAACATTATAACCAAGATATTTCAAGGTTCTAAATATCCCTTCAAGCCTAAGTCATCGAAAATTCATATCATTTAAACCATTCAATTCTCACTTATTGCTAAACTAGTAACCAAATTCCTTAACAATTGCACAATTAATTCTCAATTTCCTCGAAAATTATCCAGTTGGTCCTTAATTTTGAAAATTCTGCAATTAACCCATAAATTCTGGGCATTACTAATTCATTCTATAGGTTTCCGTATCATAAAGTGTTTAAATATTTCATGTTCGCAATCTTGATTTTGATGTTAACAAAACTTGTTATTTTGTTTATAATGAATTACCTAAGTGCGCAGAAAGCTGGAACTAATCAGGCTTCAAACTGATCGGTTACTGAGTCAAAACTGAAGCTATCGAGACGCTAACTGGAAGTGCCAACTGATTGCCAAAACTGAACCAGTCGAACTGAAATGTTAACGAACAGTTCAACTGATTGTTCAGTTGATAGGTGGTTCAGCAGAAGATATTCAGAAGCCCGACCAGCTGATGAAAAGTTATGATATCTCTCAACTAGATGATTCAAATGACAATCCGCCAACCTAAATGATCAGAAAACCCAATTTGAAACAAATCGTATTTCACATCAGTTGGAAAAAATCGGATGTTATCTAGGTATAACTGATCACTGAATTGCTGAACTGATTGCACGAAAACAACAATCAGTTGAGTATGAGCAGTTACGGTATTTTGGTCATATCTCTCAGCTCATTTATTGGAATAAAGCGATTCAGTATGCATTGGAAAAGTAAGTTGATGATCTACAAATCATTTTCAGAAGTCAAAGTCTGAATCGATGTCTAAGATCCTGATAAATGCCGATGAAGCTACTTGTGACCAACTGAACTGAACTGAACTGGCTGCTGACCAGCTGAACTGAACCAGACCAGTTGAAACTAAACTGAACCAGCTGAACTGAACCAAACTAGTTGAACTGAACCAGACCGGCTGAAACTGAACCGAACTAGCTGAACTGAACTAGTTGACCATAGTTGACCACTCGAAAAAATGTCCAGCAAGGCGATTTGACCGTTGCAATTTCAGAAGCAGTACAAAAACTTCCCAACGGTCATATTCTTGTATCTAACGTATATATCATTGTTGGAGCCTATAAATACAACATCTTGAAGATCAAACAAAATCTTTTGAAGAGGATTCAAAGCATGGGCAGTTAGCATGAAGAAATCAGCTAGTTTAGAGCACAAGCCCTTGTGTGAGGATACATTTGAGATGTACACTGTAAAGGATAAATTCCTCACACACAATCACTCACACATATACAATAGATTTGAACTTCAAAGATTAGTTTAGTGAGTCTTGCACAAAGATAATAAACTTGTGTATGTAGTCTTTGTATATTAGACATTAAACAATATGTTGATTGTGAGGTGCTGCCTGCAATCTTGAGTGATAGGAGTTTCAATTAGGCAAGAGATAAGTTCTAAGTTGAAATGGGTTTGTACAAGGTGTTGTATAAATCAAAGTCTTCTAGTGGATCATTTCCAAGGGAAGAAATTTGTGACGTATGAGCATTTTAAGTCTTTGAACATCCATCTACAAATTCGTGTCTATTTATTTATTGCATTTACTTAACATTTCCAATGTTTTAAAGATTCATTGTTCTAAAACATTTTCTGTGTTCTTCAAATACCAAAATATTATATACCAAGTGTTCGATAAAATGTTTCAACCAAAATGTTTTTACTCATTCAACTTGCATATATTTTAAATAGTTTACAAAATATTTAATCGGTTTTTACGAAGGATTATTTCGATTGTCTTCCGCTTGGTTTGAAGTCCAAAATTTATTTAATTCATCGGTATTCAATATTTCAAGAACCGAACTATTGTAACTCAACGATTTTTCCCCAAATAGATCTTGTCAACCTAAAATCCCAAATTATACATTTTTATACTTATAAAGACCGACACTCTTCGAATTATTATTCCTTATATGTAATTTCATAAAATTAACTCAATTAGTAACCACTAATCATCAGTATTTTCTTACGAAATCTACATGTCCCAAAAGCATTCATAATCTTCATGATTAACTTATTACCTAAAGAGTAGAACATCATTACTAAATTCCAAAAATCAGTGTGGGGCCTTTAACTCCAAATCGTTATTACAATGTAATTGGATTAGTGTTAATTAATTACAGCGGAAAACGAATTTAAATTTTCTTTACAATGATCCCAAAATATATTATTTGAATACTAAAAATAGTATTTCATCTCATATCATAAAACATGCCCACACATAATCAAATCCAACCACATACTAACAACTCATATCCTCGGGACATGCCTCGATATATAGATATATATATATACTGGGAAACAAAACATAAAACCCCAGCTCAAACTGTTACTCCCTTCAGAAGTACCTTCTCCGGTCTCCTGATATCCTGGAGTACCTTCCATTGTCCACACACAAAGACAACAACAGCCCCCCTTGGGGGTGAGCAAAGCTCCGTATGGAACAACCATCATATATACCACAAGTATCTAAAGAATGATATATGATATGCAATGCATGTATGTCGTGGAGGTATCAGGTCAAATGTCCATCCACTGAGCACATGTCAGAATCAATCGAATCGCTATCAAATCAATGCTCGAGCTGGAACACATGCCTCAATCAGGGATACTCGTATGATAACATCGACATGAAACACATCGTGAATGGCAGATAAAGCTGGTGGCAATGCCAATCGATAGGCAAGATCCCCAACTCGATCAAGGATCTCGTATGGACCAACATATCGAGGTGATAACTTCCCTCGCATGCCAAATCGGACAGTGCCTCTAAAGGGAGATATTTTCAAAAACACTTTTTCAGCTTTCTGGAATTCTAAGGGTCGTCTTCGTTTATTCGCATAACTCGTTTGACGATCTTGAGCAGCTTTCATTCGCTGTCGAATCAACTGAACCTTATCATTCATTTCCTGTATCATTTCAGGTCCAGTCATTTTTCTTTCACCAATTTCATCCCAGAATAATGGTGATCTACATCGTCTCCCATAAAAGGCTTCAAAAGGTGCCATACCAATGCCCGTTTGGAAGCTATTATTATAAGAGAATTCCACAAATGGTAAAGATTCTTGCCATCCTATTTTGAAATCCATCACAATAGCACGTAACATATCTTCTAACATTTGAATTGTACGCTCAGTCTGGCCATCAGTTTGAGGATGATAAGCAGTACTCATAGCCAAATGCGTACCCATAGTTTCTTGGAAACTACCCCAGAATTTGGAAGCAAACCTGGGATCACGATCTGATACAATTGAGACTGGCACACCATGCAGTCTCACAATATTCTCGATGAATAAACGGGCCATTCTCTTATAAGGATAAGTCCGCTCATACGGAATAAAATGTGCAGATTTCGAAAGCCGATCAATAATAACCCAAATAGCATCACAGTTCTTGGGCGAACGAGGTAAATGAGTTACAAAATCTATAGCAATATGTTCCCAATTCTATTTTGAGATTTCGAGACTATGGAGTAATCTTCCAGGTTTCATTCTCTCAGCTTTCACTTGCTAGCAGACAAGGCATTTAGAAATTAATTCAGCGATGTCCTTCTTCATATGTCTCCACCAGAATTGAGGTATCAATGTCAAATACATCTTTCGACCTCCAGGGTGAATACTATATTTGCTACAATGTGCTTCACGAAAAAGGGCAGATTTCAAATAAGAATCATCAGGAACTACCAGCCGACTATTAAGTCGTAAAGAACCATCAGAAAAAATCTGAAATCCAGACTGATGTCCGGCAGATACAAGTTCTTTCGACTTTTGGATCTGAATATCACTTCGTTGAGCCTTTCGTATTTTCGATATCAAATTTGGCTCAATTTGCAATGCTGAGACAGTGACAGAATTCCAATTCGAGTGAAAAGTCCAACCAGAAGTACATATATCCTCGTGTACTTTGGCGACATTGACAGAAGCTAAAACAGAATCATGCACTTTATGGCTAAGGGCATCCGCAGTAACATTCACCAATCCAGGATGATACTGAATCTCACAATCAAAATCCTTCAGGAGATCCATCCACCTGCGTTGCCTCATATTCAAATCAGATTGAGAAAAGAGATATTTCAGACTCTTATGATCTGAATAGATAACAAACTTCTCTCCATACAAGTAATGGCGCCAAATCTTCAGTGCAAACACAATGGCGGCCAATTCAAGATCATGAACAGGATAACGTGTTTCATGAGATTTCAATTGACGAGACGCATAAGCAACCACTTTGCCATGTTGCATCAGAACACAGCCCAAACCTTTACCAAATGCATCTGTACATACTACAAATCCTCCGGTACCTGAGGGAATAGTAAGCACAGGTGCTGTGGTCAATCTCGTCTTCAATTCAAGAAAACTAGCTTCACATTCATCTGACCAAATGAATCGCTAATTCTTCTGTGTCAGTTGAGTATTAGGTTTAGCTATTTTCGAAAATCCTTCAATAAAACGACGATAATATTCAGCTAAACCCATGAAGCTACGGATCTCAGGAACATTCGTAGGTCTCGGCCAATTCAATACAGCTTCAACCTTCGCAGGATCAACTGATATTCCATGTCTCGAAATGACGTGGCCCAAAAATACTACTTTGTCCATCAAAAATTCACATTTGGACAATTTAGTATATAAATGACTAGTACGAAGAGTTTGAAGTACCAGTCTCAAATGTTCAGCATGGTTCTTTTTCGATTTCGAATACACAAGAATATCATCAATAAATACAATACCGCATCGGTCTAGAAAATCTCGAAAGACACGATTCATTAGATCCATAAATACGGCAGGAGCATTCGTGAGACCAAAAGGCATAACCAAGAACTCATAGTGGCCATACCTGGTACGAAAAACAGTTTTAGGCACATCTTCATCTCGAACTCGTACTTGATGATATCCAAAACGAAGATCAATCTTAGAGTAAACAGAAGTACCGTGAAGCTGATCAAATAAATCATCAATACGAGGAAGTGGATACTTGTTTTTCACAGTAGCCCAATTTAGTTGCCTATAATCGATAAACATTCGCATAGTACCATCTTTTTTCCGAACAAATAAAACTGGAGCTCCCCAAGGTGATACAATCGGTCGAATATATCCCCTATCGAGAAGATCCTGTAATGGTTCTTTCAATTCTTTCAATTCTAGAGGTGCCATGCAATAAGGAGCTTTAGAAATAGGTGTAGTTCTCGTCACAAGATCAATACTAAACTCAACTTCTCGATGAGGAGGAAAATCAGGAATCTCATCAGGTAATACATCCGAGAACTCTTTCACAACAGGAATATCAGATAAAGAAGGCTCATTCTTAGAGACATCAATAGCGTAGATAAGATAACCCTCATCCTCGCTAAACAAAAGTCGGGATATTTCCAAAGAGGATACCAATGGAATTTTGGCTTGGGAACCCTTGCCATAAAAATTCCACTTGGGTCCATCAACAGGTCGAAATCGAACCACTCCATGAAAACAATCAACAGTAGCTCGATTTGTCGTCAAGATATCCATGCCAACAATACAATCAAAGTCGTGCATTGGGAAGACAATCAAATTCAGGAATATCACATTTTCTTCATATATCAATATACAATTATGCACAACTTGCTCAGACAAAATAATCTTTCCTGCTGGCGTGGCTATCGACAAGGTATCAAACAACGGGGTACACATAATATCATGCGATGCAAAAAATGCATGAGATATGAATGAGTGGGATGCTCCTGTATCAAATAAAACACGTGCAGGATAATCGCACAGCATGCAAATACCTGCAATCACACCACCAGGAGCTTCCTTCGCCTGATCCTCGGTCATGGCATACACTCAAACTTGAGGAGGAACTTGGGCAGTCTGACCACAAGGAGCTTCCTTCGCCTGATCCTCGGTCATGGCATACACTCAAACTTGAGGAGGAACTTGGGCAGTCTGACCACCAGGTCCTCTATATCGTGGAACAGTTGACTGCTGAAAAGAGAGAATAGGAACAATAGGTCTCATAGTACTAGGGCCACCTCTAAATCCTGGCTGGGGTTGAGAAGAAGTCGTACCCCTGTTCGGACATACTCGATAGAAATGACCTTCCTGTCCACACTGATAATAGGTACCAAACATACCTCGACACTGCTCAATAGTATGTTTGCCTCCACAATGACTACAATAAGGAGCAATAACAGGACTCCCTCGCTGAGATCCACTCGAACTCGAAGAAGATGAAGAAGCAGAACCAGTCTTCTTGAACTTCTTACCTCTTGGACGCAAAGTAGGCTGTTGAGCTGACAACTGAGGTGAAGGAGTATACTGAGGACCTCCTCGCCTTAGTCCAGCTTCGGCGGCCTTAGCTCGTTCAACTGCCTCTGCGTAGCTCGTAGGCAAACCAGAAACAACAAAAGTACATATAGCAGGATGCAATCCATTCAAAAATATGTTATATTTCGCTTTTGCATTTGCCGCTACGTAAGGTGCATATTTCAACAGAGTCGAAAACTTCGAAGCATATTCTGCAAAAGTCATCGTTCCCTGCTGCAGACTATTAAATTCATTCTCTTGGGCAGTATAATAAGAAGGAGGGGAATAATGGTTCAAAAACTGGGCCTTGAAGACATCACATGTGACTTCAATCCCTGCCTCTTTCAGTCCAATATCAGCGGCTTCCCACAAAGATTTTGCTCGGTCTTTCAATTGATAAAGAGCAAGTTTCATTCGCCGAGCCTTGGAATATTCAACGATATTAAACAAGTGCTCGATATCTTTCAACCAGGCCTCTGCTCTTTCTGTACTCTCAGTGCCAAAGAACTTCGGTGGTTTCAAGTCCTGGAATCGAGCCATCACTAAATCCATGGACAATCCTTCAAATTGTCCAACTATCCTCTCAGTACTACTACTCGCAGTTTCATTCGTGGGATCCATCTATAAATCAAAGGATGAATATCAGAAATCAATATCAATTTCACATCATCATCATCTCATATCATCTATCTCATCAACTTACTCAAACTAAATCAAGTAGGAGCAAGTAATACAAATAAATCAAACACAAACGCACAATTCATTTTTGCCTATTCAAGTGTACACAAGACTCAATCGAGCATTCCCAGCTATGCTCTGATACCACTCCGTGTGGGGCCCTTAACTCCTAATCGTTATTACAATGAAATTGGATTAGGGTTAATTAATTAAAGCGGAAAACGAGTTTAAATTTTCTTTACAGTGAGCCCAAAATATATTATTTGAATACTAAAAATAGTATTTCATCTCATATCATAAAACATGCCCACACATAATCAAAGCCAACCACATACTAACAACTCATATCCTCGGGACATGCCCCGATATATAGATACACACACACACACACACACACACATATATATATATATATATATATATATATATATAAATATACTGGGAAACAAAACATAAAACCTCAGCTCAAACTGTTACTCCCATCAGAAGTACCCTCTCCGGCCTCCTGATATCCTGGAGTACCTGCCATTGTCCACACACAAAGACAACAATCCCCCCCCCCCCCCCCCCCCGGGGGTGAGCAAAGCCCCGTATGGAACAACCATCATATATACCACAAGTATCTAAAGAATGATATATGATATGCAATGCATGTATGTCGTGGAGGTATCAGGTCAAATGTCCATCCACTGAGCACATGTCAGAATCAATCGAATCGCTATCAAATCAATGCTCGAGCTGGCACACAGGCCTCAATCAGGGATACTCGTATGATAACATCGACAAAGCGTCATCAAATCCCAAATCTCAATCAATCATCGGGGCCACAAATGACTATGCTTTAAGGGTCATGTAATACCAAACATAGTATCGTGTTCACAAACCCCAGAATCAAATCAAGTCATATCAGGATATCCAAAGATCATAGCTCAACGTGCATATCATGTATGCCACATAAACTCAACAAATAAGGCATATAGACATGTATTCGCAATCCAATCATTCAAACCAATCAAACATATATCATATGATACAGATACCTGTCGTATGTTACTCGGTCGCAACATACCTCAATTCTTCGTTCCAATCGATGTAGCTTGAAGATATCAGTATAATAATCTATCTACATCAATAACATATTCATTTCAATCAATAACACCATTCAAAATCAACAATATAAGTTTCAAATTTCTTTTGAAACTTTGAAAATTCATATCAAATTGAAATCATAACATAATTCAATTCCGACTTCAAAACTTAGTTTCTTGTCAGTTATTCTACCACATATATTTATCAGAATTAATAATAACTGACAAATAATTCTTCAATCTCAATCCAACGATTAAAATTCCCTAATTATAATGAATTAGGAATAATTCAAAATAACATCACTATAATCATCTTTTCTTCGTTAAAATCATACATTATTCGACAATCTTCAATTTCTGTATGATTTAACAATTTATCGGATTTATTTCAAAAATCGACGAATTTCAAACATCACAAAAACTATAAAATTTATACCTCAAATCTAAGAACTCTTTTCAACGATCCCAGAGCTGAAGTCGGTTCGTCGATTGGATAAACCGATAAGTTGCACGACCGAAAAGAAAAATCGAAACTCTATTTCCCTCTCTCACTTTCACGTCTCTGTTTTGTGGCTCTGTTGGTGGAATTGTGAATTGTTCAATTCCATCGCCTCACATTTTCGTTTTCTTTTTTTTTTAATTTAATTTTTTTAATATTTTATTATATTATATTAATAAAATAAAATAAAATAATATAATATATTATATTTAACATTTTAACGTCGGTATATTCCTTTGGACCAGTCAAACGATCAAAATTTCCAAAACTCAAAACATAAAACTTCTATATATTTGAGTTTTCTACATTATATCCAAATCTCAAATCATTTGAACTTTATATGACTAAGATATGTCACAAATTACCATTTTACCCTTAAAATTAATTCATTATTTTTCAACTTATTTACAAAAATACCATCAATACTATTTTATTTTCGGGGTCTCACAATCAGTATAGTCAAAATCATTTTCAACTTTTCCTAACGCCCATTAACCAAATTCTTAAACATGTTCAATTCTATTACGAAGCCAACATACATGAAATTCATATAATTTTTTATTTCATATCGTAACATACATAAAAATTCTAAAACATCAAATTTTTTAACATTAAAAAATTATGCGATCATCCAGGTTTAATCATAAAAATCATTTATCATGCAAACTTAGACATAAATGCCATTTAATATTCAAAAAGTGTTCAAACATATAGCTTAAGATTATAAACCATGTAAATATGTAGATGATAACATTTAAAACATTTAAACTTACAGACTTGATGAAACGTTCCCTACTCATTTTTTTTAAAAGTACTAAATTTGTTTTCTTCTTTTACTTCGGCAGAAAATATATACATATATATAGACATGTATTTTTTTTAAATTATCTTTACACCATTAAAAACAAAACAACCAACTATATTTGAAAATTCAAGGAATGAATTCAGAACACAAAATCGTCATTCGTTTTCCAAACCTAACCTTATCAATATTTCAAAATAAAACTAATTCTAGCATCCTCTCAAAAACCTCTCAAAAGCATCATAAAAGTCATAAAATCTTTAACGTAAACTTAAATCATAAATTTAACTTAAATTGCGGAAAACTAGCGCTGGTCCTCGGGTTATGTGCACCTTTAGTCCATCAAGATCAACTATCAAGTCCCTCAGCAACATCAATATCATGCTCAGTGCATCAATGACACCTAGTAAGCCTATTGACCCAGCAAACCTTAACCAATGTAACAAGTAATACATATATATCCACATGCAACAATGAAAAATACATTTACTTAAAATAGATTTTCATTAACATGCATAAACCTAAACATTTTTCCTTTCATCATAAACATTTTCTTTCATCATATACGTATATATTTTTCCTTTTATTGAATTCAGATAGTTAATTGTGACTTTTGTTTCAGCTGAAGGTCGAGCCAATCCCGAACCACCTCGAGCCAAACTCTGCCCATACCACCTATGGACCCTAGTGACCAAACCTGACCCCATGAACCAGCCACTAGCCCACGCTGCAGCCTCCTGCCCAAACAAGAACCCGCGTGCGTTCCTTCATCTTTGCGCCTAGCCCTCCTAACGCCACTAGGACTCCTCACCCGAGCCACCTCCCGAGCCCAGCCCCTCTAGACCCTCAATAGACCAACTTTAGACCTAGCCTGGACCCCCTGGCCAAGCCGTGGCTCCCCTTTGCGCGACACAGCCCTTGGCTGCATGGGAAGAGTCCCATCGCACATGGGCTCTTCCCCAGCTGTCGCGCTTGAGTCCTAGAATGGCTAAGACTCTTCCTCACACCTGACCACGTCCAACCCGAGCCCTGGTCGAGCCGCACGCTCTGATTCTTCCTAGCCGAACCCTAGTGCCCATAACATGATACCCTTGTTAGAGTAGGTGTCCGTCGAGCCAAGTGTTGGCCGAGTGTTCACAATGAAACTCTTTGTATAAACGATCTTTATTTTAATAATATTTGAAATTATTATTTTGGCACATCTTTATCTGTATACCCATGCTAGTTGCATAGATAAAGCCCTTGAATATACAAATAGTAGAAAGAATATGAGATGCTCATATGATGAGTATCATGAAACTCATATTTGGAATACTGTATATTCTAAACAGTTCCTAGTCGATTCAGCCGCCGCTAAGAAGGATATAGGCCGCTCGAGTTCGAGACTAGTATCTGCGATGTGAGTACCATGTTTCATTGGTAGGGGACATTGTGATGTCCGAGCATGCAGATAGGTGCTCCTGGTAGAGTGCACTGAACAACCCTCCATAAAGGACTTTCCAAGTGGTTCTCACTTATCGAGTGAAAAAGTCATAGTTTATGGTTGTACACCATTAGTCCTTATGACCCGGGACAACATTGAGACTCTATGTGCTAGAATTACACTTTGACTTGTTTACCGACTCTCATGGGGTCATCAGGTGGCAAGGTTGGGTGTTCTGTCGAAACATATAGGAGTCGATGCATTGTAGTCGGGGATTCACCGCTTACCTTCGGGTATGGATATCCTATGTGTTCTCATGTGTATGTAGGTTGAAATCTCTGATCAGAGTATGATGGTAATTATGAAAGGGGTTTCATAGATTACACCATCGATGCAACTACGACATGACACATAGTATCGATTCATTGACAACTCTCGATATACCAATGGTTGTTGAATCGGTCGGGATATATGAGTTGAAGGGACCGTACTGTACGCTAACCATAATTGAATGGTTCTTGCAGGCACTATCATTTGATACCTAGGGAATCATGTAAGCGATGCTGCTAGGCGTTTAACATGATTGGTTGGGTACTATCAGACTTGAGTTCTGACGTTCTTGTTATCAAGTAGTTGATAAGTAAGAATGGAGCAATTGGGGTATGCTCATATAAGGACATGTTTAGTCCGAATCACATGGAGATGTGAACCCACGGCTAGTTGTATCAATGAACCATTGAGGGCCACACAAGTACTAGCTTTCTAGATCCCGTTGAGAAGTAAAATAGTTCAATGTGTTGAACGGCTTATAAATGAGTTTATAAGCGTAAAGAAAAATAGAAGTATGACGTTCTACGAGAGAAATGTGACTTTTAATTTATGAATGTGTTCCTAAATTAAAAGTTGGCCAAATAAATAATGTATTTGAAAATTGTGATTTTCATAAACATTATTATGGACTAAATTAAATTAATTCAAGTGTTGAATTAATTAAACACTAGTGGGTCTAGTAGAGTCCAAATAGTTAAATTAATTCAAGTGTTGAATTAATTAAATCATATTGGGTCTTGTAGAGCCCAATAGTAAAATAATTATTCAACTAGTGACTTGAGTAAATTCAAGTAATGTTTAGTTAGTCTCAAATTTGTTTGAGATAATTAAATTAAGTCCATGGATTTTTAATTGTTAAAAATCAAATAAAAATGCATGCGTTGGAGGTGAAGAGTTGAGAGATAACTTTTTGTTTAACCAAGGCATGGCATGCAAAAGTTGGACACTACTTTTTCACACACCAAGACAAGTCTTCCACTCTCCCAATTAACTCTCCATGGCCGAAAATTGCAAGGGTTCTCTCCCTCATTTTTCTCTCCATTTTGTTCTTCAATTGTTGAAGAAAGAAAATACTTCTCAAAGAAAAATGCTCTAATTTTTCTAGTGCAAAATTAGAGTGGTTCTAGCTAGTTGGTAGTGGGCTTAATATTTGAGCAAGGTGGGCTCAAAGGGAAGCTTGAAGATTGTCTTGCCATTCAAGAGCTAAGGTGTTTACACCTTAGTTGGAGCCATCATCAATCTTTTAAGATTGATAGGTACATTTCTATAAACACCCTATGTATGACATTTTGGTGTCTTATTGTATATGCTACAACACTAGAACATGGTGGCCGAAATTTACTTATTGTAAAATCGAAAATTTTCTTGCTTCCGTTGCGATTTCGGGCACCTAAAATCGATCTCTTTTAAGTGGTATCATGAGCTAAGGGTACTAGTTTGTGTAGCATATACATGATATTATATTGGGATCGATTTCTAACCGCATGAGAATAAAATTTTGCAACAAAAACCAAGGCTTTTTGGGCATAGTTTTGGGCAGCATGTTGCTGCCCATTTCGGGCAGCTTGGGTCGCCCGAGGGGCTGCCCATTTCGGGCAGCAAGGGCAGCCCGAGGTGCTGCCCGAACGCCCCTATCTTTTAAACCAAGGCTTTTTTGGACTTAGGCCCGTGTTTAGCTCTCACGGGCCATTAGTATTGGGGCGATTGATCATCCTTGTTTTGTTTACTGTTTATAATATATGCATGATATGTTATAAATAATGAGTATGTGCGTTATTATTATGATAATAACAAAGTTGCATGAATCCGGCAAACATACGATCAAACATGACGAGCTTTTAAATAAAATTAATGATGAGACCTTTCAAAATTAAAAATCCTCATTTTGAATAAGAATCAAAATTAATATCAAGCCCGAAAAGGGGAATTATAAATCTGTTTATAATTTCCATGTCTTCCATCGACAATGGGTGCATGATGAACGCTACCCGTGCTCGGGGCTCGGCTCATATTATTGCGGGGGCCCTGGGTGCCGGAAAGCTGTGACATCCATTGACATAGTGATGTGAACTACGTGGAACTCCCATGATTTCGGCTCATATTATTGAGGGAACTCATGGCGACCGTCCATTAAGGTTCAACATCGATGGGTAAGGCTTGACACGTGAAGATGAACGACGTCATATTATTGGGTCCTAATCAAACGTGAGACAAAAGTTTACGTAGAGGGTTGCATTGTGATGTAATTGGAAACTACCTTTTAGGGATTATGATTGACTGATATTATTCGGGATCATAATCCGCTAATTGGACCTTACGTACCTACTGAGGAAAGGAGTTTCCCGTTTTCACTAGAGGGTAGTGAAAATGTCAAAACAGTGGGAGCGAAAATTTATGAAGTAAAAGTCCATACTTCATATCTTACTAAATATTTTAAAATAGTCATTAGCATTTATCTGTTTTACTTTTCAATACTTTTTGACAATGTCTTCGATTCGCAATTCGCTATATGTAATACTCGACAAACACGTATTAACCAGACCTAATTACCTCAATTGGCTAAGAAATCTGAAAATCGTCTTGAATTCAGAAAGGATAGCGTATACACTTACTAAGTCGTCCCCTGTTGAGGCTCCGACTTACTGCACTCCTGAGGAATTGCAGACTTACAAGGAATGGTGTGACCATGACTTGAAAGCCCAGTGTTATATGCAGACTTCTATGAAAGATGAGAAGTCGGTTTTTTATGTGGGCTCTTCATCTGGTACGAAGACTGATCCACTTGGGAAGGGAAAGAAGCGTTGTTTCCAAACGTCCCAAGAAGAACGTGCCCTTGAAGGGGCAAGCTCCGAATCCCGTTGTGGCAGCCACACCAGTAAAAGGCTGACAAGACTATTGATATTTGTCATCACTGCAAGAAGCCTGGACATTGGAGGCGTAACTGCAGAGAATATCTTGCCCAGAAAGGTTCTGGAAATGGTATGTTCTACATTGAAGTAAACATTTTAATTAATTCTTCTTCTTGGGTATTTGATACCGGCTGTGGCTCACTCTCTATAATGAGTTATAGGTGATGGGAAGAAGTAGAAGGCTTAGGGAAGGTGAGACCTTCTTGAGGATAGGCAATGGAGCAAGAGTTGCTGCCAAGGCCATAGGAGATGTTTACTTGCTGTTGAACAATGATTTTAAGTTAATTTTAAGAGATGTTTTGTTTGTACCTGAATGGTGAAAAACACTGTTTTCATTTCTATGCTTGATAAAAATGGATATTCTTGTTTATTTAGCAAAGTTGTTTGCAACATTTACAATAATGAATGTTTAATTGGTACTGGAGAACTTGAAAACGATCTCTATAACTTAAAATTGAATGATATTCCACTAAAAAATATCCAAGCTATAACAACAACAAACAAGCAAAAACAAAATACTCTAAATTCGGCACAATTGTGGCATGCTCGATTAAGGACATATTTCCCTAAGAAGGATGAACAAGCTAGTGGGAGTGGGCATGTTTGATATGTCTGATATTAATGCTCTCACGTCTTGTGAATCCTGTCTGAAAGGAAAGATGACCAAAATTCCCTTTAAGGGCCATGTGGAGCGAGCCAAAGGGTTATTGGATTTGATCCACACCGATGTGTGCGGTCCGCTTAGCATCACCACTAAGCATGGACATGCCTACTTCATCACCTTTACCGATGACTTTTCGAGGTATGGGTATGTGTATTTGATGAAATACAAGTCTGAAGCCTTTGAAAGGTTCAAAGAATTCAGAAGTGAAGTAGAGAAACAGTTGGTACGAAGCATCAAGACACTTCGATCGGATCGAGGTGGTGAGTACTTGAGTGCCGAGTTCCAAGAGTATCTTAGGGAGAATGGGATTCTCTCGCAGTGAACTCCGCCCGCTACACCGCAGTTGAATGGTGTTTCGGAGCGTCGTAACCGGACTTCGATGGACATGGTTCGGTCTATGATGGGGTTCACGGAGTTGCCGCCATCCTTTTGGGGATATGCGCTTGAGACAGCGGCACTGTTGTTGAACAATGTCCATTCAAAGGCAGTTGACAAGACACCATATGAGATATGTATGGGTAAGCCTCCCAGATATTCTTATCTTAGAATATGGGAGTGCCCTGCTTATGTGAAGCAGTAGTGGGAGATAAATTGGATAGTCGATCCATTTTATGTTACTTTGTGGGATATCCAAAGAATTCGGTTGGATACTACTTCTATCATCCCAAAGAAACAAAGGTGTTTGTTTCTAGGAATGCAACCTTTTTGGAAAAAGGAATTTCTATTGTATAGAAAAGGCGAGATGATAGAACTCGAAGAGGTTCGAGAGACACCCACCATTATAGAACCCACACCCGAAGAGCCAAGAGAGGAGATACAAGCTCCTAGAAGATCCGAGAGAGTCTCGAGACCACCTATGAGGTATGGTCTGCTTCTTGAAGAGGGCCATGATGAGCCTAACCATGGATGTGATCCAAGGACCTTCAAGGAAGCGTTTATCTGATGCCGATTCATCCAAGTGGCTTGAAGCAATGGAATCTGAGATGAATTCCATGCATTCGAACCAAGTGTGGAATCTCGTGGATCCACCTGAGGGAATTGTTCCTATAAGGTGTAAATGGATTTACAAGAGGAAACTTGGGGCGGATGGGAAGGTATTGACCTTCAAGGCGCGATTGGTGGCAAAAGGATATACTTAAAGACAAGGAGTTGACTTTGAGGAAACCTTTTCTCAAGTTGCAATGTTCAAGTCCATAAGGATTTTGCTAGCCATAGCTGCATGGTATGACTATGAGATATGGCAGATGGATGTTAAGACAGCCTTTCTTAATGGGGATATTAAGGAAGAGTTTTACATGTCCCAACCTGAAGGGTTTACATCTGTCGGAAGTGAGCATATGGTATGCTAACTTCAGAGATCTATTTATGGTCTAAAGCAGGCATCTAGGAGTTGGAACCTTAGATTTGATAGTACAATCAAAGAGTTTGGTTTTACTAAGAATCCTGAGGAACCCTGTGTGTATAAGAAGGTCAATGGGAGTGTTGTGACGTTCCTGGTGTTGTATGTTGATGACATTCTACTCATTGGGAATGATGTAGGAATGTTGCAATCAACTAAGATATGGTTAGCGAGTAAGTTCTCGATGCAGGACTTGGGTGAAGCATCTTTTGTATTGGGAATACAGATCTATAGATATAGATCGAGAAGATTGCTTGGTCTCACCCAGTTCACATACATTGATACCATCGTGAAGCGGTTCTCGATGGACGAGTCCAAGAGAGGACATCTACCAATGTGTCATGGCGTGCCCCTATCCAAGTCTATGTCTCCCAAGACTGATGCAGAGATAGCGGCGATGACAAGCATTCCTTATGCATCTGCAATTGGTAGCATCATGTATGGTATGATATCTACACGTCCTGACGTGGCTTTCGCACTAAGTGTAGTGATTAGATATCAATCGAACCCTGGTCTTCCACACTGGAAAGCTGTGAAAGACATCCTCAAGTATTTGAGAAGGACCAATAAGTTGTTCTTGGTCTATGGGGTGGAGAACTGAAATTGGAAGGCTATACCGACTCTAGCTTCCAAAGCGATATCGATGACTCGAAGTCAACCTCTGGGTTCGTATTCATGCTCAATGGTGCTGCTGTCTCTTGGAAGAGTTCCAAGCAAGACAGTACTACGGATTCCACCACTGAGGCCGAATACATTGCTTCATCAGATGCAGAAAAAGGAGGCTGTTTGGATAAGGAATTTCGTCCAAGTGTTGTGCATCATTCCTAATGGAGTTGCTCCTGTCCCGGTGTTGTGTGACAACACGAGAGCTATAGCTCAAGCAAAGGAGCCAAGGTCTCATCAGAAGTCCAAACATGTATTGAGAAAGTACCACATCCTCCGAGAGATTGTGGAAAGAGGAGAAGTGTCGATCGACAAAGTCGGCTCCACAGATAATGTTGCTGATCCACTAGCTAAGCCTTTACCTGGACCATTATTCGAGATGCATCGCGAATCAATGGGTTTGAAGCATATGGGTAGTTGGCTCTAGTGCAAGTGGGAGATTGTTAGAGTAGGTGCCCGTCGAGCCAAGTGTTGGCCGAGTGTTCACAATGAAACTCTTTGTATAAACGATCTTTATTTTAATAATATTTGAAATTATTATTTTGGCACATCTTTATCTGTATACCCATGCTAGTTGCATAGATAAAGCCCTTGAATATACAAATAGTAGAAAGAATATGAGATGCTCATATGATGAGTATCATGAAACTCATATTTGGAATACTGTATATTCTAAACAGTTCCTAGTCGATTCAGCTGCCGCTAAGAAGGATATAGGCCGCTCGAGTTCGAGACTAGTATCTACGATGTGAGTACCATGTTTCATTGGTAGGGGACATTGTGATGTCCGAGCATGCAGATAGGTGCTCCTGGTAGAGTGCACTGAACAACCCTCCATAAAAGACTTTCCAAGTGGTTCTCACTTATCGAGTGGAGAAGTCCTAGTTTATGGTTGTACACCATTAGTCCTTATGACCCGGGACAACATTGAGACTCTATGTTCTAGAATTACACTTTGACTTGTTTACCGACTCTCATGGGGTCATCAGGTGGC
Source organism: Primulina tabacum (assembly GCF_025594145.1). Classification (NCBI taxonomy): domain Eukaryota; kingdom Viridiplantae; phylum Streptophyta; class Magnoliopsida; order Lamiales; family Gesneriaceae; genus Primulina; species Primulina tabacum. Next base: position 10,329,539 of record NC_134556.1, on the reverse strand, counting down.
AAGTTTGGGTGTTCTGTCGAAACATATAGGAGTCGATGCATTGTAGTCGGGGATTCACCGCTTACCTTCGGGTATGGATATCCTATGTGTTCTCATGTGTATGTAGGTTGAAATCTCTGATCAGAGTATGATGGTAATTATGAAAGGGGTTTCATAGATTACACCATCGATGCAACTACGACATGACACATAGTATCGATTCATTGACAACTCTCGATATACCAATGGTTGTTGAATCGGTCGGGATATATGAGTTGAAGGGACCGTACTGTACGCTAACCATAATTGAATGGTTCTTGCAGGCACTATCATTTGATACCTAGGGAATCATGTAAGCGATGCTGCTAGGCGTTTAACATGATTGGTTGGATACTATCAGACTTGAGTTCTGACGTTCTTGTTATCAAGGAGTTGATAAGTAAGAATGGAGCAATTGGGGTATGCTCATATAAGGACTTGTTTAGTCCGAATCACATGGAGATGTGAACCCACGGCTAGTTGTATCAATGAACCATTGAGGGCCACACAAGTACTAGCTTTCTAGATCCCGTTGAGAAGTAAAATAGTTCAATGTGTTGAACGGCTTATAAATGAGTTTATAAGCGTAAAGAAAAATAGAAGTATGCGTTCTACGAGAGAAATGTGACTTTTAATTTATGAATGTGTTCATAAATTAAAAGTTGGCCAAATAAATAATGTATTTGAAAATTGTGATTTTCATAAATATTATTATGGACTAAATTAAATTAATTCAAGTGTTGAATTAATTAAACACTAGTAGGCCTAGTAGAGTCCAAATAATTAAATTAATTCAAGTGTTGAATTAATTAAATCATATTGGGTCTTGTAGAGCCCAATAGTAAAATAATTATTCAACTAGTGACTTGAGTAAATTCAAGTAATGTTTAATTAGTCTCAAATTTGTTTGAGATAATTAAATTAAGTCCATGGATTTTTAATTGTTAAAAATCAAATAAAAATGCATGCATGGGAGGTGAAGAGTTGGGAGACAACTTTTTGTTTAACCAAGGCATGGCATGCAAAAGTTGGACGCTACTTTTTCAAACACCAAGACAAGTCTTCCACTCTCCCAATTAACTCTCCATGGCCGAAAATTGCAAGGGTTCTCTCCCTCATTTTTCTCTCCATTTTGTTCTTCAATTGTTGAAGAAAGAAAATACTTTTCAAAGAAAAATGCTCTAATTTTTCTAGTGCAAAATTAGAGTGGTTCTAGCTAGTTGGTGGTGGGCTTAATATTTGAGCAAGGTGGGCTCAAAGGAAAGCTTGAAGATTGTCTTGCCATTCAAGAGCTAAGGTGTTTACACCTTAGTTGGAGCCATCATCAATCTTTTAAGATTGATAGGTACATTTCTATAAACACCCTATGTATGACATTTTGGTGTCTTATTGTATATGCTACAACACTAGAACATGGTGGCCGAAATTTACTTCTTGTAAAATCGAAAATTTTCTTGATTCCGTTGCGATTTCGGGCACCTAAAATCGATCCCTTTCAACCCTCGCTCAAGCCTTCTCCTATGCATGTGCAGCCTTTTGTTTGGAACATAGAGACCCTTATTGTGTTTTAAAAATGTCCCTCCATGTTACCCTACCATGGCAGCCCCTTTATGCATCATTAGGAAGAGTTTTACATCAACAAAGCATGAGATATATGAATTTATATTCAATAAAAACGAAAATACAACTTGTGCAACATATTTTTCATGCAAATTTAAACAAATATACATAATATGGTGTGAAAGATGTTTGAAAGAAAGTTAAGGCGTGCCTTTGCGTAATTTACGCACGAAAACGTGTTGGCGATGCGAAGAACGGCGACGTAGAAACTCTAGGCTGATTAATTCCTCAAAACCGTGGCTCTCCCTTCTACAATTTTTGTGTGTACGTATGTTTATGCTTCTAGGAGGAGTTCTAGTGTGTTTGAGAGGGGTGGGGCGTGTGTTTATAATTTTTAGGTTAGGGTTTAGGGCTTAAAGTTATACATAAAACATGTGTACAAGCTTAGACTCATTAATCATAGTATAATAGGCTCATTAATCCCATTAGTGAATATTTAAAATATATTGTTTAGAAAAGTTTGTGAAATTATTAGCTGAGTTATCAAAAGTTCATATTTTCATCAAAAATCGAATACCGTTTAAAAACACGTCTCGGCGTAAAAAATCTGTTAGGATCAATTAGGGGGCTAATCGTTGAGCTACAATAGCTCGGTTCTTGAAATATTGAACATCAATGAATTAAATCAAGTTTGGTTTTCAAACCAAGCAGAATACACTCGAAATAATCTTTCGTAGAAACCGATTAAACATTTTGTAAAGCATTCAAAATATATGCAAGTTGAATGAGTAAAAATATTTTTGGTTGAAGCATTTTATCAAATACTTGGTATCCAATATTTTGGTATTTGAAGAACATATAAAATGCTTCAACAATGCTTCTTTAAAACTATGAAAATGATAAGTAAATTCAATAAACAAATAGACACGAATTTGTTTATGGATGTTCGGAGACTTCAAATGCTCCTACGTCACCCCTTCTTCCCCTTGGGAAGGATTCACTAAAAGACTTTGATTTATACAACTCTTTATACAAACCCACTCAGCTAAGACTTACACTACTGTCTAAACCGAACTCCTAGCTACGACTGAAGGCAGCACCTTTCAGCCAACACTTCTTTAACGTCTATGTGTCAAAGGCTACATACACAAGTTTATTGTCTTTGTGCAAGACTCACTCAACTAATCTTGGAAGTTCAACTCTCTTGTATATGTGTGAGTGATTGTGTGTGAGGAGTTTATCCTTTACAGTGTACATCTCAAATGTATCATCACACAAGGGCTTGTGCTCTCAACTAGCCGATTTCTTTATGCCAAATGACCATGCTTTAAATCCTCTTCAAAAGCTCTTGTTTGATCTTCAAGATGTTGTATTTATAAGCTCCAACAATGATATATACGTTAGACACAAGAATATGACCGTTTGAAAAGTTTCTGTACTGTTTCTGGAATTGCAACGGTCAAATTCGCCTTGCTGGACATTTTCCCGACTGGTCAACTCTGGTCAACTCAACTAGTCGTTCAGTTCAACTGGTCAGCAGCTGGTTCAGTTCAGTTCAGCTGGTCAGCAACTGGTTCAGTTCAGCTGGTCTGGTTCAGTTTCAGTTGATGTGCTGAAATCAGCCTAACTGATTTCAGTTTGTGCAGAACCAGTAGTTTCATTGTCATTTATCAGCATCTTAAGCTTCGATTCAGACTTTGACTTTTGAAGATGATTTGTAGATCATCGTCTTATCTTTCCAACGCATACTAAATCGATCCATTTCAATAACCGAGCTGAGAGATATGACCAAAATACCGCATCTGCTCAAACCCAACTGATTGCTGTCTTCGTGCGATCAGTTACAATCATTTGCGATCAGTTTGACCTAGATACAATCCGATTTTGCCCAACTGACGTGAAATCCAACTTGTTCCAAATTGAGTTTTCTAATGATTCCAGTTAGCTGATTGTCATTTAGATCATTCAGTTGAGAGATATCTTCAAAATACCGAAGCTTGCCAGAAATTCAATTTGTGCAGAATTCAGTTTCGGCTTGCTTCTTGTTTTAATAACTTCACACTTGAGTAAATATGTTAGAAACAAAATAACAAGTTTTGTTAACATCAAAATCAAGATTGCGAACTTGAAAAGTTCCAACAATCTCTCCTTTTTTGATGATCACAAAACTTGGATAAACAATCAACTCAACTAACATATTTCTCCCTCTTTTTGTATGAATCAAAAAGTCATATTTTCAAAACATTTTAAACAAATTTTTCTCCCCCTCAAGATTTAAAAATAATCTACTCATTAAAATTATAATGAGTTCTCCCCCTATATTTTTTTGAAATTTTGAAAATTATAAAAGAAGAGGGATAACTAACCAATTTTCTCCATGGCTCATTTTCTGCTGCAGCACATATGCTCTGCCTTCAATGAATAAACTGTATTTTCTCGAGCATAAATAGGCTTCAAATTTTATACCACTGTAAACCTCTATGAGTCTAGTTTGCAACGCAAAAAGCGGTTTGTCATTTGGACACTCGAGCAAGAAGATATGTCATTTTTCCTACGGTCGCTGGAAGCTGCACGAAAATTCAGTTTTGCATATATAAATTTAAAAAATCTGAAATTTTTGAATTTTAAACATCAAAATTTGTTTCAATGTTCTTTTAAGAACACCCGTTCTGATACCAATTTTTAGGAACGATTAGGAGGTAATCGTTGAGCTACAATAGCTCGGTTCTTGAAATATTGAACACCAATGAATTAAATCGAGTTTGGTTTTCAAACCAAGCGGAATACACTCGAAATAATCCTTCGTAGAAACCAATTAAACATCTTTTAAAGTATTTAAAACATATGCAAGTTGAATGAGTAAAAATATTTTTGGTTGAAGCATTTTATCAACTACTTGGTATCCAATATTTTGGTATTTGAAAAACATATAAAATGCTTCAACAATGCTTCTTTAAAACTATGAAAATGATAAGTAAATACAATAAACAAATAGACACGAATTTGTTTATGGATGTTCGGAGACTTCAAATACTCCTACGTCACCCCTTCTTCCCCTTGGGAAGGATTCACTAGAAGACTTTGATATATACAACTCTTTGTATAAACCCACTCAGCTAGGACTTACACTACTGTCTAAACCGAACTCCTAGCTACGACTGAAGGCAGCACCTTCCAGCCAACACTCCTTTAACGTCTATGTGTCAAAGACTACATACACAAGTTTATTGTCTTTGTGCAAGACTCACTCAACTAATCTTTGAAGTTCAACTGGTCGTTCAGTTCAACTGGTCAACAGCTGGTTCAGTTCAGTTCAGCTGGTCAGCAACTGGTTCAGTTCAGCTGGTCTGGTTCAGTTTCAGTTGGTGTGCTGAAATCAGCCTAACTGATTTCTGTTTGTGTAGAACCAGTAGTTTCATTGTCATTTATCAGCATCTTAAGCTTCGATTCAGATTTTGACTTCTGGAGATGATTTGTAGATCATCGTCTTATCTTTCCAACGCATACTGAATCGCTCTATTTCGATAACCGAGCCGAGAGATATGACCAAAATACCGCATCTGCTCAAACCCAACTGATTGTTGTCTTCGTGCAATCAGTTATGATCAGTTGCGATCAGTTTGACCTAGATTCAATCCGATTTTGCCCAACTGACGTGAAATCCGACTTGTTCCAAATTGAGTTTTCTAATGAGTCCATTCAGTTGAGATATATCTTCAAAATACCGAAGCTTGCCATTTAGATCATTTAGATCATTCAGCTGAGATATATCTTCAAAATACCCAACTGATTGTCATTTAGATCATTCAGTTGAGAGATATCTTCAAAATACCGAAGCTTGCCAGAAATTCAGTTTGTGCAGAATTCAGTTTCGGCTTGCTTCTTGTTTTAATAACTTCACACTTGAGTAAATATGTTAGAAACAAAATAACAAGTTTTGTTAACATCAAAATCAAGATTGCGAACTTGAAAAGTTCCAATAAAATCACCTCAAAACACTTCATTCTCCAAAAATATCATATAACATAAACCTTATTTTACATAATTAAAAAATTATTTAATAAAAATATTTCCCTTTTTCAGCCATCAGTCTCCGTTCCTCGATCGCATCTTGAATAACCTTTAAAAATACAATTTTATGCATTATAAAAGTAAATCCTATTTTTAAACATGTAATAATGCATATCATAATTAATTCATGTCATTAAAACTATTTAATTGATCATTTTTCATTTCCTCTAGATTTGCATGCAGTTATATTATGTCATCTTAGTTTTGGACCATACACTTGAGGCTTGACGACTGGGCTTTCCAGAACTGGCGGTGGCACAATCCTTTGCAGAAACATTGCTCTGATACCAACTGAAACGTCCACAAATCGTTTTTCTTTAAAATATATTAGAAATTTTTTTCCTTAAAACTTTCGGCCATATATATATAATTAAAATAATTTTGCACCATTTAAAATAAACTCACCAACTAATTATTTAAAAATAAAAAAAAAGCAATTCAAAACATGAAAACGTAAATCATCAACCAAATCTAATTTTAGCATTTTTCCCAAAATAAAGCATAAACATCTTAATCTCTCAAAAATCTCACATAAGCATCATAAATAATAAAATCTTTAAAGTAGACTTAAATCATAAACATAATTGTGGAAAACTAGCGAAGGTCATCGGGGTATGTGCACCATGAGTCCAGCTAGTTCAACCATCAAGTTATTCATCAAAATTATGCTCACCTACATCGTCACACCTAGTGAATCTAATGACTCAGCAAACCTTAATCATGATAACAAGTAGTACATATACAATCACATGCATCAATAAAATACTTTTACTAAAAATAGCTTTTCATGAATATGAAATTTAAAATTTTTTCCTTTCATCATAAACTTTTCCATTCATCATTTATTTTTCTTTCGTTTCATCATATACGTATATGTTTCTCTTTTTATTGAATTAAGATCCTCAATTGTGACTTTCGTATAAACTGTAGGTCGATGGATCCATCTACGTATAACCACGGTACCGAGCAGCGGGGACATCAGCGACACTCTCACCCGTCAATTGAGCCTTGGCCTTACATATCATCGTATCATCATATCGTCATAATCGTATTTGTCACAATAAATTCACCTTCTTCAACATTTCATATTTTCATCACTGATAAAAATTAATGCACATATAAATATTTTTCTTTTAAACCCAGCATGCAAGATGTTTTTTAACATTAACGTTTCATCATAAAATTCCATAAACATTTGAAATAAACATTTAACATTCATTACAAGATTCAATACATTGCCAGGACGTCTAACATTTTTCAGGTGTAAAATGACCGTTTTGCCCCTGAAACCCCAACTTTCTCAATTTATCCTTAGACCTCAAAACGACGACCAAAATCCATCAAAACTTAACATAACACCTTAAAACAAACCCATAAATATTTCTTACACGTAAATTTAAGCTCATCGACTAATTTCTTAATTTGTTTTAAAACTTAAACGTAAATCCCAATTTTAACCCGAACGAATTCAAAATTTAACCGAACTTTACCAAACTTGAACCATAACTTATTCACACACAATCATACCATATACAACCCAAACAACACAATTATGATATTTTAACACGCCTAGAACAGCCGCTGAAATTTCTGCCCTATCTAATTGGAGCCCTAACTTAACAACCCCATGCAACCTTCGACCCTAGCCCTTAGCCAACCCATCCAGACCATAAACAACCCTATTAGGACCATGACCAACCCCTATGGACCCTACTAAACAGAACCTAACCAGCCTAGAAGCCGCAGCAACTCGACCCTTCGCCCTCAAGCCATACGCGACCCTTCCTCACCTCCCAGCCCCCTTGCCTTCGAACCAGCCCTTGTGCAGCCTATCTAGTACCATTGCTCAGCCCTCTTAAGACCCCTGGACGTGACCTAATAGCAGCTAGCAGCTGCATGCACCTACACTATAAGAAATTTTCCATTCAACAACACACATACGACAACGGTTTTTTACTAAAACCGTTGTCTTTTATTTTTCACAACGGTTTAGTGAAAATCGTTGTCGTATAGCATTTTTTAAAGTAAAAGAAAACCCTTTTAGAAAACCGTCTTTTTGGGGCTCAAAGAAAACAGTTTTCTAAAAATCGTTGTCTTTGAGCGTTTTTTTAGGGTCAAAGACAAATGTTCTATAGACTGTTGTCTATTAGCGTTTTTTTTTTGGGCAATCGACAACGGTTTTAGAAAACTGTTGTCAATTAGCGTGTTTTTTGGACAAACAACAACGGTTCTACTAAATTGTTGCTATATTTCGCGACGGGTTTAGCAAAACCGTCGCGAAATTTAGTGACGGTTGCTTAAAACCGTCGCAATTCTTAAATTAGCGACGGTTTTGAATTTTGCGACGATTTTAAAAACGGTCGCTATATATAGCGACGGGTTTAAGCTAAACCCTCTCATATTTTAAATTAGCGACGTTTTATTCATATCCGTTGCTAAAAAGTTTTAAATTAACGACGGTTTAATAATAACCGTCGCTAATAGCGACAGTTTTTTTAACGGTCGCTAATCGCGACAGATTAATATAAAACCGTCGCTAAATTTCGACGGTTAATGAAAAACAATCGCAAAAATATTGACGGTTAATGAAAAACCATCGCTAAATTTCGACGGTTAATGAAAAACCATCCCAAATTACCGTCGCTATTAATCAAAAACCGACGCAAAATATCCGCGTTTTCAATCCATTTTCCTCCAAAAAACTTCACAACACTAAAATTTTTTCTCTTAGACGATTTTAGTTTTGATTTAAGGTAAATTTTTTTGCTTCACATTATTGTAAATTTTTAAATGTTAGTTAAGATAATGAATGTTGTTAGCATAGCCAGATTGTAAGTTTTGTTAAGATTTATTAAATTATTAAAATTAATTTTTTATCTTACTGAAAAAATCAAGATAAAAAATTAGCGACGGACATCATGAAAAACCGTCGCTAAAAGTAGCGACAGACTAACCGTCGCTTATTTGTCATGATTTTCGTCGCTAATTTTAGCGATGGTTTGTCAATTAGCGATGGTAAAATACGTCGCTAATGTAAAAAATCCGTCGCAAATGATAGCAACGACAACGGTAAACATTGTTGTTTTGCGTTTTTGTAGTAGTGCTAGGAAGCAAAACCGCAACCCTAGCCCATGCAACTCCTAATTTTTGTTCAGATTTGTTGCCTCCTTGTCCAGCCCTTTTTTAGCCCCCTATATGGCTCCTTAACCCTCTGAAATTCATCCCTTCCAATAGCTCTATGATGGCAGCCCTTTTATGTATCATAAGCAAGAGTTTTAAGAGATGAAAACTCTATTTTTATCATGTTTATGCCATAAAAATAAAAATAAAATAAGTGTATCATGTTTTCATGCAATCATGTATCAAAACATATAATATGATGTGAAATATGAGTGAAGGAAGATTAATGCGTGCTTTTGTGTTTATTACGAATGAAAAAACAACTTGCAATGCGAGGGACGTCGACGTAAGGAGGACCTTGCTGAATTGCCCTTCAAATTTCGTGAGTTTCCTCCTCAAAATTTCGTTTGACGTGTGTGGTTGAGTGCTGATGGAGAGTCATAGTATTTCCTATGGTGAGGGGCGTGTGTTTTGAATGGAATAAAAGAGCTTGGAAGCTTGATTATTTGATATAATATATGGTGCAAGCTTAGGCCTATTAACCTAGTATAATAGGCCCATAAGATAATATTTAAAATATTTTATTTAGATTGCTTTTTGAAAATAATAACCGAGCCTCCAAAATGTCTCGTCAAAGATTGATTACAAGTTTAAAATACGACTCGGCGTCTAAAAACACCTCAAAATACATTATTTTTGAAAATACCTATTTAAATATACCATATATTAAATAACTAAAATAATAATTTAATAAAATTATTTTTCTGTATATGGTCCCTGGTTTTCGTTCCTCGATCGCGTATCGAATCACCTTTAAAACACAGTTTTATGCATTTCAGTAAAAAATCATATTTTAAACATATAAACATGCCTACCACATTTAATTAATGCAATTAAAATAAATTGATTTAAAATATATAAAAAATTTGATAACTTGCATCCATGTGGTTCACGTGGACCTTCAAATTTTCGGGACGTTAAAGAAACTATCATAGAAGTTAATCCAAGAAAGAACCTAATGCATGCTTCAAATGTGGAAAAACCTAAGACTTCAATGCTGATTGTCCAAAGCCTAAAAAGGACAGCAGAAGATCAGTTGATGAGGGTAAAAAGCCATTCGAGCACAGAAGAAGATTCAAGGATGAGAATAAGTCATCCGGGAAGAAACATGAAGCTTTGGTAGCTGAAGAGAACAAGTCAAAGTGGGCTGACTCTGATAGCAAAGCATCTGAAACTGAGAGATCAAGCAGCTCAAGTGATGAAGATGAGGTGAAATGCCTCATGGTTGATGATGCTGAGCTGGAGCCCACCAGTGATAAGGTATTTGACTTTAGCTCAACTGATTTCACACGAGAACAACTTATCTATACACTGCACGATATGGTAAATGAGTACCGCAGGCTAGCTATCTCCTTTGAGGAAGCTAAAACTAAGCAAAATGATCCCTCAGATGACACATCTGATAGTCTTAAATAAGTTGAGATATTAAATGTCAAAGAGGAGATTGCTAAGCTGATAGCTGAAAAGAGATAAAACAATTTTTAGATTCAGTACTTGAGATTAGAAAACTCTGAACTGACTGAAGTAATTCAAGCTTGGAATAAGTCGTCAGTTACTCTGACTGAAATGCAAGGGTCAAAAAAAACTAGTTGAAGATAAAACTGGTCTAGGATTCAATAACCAAGATGAACCACTAGTGGTACAACGCCAAAACTGAATACGAGAAAAGGAAGTATATTCACTTTGTTAAATCAGTAATGATGCATGAGAATCCTGAGTTCAGTAAGCCAGTAGAAAAACCAATTGAAAAATCATTTGAAAACATGAACAAGGCTAAGAGATATAAAATTGGGTATAGTCCCAAGAGTTTAGCTGAATCAAATAACTGGTCGAGGAAAAAGTCCAGTTATGCTAAACGAAATTCAGCAAGAGGATATTATTTTAACTATTATAATAGCAAGCCTGTTCAAAAGCGATACCAGATGAACATTAAGGATAAAATAGCACCAACACATGTTGTATCATCCTCACCACACTCACATGTCACACAAAAATCAATAAAAGTTATCTGGAACACAGAAACTGGTAGATCAGTTCGACTGATCCAAATTTGGGTCCCCAAAGGACTAATCAGTTCTAGACCCAAATATATTTGGGTACCAAATTTATTTATTATTTGTGATTGCAGGTTACAGGTAAGTTGATCAAAGATTCAGTCTAATACTTGGACAATGGATGCTCAAGAAATATGACTGGAAACGCTGAACTAATAACTCAACTGATCAAATATTCTGGTCCCAAAATCAATTTTTGGGATCTCTCACAAGATAAAACCGTGGGTAAGGGTAAGCTTATCCATTGTAATATTATCTTTAATGATGTATTACTTGTTGACAACTTGAGATATAACTTGATCAACATCAGTCAATGATGCGATAATGATCATTCAGTTGAATTCAATAAGCATGACTGTTTAGTTAGAAATGTAACTCGTGATATAAGTATGACAGGAAATAGATGTGGAAACACATACAAAGTGAGTTGGAGCAATCCACCCGATAAGCCAGTTTGCTTCGTAGCTTCAAATCAATCTCAGAACTGGCTATGGTATAAAAGATTCAACCATCTAAATTTCAAAGTCATTGTATAACTGAGCAAACACGAACTTGTAATCGGTCTGCCTAAATGTGGGTTTTCAAAAGATAAAATTTGTTCAGCTTATCAGTTCGGGAAGCAAGTTAGATTCTCTTATAAAACCAAAGGAAGTAAATATTCAACCTGATGCTTATAACTGATGTGTAGTGCCCAAAATCAGTACACATAAATCTCATGCATTTATTTAATTGTTAAATTATTTATTTAAGTTTAAAAATGATTTATAGCGATGCATGACCTATTTAAATTGCATTATTTTAACTATTTATATTTATGTGATGCACGTTAAATATTTTTCTTGAGTTTTATGTTTCAGGCGATTATTCGATGCGGGATCAAGGAAAAGAGACCGGCAACGATCTTGGCAAATTTTAATGTGGTATTTTTATTTTAAGTTGGGTTTGGGCATTTTAAAAGGTTTATTAAATTTTAGCGTTTAAAAAGCCTAATTTAATTATTAGGTGATTTTATGACTTTAAAGTTTTAAAGATTTGTCGCTTGTGCATTTTATTTTAAATTAAGAGATGTTATTTAAAGTTAGAGGAATGTTAGTATTTTAATTAGTTGTTAATTATTGATTAAACAATATTTTAATCCCCTAATTTAACTAAACCCACACACATACATACGAAACACACACACACATATGTCATTGCCTTGTTTTAATTTTTGAGAGCAAGAAAACCTAGGGCTTTAAAAGAAAGACCAGCCTCCCTTCTCCCTTCGTCTTTCAACAAGTTTTCGTGAGTTTTGTTGCAAGAAAATCATGCCACGTTCATCCCGGATCGCCCCTAGCATCTTTCCTGCTTCGGTATCGTCGTTACGGTTTTTTTAATTATCAAAAGGCATGTATATTCTTTCGTTTCTGCATCGATCTTGTCATAGTAAATATTTTGATGTTTATTGTATGAAAACCATGTGAATGTTATGTAAAAGTCTGAGCAAAAATTTGTTGGATCGGTTTTGAAACGATTTTAGATCGGAAAACTCGAAGTTTTCTGTCATTTTAAATACTGCGACTTTTCGGTCGACTTTTTGGAAAAACTTTCAACATATAAAACGTAGAACTTTTTGATATCTTCGATTTGATAGTATATTCGAAATATTTGGATAAGAATTGAGTGAGTTATGGCCGTTTTTGTGGGACTGCTCAAACTGCGTTTTTCCGAAAAATATGCTCTTGATGTGTTCTTGAAGTTTTATTGTTGCAGGCTTCGTTGGGGATCGATGGATGAGCACTGCTGCATTTAGGTATATCAAGAATGATGTTGAGATGATTGTTGGTGTTTCGTTTAATGTCATTAGGCTCTTGGTCGAATTTGAAGTCGTAGGAAGCATTTTGCGTCAATTCTTGGGTTTATGGGTTATGTTGCGTTGCTTATGATGCGTTGTTTTGGAGACGTTTGGGACGTTTGTGGAGTCGAGCCAGTGCGATAGTGTCCCGAGATGAGTCTCGAGGCGTTGTTCACTGTCTGTGTAATCGAATTTGGAGAGTATAAGTTTCTGAGTTGCGGAGTCCAGAAGACTCGGCGCCCGAGCGGTAATATTTTACCGCCCGAGCGTCGCTCTTTCTGTCAAAGAATAAATTTCCAGAAGACCTGGCGCTCGAGTGGTAATATGTTATCGCCCGAGCGCGGCCCCATCTGTAAGGATGTTTGGTTTGTTTCTTTTTTTCAAGTTCCAATAGTGAGTTCATGTCTTTTATTGTTGGGAATTGTTCACACATCATTTTAGAGTTTGTTCGGGGTTCGATGTCATGGGTTAGTACGATGATTTAACGAGGTCAAGTCCCAAGTGATTCTAGATTGTCATAAGAAAGCGTCATTTGGGTGGTGAGCACAACGATTACGTCTAGGCTATGAGATATTAAGTGCATGTAATCATGTTAGTGTGTGCAGCAGTGGCCCCAAGCGAGATCAAACGAATCCCTCAACATCATGTTAGTATGTTCGACGTGCAAAAGAAAATATTTTTAAGTTTTTGAGATATGCTAAATATTTTGTGACCAAATTATGTATGAGATTGGAAAGCGGTAAAGCATGACCAGGGACCAATCCACCCCGGTAAAGCATGACCGGGTTTAGATCAGGATTGGAAAGAGGTAAAGCATGACCAGGGACCAATCCACCAGTTAAAGCATGAACGGGGATCTCATGTATGTGGCAGTGGATCTTCCCTGTCAGCCCAGTGCTATTGTTTAGTCTGATCAGACGTTTTATGTATGGGTCACTTGCTTTGAAACATATCTCTACGCAAAATGATGAAGTTCATGTATGTTCAAGTATGTATGTTGCAAGCATGTTTCAGAAATGTTTCACGTTATGGCACGTCTATGTATGATGAAAGTTCAAGCTTTTACACGCATGTGCAAGTTCCAAGTATGTTTATGATATTATGTTCAAGTTTCAAATATGTACGCTCTACTTTAAAGATGCATGTGGTTTTATTATGTAGTACTTGTTATATCCAGTTTATACATGTTGAGTCTTTAGACTCACTAGACTTGATCGATGTAGGTGAGGATGACTTTGAGGAGACGAGGGGTGCGGACTAGTGAGCTGGCTTGGACTGAGTGGGAGGCTAAACCCGAGGACCGCCCATGTTTTTAGTTTATGAAAAGCTTTAACTACTCTGATTTCATGTTTTGGGTTACGATGTTTAAACAAGGGTTTATTTCAATTATTTTTGGATGAACAGTTTATTTTAAATCGAAATTTGAGAGTTTATTTCTTATGTAAGAAAATTTTTATTTTTCCGCAAATTTTAAAATAGTTAAAAGTATGGTACGTTACAGTTGGTATCAGAGCGGTGTTCTTGTAAAGGGTTATGCCTACTGCCAGTTGCGAGAAGCTCACGAAGCCACACCTCAAGTTTGTAAGTTTTAAGGTTTTGAATTATTCCATGTATTAAGCATTAAGTCATGATTTCAGCATGTCATGTTTCAATTTTAAATTACGTGCATATTATGCTATTGATATTATGTTCATGCATGTTGGGTTTACGTGTTGGGTAAATTGTTGGATCACTATGCCTCCCAGACGCATGATTAACTGGAAAGCAAGGGATGAGGACAGAGAGGCTCGAGAGGAGGGGAGAGACGCTCCTCCTCCTCCACCGCCAGATATGCAGGCACAGATGCTTGCAGGTATGACTCAGTTCTTCGCACTGTTTGCGGGGAACCAAGCGACAGTAAACACGGGGGCGAGGCCCAGACTAGAGGCAGTGTATGAGAGGTTCAGGAGGATGAACTCAAAGGAGTTTTCGGGGACCACTGACCCGATTATAGCCGAGGGATGTATTAAATCCATCGAGGTGATTTTTGCTTTTATGGAGCTGCAAGATGCAGATAGGGTCAGATGTGCCACATTCCTTGTGACAGTGGACGCCAGACTATGGTGGGACAGTGTGTCTATGTCGGTTAATTTGATGACTTTGACTTGGAACGGTTTCAAGGAGGTATTCTACTCCAAGTACTTCACTGAGGAAGTACGATCCAGACTGACCAGGGAATTCATGACGTTGCGACAGGGAGACATCAGCGTGGCAGACTTTGTCATGAAGTTTGAAAGGGGGTGTCACTTTGTACCCCTGATAGCTAATGATGCCCAGGGGAAGCTGAGACATTTCATGGATGGATTGCGGCCGATCTTGCGCCGTGATGTAAGAGTTGCTGGTCCGACTACGTATGCCGTTGCCGTGTCTAGAGCCTTGGCGGCAGAGCAAGACTAGAGAGACATCGAGGTTGACAGGCAGGGCAAGAGGCCCTATCAGGCGCCGCCGCAACAGCATCAGCAGCGACCTCAGTTCAAGAGGCCATTCCAGGGATAGCCAGGAAAAAAGCCATTTCAAGGATCGCCGAAAGGCAAGGGTCCTGTTCCGCAGCAGAAGGCTCCTCAGAGGCCGGGTGAGTACCCGGTGTGCCCGAAGTGCAACCGCCAGCATCCAGGATAGTGTTTTTATGGATCGGGTAAGTGCTTTAAGTGCGGAGCCAGCGATCATATGTTAAAGGAGTGCCCACAGTGGAGGCAGCCGACCCAAGGAAGAGTATTCGCAATGCATGCTCAGGAGGCGAACCCTGACACGACATTATTGACCGGTAAACTCATTTAGTTAAGCACCGTATTATTTTGACATGCATGTTTTGAATTTGATTTTTTGGATTACTAGTGTGCTAGTAGTATTTTGGTGACTTGGGTAGCGATTTTTCTACTCTGCCTGAGGTTAAGATTAGAACTTTTGGGATATAAGTTTTTGTGTTGTACTAACGTCTCTCAGGAAATATTTTCATAAAGAGAATAGCCACGAAGGCCTTGATAGATTCAGGGGCCACCCACTCTTTTATCTCAAAGACGTTCGCCAATCATCTAGACGTCAAGTCTATTAGACTCGACGTGAGCTATTCAGTGACAGTCCCATCAGGGAAAGAATTATCAGCTACTAGCATGGTCAGAGACATCGATCTTGAACTGCAGGGCCACCTAGTGTATGCCGATATGATCGTGTTGCCGATGCCAGAGTTTGATATCATCTTTGGAATGGACTGGCTGACGAAGAACAGAGTTCTCATTGATTTCCAGAAAAGGTCAGTGTTAGTAAGACCTTTGGGAAGGGAGCAGTTTCTCTTTGAGCCAGCGAGATGGAGGAGTTTCCCACGCATGATCTCTTGCATGCAGGCGTGGAGACTTATGCACAAGGGTTGTCAGGCTTTCTTGGCCAGCATTGTGTCTGCACCTGACGTACCCTCTCCGTCAATAGCTGATGTGCCAGTAGTCAGAGATTTTCCTGACGTCTTTTCGGATGACTTCACAGGCCTTCCACCAGAGAGAGGTGGAGTTTTCAATTGACCTTGTGTCAGGCACCGTGCCAATCTCTAAGGCATCGTACCGTCTATCTCCAGCTGAGATGTTAGAACTCAAGCAGCAGATTTAGGAGCTCCTAGACAAAGAATTCATCCGCCCTAGTTTCTCACCATGGGGCGCACCGGTGCTCTTTGTGAAGAAGAATGACGGGAGAATGAGGCTGTGTGTCGATTCCTAGAACTAAACAAGGTAACGATCAAGAATAAATATCCACTTCCAAGGATCGAGGACTTGTTCGATCAGTTGTAGGGAGCTACAGTGTTCTCTAAGATAGATCCTCGATCGGGGTATCACCAGCTGAAGGTGAAAGATGCAGATGTTCATAAGACAGCCTTCAGAACCAGATATGGGCATTACGAGATTTTAGTGATGCCGTTTGGACTGACGAATGCTCCAGCAATTTTCATGAACCTCATGAATCGAGTATTTCAGCCCTACCACCAGTTCGTCATAGTGTTCATTGACGATATTCTCATATACTCAAAGAGCCATGAGGAGCATGTTCAACATTTGGGTATAGTTTTGCAGGTCTTGCAGAGTCACAAGTTGTTTGTAAAATTCAGTAAGTGTGAATTTTGGTTGGAGAAGGTAGCGTTTTTGGGTCATATAATATCTAACAGCGGTATCGAAGTGGATCCAGCTAAGGTAGCAGCAGTTAAGGAATGAGTTGAAACGAATAATGCATCAGAGATCCGCAGTTTCCTAGGCCTAGCAGGCTACTACAGGAAGTTTATTCAGGGATTTTCTTCAATAGCAGTGTCACTCACTTCATTGACTAAAAGAATGCTAAATTCATTTGGAGTGATGAGTGCCAGAAGAGCTTTGACACTTTGAATCAAGCTCTTATCACAACGCCAGGTTTAGCCATGCAGCAGGGCAAGGTAATTTTGTGTTATACACCGATGCTTTTAAGCTCGGTTTAGGCGTAGTTCTGATGCAGCATGGTCGGGTTATAGCTTATGCCTCTAGGCAGTTGAAGGTACACGAGAAGAACTACCCGACTCATGATCTTGAGTTAGCTGCAGTTGTCTTTGCATTGAAGATGTGGAGATACTATCTGTACGATGAGAAATGCCAAATATTCACTGATCACAAGAGTTTCAAGTATTTCTTCACGCAGAAAGAGCTGAACATGAGACAGAGACGGTGGTTAAAGTTAGTGAAAGACTACGATTGTGAAATTAGCTACCATCTGGGGAAAGCTAATGTAGTGGCAGATACCTTGAGCCGTAAAGTTGCAGTAGTAGCACAACTGTCAGTACAGAGATCTCTTTAGTCAGAGATTCAGAGATTTGGGTTAGAGGTTTGTCCTAAGGGCAGAGCTCCTAAGCTGTCTAATCTGACAGTCCAATCTTCTTTGTTTGATCGAATCCGTAGAGGTCAGCCTTCAGATGGGCAGCTGCAGAAATGGAGACTGAAGGATGAAGCCAAGGGCAGTGTACTCTACACAGAGTCAGATGGTATTGTGAGATACAGATGGAGAATGTGGGTACCTAGTGTTGGTTCGATCAGAGAAGATATTCTGACAGAGGCACATGCATCTCCATATTCTATCCACCCAGGAGGTACCAAGATGTACAAGGATTTGCAGGTTCTATATTGTGGCCAGGTATGAAGAGAGACATCCGTCGATTTGTGTCTGAATGCCTCACTTGTCAACAAGTGAAGGCAAAGCATCAGAGGTTAGCAGGAATGCTTAAGCCACTCCCTATCCCCGAGTAGAAGTGGGAGAATATCAGCATGGACTTTGTAGTTGGTTTGCCGAGGTCAGTCAGAGGACTTAATGCGATTTGGGTTATAGTGGATCGACTCACTAAGTCAGCACACTTCCTACCAGTGAAGACGACTTTCTCCATGGCGCAGTATCCAGAGCTTTATATCAGGGAGATAGTTTGATTGCACGGGATCCCAGTTTCTATTGTGTCCGACAGGGACCCGAGGTTTACATCGTCCTTTTTGAAGAGTTTGCATGCAGCCATGGGGACGAAGTTGCTATTCAGTACAGCTTTCCACCCTCAGACAGATGGCCAGTCTGAGCGAGTGATTCATATTCTGGAGGATTTATTGCGAGCATGTATAATCGATTTCCATGGGACTTGGCAATCTAATCTACCTCTAGTGGAGTTTACCTACAACAACAGTTTCCAATCATATATTGGTATGGCTCCGTACGAGGCATTGTATGGGAGGAAGTGCATTTCGCCGATTCATTGGGATGAAGTCGGTGAGAGAGCAGAACTTGGTCCAGAGATTGTTCAGCAGACTGCAGAGGTGGTGGTCAAGATCCGAGACAGGATGAAGACCGCCTAGAGTCGTCAAAAGAGCCACGCTGATAAGAGAAGGAGGGATCTAGAGTTTGACGTAGGTGATCACGTTTTTGTGAAAATAGCACCCATGAAGGGTGTTATGAGATTTGGGAAGAGAGGCAAGCTTAGTCCGAGATTCATTGGACCGTTCCAGATTCTTGACAGAGTTGGGACACTAGCTTATCGTGTAGCCTTACCTCCGAATCTGGCCGGGTTACACAATGTGTTCCACGTCTCGATGTTAAGGAAGTACCTAGCTAACCCTTCGCATGTTTTGAGCTATGAGCCGTTACAGCTTGCTCCAGATCTGTCGTATGAGGAAAGACCTATTCTAATTCTAGACAGACAAGAACAGAGACTTCGGAACAAGGTGACCAAGTTGGTCAAAGTCCAGTAGATGAATCAATCAGTGGAGGAGGCCACTTGGAAGACAGAAGCAGATATGAGAAGCCGCTACCTGGAGTTGTTTGGTAAGATTTAATTTCGAGGACGAAATTTTAATAAGTGGGGAGGAACTGTAGTACCCAAAATCAGTACACATAAATCTCATGCATTTATTTAATTGTTAAATTATTTATTTAAGTTTTAAAATGATTTATAGCGATGCATGACCTATTTAAATTGCATTATTTTAACTATTTATGTTTATGTGATGCACGTTAAATGTTTTTCTTGAGCTTCATGTTTCAGGCGATTATTCATTGCGGGATCGAGGAAAAGAGACCGGCGACGATTTTGGAAAATTTTAATGTGGTATTTTTATTTTAAGTTGGGTTTGGGCATTTAAAAGGTTTATTAAATTTTAGCGTTTAAAAAGATTAATTTAATTATTAGGTGATTTTATGACTTTAAAGTTTTAAAGATTTGTCACTTGTGCATTTTATTTTAAATTAAGAGATGTTATTTAAAGTTAGAGAAACGTTAGTATTTTAATTAGTTGTTAATTATTGATTAAGCAATATTTTAATCCCCTAATTTAACTAAACCCACACACACATACGAAACACACACACACATATGTCATTGCCTTGTTTTAATTTTTGAGAGCAAGAAAACCTAGGGCTTTAAAAGAAAGACCAGCCTCCCCTCTCCCTTTGTCTTCCAACAAGTTTTCGTGAGTTTTGTTGCAAGAATATCGTGCCACGTTCGTCGCGGATCGCCCCTCGCATCTTTCCCGCTTCGGTATCGTCGTTACGGTTTTTTTAAATATCAAAAGGCATGTATATTCTTTCGTTTCTGCATCGATCTTGTTATAGTAAATATTTTGATGTTTATTGTATGAAAACCTTGTGAATGTTATGCAAAAGTTTGAGCAAAAATTTGTTGGATCGGTTTTGAAACTATTTTAGATCTGAAAACTCGATGTTTTTTGTCATTTTAAATACTGCGAATTTTCGGTCGACTTTTTGGAAAAACTTTCAACATTTAAAACGTAGAACTTTTTGATACCTTTGATTTGATAGTAAATTCGAAATATTTGGATAATAATTGTGTGAGTTATGGCCGTTTTTGTGAGACTGCTCAAACTGTGTTTTTCCGAAAAATATGCTCTTGATGTGTTCTTGAAGTTTTATTATTGCAGGCTTCATTGAAGATCAATGGGTGAGCGCTGCTGCATTTAGGTATATCAAGAATGATGATGATATGATTGTTGGTGTTTCGTTTTGTGTCATTAGGCTCTTGGTCGAATTTGAAGTCGTAGGAAGCATTTTGCGTCAATTCTTTGGTTTATGGGTTATGTTGCGTTGCTTATGATGCGTCGTTTTGGAGACGTTTGGGATGTTTATGGAGTCGAGCCAGTGCCATAGTGTTCTAGGATAAGTCTCGAGGCGTTGTTCATTGTCCGTGTAATCGAATTTGGAGAGTATAAGTTTCTGAGTTGCAGAGTCCAGAAGACTCGGTGCCCGAGAGGTAATATTTTACTGCTCGAGCGCCGCTCTTTCTGTCCGAGGGTAAATTTCTAGAAGACCTGGCGCTCGAGCAGTAATATGTTACCGCCTGAGTGCGGCCCCATCTGTAAAGATGTTTGGTTTCTTTCTTTTTTTCAAGTTCCAATAGTGAGTTCATGTCTTTTATTGTTGGGAAATGTTCACACATCATTTTAGAGATTATTCGGGGTTCGATGTCATGGGTTAGTACGTTGATTTAACGAGGTCAAATCCCGAGTGATTCTAGATTGTCATAAGAAAGCGTCATTCGGGTGGTGAGCACAACGATTACGTCTAGGCTATGAGATATTAAGTGCATGTAATCATGTTAGTGTGTGCAGCAGTGGCCCCAAGCGAGATCCAACGAATCCCTCAACGCCATGTAAGTATGTTCGACGTGCAAAAGAAAATATTTTTATGTTTTTGAGATATTCTAAATTTCTTGTGACCAAATTATGTTTAGGATTGGAAAGCGGTAAAGCATGACTAGGGACCAATCCACCCCGGTAAAGCATGATCGGGTTTAGATCAGGATTGAAAAGCGGTAAAGCATGACCAGGGACCAATCCACCCGTTAAAGCATGAACGGGGATCTCATGTATGTGGCAGTGGATCTTCTCTGTCAGCCCAGTACTGTGGTTTAGTCTGATCAGGCGTTTTATGTATGAGTCACTTGCTTTGAAACATATCTCTACGCAAAATGATGAAGTTCATGTATGTTTAAGTATGTATGTTGCAAGCATGTTTCAGAAAAATTTCACGTTATGGCACGTCTATGTATGATGCAAGTTCAAACTTTTACACGCATGTTCAAGTTCCAAGTATGTTTATGCTATTACGTTCAAGTTTCAAATATGTACGCTCTAATTTAAAGATGCATGTAGTTTTATTATGTAATACTTTTTATATCCAGTTTATACATGTTGAGTCTTTAGACTCACTAGACTTGATTGATGCAGGTGAGGATGACTTTGAGGAGACGAGGGGTGCGGACCAGTGAGCTGACTTGGATTGAGTTGGAGGCTAAACCCGAGGACCGCCCATGTTTTTAGTTTATGAAAAGCTTCAACTACTCTGATTTCATGTTTTGGGTTACGATGTTTAAACAAGGGTTTTAGCAAACTTTATTTAAGATTTTTTATTTTAATTATTTTTGGATGAACACTTTATTTTAAATCGAAATTTGAGAGTTTATTTCTTATGTAAGAAAATTTTTATTTTTCAGCAAATTTTAAAATAGTTAAAAGTACGGTACGTTACATGATGCATATAGACTTATTTGGTCCAATATCACTCCTGAGCTTACGGGAAATGAAATACACTCTTGTGATTGTTGAAGATTTATTTGGACCATTTTTCTCAAATCAAAGGATCAAACTGCTTTACAACTGATAGAACTTTTCAAAAAACTTTTAAATGAAAAATAAGTCAGTATTGACAGAATAAGATCCGACCGTAGAACTGAATTCATCAATCAGACTTTGTCTCAATTTTTTGAAAACTTAGGAATCGGGCATGAGTTCTCAGCTGCAAGAATACCACAACAGAATGATTTAGCTGAACAGAGAAATCAAACTCTTAAAGAGGCAGCGAGAACAATGATAGCTGATTCTAGTATATCTCAAATATTTTGGGCAGAGGCAGTTAACACCGCGTGTTATGCTCAGAACAAATCGATGATTAATAAGAATCTTTCGAAAACACCATATGAGATGGCATGACAAGAAAAGTGTGATTTAATACTTTAAAATATTCGGGTGCAAATGCTTCATTCATACATAACAATGGTAAGAATCACCTAACTGCCTTCGATGTTTATTCTTAGGATATTCATCTATTAGTAAAGCATATAGAATATTCAATAAAAACGCTCTCAATATTGAAGAATCTATACATGTTGTATTTGATGAGACTGTGCTAACTGATAAGTCAACAGGTCCAGTTGAGCTAATTAATCGCTTAAGAGATATAAGTTTGGAGGATGACAATGAAGATGAAAATCATATTGTCAAAAATTCCTTTCAAACACCAGAGCCAGAAGTGGTAGAACCACCAGTTGGATAGGATACAGTTCCTGATAATGAACAGCTAGAAAATATTCGACCTCAAACTGATGTTGTTCCAACTGAAGCAGAAGGAACTGGTCAGTTACAAACTGAAGCGAATTTGCAAACATGTCAAGCAGATCCAAATTACAGAGGGAGCAGGAACCATCCTCAGAACTTGGTATTAGATAACTCATCTGATCCGGTGAAAACTAGAAATCAGATGTTAAATTTGTTCATACATTTTGCTTTTATATCGCAACTGGAACCAAAGAAAACTGAAGAAGCTCTAGCTGATCCCAGTTGGATCATTGCTATGCAGGAAGAGCTTTATCAGTTTACTCATAACAATGTCTATAATTTAGTTCCAAGGCCTTCTTCAAAATCTATTATAGGTACCAAATGGTTATACATGAACAAACTGAACGAAGATGGTTCAGTTGTGTGCAATAAAGAGAGATTGGTCGCACAAGGCTACAGATAGGAATAAAGATTACGACGAGACTTATGCTCCAGTTGCTTGACTGGAAGCAATCAGGATATTCCTAGCCTACGCATCCTTCAAAAACATCAAAGCATATCAGATTGATGTAAAAACCGCATTTCTGAACAGTCAGTTACAAGAAGAAGTGTAGGTAGAACAGCCTCCAGGTTTTGTAAATCACTTACTCCATGATCATATTTATCATCATTATATGGTCTAAAACAAGCACCTCGAGCTTGGTATGAGACCTTATCAAAATTCTTGATTGATCATGATTTTACATTAGGAACAATTGATAAAACTATGTTCAAATTTTCAAAAAAAATCATTCTTTAATTGTTCAAATTTGTGTTGATGATATCCTATTTGGGTCAATCTAACCCCAAATTATGTGATACGTTTGCTATGCTGATGCATGATAAATTCGAGATTAGCATGATGGGTGAACTGACATTTTTCCTAGGCTTGCAAGTGAAGCAACTGGAAACTGGTATTTATATCAGCCAGACCAAATACATGAAGGAATTGCCGAAGAAATTTGGCATGGAAACATGTTCTGTAATGCCAGAAAAATCAGTACACGTAAACCGCATGCACGCAAATGATTTAAATTGCATATTTATTTTATTTAATTTATTTTAAATGCTTAAATGATAATTTTACATGTTTAAATGTTTAAAGTGCATGATTTCATGAAATTAAAGTATTTTATTCGAATATTCGATAATAGGCTGGAGAAAGGATATCAGAGACGATAAAAATAAAATATGTTTCAATAAATATTTTTGAGACTTAATAATATGATTAAAATTTTTAAAAATGCTGAAGTCCAAATTATTTTACGAGATGAGCTCGATTTTATCCGGGAAGCCGGTTTTGAGCAAACGAAGGACATTTACAGCCCAAAAATTATTATTTTTGAAATTTTTTTTATAAACTCTTATTTTACAATTAAATAGGTATTAATGGGCCTAATTTACCTATGATTGAAGGGCTCAATTATTCATAAACTAAAAAGCCCAAAACCCCAACCCATTAAGCATGAAATTTTCGAAAAAATAAAAGGCAAACCTAGGGTTATTTGAACACCTAGCAGCCGCACACCATCACCATAAACACACACAAATATCGAGATTTTGGAGCAAAGATTCAAGGGTTTTCGTCGCCCGTTCGTCCCCCTTCGCAACCCACGCCAACTATTGTATATTCGAGCGTTTTAAACTAAAAGACATGCTCCTAATATTTATTTATGAACCATTCAAATCATATTATGCATGATTGATGTATTTTGGCATGAAAAATATTGGAGTACAAATCTTTTATCGTTTGAATGATTATTTTCAATGTTTTTGACAATTTCACGCTTGTTTGAACACGCTACCAATATGACGTGTTAAAGGCTAGGAAAAAAGGGTCGTTAAGGGGCAACACAAAGGTTGGAACCGAGCTTGGATTAGGAAGGAACGAGCCTAAAGTTTTCTCCATGGATTTCCATGAGTTAGGGGTCAGTTGGGGGAGAGGCTCGCGTGCGGCTCGGCTAGGGATTGGACAGGGGTCGTGCTTGACGTGGTTCAGTGTTACAAAGAGTCCTAGCATGGCTAGGACTCATGGACAACAGGTAGGGAAGAGTCCACAAGTGCAAGGAGTCTTCCCATGCATGCATTTGGATAGATTCTGAAGGAGTGGTGCACGATCAGTTAGTGTGGTCTAGGCTGGTCCAGTAGGGTCTAGGGAAGATGGCTTGGGGTCGAGGATTTTTCTGGTGTAGCCGAGGTCCTTGGTGGCTCGGTGAGAGAGGGGCCGCGACTTATGGGATCTAAGGAAAGAAGCGCACAGTTGGTCTTGTGGCTATGGGCTGGTGCGCTGGGCTAGACTAGGCCTAGAAGGGTCCATGAGGGTCTGGCCAGGTGTAGATCCGAGATGGCTCGAGGGTGGCTCGGGTTTTGAGGAAGCCGTGGTTTGGTTTAAGAACTAGGGTACGGTTTTAGGCTAAGAAGAATTCTGGTTCAAACCGTGGTCCATGGGGGGTCGATTCATGGTTCACGAGGGTAGTTTAGGTGTGAAAAGTGTATGTATAAAGTTTGGGAAGAAAATATTAAGTTTGGAATTAATTTGTGATTAGAACACTTTACGATTTAGTAATTAAGAAAATAAATCGAAAGTATCGAGTTCACGTTAAATAAAAATATTAAAAGTCAAATTTAAGCTTATATAATTATTTGGGGTATGCTCGAATCAATAAAAGTGAGAAAAAGTCAAAATCGAGGATTTTTGGATCCAAGGGTAAATTGTCATTTTACGTCCCAGGTAGTACGAAAGGTCTGGAAGTGTCCCGAAGAATCATAACACATGCTAAATGATATTTTAAAATGTTTATGATAAAAATATGGTATTTCATGATTTATGATAAAGCTGTGCAATTTTTAGTGTTAAAAACGATATTTTACAAATGTGGAAATGATATGATATTTTATGAATAAAAAGGAAAGAAAAATATTTTGAGGATGTGAATTTACTGTGACAAAAATGATATGATATAATACAATTATTGGGAATATCGTGAGGGAGAAGGCCCCAGAGGGAGCCCGTTTACGGGAGAAGGCTCCAGAGGGAGCTCAACGATCGTATTTTCATTTACAACGGTGCCTAGTGCCCGTCCCCATGTGCAATGGTGAGCTAAGACTGATCAGCCGACTACATTATACAGCTAGAAACTTATAAAGATCAAAATTCACCTAAAACGATATATAATGATGGAAAGCTTTATAATTAAATGATTTATGATTTACTTATATGGTTACAAGCTTATTTTAAATAAAAGTATGATTTTTAATGCATGTGCTTGTATATGTATTGTTTGTTACTAATGGTTAGAACGTGCTGAGTCATTAGACTCACGAGGTTTGGATGGTTGCAGATGAGGAATGATATTGAGGGAGTGACGCTTAAGTGGATCGAGTCCGACAGTACACTCCCGATGGAAATTTATTTCCGCATTAGCTTTGTAGTTAAAGTTTTGAGATAACGATTTTGAGAATGAATTATTTGGAGATTTTTATGCTTTATTTTGAAGTTAGTTTTGATCATGTTAATGGTGGACATATTATTTTTGTTAATTGACGATTTATGGATTTTTATGCACTTGAGATTTTAAATGTTAAATTATGCATTTAGGATTTTGAAATGTTGAGTTATTTTGGAATGGAAGTTTCGAATTTTTTTAAAAAAATTAGTAGCCTTTTAAAGTTTAAAAGTAGTGGACGTTTCATGTTCAGCTGCATCCACTCTCATGAGCTCATCAGTTAAACTAGATAAAGATGAAGGGAGAATATTAGTTGATATGACACTCTACAGAGGTTTAATAGGTTCTTTATTATACTTAACTGCTAGTCATCCTGATATTATGTTTGCAGTATTCGTATGTGCCAGATTTCAAGATAATACTAAGCAATCGCATTTCCTAGCTGCTAAAAATATATTGAAATATCTGAAAGACACACAGAATGTAGGCTTATGTTATGCTAAGGAATCATCTTTTAATTTAGTTGGCTATTCAGATGCAGACTATGCAGGATGTAAGCTTGATCGCAAAAGTACAAGTGGATCATGTCAGTTTCTAGGAGACAGACTGATATCATGGTTCAGCAAAAGCAAATATCCATCGCCACTTCCACAACTGAAGCTGAATATTTAGCTGCTGGAAGTTGCAGCACTCAACTGCTCTGGATTCAGCAACAACTAAAAGATTATGGAATAGTAGCTGAAGACTCACTGATCTTCTGTGACAACACCAGCTCCATTACGATTACATATAATCCAGTTCTTCACACCAGAACCAAGCACATTGATGTCAGACATCACTTCATCAGAGATCATGCTCTAAAGAAAGACATCAGACTGGAGTATATTTCAACTTAACAACAAGCAGCTGATACCTTCACCAAACCATTACCAGATACTACGTTTTATTACTTTATAAAATATCATAGGGCTTATAGATTTATCTTAAGTGTTTAATTCAAGGGGCACGTTGAGCTTCAGTAAGTCAACTGATAAGATATCAGTCAGTCTGTAAGGCCCGAGAAATTTATCCGGTTAATCTAAAAGGATTTGGCGATAATTATTATAATCTATTGGTGATAATTGATATGATTATAGACGGAACGGATCAGACCGGGAAAGACTGAAAGAAAATCAAAATGAGGAGCAAGAAAGAGTCCTCGCGCACATGCGCGACGTGATGGGCGCACATGCGCGAGGTAGACAGAACCTTGCACGCACATGCGCGAAGAAAGACGCGCATATGCGCGAGTAGCTCATGGCGAAGGCAGAGGACCTCGCGCATATGCGCGAGATAGGACGCGCATATGCGCGAGGAGGTGTATCGGTACGACTCGAGTCCAGAGAATGTCGCGCACATGCGCGGAAGGACGTCGCGCATATGCGCGACTTGCGGTAAGTTCGGACAGAATGTTCGGCGCATATGCGCGGGACTCTGGCGCGCATATGCGCCAGGCATGCATCACGAAAAATCGACATTTGGTCTCTTGGAGTGCAACGTGTATATATATATATATATATACATTACACAAATGGATTCAGAAGGAGAAAGGGAGAGAACCGAGGAAGGGAAGCTCCAAATCCTTACGCCTTTTTACTTTAATCCGCCCGTCTGATTTTGAATCTGAGTATAGTACCGAGTTCCTAGCGACGACAGCTACAACTGGGCGTAAGTTTTGTTACGTTTAGACATGTTCTCAAATTATGATGTTGTCAGAATTAAATGGAATTCATATATGATGTTCTTGACATGTTAGACATCATAGAATTAAAGTCAGATTAAAGAATAGACTGTTTATGAAATTGTTATGAATTTCAGAGTTGATTTAGTTGAGATTCTATATTAGAGTTGTGTTATTATTCAGATTATGAGTTGTACTGATACTGGTTATGAATTCTGGTATTACATCTGTGATGTTGAGATAGACGAGGTTATCGTGACTGTATTGTTATGCTGTCGAAACATCAGTAGATTGATATTGATCAGATTCAGTATTGATTGAGATTGATCAGATTCAGTAATGATTTCGATTGTATCGTGATATCATTGATATGAATTAGATTGTACCTTGTTCAGATATGGATAAGATTATATACTGATTTGAGTATTGATCAGAACAGATTTTGAATTGAGTTATATACTGATATTGTAATCGTGCAATTGTCATTGCCAGACTGGGTATGGACAGATTGACATACAAGACTCCGTCTTCATCAGATCGTGAAGAGAAAGGTATAAATAAATGTTGATCCGGGATTGCACAACTCGAGTTAGGTTTGACTTGAGTTTCCCAAAATCACATACTTTACTTTATTGCATTGATATTTGCAGATTATCAGATTGATATGTTTAGTCTATTGAATTATAGCAGAGCCAGAGTTTGAGTCTAGGGCAGATCAGCCTAGCTAGGGCAGAACCGCCGAGTCTTTGTCAGAACCGCGTAGACTCTAGATTTACGGTGTATCGATGAGCTTAGATGTAGATCGACGTCTATTGTAGACATTCGATACAGCATACCAAAGTCTAAATTAGATCGGGAACTCTAGATTAGAATGAGAGATGAGTCGAGTCTTAGATATCGAGACTAGAACTTGATTTACAGATCCGTATTGATTTATGTTTCGTAGATTACGATTCATGTTTTATTTACAGACTGGTATTGATATATGTTGTTTGATTATGCTACATGTGATAAGATATAATTCATGCTTTTATGTTAATTCAGTTAACTGCATGTATACATTATTTATACTGGGATTTATTCTCACCGGAATATCCGGCTGTTGTCTTGTTTTGTATGTGTGCATGACAACAGGTGGGACAGGATCGGGGTCAAGAAGATGATGAGAGAAGATGAGTTAGAGTGGTGATTCCGGACTTATTGTAGACTTGGTTTAATACTTGAAATTTAGTAGTTGAACCTTAGACTAGTTTGAATAATTTTTGTACATTATTGTACTTTTATACTGAGATGTATATTAGTTAGATTCCATTACGTTCCGCACCGCATTTTAAAGAAAAAAATTTAGACCCTGTTTATTATAATTATTTGAATTATTACCAAAGATGATTAAGAAGATGATTAGCGTCCGGGTCCCCACAACAGGTGGTATCAGAGCGATAGATCCTTTAGACTGAGATAGAAGAGAATGAGCGGGGTAGATTAAGTTTTGTTTCCTTGCATGTGATTGCTAGCATGAGAATTATTTTAATATTGATTGACATTGTGTATGCTAGCATGAGATTATGTTTTACTGCTTTAAAATACATGGTTACCTGATTATCTGATTTGAGTTGGTATTATGTATTATTGAGTATGAATCAGATCTGATTCATGATCAGCAGTAAGATGATCAGAGAAAGATTTGGAACAGATTTGTAGTATTGGAGTACTAATGTTTTGATAAGCAGATATACCTCCACGGAGAATTCCAGAAAGGGGTAGTACTTCGACTGAACAGATAGATGTATCAGAAACTCAGATGGAAATACAGTTAGAAGAGTTTCAGTTATTTCAGCCGCCGATTCTGAGTGGTATCGAGACGTCTGAAGAGTGTGAGAACTGGTTTGATGACATAGAAATACTGTTTGATTTACTTGATTATTCAGATGAGCAGAGAATTAAACTGATATTTCACCAGTTACGAGAGACTGCCAGGAGTTGGTGGATTACAAGTAAAAGAATGCTAGAACAGAGAGGTACAGTGATTTCGTGGGAAATATTCAGAACTGAATTTTATCGAAGATTTTTCTCAGTTTCATACCGGGAGGACAAGAAAGCAAAGTTTGAGAATTTGAGACAAGGTCAACTGAATATTGAAGAATATGTTGCTAAATTCTCTACTCTACTGCGTTTTGCTCCTAATGTAATTGGGAATGATGCAGCTGTAGCGGATCAGTTCATCAGAGGATTGAACTCGGAGATAGTTGCATTGATGAATATGCAGCGACATTATCATTTTGCTGATGCCTTGAGTAAAGCGAATAGAGCGGAGGTGAGTCTGATTAGACAACTAAAAAGGGTGTGTGCGATGCAATCCCAGACACAGCAATCCCCTCTCCGATTTGATCGCGGCAGCACGAGTGGAAAGCAAGATTTGCTGAAAGCTCGAAAGAAACCATTCAAGAAGTTAGGGAGCGGACTGAGCGGTTCAACTAGCTCCAGTGGTTCCAGCCCAAGTTATACTGGAGTGTATTGCAGAATGTGCGGAGGAAGACATCCCACGAAGCAATGCCAGGGAGTGACTGGTAGTTGTGTCGACAGTCTGGACATTTTGCGAGAGTCTGTCCACAGAGAGGTTCCCGCAGATTTCAGGGAGCTGGACCATCTGGTGGTAGTGACCGAGGAACAGACCCAAGATGCACTTGATGATATAGTGGCAGGTACTGTTCTTTTATGATTATATTGCATATGTATTGATATATATTAATGCATGTCTTACGATTGTCTTTGACTGAGTTGCATTGATATATACGGTACATGTTGGGTCTGTATTGCTGTAGTATTAATTTTTATACCTTCTGGGAAAGAAAAATTGATATCAAAGATTTCTGTGATATATTGTATACTACAGTAAGATGAGAATGAGATCGAGTTAAATTATGATGTACTTGTGTTTTTTGATTTTATTGCATTATTGACATTAATATGCTGAACAAGTACAGAACTATTATAGATTCCTTTTAGGAGAATATAAGATTCAGACCAGATATGGCTGATGAGTAGAGATTTCATGGTAAGGATTCTAGATTTAGAATTCCTTTGATATTTGTGTTGTCTAGGGACTCGATTGATACAGAAAGGAGCAGATGGCATCCTTATGTATTCAGTAGACATATTGAAATCGAGTCTAGCATTGGCAGATTTGCCAATGATGTACGAGTTGGCTGATGTTTGCCAGATAAGATTTCAGATTTGCTTTATATCAGAAAGATAGATTCCAGAATTGAATTAAGATCAGGTACTGTTTGTGCTTTAGAATTCAGTACAGAATGATATTAAATGTACAGAATGACACTGAATGAATTGAAAGAATTAAAAGATCAGTAGAAGAGTACCGACCAGGAGTTACATCTGATTTAGTGTTTCTCTTTGGCATATTTCAGTATGTTCAGAGATATTCTGATGATTTCATGCTCGTTGTATTTATGATATTTTGATATATTCGCAGCATCTGATTGATTGAATCGAATAACTGAAGATTGAATGGGATATTCTGAGAAATGTGATTATTGTATACATAAATTTTTCAGATATGAATTCTGCTTGAAACAGATTATATTCAGAGTATGCGATATCTGAAGTTAGTATACCGATTAATCTTGACACAGTTAAAATTGTGATCAGTGACTGAGAACGATACCGATATCAGATATATCAGAGAATTTATTTTGTCAGAGTGGGCAGATTATATTATCCGAGTATGTTTTAAACTACTTGAGAATTGTTAGCTTCTAGATCAGTATAGATTATTGATATTCCGAATCTGATTTGATAGTACGGTTATTCTGAATCAGTGTTTGATACAGATTATTCAAACCGAATCAGAACTGAATTCAAGAATTACGGCAGTTCAGAGATTTAACTAGAATGTCCAGAACTTAATTTCGATAATCAGAACAGAGCATCGATCAGGGTGACAGATATGCGATTTTTACTATATGAAAATGATTATCTTGTAATGTCAAATGTTTCAGAATTGTACAACAGAATTTGATATCGATAATCAGAACCGAATACCAGGTAGGTATTTTTCTTTAATTTATAATATTAACTGATTGTTTATACCAAATAGTTCGAATCTGAAATTGACAGATAGTGTCAGAAACGCACAGAAATGGATTCAGTAGTCGTTCAGGTAACAGAAAGTATATGATAATTCGAACAGACAGTTTTGATATAGACAGATTAAATCAGTTATGATAGAATTTATACGGAAATGTTGGCAGAACTTGTACTGAAATATCTGAATCGCCAATAAATGAAGACAGAAAGATAGAAATCAGAAGAGTTATTACAGAATTTGTATATTTCTGACTAGACATGGGGAGTATATTTCGATGAATTTCGTAATGAGATCACTGTAATACTTTCCAGATTGTGATGTAATATGATTGTGATTGACAGATTGTTCAATCTAGATTTATTAGTTTGTACCAGATAACGTACAAACATGACCAAATGACACAGATCGATGTCGGAAAAGTGGTCAGAATAACTGGAATGCCGAAGTAGAGTATATCAGATTGTGATTTTGCTTGATTTTGTGCTTTTGACAGAATGTATAGCATGATTTTATCTATGGTTTATAGATTGACGGATAGTTGGAGTGAACTATCTAGATACTGGAGGATATCCAGGAACTGTAGTGCTGGATTTTAGCACTAGTGACCTGATGTCTTGTCACTTTATGAATTACTGTATGATGATAGCTATCAAACGAGTATTAAGATAGCCCCAGATAAGACATTGCACAGTGAGTACTGCAGATTTCCGCTGAATGGGAATGATATTACGGTGACATTTGAGGTTGAATTTGATAACAGCTGATGATATTGATTCGGTATGAGCTGTTGATTGGTATATACGGATGTTGTATAGCTAGTATTTGCAAGTAATTTTATTTGAATGAATTTCTGAAGTAACATCTATTGTACATTCCATCTTTATCTGATTTGATTGCCTGTGATTTCGAGGACGAAATCATATCTTAGAGGGGGAGAATGTAAGGCCCGAGAAATTTATCCGGTTAATCTAAAAGGATTTGGCGATAATTATTATAATCTATTGGTGATAATTGATATGATTATAGACGGAACGGATCAGACCGGGAAAGACGAAAGAAAATCAAAATGAGGAGCAAGAAAGAGTCCTCGCGCACATGCGCGACGTGATGGGCGCACATGCGCGAGGTAGACAGAACCTTGCGCGCACATGCGCGAAGAAAGACGCGCATATGCGCGAGTAGCTCATGGCGAAGGCAGAGGACCTCGCGCATATGCGCGAGATAGGGCGCGCATATGCGCGAGGAGGTGTATCGGTACGACTCGAGTCCAGAGAATGTCGCGCACATGCGCGGAAGGACGTCGCGCATATGCGCGACTTGCGGTAAGTTCGGACAGAATGTTCGGCGCATATGCGCGAGACTCTGGCGCGCATATGCGCCAGGCATGCATCACGAAAAATCGACATTTGGTCTCTTGGAGTGCAACGTGTATATATATATATATATACATTACACAAATGGATTCAGAAGGAGAAAGGGAGAGAACCGAGGAAGGAAAGCTCCAAACCGAGGAAGGGAAGCTCCAAATCCTTACGCCTTTTTACTTTAATCCGCCCGTCTGATTTTGAATCTGAGTATAGTACCGAGTTCCTAGCGACGACAGCTACAACTGGGCGTAAGTTTTGTTACGTTTAGACATGTTCTGAAATTATGATGTTGTCAGAATTAAATGGAATTCATATATGATGTTCTTGACATGTTAGACATCATAGAATTAAAGTCAGATTAAAGAATAGACTATTTATGAAATTGTTATGAATTTCAGAGTTGATTTAGTTGAGATTCTATATTAGAGTTGTGTTATTATTCAGATTATGAGTTGTACTGATACTGGTTATGAATTCTGGTATTATATCTGTGATGTTGAGATAGACGAGGTTATCGTGACTGTATTGTTATGCTGTCGAAACATCAGTAGATTGATATTGATCAGATTCAGTATTGATTGAGATTGATCAGATTCAGTAATGATTTCGATTGTATCGTGATATCATTGATATGAATTAGATTGTACCTTGTTCAGATATGGATAAGATTATATACTGATTTGAGTATTGATCAGAACAGATTTTGAATTGAGTTATATACTGATATTGTAATCGTGCAATTGTCATTGCCAGACTGGGTATGGACAGATTGACATACAAGACTCCGTCTTCATCAGATCATGAAGAGAAAGATATAAATAAATGTTGATCCGGGATTGCACAACTCGAGTTAGGTTTGACTTGAGTTTCCCAAAATCACATACTTTACTTTATTGCATTGATATTTGCAGATTATCAGATTGATATGTTTAGTCTATTGAATTATAGCAGAGCCAGAGTTTGAGTCTAGGGCAGATCAGCCTAGCTAGGGCAGAACCGCCGAGTCTTTGTCAGAACCGCGTAGACTCTAGATTTACAGTGTATCGATGAGCTTAGATGTAGATCGACGTCTATTGTAGACATTCGATACAGCATACCAAAGTCTAAATTAGATCGGGAACTCTAGATTAGAATGAGAGATGAGTCGAGTCTTAGATATCGAGACTAGAACTTGATTTACAGATCCGTATTGATTTATGTTTCGTAGATTACGATTCATGTTTTATTTACAGACTGGTATTGATATATGTTGTTTGATTATGCTACATGTGATAAGATATAATTCATGCTTTTATGTTAATTCAGTTAACTGCATGTATACATTATTTATACTGGGATTTATTCTCACCGGAATATCCGGCTGTTGTCTTGTTTTGTATGTGTGCATGACAACAGGTGGGACAGGATCGGGGTCAAGAAGATGATGAGAGAAGATGAGTTAGAGTGGTGATTCCGGACTTATTGTAGACTTGGTTTAATACTTGAAATTTAGTAGTTGAACCTTAGACTAGTTTGAATAATTGTTGTACATTATTGTACTTTTATACTGAGATGTATATTAGTTAGATTCCATTACGTTCCGCACCGCATTTTAAAGAAAAAAATTTAGACCCTGTTTATTATAATTATTTGAATTATTACCAAAGATGATTAAGAAGATGATTAGCGTCCGGGTCCCCACACAGTCATTCACAAACTGGACTGAATCAGTTTTGAAATGATCAGTTAGTATCTGAACAAACTAATCTTATCCCATAAGTTGATTAACTTTAATTCATTTTTGTTCTTTAATTGAAATTGTTACCAAGTATAAATTACTTATTTAAACTTATTCAAATTTTAAATGCAACGTTTTAATATCATTTTTTCACAACTGCAAATTTTCAGTTTCTAAATTAAAATGACCAACAGTCGAATATCTTATTTATTCGGTCAAAACCTTTCATGGACTGCCAAGTGTCCAAAATTTGAACGGTCATGAGATATAAATAGAAACCGCCCTCTTAGAGGCATTCTCACCATTTCCAAAGTTTCTAACTCTCGAATTTTCAAGGCAATTGAATCACATTTTTCTTTCTTACAGCTAAAATCAAATCAATGGCATCTCAAACACCAGTTTATCTCTCAAATGTTGTTCCAATCGATTTTGAATTTATTTTCGCAAACTCTAAAAATCAGTTCGCAGCTTATTTGAAAAGATTGAAGCATCTGGACTGTGGGGACCCTGACGCTAATAATTTTCTTAATAATCTTTGCGATTTCATTATCAATTAAGATAAACAGGGTCTAAAAATTTTTTTTTTTTAAAATGCAAGTGCGGAACGTAATGGAATTTACTAATATACATCTCAGTATAGAAGTACAATAATGTACAATAATCATGAAACTAGACTAAGGTTCAACTACTAGATTCCAAGTGTTAAAACCATATCTACAATAAGTCCGGAATCACCACTCTAATCTGTCTCCTCTCATCGTCTTCTTGACCCCGATCCTGTCCCACCTGTTGTCATGCACACATACAAACAAGACAACAGCCGGATAACTCCGGTGAGAATAAATCCCAGTATAAATAATGTATACATGCAGTTGACTGAATTAACATAAAATCATGAATTATATCTTATCACATGTAGCATAATCAAACAACATGTATCAATACCAATCTGTAAATAATATCTGAATCGTAATCTACGAAACATAAATCAATACAACTCTGTAATCAAGTTCTAGTCTCGATATCTAAGACTCGACTCATCTCTCATTCTAATCTAGGGATCCCGGTGAATAAGAAAGTAACAAGTCTCCCACCTACTACTACCAGTCGCGGTGGCGGTACGTTCTTATTTCTGGACTTTGGTCTAGCTGTATCGAATAATCTACAATAAGAACAATGTCTGTATCTTAAGCATATCGATACACCAAACGTCCAGTGCCTTGGCGTATCTACCAAGACTAAGCCTAATCTGACAATGTGCAATGGGTCAGTGACTATTCTGTCAAAATCTAACCCCTCTGTCAGTGACTCTCACTCAATAGCTCTCTGCTTTCTACTTCTAATTCAATAGAATAAACATAATCATTAAGACACAAAGGTATAGAAACAATACCATACAAGTATGTGGTTTAGGGAAACTCGAGTTAAATCTAACTCAAGTCGATCTCCCAATTAACATCAATTTATACCTTTCTCTTCTCGGTCTGATGAAGACGAAGTCTTGTATTCCAATCTGTCCATACCCAGTCAGGCAATGACAAGTCACATAAATACCATATCAGTATATAACTCAATTCAAGACTTGTTCTGATCAATACTCAAATCAATACATAATCTGATCCATATCTGAACAAGGAACAATCTAATTCATATCAACGATATCACGATACAATCGAAATCATTACTGAATGTGATCAATCTAAATCAACTGATGTTTCGACGGCATAACAATACGATCTCGATATCCCCGTCAATCTCAACATCACAGATATAATATCAGAATTCATAATCAGTATCAGTACAATTCATAATCTCCATATCTGTACACTTAAGATCAGTAACAACACAACTCTGATATCAAATCCCAATCAATATCTTTCAAAAATCATAACAATTGTATAAACAGTCTATTCTTTAATCTGACTTCAGTTATACAATGCCTATTGTAGCAGAAACACTATATCTGATTCATATTCAATTCTGACAATATCATAATTTCAAATCATGTCTAAACGTAACAAAACTTACGTCCAGTTGTAGCCTGCGTTGATAGGAACTCGGTACTATACTCGGATTCAAAAATAGACGGACGGATTTTGCGTGACGTTCAATTTTCGCACATCAGGAATTGGATCTTCGGTTTCTCTCCTATTTCATTTCTGAAGAACAATTGCTTGTACCTATATATATATATATATATATATATATATATACACGTTCACGCATGTAAGGCAAGTGGCTTGTTGCATGTTCTGCACGTCGCGCGCATATGCGCGCACAAGGCCGCGCATATGCGCCGGAAGCCTTATCCGAACTACCGGACTGCTCGCGCATATGCGCGCACATAAGTCGCGCATATGCGCGAGACCTATTGTCTCGTGCCTTCACCATTCGCGCATATGCGCGCCTTCTACCGCGCATGTGCACCAAACTCTCTGGACGTTCCGCGCATGTGCGCCGAACTCTCTGGACGTTCCGCGCATGTGCGCGCATTCCGCCGCGCATGTGCACGCATGGTTCTGTCTTCCTCCCGCATGTGCGCCCATACATGTCGCGCATGTGCGCGGGGACTCTTCTTGCACAAAATGTCAAATCTTCTTTCGGCTCTCCCGGTCTGATCCGTTTCCTCCATAATCATCTCAATTAATAAATAAATCATTTCAGATTAATCTCGGATTACGGTAATAAAATCTCGGGCCTTACATTTCTCCCCCTCTTAGATCTGAGTTCGTCCTCGAACTCGCAAGTATTCAATTCAGATATATCAGAAGAATGTATACAGAGTTTAAATCAGAAACTCATCTCAATGAATCCATTCTGAAATATCAATCTCATATCAGATTCTGTCTTTCAAATAATCTCTTTGCTATTCTGAAAATCTTACTGTGTTTTCAACAACAAAATAATTTTCATTTTCTTCTGAATCAGTTTCATTTTTCTTGCTCTATCTCTAACTGTATCAGATCTTATCTCAGATATCTTTGAGACATTATTCTTATACCAAAGAAATCTGCAGTACTTACTGTACAATGCTTCGTATGTAGCTATCCTAATACTCATTTGATGATTCTCATTGCACCAAGTGACAATGCATCGTGTTAACTAGTGCTAACATCCAGCACCATAGCTCTATACATAATCTCTCAGATCTGGATAGTATGCGAAGGAGTTTGTGGTATATTCTGCCACAAGTACAAAATCAAGCAAAAATCACAATCTGATATAATCTACTGTGGCATTCTGGTTACTCTGACCACTTCTCTGACATCGATCTGTGTCGTTTGGTCATGTTTGTACGTTATCTGTTACAAACTAATAGATATAGATTGAACAATCTGTCAATCACAATCATATCATATCTTAATCTGGAAAGTATTGCAGTGGTCTCATTACGAAATTTATCGAAATATACTCCCCATGTCTAGTCAAGAATATACAAATTCTGTAATAAATTTTCTGATTTCTATCTTTCTGTCTTAATTTATTGGCGATTTAGACATTTCAGTACAATTCCTGCCAACATTTCCGTACAAATTCTATCATAACTGATTTAATCTGTCTATATCAAAGCTGTCTGTCCGAATATTATGCATTCTCCGTCACCAAAATGAAAACTGGATCCCCTACTGTGTGTTTCTGACACTATCTGTCAATTTCAGATTCAAACTATTTGGTACAAACAAATCAGTTAATAATATAAATTAAAGAAAAATACCTACCTGGTATTCGGTTCTGACTATCGATATCAAATTCTGTTGTACAATTCTGAAACATTAGACATCACAAGATAATCATTCTCATACAGTAAAAAAATCACATATCTGTCACTCTGATCACGTTCTGAACTGCTGTAATTCTCGAATTCAGCTCTGATTCGGTTTCAACTGTATATAATCTCAACGGTTCACAATAATCTGTATCAAATACGAATTCAGAACACGATACTATCGAATCACATTCGAAATATCACTAATCTATACTGATCTAGTAACTAAAAAAATTTCAAGCAGTTCAAAACAACCATCGGACAAGATAATCTACTAAACTCAGACGAAATGAATTTCTGACATTTCCGACATCTCTGAAATTTCTGATATTTCTGATCGTTCTGATATCGGTATCATTCTCAATCACTGATCATGATCTCAACTGTGTCAAAATCAATCGGTATACTAACTTCAGATATCGCATACTTTGAATACAATCTGTTTCAAGCAGGATTCATATCTGAATAATTTCTGTATACAATAATCACAGTTCTCAGAGTATTCAATACAATTTTCAGATATTCGATTCAATCCATCAAATGCTGCAAATATATCAAAATATCATAGATACAATAAGCATGAAATCATCAGAATATCCCTGAACATACTGAAACATGCCAAAGAGAAACACTAAATCAGATGTAACTCCTGGTCGGTACTCTTCTACTGATCTTTCAATTCTTTCAATTCATTCAGTGTCATTCTGTACATTCAATATCATTCTGTACTAAATTCTAAAACGACAACCAATACCTGGTATCGATTTAATTCTGAAATTCATCTTTCTAATACAAGGCAAATCTGAAATCTTATCTGGGCAAATATCAGCCAACTCGTACATCACTGGCAAATCTGCCAATGCTAGGCTCGATTTCAGTACATCTACTGAATACGTAAGGATACCATCTATTCCTTTCTGTAACTATTGAGTCATAGATGATATAAATATCAAAGGAATTCAGTATCTAGAATCCTTACTGTGAAATCTCCACTTAGCCATATCTGGTCTGAATCTTTTACTCTCCTAAAAGGAGTCTATAATAATTCTGTACTTGGTCA
The DNA here is from genome assembly GCF_025594145.1 of Primulina tabacum. Lineage (NCBI taxonomy): Eukaryota > Viridiplantae > Streptophyta > Magnoliopsida > Lamiales > Gesneriaceae > Primulina > Primulina tabacum. The sequence goes on along the minus strand of NC_134556.1, from coordinate 10,289,736 downwards.
GCATATTAATATCAATAATGCAGTCAAATCGGACAATACAAGTACAACACCGTCCAACTCAATCTCATTCTTATCTTACCGTAGTATACGATAGGTTATAGAATTCACTGATATCAACATGTCTCCCAAAAGGTAAAGAAATCGATACTACAGTACACACAGACCCAACCGATAAAGCATATCTCCATGCAACTCATTCCAACATATTCGTAATGAATGCATTAGTATATATCAATACATATGCAATATAATCATAGAGTAACAGTACCTGCCACTATATTTTCAAGTGCCTCCTGGGGTTGTTCTTCGGTCATTGCCACCAGATGATTCTGCTCCCTGAAATCTTCGGGAACCTCTCTGTGGACAAACTCTAGCAAAGTGTCCCGGCTGTCGGCAGATACGACAACTACCAGTCACTCCCTGGCATTGCTCTGTGGAATATCTCCCTCCGCAAATCCTGCAATACACTCCAGTATAACTTGGGCTGGAACCACTGGAGCTAGATGAACCGCTCAGTCTGCTCCCTAACTTCTTAAACTGTTTCTTTCGAGCTTTCAGCAAATCTTGCTTTCCACTCGTACTACCTTCATCAATTCTAAGAGGGAATTGAATCACCTCTAACCTTTCACGTTGTCGAATCAGACTCACCTCAGCTCTCTTTGCCCTACTCAAAGTATCAGCAAAATGGTAAGGTCGCTGCATATTTATCAATACAACTATCTCTGAATTCAATCCTTTGATGAACTGCTCAGCTACAGCTTCATCATTCCCAGCTATCTGAGGAACAAAATGCAGTAAAGTAGAGAATTTAGCAACATATTCTTCAATATTCAGTTGGCCTTGTCTCAAATTCTCAAATTCTGCTCTTTTGTCCTCCCGGTACGAAACTGAGAAAAATCTTCGATAGAATTCAGCTTTGAAAACTTCCCACGTGATCACAGTACCACATTGTTCTAATATTCCTTTGATCGTAATCCACCAACTTCGAGCAGCCTCTTGTAACTGGTGGAATACCAGTTTAATTCTCTGTTCCTCTGAATAATCAAGTAAATCAAACAATAGTTCTATGTCATCTAACCAATTCTGACACTCTTCAGACATCTCAGTACCCTTCAAAATCGGCGGTTGAAACGATTGAAACTGCTTCAACTGTATTTCCATCGGAGTTTTTGATATATCAATCTGTTCAACCGAGGTACCGCCCCGTTCTGGAATTCTTCGAGGAGGTATATCTGCTTATCAAAACATTAGTAACCAAATACCACAAATCTGTTCCCATCTTTCTCTGATCATCTTACTGCTGATCAAGAATCAAATCTGATTCATACTCAATAATACATAATACCAATTCAAATCAGATAATCAGGTAAACATGTATTTCAAAGCAGTAAAACATAGTGTCATGCTAGCATACGCAATGTCAATCAACATTAAAATAATTCTCATGCTAGCAATCACATGCAAGGAAAGAAAACTCAATCTACCCCGCTCATTCTCTTCTATCTCAGTCTAAAGGATCTATCGCTCTGATACCACCTGTTGTGGGGACCCGGACGCTAATCATTTTCTTAATAATCTTTGGGATTTCATTATCAATTAAGATAAACAGGGTCTAAAAATTTGCTTTTTTAAAATGCAAGTGCAGAACGTAATGAAATTTACTAATATACATCTCAGTATAGAAGTACAATAATGTACAATAATCATGAAATTAGACTAAGGTTCAACTACTAGATTCCAAGTGTTAAAACCATATCTGCAATAAGTCCGGAATCACCACTCTAATTTGTCTCCTCTCATCGTCTTCTTGACCCCGATCCTGTCCCACCTGTTGTCATGCACACATACAAACAAGACAACAGCCGGATAACTCCGGTGAGAATAAATCCCAGTATAAATAATGTATACATGCAGTTAACTGAATTAACATAAAATCATGAATTATATCTTATCACATGTAGCATAATCAAACAACATGTATCAATACCAATCTGTAAATAATATCTGAATCGTAATCAACGAAACATAAATCAATACAACTCTGTAATCAAGTTCTAGTCTCGATATCTAAGACTCGACTCATCTCTCATTCTAATCTAGGGATCCCGGTGAATAAGAACGTAACAAGTCTCCCACCTACTACTACCAGTCGCGGTGGCGGTACGTTCTTATTTCTGGACTTTGGTCTAGCTGTATCGAATAATCTACAATAAGAACAATGTCTGTATCTTAAGCATATCGATACACCAAACGTCCAGTGCCTTGGCGTATCTACCAAGACTAAGCCTAGTCTGACAATGTGCAATGGGTCAGTGACTATTCTGTCAAAATCTAACCCCTCTGTCAGTGACTCTCACTCAATAGCTCTCTGCTTTCTACTTCTAATTCAATAGAACAAACATAATCACTAAGACACAAAGGTATAGAAACAATACCATACAAGTATGTGGTTTAGGAAAACTCGAGTTAAATCTAACTCAAGTCGATCTCCCAATTAACATCAATTTATACCTTTCTCTTCTCGGTCTGATGAAGACGAAGTCTTGTATTCCAATCTGTCCATACCCAGTCAGGCAATGACAAGTCACATAAATACCATATCAGTATATAACTCAATTCAAGACTTGTTCTGATCAATACTCAAATCAATACATAATCTGATCCATATCTGAACAAGGAACAATCTAATTCATATCAACGATATCACGATACAATCGAAATCATTACTGAATGTGATCAATCTAAATCAACTGATGTTTCGACGGCATAACAATACGATCTCGATATCCCCGTCAATCTCAACATCACAGATATAATATCAGAATTCATAATCAGTATCAGTACAATTCATAATCTCCATATCTGTACACTTAAGATCAGTAACAACACAATTCTGATATCAAATCCCAATCAATATCTTTCAAAAATTATAACAATTGTATAAACAGTCTATTCTTTAATCTGACTTCAGTTATACAATGCCTACTGTAGCAGAAACACTATATCTAATTCTTATTCAATTCTGACAATATCATAATTTCAAATCATGTCTAAACGTAACAAAACTTACGTCCAGTTGTAGCCTGCGTTGATAGGAACTCGGTACTATACTCGGATTCAAAAATAGACGGACGGATTTTGCGTGACGTTCAATTTTCGCACATCAGGAATTGGAGCTTCGGTTTCTTTCCTATTTCATTTCTGAAGAACAATTGCTTGTACCTATATATATATATATATATATATATATATATATACACGTTCACGCATGTAAGGCAAGTGGCTTGTTGCATGTTCTGCACTTCGCGCGCATATGCGCGCACAAGGCCGCGCATATGCGCCGGAAGCCTTATCCGAACTACCGGACTGCTCGCGCATATGCGCGCACATAACTCGCGCATATGCGCGAGACCTACTGTCTCGTGCCTTCACCATTCGCGCATATGCGCGCCTTCTGCCGCGCATGTGCGCCAAACTCTCTGGACGTTCCGCGCATGTGCGCGTATTCTTCCGCGCATGTGCGCCGAACTCTCTGGACGTTCCGCGCATGTGCGCGCATTCCGCCACGCATGTGCACGCATGGTTCTGTCTTCCTCGCGCATGTGCGCCCATACATGTCGCGCATGTGCGCGGGGACTCTTCTTGCACAAAATGTCAAATCTTCTTTCGGCTCTCCCGGTCTGATCTGTTTCCTCCATAATCATCTCAATTAATAAATAAATCATTTCAGATTAATCTCGGATTACGGTAATAAAATCTCGGGCCTTACATGGACTTCGTATCTTCCTAGGATTGGCGACCTAAGAAATACATACTGTGGAGATTCTATCTATCTATGCATCTAGCTCAGTCACTGATGAAGGGAAGATTCATATGAAGGTGAACGACCATGTTCTGATCGTGGATGAAAAGTTTTTCAGAAGTATGTTTCAACTCCCAACAAAATGCTTCTCGAGTTTCTCAGAGGTTTCTACCGCTGATATTGAAGAGATGCATACCACTCTATCAGCAACTGGGCAAAAGATCAAAGTGTCTGATCCAAAGAAGAAACTAAAGCAAGAGTACCAATAACTGGTTGATATTGTTGCAAAGGGCCTTCTATCAAAGGCAGGTTCTTTGCTACCCTCACACTTGAAAAGTTCCAGGCGATGACTGCAATTGTCAAGGGGATAAATACGAACGGATCATCTACACTCTTCTCAATCTCGAAGAATATGGTGCAGAATTCGAAGCAGTTAAAAGGCTTCGCATTTTGGCTAAGCAGGCTAGTTGAGGACTCAGGGATACTTCTAGTATCTTTCTATTCGGTTATAAAGTTCAAAATCTTCACAGCCCCCGAATTTAAGCCAAAGAAGTCAGGCATTGAAGAACTAGCTACTAAGGCCAAGAAAACTGAAAGGTAAAACCAGCAGCTGCTCTCAAGTGCAAAAGGAAACTGGTCCTATCTGTCAGTGATTCGGAGAAGATCCGTTCTTCTATACTGCTGAAGAAGCCAAGGTATCAGAAGACCAAGCCAACTGCTACTCCTGGAGCTCTTCCTGAGCTCAGATTGTTGCCATCAGGAGCTGAGCAACCTTTTCCAGTTGTTCCATTTTAGACGGTTTAGCAAGCTGCCACACCAAAGCAAAAGACTTCAGCTGACTACCCCTCCACAATCATTTTTGAATTTGGAGAGAAGCTGAAACTGTCAGCGATTCCAACTTTTCTTACAACTATTTTCCTCCCCATAGTCCTACCTCTAGCAAGCTCAAAATGCATAATCATCATAGAAGTGGTGGACACAACTGGTTCAACAATAGACTTGCCTCATTACATAACTGATCCGAAGGGAAAGGCAAAGATGATTGAGGAACCGAGACCCAGAAATTCCATTCAAACGTAAATTGATCTTATTATGCAAGCTATCAATGAGCATGTTGAATTAGAGCTAGAGAATTACGATGAATGGGAGAATTTCAGGACATTCACTCTTGCAAAGAAGCTGAAGAAGAAGAAAGTTCTTGAAAAGTCATCTAACTGGAATCAGCTGTCATGAAGGCTTTCAAAGCCACCATATTCGCCCAAGCCATGGAGAAAAGATCATACTTCTTTGATCTTATGAGAATCAAAAGGTTGGTTGTGGTGTCAGCTGCACTAAAGACAAATTATGATCCAGGTGGTCCTACTACCTATGAAGACAGAGCAGTGATTCAACCAATGGACTCTGATCTCATCTCCCTTTGTATGAAAGTGAAAAATTGGGAGATGGGACAACAATTACATGTTCCAGTACATACCAACAGTTCAAGATCAGTTGAAGAAGAAATTCCAAATGAATGGGCTGTGGAGGACTTTTCAACTGAAACAGCAGAGGAGCAGCTGATGACTCCAGTTGAAACAAAGTTAGTTGTGGTTCAACCAGTTGAACTAGTTTCAGAAGTCCCTCCTTCATCCTCCACCAATGAACAACCCTCCTCTTTTGCAACATTGATTATCCTCCCAGTCTCTGTACCTACAGCGCAACCGTCTACATATTCCAAAGAAGATCTTACAATGACAAATGTAGATGATCTGCTGCAATCCATCGTTGAGGATATCCAAATGTAATACAAAGATGATTCAGCTGCCAATGAAGTTATTGAACCTACTGAAATCAAGCAATGATATCAATAACAAAAGCAGAAGTTAGAACTACTACACCCTCAGTCCAGGAACGATCAACAGCACCAAAATTGCAATCAATCAACCAGCTGCTTCATGAGACTTTCTTTATGTCAGAAGCCATTCTTCATATTTTTGCTGCCCAGACGACTACTAAAGCGTCTAGCTTTGCAACTGATCAACAAGATCAGATAGTCAGTCCAAGAAGCAACAGTAAAAGAACTTGCAGCTGATATTGACCAAGATGTTACCCCATATCAGCTTGCTGTAGTGGCATTTTCTCAGAAAAAGAAAGGGAAAAGAAAAAGTTCCTTCTAAAGTATTCTCCTCTGAACTGCCACTAGGAGCTTATATAATGCTGGACACTATACTTTCGGAACTGAAAAACCTTGGTTCACATATCAGTTAGATCAAAACTACTCGGCTGTTGCACTCTTTAATTCTGGATACTTTAAAAGATCATACAATGAAGGACTTGAAAAAGCTGACCAAAGATGTAGTTGCCCTTTTTGACTCAGTCGAAAAGATTAAAAGAAAATTAGTTACACCTCCTACTTTGCTCTCCTCCCAAGAACAACTCAGCAACCATATTGATTTTTTTCATACAAGTCTGTCTAAGAAGATTGACATAATTCAGAATCAGCTGGTTGAGATATCTGCTCAAGTTAGTTCAACATTCCTCCTCTTCACAAGAGTGGCGAGTGTTGACAAAAAGGGGGAAGAACAAAAGACAGAGGCAGCAGGAGCAAGCATAAAAAATTGAACTGAACCAGACAAGCCAACTGATAAAGGACCAGCTGAGAAAAAGTCTAAGATATAAACTAAGTGTCCTAAGTTAGTTGATTAAGTCTGAAGAGGGCTTATTTTATTTTCTGGTTTTGAAATGTTTGTACGAATCTGTATTTACATCTTTCAAAATTTATAAATCATTATTTTTGAATATGTTCAAATCTGTAAATTATTTTATTTACAATCAGTTATGTTCTCTTCAATCAGTTCAAGAAATCTAAGTTTTGTCAAATGCTGAAAAAGGGAAAATTGTTGGAACATTATAAGTTTCAGAGTTTGACAAATTAATCCTTAATGAACTGAAGAATCTAACTGATTGAACAGTCGTGTAATCATAACTTAACACTTCGTTTAAAGTTGAACTGGAAAAACATATCAACTGAAAAATTCTTAACTGATAGGACATCAGTTATAACTGATAATGTCCAGCTGAACTGATCGGTTGATCAGTTGATTTCTAATCAGTTGCTCACGTCATCAGTTGAAATATCAGCAGGCAGACTGACGGGACCAAAGCAGAACAGATGAATAAGAACAGAACGGTCTGAATACCTCGTACTACTGTCAGATAAAGTAGCTAGCCGACGATTCAATGGATATTTGTCATTTAATGCATGCAATAGAACCGTTGAGATCGAAGACTATATATAGCTAATTGAATCAGTTGAATAAGGTTACTGGATGAGAGAGAACACACACAAAACAATCAAGCTTTAATCTTCGATCAGTTGCGATATTTTTCACGAGTACTTTATCAATTTACAGATCGCACACTCAAGCTCTACATTCATTGTATTTATCATTATTATTCAAGCTACCAGTTAGAACATTTTAAGTTTATTACTGTAAAAGAGTTGTTAAACTAAGAGTTTCAGTTTGGCAGTGTGACGTCTACTAATTTGAAAATGCTGCTAAAATTTTGTTTTTTTTTGAAAGCTCACAATTTTCGAAAATAAACATTTAAATATTATGCATGCAAGCAACCCTACTGAAAAGTATGCCTTTTAAAAATAATCGTAAACAATCGAAAAATAAAATACTGTAGACTAAAAATGTGCCAATCGGCCCTTAACCATGCGTGAACGAAATTAAGACGAGTAAAATACTGAAAGTCCACGTCATAGCATAATAACGTATAAAATTGATCATGTCTACTCAGTGATAATAAAAACGTGATGTGCGGAAAAGTTTGGTCCCCGGGTTGTGTACGCACATCCAGCCCTGCCTAATCAGAGTTCGGCACCTCCAGTCTCCTAACCCAAATGCTCACATGCATCACACATGCCTAGTGAGTCTAAAGACTCAACACACTTATATGTTAATAGAAAATACATATACATAGCACATAACAGTGAAAATACTGTAATCAACATAAATTTCACAAACTTAAAAGCATAAACGTAAAAGTGTCTAATAGGATCATAACGTGTCAAAACATGTTTAAACATATCATCATATACGTATACAATTTATTTTAATTGAATTCAGTTCATTAGTTGTAACTTTCGTATCAGCTCTATTCGATGGATCTATTTAATATAACCGCGGTACCCGGTGGCGGGGACATCAGCGACAACATTGCCCGTCCACTGAGCCTTGGCCTAAGCTCAATATATCTCATATAATCGTATTATTCACAACCAACTCCCATCCTTCAAAACGTGTCATCATGTTCATCACTTAATAAAAAATGCATATACGTACATTTTCCTTAAAACCAAGCATGCAACGTATTTTTCATAATTGCGTAAAAATCATATACATGATGCATAAACATTTAAAAACATGATAAATTTGTGCTCAGGGCGCTGCCATGACTAAAAACTCACCCCGGGTGCAAAATGATCATTTAGCCCCTGGAAACCCAAAATGACTGTTTTACACCTGAACCACTAAATTTCGACCCGAAGTTTACCAAACTACTTAAAACATCCCAAAACATATTTATAAGCATTCCTTAGACGTAAAATCGAGCCCTTACAAAACTTAACCGATTCGTTTTAAAACTTGGACCGGTGTCCGGGTTTTAAACCGAATTGGCCCAAAACTTAACCGAATCTTCCCAAACTTTTACCATACCTAAAACACACTCCAACAGCCCTTAAACCTCCCATAACCGGCCCACTAAGACCCTTGAAAGTGCCCAAATAGCTTCTGGAAATTTTCTGCAAATCCCATTCGAAAACCCTAATACCCAAAACTCGAAAACAATAGACCCTAGGCTCTACCGGCTTGGACCAGCCTTGGATCAACCCTTACTAGCCCTCATTAGGACCTTCCTAGACCAGAACATCACAAGGAATCAGCCCCATGCACGTCCCAAATGCACGCACACCCGATGCTCACCCAAACGCATCCCACGACCCAACGCTTCCTCACTCTCGATCGACTTCGAGGCTCGTTCCAGTGGTGGTATAACCTTCCTAGGCCGTGTCTCAGACCCAGTAGGGTCTGTTCCATGTCTTGGATTGGCCCTTACACTGCCGGTTCATACCCATCCATCGATCTCCTCACAACCAAACTGAAACCTCATGGAACTCGCTCGTCTCCCTCCCAACTAGACAAGTCTTCAACTCGACCTAGAAACCGCTTCCTCCTCAACGTTAACAGACCCTCAGCAACACAACTCAATAGCTCCCTTGCAACAAATCATAAAAAACGTGAGCAAGTCAAGAAAAAGTGCAAGATTCATGCCAATTTGTATAAAAACGCAACCACAAGGCGACTCATGCAATTTTTTCATACAACACATAAACATCTGCATATTATTGGCGTGAATGAGATAAACAAAGATACATGCTGTTTTATGATCGGAAACCCGAAGAATTTTATGTCGGGGAGGCATCAGAGGATTGGGGAATGACCTTGATTGAAAGAAAAATGGAAGAACTCGAGAATGCTGCTGATGGAGGCTTCGAAATTGTGCAGTATCGAGGGGAGGGGCGGCCAAGGAGTGGGAATAGGGTTAGGGTTTGCTAGGGTAGGTTTTAAATAGGTAATACATGCAATAATGGGCTTAATTTTATTTTTAAAGGATTAAAAAGAAACTTTGAGCCCATTAAGCTTTAAAACAAACCCATCAAGCCCAAGAACACTCCCGAAAAATATTTCGTTTAGGTACGTTTTTGAAAATATCGTCCGAACCCTCAAAAGTCATCTGAATCGTTAAAATTTGCGTACCGATAAAAATTACGACCCAACGAGTAAAAATATCCACCAAGGCACATTTAAAAAAATACCCTTAAAATAACTCGTAATAATTAATTAAAATTAATCATGTAACAAAAATATTTTCCCGATAATTCCCCGGTCTCCGATCCTCGATCGAGCGCGAAATGCGTCTAGAAACTCTATTGCTTGAACTTTTAAAATATCATGAATTTAATCCTAGCCATGCAATAATTTTGCACTAAATGCATAAAAATAAATAAACACGTGATTTAAATAAAACCCTAGATCGCATGCATTCAGGTTACGTAAATTTAAATTTCCGGGACCTTACAACTCTCCCCCCTTAAAATAAAATTTCATCCTCGAAATTTAAAACATACCGAATAACTTCAAGTAGCGACTCCTCATCTCGACCTCAGTCTCCCAAGTAGCCTCCTCCACGGAATGATTCAGCCACTTGACTTTGACCATGTGGATCACCTTGTTCCGGAACCTCCTCTCCTGTCTGTCTAAAAGTTGATTGGGTCTCTCTTCGAATGACAGGTGTGGTGTCTGCTGAAGTGGTTCATGGTTCAATACATGTGAAAGATTCGACATGTACTTCCGCAGCATAGAGACGTGGATGACATTATGAACTCCCACCAGATTCGGTGATAATGCAACTCTGTAAGCGAGTGTTCCAACTCTCTCTAGGATCTCGAATGGTCTGATGAATCTAGGGTTAAGCTTGTCCTTCTTCCAAAATCTCATCACACCCTTCATCGGCGCGACTTTCACGAAAATGTGATCCCCTAATGCGAAATCAATATCTCTGCGCCTCTGATCTGCATAACTTCTCTGGCGACTCTGAGCGGTTCTCATCCTCTCTCGAATCCTTCCCACTAACTCTGCGGTCTGTCTGACAATATCTGGACCAAACTCTGCTCTCTCTCCTACCTCATCCCAATACACTCTCTACCTACAATTCCTCTTATACAATGCCTCGTATGGAGCAATACCGATCGATGTCTGATAACTGTTGTTGTATGTGAACTCCACAAGAGGTAACCTCGGCTCCTTGCTGCCCTGGAAGTCAATCATGCAATCTCGGATTAAGTCCTCCAGAATCTGAATCACCCTCTCTGACTGTCCGTCTGTATGATGATGGAAAGTAGTACTGAACAGCAGCTTAGTACCCAATGCCTGGTGTAGACTCTTCCAAAACGCAGACGTGAATCTCGGATCCCTGTCTGACACGATGGACACTGGAATCCCGTGCAGTCTGACTATCTCTATGATGTACAGCTATGTGTACTGAGTCATGGTGAAAATGTTCTTGATCGGTAGAAAGTGAACTCATTTAGTGAGCCGATCAACTATCACCCATATGGCATTATATCCTCCAGTAGTCCTCGGAAGCCCTGTCACAAAGTCCACGATGATGTTCTCCCATTTAAACTCAGAAATATGGAGGGGTCCCAGCTTCCCTGCAGGTCTTTGATGCTCTGCCTTGACTTGTTGACAAGTCAAACACTCGGAAACGAATCGCAGAATATCTCGCTTCATGCTCAGCCACCAATAAAGAGTCAGCATATCCTTATACATCTTTGTACTCCCTAGGTAAATTGAGTACGGGGTGCTGTGGGCCTCGCTCAATATATCTGCTCTAAGGGAATCGCTGTCAGAAACCCATAGGCGGTCCCTATATTTGACTATGCCACCTCGTCCCTCTGTATCCACTTCTACAACAGCTCGTCAGAAGTCTGCCCTGCCCGAATTCTATCTCTCAATGTCGATTGTACTGTCAGAGTAGCAAGATTTGGGGCATTGCCCTTGGCATAAACTGCAAGCTCAAATCTCTAAATCTCCGCCTGTAGCAGTCTCTGTACCGACAAATGAGCAATCACTGTGTGCTTCCTGCTCAAAGCGTCTGCAACCACATTAGCCTTACCCAGATGGTAGCTAATATCACAGTATTAATCCTTCACTAGCTCTAGGCATCTTCTCTACCTCATGTTCGGCTCTTTCTGTGTGAAGAAGTACTTCAGGCTCTTGTGATCAGTGAAAATCCTGCACTTCTCCCCATATAGATAGTGTCTCCAAATTTTTAGAGCAAATACCACTGCTACTAGCTCAAGGTCATGAGTCGATTAGTTCTTCTCATAGAACTTCAGCATCCTGGACGTGTAGGCTATAACTCTGTCATGCTGCATCAGAACCATGCCCAACCTGAGCTTCGTAGCATCTGTACAAACCACGAACTCTCCTTGCCCCGATGGCATAGCTAGAACTGGTGCAATGGTCAATGCTTGCTTCAATCTGTCAAAGAACTCCTGGCACTCAGATCCCCAAATAAACTTAAAATTCTTCTTCGTCAAGGCGGTCAAAGGCACCGCAATAGAAGAGAAGCCCTAAATGAATTTCCTGAATGGATCTCTGTCACGCTCTTAGGCACTGGCCAATCTCTGACTGCCTCGACCTTAATGGGGTCGACCTCAATACCATCCCTAGATACAATGTGGCCCAAGAATGCCATTCTGTCAAGCCAAAACTCGCACTTACTGAACTTGGCATACAGCCATCTGCCTTGTAGAGTCTCTAGTACGGTCCTCAGATGCTGACTGTTCTCCTCTCTGCTCTTCAAATAGATCAGGATATCGTCAATGAAAAATATGACGAACTTATCTAAATAAGGCTGAAACACGCAATTAATGAGATCCATGAAGATCGCTGGCGCGTTCGGCAAATCGAAGGGCATTATCATAAACTCATAGTGCCCATAACGAGTTCGGAAGGCTATCTTATGCACGTCAGATTCTCTCACCTTCAGCTGATGGTATCTGGATCGAAGATCTATCTTTGAGAACACTGATGCTCCTTGAATCTGATCAAAAAAATCCTCGATTATTGGCAACAAATACTTGTTCTTGACCGTGACCCTGTTCAGCTCTTGGTAGTCAATGGAAAGCTTCATGCTGCCATCTTTCTTTTTAACGAACAGTACTGGCGCGCCCCATGGATAAAAGCTAGGGTGAATGAATCTCTTATCTAGCAAATCTTGTATTTGATCTTTCAGTTCTTTCATCTCGGCAGGTGCTAGACGATAGGGTGCCTTAGATCTCGGCACTGTATGTGACATGAGCTCAATAGAAAAGTCTACCTATCTCTCTGGTGGAATGCCTGAAACATCGTCAGAGAAAACACTGGAGAACTCTCTGACCACATCGACGTCCTCTAGCCTCTGACTGACTGGCTCTGACACTGACACAATGATGGCCAAAAATTCCTGGCTGCCTCTCTTCATAAGCTTCCTCGCACACATGCAGGAAATGACGTGTGGCATATGTTGGTGTCTGGGTGCCTAAAAAATAAACGGCTTAGCACTGGGCGGCCAGACAGGCACTGACCTCTGTCGAAAGTCTATGACGGCTCCGTTCAAAGAAAGCCAGTCCATACCAAGAATAATGTCGAACTCCGGCAACGGTAGCACTATCAAATCTGCCTGCATTGTATATTTTTGTAACCAAAGTTCCAATCCCTTCACTATCTGGGAAGTGAACATCTGATCCCCAGATGGAATCGATACTCTGAACCCTTAATCCATCATCACCGGTATATGATTCCTAGTCGTTTGACGAAAGATTCGGATACAATCGAATGTGTAGCTCCTGAATCTAGCAATGCATGCGTGGATACACCTGAAATTTATATCCTGCCTGCGACAAAACATACCATCAAATCTGATCGCGTTGAAATTTAAGAAATTTCTTACCGGAAATTATCCCAAAATCCTCAAAATTTTATTGAATTAACCCTCAAAATCTCGAAATTAGCAATTTAACCCCTAAAGTTTCGAAAATCACACTTTGACCCTTACAAATTTTTTCAAAATTTGCAATATTGCCCCATGAAAATTTTGAATTTAGCTCCCTGAACACATAAAATTCTCGAAACTAAGTATTAAATCCCATTAATTCAAAAAATTCGAAAATAGCCCCTTAAAAGTTCGAGTTTAGCCATTAGGTCCTCAAATTATCGGTTGTTACACTCGGGTCCTCAAATTTCTCAAATCATGCAATTAAATCCTTAAATCCAACTAGGTATAGCATGCCTCCTAATTCCTTCTATGTTAACAACCCATAAATTATATCTGATGATAAACATATACCCCAAGTAATCAAGCGATATACTAAAATCTTAAACATAAGGGTTACCAGTAATCAGTGTCGAATCTGGCTCTGCCTCGGCCTCCTCGGCATGCATCACATATGCTCGACAAGTAGTGGGGCCCTTGTTCCTAGGGCAGTCTGCTACCTTATGGTCCTCTTGTCCGCGAATGAGGCATTTAAAGGTTCACAAATGCACTTGCCGAAATGGAACCTGTCACACTGTCTGCAAGGCTGTCCGTCCTCTGGCTTAGGCGCCCCTGGCGCTTGAGGAGGTCTCTGCTGCTAGGGACTCCTAACCTGTCCCTGGGGCTTCTGCTGCCTCGGTGGCCATGTAAACTGCTTTTTTTGCGGCTGGGAACTGGACTGAGTCTGTTGTCTCTTCGCTGCATCTCAAAATCAGTGTCTCGTAGCGCTTGCTTCGCCTGAAAAGCACAGGCGGTGGCATCGTCATAGCTTGCCGGCCTCATCAACATAACATTCCAAAGCAGGGTGGGTCTCAGTCTGTCCGTAAAATGCCTAAGATTCTGAGCGGCATCCCTAGCGATCATGGGCAAAAAATGGCAACCCCTATCAAACTTCCGAATAAACTCCGCCACAGATAAGTCCCCCTGTCGGAGACTCATAAACTCCCTCGTCAGGCAGCCCTGGCATCTGCTGGGAAATGCTTGTCGTAGAATATATCCTTGAACTTTTCCCAGGTGAGAGTAGCCAAGTCCACGGCATGAGCGGCTCCATCCCACCATAGAGATGCATCATCCCTAAACATATATGTGGTGCACCTGGCCCGGTCGCCATCCCTCATCTGCAGGTACTCAAAATGCAGCTCCAGCGATCGAATTTCTACAAAGAATGGATCAGTGGTGCCCCCGAACTCTTTTTGGTTGAGCAGTATAAACTGCTAAAAAATATAGGTCTGAGGTTTGGGAGCCTGTTGCACCTGCTCCAATAACCTAGCCATACCCTCCAGTACACGGGTAGCTGCATCCATCGGCGGCGGTGGTCCTCTGCCACCTCCAGGAATATCGTCATGTCTGTCTACGCTGGGTTCACGTCTGTGAGGCATGAAATCTGAATACGGACCAAATTCCAAACATAACCCTTCATGCAATTTAATCTAATTTTTAAAATAGTTAATCCTTAAATCGGAAAGCATCTAAACATGCACTGAGAATCATAAATCATGTAATCATGCAGGTGATAGTAGCAAAAACATTTCAACATTTAAAACATAAAATCTTACATACTTGAGACGTGAAGACTGAGCTGCAGTAGCCCTAGCTGCCCGAAATGGGCATCCCCTGGCTGCTCTAAATGGGCAGCAACATGGGGCCGAAGTTTGCCCCAAAACCGGCAAACAATTTGTTGTAACGATTTTCTCATGCGCTTAGAAATTGTCCTCAATATAATATCATGTATTTGCTACACAAAATAGTAACATTAGCTCATGATACCACTTGAAAGCGGATCGGTTACGGTGCCCGGATACGCAATGAAAGTTTCAAAACAAAATTTTTACAAGAAAAACCGAGCACCCCTACATATAATGTGTAGAAAATAACATAAAACACAAAAATGACATTCATAGTGTGTTTACTATTTTACCTATCAATCACAAAGGATTAATTGATGGCTCCAACCAAGTTGTAAACAACTTGGCTTTTGAAAGGTGACAAATCTACAAGCCTCCTTTGAGCACTCCTTGCTCAAAAATTAAGTCCACCACCAACTAGGAAGATCCCCTCTAATTTTGCACTAGAAAAATTAGAAGATTTTTCTTTGAGAAGGTTATGCTATCCTCAACAATTGAAGAAGCAAAAATGGGAGAGAATTGCATCAAAATTTCGGCCAAGGCTTCTGGAGAGAAGGGGATGATATTTTCTTGGTTGTGTAAAAAGTTAGTGTAAAGTTGCATGTGCATGACATGCCATTAACTCAAAAGTTGCCTCCAACCTTTCACCTTCCAAGCATGCACTTTGTTTGGGCTTGTAACAATTACAAGGCCCATGGACTTTTATTTAAATATCTCAAACATATTTGAGACCATTTAAACTTTACTTGATTTTACTCAAGCACACTAGTTGAATATTATTTCTAATTCGGCTCTAGTAGGCCCAATGTTAATTAATTCAACACTTGAATTAATTTAGTTATTTGGACTCAACTAGGTCCACTATTGTTTAATTAATTCAACACTTGAATTAATTTAATTAAGTCCATAATAATGTTTATGAAAATCACAATTTTCAAATACATTATTTATTTGGCCTACTTTTAATTTAGGAACACTTCCACAAATTAAAAGTTACATTCCCCATAATCCTCTCATAGAAGTCATACTTCTATTTTTGTTAACGCTTATAAACTCCTTTATAAGCCGTTCATCACATTTAACTATTTTTCTTCTCAACGGGATCTAGAAAGCTAGTACTTGTGTGGCCCTCAATGGTTCAATGATACAACTAGCCGTGGGTTCACATCTCAATATTATTCGGGACTAAACATGTCCTTATATAAGCATACCTCAAATGATCCATTCTTACTTATCAACTCCTTAATACTAAGAACTTCATAACTCAATTATGATAGTACCCAACCAATCACGTTAAACGCCTAGCAGCACCGCTTACATGATTCCCTAGGTATCAAATTATAGTGCCAGCAAGAACCAATCTATTGTGTTTGGCATCCAGTACGGTCCCTTCATTTCATATATCCCGACCAATTCGACAACTATTGGTATATCGAGAGCTGTCAATGAATCGATACTATGTGTGATGTCGTAGTTGCATTGATGGTGTAATCTATGAAACCCCTTTCATAATTAGCACGAACACTCTGATCAGAGATTTCAAACTACATACACATGAGATCAAATAGGATATCCATACCCGAAGGTAAGTGGTTAATCCCCGACTACAATGCATCGACTCCTATATGTTTCGACAAAACACACAACCTTGCCACCTGATGACCCCATGAGAGTCAGTAAACAAGTCAAAGTGCAATGCTAGCACATAGAGTCTCAATGTTGTCTCGGGTCATAAGGACTAATGGTGTACAACCATAAACTAGGACGTTTCCACTCGATAAGTGAGAACCACTTGGAAAGTCCTTTATGGAGGGTTGTTTAGTGCATTCTACAAGGAGCACCTATCTGTATGCTCGGACATCACAATGTCCCCTACCAATGAAACATGGTACACACATCGCAGATAGTAGTCTCAAACTCGAGCAGCCTTTATCCTTCTTAACGGCGGCTAAATCGACTAGGAACTGTTTAGAATACACAGTATTGCAAATATGAGTTTCATGATACTCATCATATGAGCATCTCATATCCATTCAACTATTTATATATTCAAGAACTTTATATATGCAACAAGTATGGGTATACAGATAAAGATGTGCCAAACAATAATTTCAAATATTATTAAAATAAATATTGTTTATACATAGAGTTTCAACATGAACCATCGGCCAACACTTGGCTCGACGGGCACCTACTCTTACAATCTCCCACTTGCACTAGAGCCAACTACCCATATGCTTCAAACCCATTGGTTCGCGATGCTTCTCGAACAATGGTCCAGGTAAAGGCTTTGTTAGTGGATCAACAACATTATCCGCGGAGCCGACTTTGTCAATCGACACTTCTCCTCTTTCTACAATCTCTCGGAGGATGTGGTACTTTCTCAATACATGTTTGGATTTCTGATGAGACCTTGGCTCCTTCGCCTGAGCAATGGCTCCTGTGTTGTCACAAAACATCGGGACTGGAGCAACTCCATTAGGAATAACGCCCAACTCTTGGACGAAATTCCTTAACCAAATAGCCTCCTTTGCTGCAGCGGATGCAGCAATGTATTCTGCCTCAGTGGTGGAATCCGCAGTACTATCTTGCATGGAACTCTTCCAGTAGACAGCAGCACGATTAAGCATGAATACCAACTCAGAGGTTGACTTTGAGTCATCAATATCTCTTTGGAAGCTAGAGTCGGTATAGCCTTCCAATTTCAGTTCTCCACCCCCATAGACCAAGAACAACTTATTGGTCCTTCTCTAATACTTGAGGATGTCTTTCACAGCTTTCCAGCGTGGAAGATCAGGGTTCGATTGATATCTACTCACTACACTTAGTGCATAAGCAACGTCAGGACGTGTAGATATCATCTCATACATGATACTACCAATTGCAGATGCATACGGAATGCGTGTCATCGCCGCTATCTCTGCATCAGTCTTGGGAGACATAGACTTGGATAGGGACACACCATGACACATTGGTAGATGTTCTCTCTTGGACTCATCCATCGAGAACCGCTTAACGATAGTATCAATGTATGTGGACTGGGTGAGACCAAGCAATCTTCTCGATCTATCTCTATAGATCTGTATTCCCAATACAAAAGATGCTTCACCCAACTCCTGCATCGAGAAATTACTTGCTAACCATATTTTAGTTGATTGCAACATCGCTACATCATTCACAATGAGTAGAATGTCATCAACATAAAGCACTAGGAATGTCACAGAACTCCCACTGACCTTCTTATACACACAGGGTTCCTCAGAATTCTTAGTAAAACCAAACTCTTTGATTGTACTATCGTATCTGAGGTTCCAACTCCTAGATGTCTGCTTTAGACCATAAATAGATCTCTGAAGTTTTCATACCATATGCTCACTTTGGACAGATGTAAACCCTTCAGGTTGAGACATGTAAATCTCTTCCTTAATATCCCCATTAAGAAAGTCTGTCATGACATCCATCTGTCATATCTCATAGTCATAGCATGTAGCTATGGCTAGCAATATCCTTATAGACTTGAACATTGAAACTGGAGAAAAGGTTTCGTCGAAGTCAACTCCTTGTCTTTGAGTATATCTTTTTGCAACCACTCGCGCCTTGAAGGTCAATACCTTCCTATCCGCCCTAAGTTTCCTCTTGTAAATCCATTTACATCCTATGGGAACAGTTCCCTTAGGTGGATCCACAAGATTCCACACTTGGTTCAAATGCATGGAATTCATCTCAGATTTCATTGATTCAAGCCACTTGGATGAATCGGCATCAGATAACGCTTCCTTGATGGTTAATGGATCACATCCATGGTTAGACTCATCATGGCCTTCTTCAAGAAGCAGACCATACCTAATAGGTGGTCTCGAGACTCTCTCGGATCTTCTAAAAGCTTGTATATCCTCTCTTGGCTCTTCGGGTGTGGGTTCAGTGTGTCTCGAACCTCTTTGAGTTATATCATCTCCCCTTTTCTATCCAATAGAAATTCCTTTTTTCAAAAAGGTTGCATTCCTAGAAACAAACACCTTTGTTTCTTGAGGATGATAGAAATAGTATCCAACTGAATTCCTTGGATATCCCACAAAGTAACATAAAATGGATCGAATATCAAATTTATCTCCCACTGCCTACTTCACATAAGTAGGGCATCCCCATATTCTAAGATAAGAATATTTGGGAGGCTAACCCATCCATATCTCATATGGTGTCTTATCAACTGCCTTTGAATGGACATTGTTCAACAACAGTTCCGCTGTCTCAAGTGCATATCCCCAAAATGATGGCGGCAACTCCGTGAACCCCATCATAGACTGAACCATGTCCATCAAAGTCCGGTTACGACGCTCTGAAACACCATTCAACTGCGGTGTAGCAGGCGGAGTCCACTGCGAGAGAATTTCATTCTCCCTAAGATACTCTTGGAACTCGGCACTCAAGTACTCACCACCTCAATCCGATCGAAGTGACTTGATGCTTCGTTCCAATTGTTTCTCTACTTCACTTCTAAATTCTTTGAACCTTTCAAAGGCTTCAGATTTGTATTTCATCAAATACACATACCCATACCTCGAAAAGTCATCGGTAAAGGTGATGAAGTAGGCATGTCCATGCTTAGTGGTGATGCTAAGCGGACCACACACATCGGTATGGATCAAATCCAATAACCCTTTGGCTCGCTCCACAAGGCCCTTAAAGGGAATTTTGGTCATCTTTCCTTTCATACAGGATTCACAAGTAGTGAGAGAATTAATATCAGACATATCAAACATGCCTACTTCCATTAGCTTGTTCATCCTTCTTAGGGAAATATGTCCTAATAGAGGATGCCATAATTGAGCCGAATTTAGAGTATCTTGTTTTCATTTGTTTGTTGTTGTTATTGCTTGGACATTGTTTAGTGGAATATCTTTCAATTTTAAGTCATAGAGATCATTTTCAAGTTCTCCAGTACCAATTAAACATTCATTCTTGTAAATGTTGCAAACACCTTTGCTAAATAAACAAGAATATCCATCTTTATCAAGCATAGAAATGGAAACAATGTTTTTAACCAAATTAGATACAAACAAAAAATCTCTTAAAATTAACTGAAAATCATTGTTCAAAAGCAAGTAAACATCTCCAATAGCCTTGGCAGCAACTCTTGCTCCATTGCCCATCCTCAAGAAGGTCTCACCTTCCCTAAGTCTTCTACTTCTTCCCATCACCTGCAAATCATTGCAGAGATGTGAGCCACAGCCGGTATCCAATACCCAAGAAGTAGAGTTAATTGAAATGTTTACTTCAATATAGAACATATCATTTCCAGAACCCTTCTGGGAAATATATTCTCTGCAGTTACGACTCCAATGTCCAGGCTTCTTGCAGTGATGACATACATTAGTAGTCTTGTCAGCCTTAAATGGTGTGACTGCCACAACGAGATTCGGAGCTTGCTTCTTCAAGGGCACATTCTTCTTGGAACGTTGGAAAGAACGCTTCTTTCCCTTCCCTGGTGGACCAGTCTTCGCACCAGATGAAGAACACACATAAAAAACTAGCTTCTCTTTCTTGATGGTGGACTCAAACGTAACAAGCATGTTCACCAAATCCTCAAGGGTAGGCTCTAGCTTGTTCATGTTGAAATTCACCACAAAAGGATCAAATGAGCTAGGCAGTGACAAGAGCAACACGTCGGTGGTCAACTCCGAAGGCAACGTAAGATCCATGCCAACGAGCTTGTCCACAAGCCCAATCATCTTTAGACATTGTCAAAATTTGTACTGAAAAGTAAAACGGATAAATCTTAATGACTATTTTAAAATATTTAGTAAGATATAAAGTATGGACTTTTACTTCATAAATTTTCGTTTCCACTGTTTTGACATTTTTCACTATCCTCTAGTGAAAACAGGTAACTCCTTTCCTCAGTAGGTACGTAAGGTCCAATTAGAAAATTATGATCCCGAATAATATCAGCAAATCATAATTTCTAAAAGATAGTTTCCAATTGCATCTCCATGCAACTTTTTACGTAAACTTTTGTCTCACGTTTGATTAGGACCCAATAATATGACGTCGTTCATCTTTACGTGTTAAGCCTTACCCATCGATATTGAACCTTAATGGACGGTCGCCATGAGCCTCAATAATATGAGCTGAAATCATGGGAGTTCCACGTAGTTCACATCACCATGTCAATAGATGTCACAGCTTTCCGATGTCCAGGGCTCCCCCAATAATATGAGCCGAGCCCCGAGCACGGGTTGCGTTCATCATGCACCCATTGTCGATGGAAGACATGTAAATTATAAAAAACCTTTATAATTCTCTTTTTCGGGCTTGATATTAATTTTGAATCTTATTCAAAATGAGGGTTTTTAATTTTGAAAGGTCTCATCATTAATTTTGTTTAAAAGCTCGCCATGTTTGATCGTACGTTTGTCAGATTCATACAACTTTGTTATTATCATAATAATAACGCACATACTCATTATTTATAATATATCATGCATATATTATAAACATTAAACTAAACAAGGATGATCAATCGTCCCAAAAACTAAAGGCTTGTGTGAGTCAAACACGAGCCTAGGTCCAATCATAGGGAATGCATGAGATGCAAATGCAAAATTACATAAGCCTCCAATATTTACATGTCTTCGATCTTCATAATCATCATGGCCACCAACATCCAATCTTGATCTTCAAATATACTAATATTTAAAAATAAATATCCACGGCATACATCTCATTAGGTGGGAACTGGATATAAACCAATCCCACTTATAAATTGATAATTATTACAAATATTCAACACAAAATATCCTAGCATACACCTAGCAAATTGGGCTTGGGCTTTTGATCATCCTTCATGCATAATATCACATATCATACACCATCAATTAATTATCACAATAATCAATTGATCCAATATTATATATCTTGATCCAATCACTAATCGCCACGATTATAAACTAAATCAACAAAGTAAACAAACTCCTTTGTTTACTTTCTAATTAATTTATTTATAACCAAATTTCTTGTAAATCACAATTTACTATAAATTATTAAAGTCAAACTTCAATTATTTATTTTATGAGAAAATATATACAAATTTTGTGGATTTAAACTTAAGAGCCCAATAAGACATTTTTCACCAAAAACCATTTTGGCCCATTTAAATTCAAAAATTATGTTAGCCATCTAATGGCCCAACAACTCAAGGCCCATGACATTTGGATATTCCAAAATACTTTTGGTAACCCTAATCGTCATCGCCGTTGCCGGATTCCGGCCAACATGCACCAACTTTTTTTTAAATTAAAGTAGGTGAACATTTCGGGAGCCCATGGGGCTGCCCTTGCTGTCTGAAATGGGCAGCAACATGGGGTCGAAGTTTTCCCCAAAACCGGCCAACGATTTGTTGTAACGATTTTCTCATGCGATTAGAAATTGTCCTCAATATAATATCATGTATTTGCTACATAAAATAGTAATCTTAGCTCATGATAACACTTGAAAGCGGATCGGTTACGGTACCCGGATACGCAACGGAAGTTTCAAAACAAAATTTTAACAAGAAAAAGCGAGCACCCCTACATATAGTGTGTAGCAAATAACATAAAACACAAAAATGACATTCATGGTGTGTTTCGTATTTTACCTATCAATCACACAGGATTGATTGATGGCTCCAACCAAGTTGTAAACAACTTGGCTCTTGAAATGTAGACAAATCTACAAGCCTCCTTTAAGCACCACCAACTAGGAAGATCCCCTCTAATTTTGCGCTAGAAAAATTAGAGAATTTTTCTTTGAGAAGGTTATGCTATCCTCAATAATTGAAGAAGCAAAAATGGGAGAGAATTGCATCAAAATTTCGGCCAAGGCTTAAGGAGAGAAGGGGATGATATTTTTTTGGTTGTGTAAAAAGTTAAAGTGTAAAGTTGCATGTGCATGCCATGCCATTAACTCAAAAGTTGCCTCCAACCCTTCACCTTCCAAGCATGCAATTTGTTTGGGCGTGTAACAATTACAAGGCCCATTGAATTTTATTTAAATATCTCAAACATATTTGAGATCATTTAAACTTTACTTGATTTTACTCAAGCCCACTAGTTGAATAATTATTTCTAATTGAGCTCTAGTAAGCCCAATGTTATTTAATTAATTCAACATTTGAATCATTTAATTATTTGGACTCTACTAGGTACATAGTGTTTAATTAATTCAACACTTGAATTAATTTAATTAAGTCCATAATAATGTTTATGAAAATCACAATTTTCAAATACATTATTTATTTGGCCAACTTTTAATTTAGGAACATTTCCATAAATTAAAAGTTACATTCCCCATAACCCTCTCATAGAAGTCATACTTTTATTTTTGTTAACGCTTATAAAATCCTTTATAAGCCGTTCAACACATTGAACTATTTTCTTCTCAACGGGATCTAGAAAGCTAGTATTTATGTGGTCCTCAATGGTTCAATGATATAACTAGCCGTGAGTTCACATCTCAATGTGATTCGGGACTAAACATGTCCTTATATGAGCATACCCCAAATGCTCCATTCTTATTTATCAAGTCATTGATAATAAGAACGTCAGAGCTCAATTCTGATAGTACCCAACCAATCATGTTAAACGCCTAGCAGCATCGCTTACATGATTCCCTAGATATCAAATGATAGTGCCAGCAAGAACCAATTTTTTAAGGTTGGCGTACAGTACGGTCCCTTCATCTCATATATCCCGACCGATTCGACAACTATTCGTATATCGAGAGTTGTCAATAAATCGATACTATGTTTCATATCGTAGTTGCATCGATGGTGCAATCTATGAAACCCCTTTCATAATTAGCACCAACACTTTGATCAGAGATTTCAAACTACATACACATGAGATAACATAGAATATCCATACCCGAAGGTAAATGGTGAATCCCCTACTACAATGCATCGACTCCTATATGTTCCGAAAAAACACCCAATCTTGCCACCTGATGACCCCATGAGAGTCGGTAAACAAGTCAAAGTGCAATGCTAGAATATAGAGTCACAATATTGTCCCAGGTCATAAGGACTAATGGTGTACAACCATAAACTAGGACGTTTCCACTCGATAAGTGAGAACCACTAGAAAAGTTCTTTATGGAGGGTTGTTCAGTGCACTTTACAAGGAGCACCTATCTGCATGCTCGGACATCACAATGTCCCCTACCAATGAAATATGGTACTCACATTGCAGATACTAGTCTCAAACTCGAGCGGCATTTATCCTTCTTAACGGCGGCTGAATCGACTAGGAACTGTTTAGAATATACAGTATTTTAAATATGAGTTTCATGATACTCATCATATGAGCATATCGTATTTTTTTTACTATTTATATATTCAAGGACTTTATCTATACAACAAGCATGTGTATACAGATAAAGATGTGTCAAAACATTAATTTCAAATATTATTAAAATAAAGATTGTTTATACATAGAGTTTCAACATGAACCATCAGCCAACACTTGGCTCGACGGGCACCTACTATAACAAGTTCAACTGGCAAGTCAACTGATTTCACCAGCCCAACTGAAGATCAGTTCAGATGACCAGTTCAGAGCATCAGTTAAAACTAATCAGATTGCAGAACACGGCAAGCTTATTTAATGGAATCCAGTTGTGCACAAAGGTACAAAATCAATTGTCCAGTTAAAGGACAATAACGTTGCATCATGTTTAAAGCCAAAACGTTCCAGAATGGCTGTCGGAAATTACAAACATGTTTCGAGAAACAAATTCTAAATGCAACGGATACAATTATTGAGTCTCGCTGTACGATCAAGCTTCGCGCCTATAAATAGAAGATGAAGATCAGTGGAGACAATATAAAACAACAAGAATGTCTGAAGAAGAAGGGCACGCGAAAAGCCTTATCAGCTTACAAGAAGTAATCAGTCAGTTGTGAGGGAACACTAAAACGTGTTATCAGCTTAGTATAGAAGTTCTTTTCCCTCAGTGTGTGAGAAAACCTTCCTGATGTATTCATTGTTCAGTTCTCACACACACTCACTCACATATATCATAGAGTAGAGCTTATTGAATAACTGAGTGAGTCTTGCACAAAGACAATAAACTTGTGTATGTAGTCTTTGACACACAGACTTTAAACAAGTGTTGGCTAGAAGGTGTTGCCTTCAGTCTAGGCTAGGAGTTCAGTTAGGTAGTAGAGTAAGTCTTAAGCTGAGTGGGTTTGTACAAGGGGTTTTATAAAACAAAGTCTTATAGTGTATCCTACCCGAGGAGGTAGAAGGGGTGACGTAGGAGCAGTTGAAGTCTTTGAATCCAATAAAAATATCTTGTGTTATTTCTGTTTAACTATTTTATTTTTGTTCTTAACTGATTTGATCATTTCAGCTAATATCAGTTCAATTCTATCCATACTGAACTGATATAAACCAGTACTGATCCCATTTAATTTTCAGTTATTCAGTTGCACATGATATAAAACCTATTAGTTTTTTTACCGAAGGATTACTTCGAGTATTTTACTCTTGGTTTGCAACCAAACTCGATTTACTTCATCAGTGTTTACATTATTCGAACACGAGCTACTGCAGCTCATTGAGAATATTGTGTTTGAAGCACCTTCAAAGGTCCCCGAACCGATCCATCAATTGGTATCAGAGCTATCTGTTCTAAGAAGGACATTTGAAAGATAATATTTTAAAATTTGTTTCAAAACGGTATTTAAAATGGTTTTCAAAACCCTCATAAATTTTATATGAGTTTGCCGTGAGAAGAGAGAAGGTTTTTGGCTCTGCAACTAACATTGTAGTCACTTCTCTCGACTCCGTAACTTTGATGTTTTAGCAGCTTGCCGGGTTCTGAGTTCAACTAACTGCAGAACAACTAAACTGATCTGTGGACAAGATTTCAGTTGCAAGCTTACCAGTTCAACTTATCAACAGACGAACCCAACTACCAGCTGAAACTGATGATTTAAGTAGAGATTAATCATCAGAAGTACTGCCGCTTAACTGCCATATCAGATCAAAATAGATGATCAATGCGGTTCAGCATTAGTTGAGTCCAGTTTGAGTCAGCTCGACTAGTTAGCCAGCACAGAGATCAAGTCCAAAGCAAATTAGCTGCTCTTCCGGCGAAAGAGACTCAAGACCGATGCAGAATTCAAAATATTCAAGGTGACCAGCTGTTGGTATATCCAATTCTAGCATGTATAAAATGACTGATATTTGAAGTTTTTAAAATTTGCTATTATAGTAGCACTTTCCTTTACAATTTGGTGCATTTAAATGTACGAAAAAAACGCGTTTTTGTTCAAATAAACATCATTTTATCTAGTTAGTTTTTATGTAACTGAATTGCTATTTTCATATGTGTGTTGCCTAAAACTGCTTGAATGTTAAATGATATTAAAACTCATTGTTAAAATCGCATAAAAATGATTATATTTTTGAGGGGGAGTTTTTAAATTCACTTATTGAGGGGAATATTTATCCCTCGAACTTAAAATTTTTTTTTAATCGTTTCAAATGTTTTTAATTCTCACAAAGGAGGAGAATCAGTTAAATTTTAAATTTTAAATTTTTCAATCTCTTTAATTGTACGATCAAGTTTCGCGCCTATAAATAGAAGATGAAGATCAGTGAAGACAATATAGAACAACAAGAGTGTGTGAGGAAGAAGGGCACGCTAAAAGCCTTATCAGCTTACGAGAAGTAATCAGCCCAGTTGTGAGGGAACACTTCAACGTGTTATCAGCTTAGTATAGAAGCTCTTTTTCCTCAGTGTGTGCGAACACCTTCCTGGTGTATTCATTGTCCAGTTCTCACACACATTCACACATTATCACTCACATATATCAGAGAGTAGAGCTTATTGAATAGCTGAGTGAGTCTTGCACAAAGACAATAAACTTGTGTATGTAGTCTTTGACGCACAGACATTAAACAAGTGTTGACTGGAAGGTGTTGCCTTCAGTCTAGGCTAGGAGTTCAGTTATGCAGTAGAGTATGTCCTAAGCTGAGTGGGTTTGTACAAGGTGTTGTATAATCAAAGTTTTCTAGTGTATTCTACCCGAGGAGGTAGAAGGGGTGACGTAGGAGCAGTTGAAGTCTCTGAACATCTATAAACATATCTTGTGTTATTTCTATTTACTTGCTTGTTTTTGTTCTTAATCAATTTGATCATTTCAGCTGATATCAGTTCAGTTCTGTCCATAACTGAACTGATATAAGCCATAACTGATCTCATGTAATTTTCAGTTATTCGGTTGCAATGATATAAAGCCTATTAGTTTTCTTAACGAAGGATTACTTCGAGTATTTTTCGCTTGGTTTTGTAACCAAACTCGATTTAATTCATCGGTTTTTACATTCTTAAAACACAAGCTATAGCTCATTGAGAATATTGTGTTTGAAGCACCCTCAAAGGTGTCCGAACCGATCCATCATATATCAAAGTCTTTTAGTGAAATCATATTCTCGTGATAGAAGGGATGACATAGAATCATTTGAAGTTTCCTGTTAGGATCGGTTGGGTGTGATAAAGTGTTTAGAAAGGGGTGGAATAAACACTTGACAATTTTCACAACTTTTCGATGGATGAATTAGTTTAGTGATAAAATGAATTCATGAATCTTGTTGTCAATGTCAATCAGTTAACTTAATAAAGATGCAGAGTTAGTTGAAAGATAGATAGAATAAAACTGATAATAAGCAACACAATATTTTTGTTGATGTTCGGAGATTTCAAAAACTCCTATATCACCTCTTCTATCATGAAAATAGGATATTCACTAAAAGGCTTTGATTTATACAATGCTTTGTACAAACCCACTTCATTTCGGACTTAACATTGCCAAAACAGAAACTGAGACGTCTACTAATTTAAAATGCTACTAATTTTTTTTCCTTTTTTTAAAGCTCAAATTTTCGAAAATAAACATTTAATATTTTGCATACATGCAACCCTACTGAAAAATATGTCATTTAAAAATAATTATAAATTCTTTACAGATAAACTACTGCAGTTTAAAAATATCTGACAATTAAAATATTGCAACTTAAAATTGCCGACACGACCATAATATGCATACGTAAAAATAACTCAAATAAACATCCTGATAATCATCACCATAAAAAATCAACGTATCCAAATGTTCGTGTCCACTCAAACTCATAAAAACGTGAAATGCGGAAAAGTGTGGTCCTCAAGTCGTGTGCGCACATCCAGCCCTGCCTACTCAGAATTCGGCACCTCCTATCCCCTCATCGACATGCTCACCTGCATGATTCATACTTAGTGAGTCTAAAGACTCAACACACCTGTACCGTGATTACAAATATATATATACATATCATGCAATGGTGAAAAATATCATATTCAACATGCATTCATGATCATGGAAAATCGTATGAAATATCTTAACTTGTCACAACATAATAATAAACATAGCACATATCATCATATCACCATATACGTGTTCATTTTCTTAATTCAAATTCTGTTCGTCAGCTGTGACTTTCGTATTATCATGTCAGTCGATGGATCCATCTACGTGTAAACGCGGTACCAGGCGGAGGGGACATCAGCGACAGTATTACCCGCCCACTGAGCCTTGGCCTTACATATCATCGTATTAACGTATTCGTATTAGTCACAATCAACTCCCTTCCTTCAAAAACATGTTATCATATTCATCACTTTATAAAACATTCATATACATAAACTTTTCTTAAAATCAAGCATGCATCGTAATTTTCATAATTACATAAAAATCATATACATGATGCATAAATATTTAAAAACATGATAAATTTGTGCTCAGGGCACTGCCAGGACTAAAACTCACCTCGAGTTCAAAATGACTATTTTTCCCCTGAAAATCCAAAATGACCGTTTTACACCCGGACCTCACAATTTCGACCCGAATCTTACCAAACTCCTTAAAAAACATCAAAACATATAAAAAGTGTTTCTTAGATCGGGTGACTTCGAGGCCAACTCTAACCATGCTCAAGCCCTAGCTCGATCGCCGCCTTTACTAGACCCGAACCAAGCAACCTAGGGCTTAGACCAGACCCTACTGGACCCAGCTGACCAGGACTTGCAGCCCCTCACACGTCCCCTCACTCGTGCCCCTGAATAACAAGCCACACCTAAGCCCCGGCCATGACTCATCTTCGATCGGGTGACTTCGAGGCCAACTCCAGACGTGCTCAAGCCATCATGGACCATGAATTTGACCCACCAGGGTCTGGTTCTTGGTTAAGGAAGGCCCTTGCACAGCCGGCTCGGCCCTTCACCCCAAACCCTAAGAAACCGAACCCTCCTTAAGGAATACACCTCTTGGCCTCCACCATACAACGTCTAGCCCTTAATAGTAGCTTCATATCTCCTTTATACCATTGAGTACAGCCCCTTAGTGACCAAAAACCGGCAGCCCTTTGCACCAAAACAAAATCGTGAGTAGCACACAAGTTATACGCATATACGTGTCAAAACCTTTACAAAAATGATGCTATAAGGGGGACCAACGAATTATCATGCAAATATATACATAAATACGCATAAAAATGGTGTAAATGATGAGAAAGGAGATATACAGCGTGTCTTGATGTTTTTACGCTAGAAAACTTGAAGATGCGCGCGTAGGTTGAACACCGGAGAAGCAGGGAAGGGTTTTCTTGCAAGCAAAGTTCTTTGGCCGAGAGTTGCTGCTCAAAAGTGTGAAAGAGGCTACTGAAGAAGTGAGGTGGGCGGCCACTAAGAAATAATTAGGTTTAGGGTTGCTTAATGGAGTTTTTTAAATACTTAATTAAGCACTAATGGACCTTAGAATGATAATTAAGGAAAAAGAATAAGTGTTGAGCTCATTACGTATTAAAACAAACCCATCAAGCCCAAAAACAACCCCGAAAAATTTATCATTTTGGTACGTCTTTGAAAATATTGTCCGAACCCTCAAAAAATCCTCCGAATCATTAAAATTTGTGTGCCGGCTAAAAATACAACGCAACGAGTAAAAATACCCACCAAGGACCATTTTTGAAAAACACCCTTAAAAACACTTCATAATAAATAACTAAAAATAATTATTCAATAAAATATTTTTTTGATAATCGTATACTATAGCTTTTCTGAAATGTGGCGTTCCCACTGCTTCTGTACAAACTGTCGGTTGTTGGCTACGTCCTTAACTGATGACATGTAAAGCTGATAAAATTAGTTGACTTCTTTAGCCGATAGGATTAACTGATTAGTGTGTAACTGATCAGTCTCAACTGATTGTTGTGTAACTGAGCAGTCTCAACTGATCGTTCAGTTGACAACACAATTCAGTTAGCTTCGCTTAGTTCATTTGCCTATAATTATATATGCATTAATCTTCAGTTCGGGCAATTATCAGTTTACGAATCTTCAGTTTAGTTACCTTCAATTTTCTTGATCAGTCGTTTAATCTTTTCACGCTTAATTTGTCAAACTCCAAATTTTAGTTTCCAACATCTCCGAACATCCATAAAAATATGTGTGTTCATTAAAGTTACCATTTTAGTTTTACACTATATCAACCCTAAGTATTCAATCTATATTTCAGTCTTATTCCGCATTTTTATCAGTTGACTGATTTATATCGACAAATAAGATTCTAGGATCAGTTCTGTAGTGCCCAAATTCAGTACACGTATAACCCATGCATTAATTAAATTGTTAAATATTTTATTTAAATTTAAAATGATCCTAGTGATGCATGATTTATTTAAATTGCATTAATTACGTTTTTGTGATGCACATTAAAATGTTTTCTCAAGTTTCATGTTTTAGGCGATTATTCGATGCGGGATCGAGAAGATGAGACCGGGGACGATTTTTGATAATTTTAAAACGTGATATTTTATTTTAAGTTGGGCTTGAGGCATTTTAAAAGGTTTAATTAAAGTTTAAGCATTTTAAAGTCTAAATTAGTTATTTAATGATTTTATGAATTGAAACTTTTAAAGATTTAGAACTTGTGCATTCTATTTAAATTAGAGAATTTTATTAGAGGTTAGTGGGGAGTAATATTTTAATCACCTTGCTAATTATTGATTATGCAAATTTTACTTTCCCTAATTAACTAATCACATGTTTTACACACTTTACACGCACTGAAATCGTAAAACACACACACACATTCAGATTTTTATTTTTTTAAAAAAGAGCAGAACCTAGGTTTCTTGAGGAACTCAGCAACCGCCCCTCCCTTCAAAGAATTTCATCAGTTTTCGGTGATTTTATTTCAAGAAAATCGAGCCAACATCGTCCTGGATCAAGCCTCACTCCGTCTCCGCTTCGGTATCGCCGTATCGTGAGTTTTTAATATCAAAAGACACATATATTCTGTTATTTCTGCATCGATCTCGTCATATTATGTGTTGTGTTGTTAATTATGCGTAAAAATACATGTGTGATGCGTAGAAGTTTGAGCCATTATGTTTAGATCACTTTTGAAACCATTTTCAGATCTAAATTCACGTTTTTACTGTCTTTTTAAATACTGCGATTTTTCGGTCGCGTTTTTGAGAAAACTTTCAACACAAAAATTGTATAACTTTTCGTTACCTTCGATTTGACAGTAAATTGGAAATATTTGGATAAAAATTGAGTGAGTTATGATGTTTTTTGTGGGACTGCTCAAATTGCGTTTTCAGAAAAATATGTTTATTAATGTGTTCTTGAAGTTTTATCGTTGCAGGCTTCGTTGGGAATCGACGGGTGATCATTGCTGCATCTAGGTATGATTATTATGACGTTGGGTTGGTATTTAGTATGCCGGTTAGTGTCAATAGTCACTTGAATTCATTAGAAGTCATAAGAAACGATGGGTGTGAAATTTCCGTGTTTGTGAGATTGTATTGTGATAGAATGGGCGTCGTTGTTTCGGAGTGTTTGTACAGGTTGTATCAATGTGGTAGCACCGTAGGATGAGTCTCGAGGTGTCGGTTCATAGTCCGTACGAGCGAGTTTAGAATGCTAAGCAATACATATGTATTAAATTTTCAGTGATTTCCAACTTGCGCAGGTATCCGGACCCTGGGACGGACCCTTACACGAGGTCCGTGCCCTTGTTTCCTCCTTAGTGTCAGTAAACCGAGTCTAGACGGACCCTAGCACGGGGTCCATGTCCTTACTTCTTTTCGAGCATTTCTTTTGCGAACCTACACGGATCCATACACAGATCTAGGCACGGGGTCCGTGTACTTCATACATCTTTGGAAATTCTAATTGTATTTTGGGAGTTTCATGTCTTGGGTTAGTACGATAATTTAAAAGAGGTAAAGTCCCGAGTGTTCTAGAATGTCTTAAGTTATTTATCGAATTCAGGGGTGAGCACGTGTGCCTACGTCTAAGCTATGCAAGTTAAGTATTTAAATTCATGTTAGTATGTGCAGCAGCGACCCCAAATAAAATCCAACAAATCCCTCAATGCCAAGTAAGTATGTTGACGTGCAAGAAAATATTTTCAAGTTTTTGAGGTATGCTAAATGTCTTGTGACCAATGTATTTATGGGGTTGGAAAGTGTTAAATCATGAACGGGGACCAACCCACCCCGTTAAAGCAAGAACGGTTTTAGATCAAGATTGGAAAGCGTTAAATCATGAACGGGGACCAATCCGCCCGTTAAAGCATGAACGGGGATCTCATGTATGTGGCAGTGGATTCGTCCCTGTCAGCCCAGTACTATGGTTTAGTCTGATCAGGCGAATTATGTTATGGGTCACTTGCTTTGAAACATGCCTCTACGCAAAATAATGAAGTTCATGTATGTTTATGTATGTACAAGTATGCAAGCATGTTTATGAAAGTTTTCACGTTATGGCACGTCTAAGTTATGTACGTATGTTCATGTTTAGTGTAAGTTCAAGTTCCAAATATGTATGTTCTATTTTAAAGCTGCATGTAGTTTTATTACGTATTATTCGTTACTCCCAGTTTATACGTGTTGAGTCTTTAGACTCACTAGACGTGATCGATGCAGGTGTGGATGATTATGATGATACTAGAGGTGGTGACCAAGGGGCGGGCTTGGACTGAGTAGGAGGCTAGACCCGAGGACCGCCAAGTTCTAGTTTTATGAAAATGTTCAAATATTTTTGTCAAACTTAAATTTTTAGATCTTTTGTTGCAATAGATTTGGAGACGTACAGTTTACTTTATCAGACTCTGGTTGTTCACGATTTATTTAAGAAAATTTTTAATTTTTCCGCAAATTTTTAAGTAGTAAAAGTACGGTATGCTACAGTTGGTATCAGAGCGGTGTTCATGTAAATGATTACGCCTACTGCCAGTCGCAAGAAGCTCACGAAGTCACACCTCGAGTCTGTAAGTTGTAAGGTTTCAAATTTATGTTATGTAGTAAGCATTAAGTTCTGATTTCAGCATGTGCATATTTTAAAGTTCAAGTACGTGCATCTTATGTTGTCTATATCATATTCATGCATGTGGGGTTTACGTGTTGGGTCAATTATTGGAATAGTATGCCTCCTAGACGTGTGATCGACCGTGAAGCAAGGGATGAGGACAGAGATCCTCGAGAGGAGAGAAGAGACGCTCCTCCACCTCCACCTCCGGACATGCAGGCACAGATGCTTGCAGGTATGACGCAGTTCTCGCACAATTTGCGAGGAACCAGACTGCAGTAGACGCAGGGGAGAGGCTCAGACCGGAGGCAGTGTATGAAAGATTCAGGATGATGAATCCGAAAGAGTTTTTGAGTACCACTGACCCGATGGTAGCTGAAGGATGGATTAAGTCCATCGAGGTAATCTTCGATTTTATGGAACTGACTGATGCAGATAGGGTCAGGTGTGCAACGTTCCTTCTGACAGGAGACGCCAGACTATGGTGGGAGAGTGCGTCAGTGGCAGTCAACTTGCAGGTGTTGCCTTGGAATGAGTTCAAAGAGGTTTTCTACTCAATGTACTTCACTGAGGAAGTACGCTCTCGCCTAAACAGAGAGTTCATGATGTTGCGTCAGGGGGATAGCAGCGTGGCGGAGTTCGTGAGGAAGTTCAAAAAGGGGTGTCATTTTGTGCCCCTGATAGCTAATGATGCCCAGGGGAAGCTGAGGCATTTTATGAATGGATTGCGGCCGATCTTGCGCCGTGGTGTGAGAGTAGCTGGTCCCACTACCTATGCAGTTTCCGTGTCCAGGGCTTTGGCGACAGAGCAGGATCAGAGGGATATTGAGGCAGACAGGCAGGGCAAGAGGCCCTATCAGGCTCCAGCGCAGCAACAACAACAACAACCTCAGTTTAAGAGGCCGTTTCAGGGGCCGCTAGGGAAGAAGCCATATCAGGGACCGCCAAAGGGCAAGGGCCCAATTCAGCAGCAGAAAGCTCCTCAGAGGCCGGGAGAGTACCCGGTGTGCCCGAAATGCAACCGCCAGCATCCGGGACAGTGTTTGTATGGGTCAGGCATGTGTTTCAAATGTAGAGCTAGTGACCACATGTTGAAGGAGTGCCCACAATGGAATCAACCAACCTAGGGCAGAGTGTTCGCCATGCACGCACAGGAGGCGAACCCAGACACTACACTGCTGACGGGTAACGTATTTAATTCCTTACAATATTAAATTTTCGCCTTGCATGTTTATTTGAAATGGGACTATTAGGATGTTAGGTGGAATTTTGGGTGTCTTTTGGTGCCTAAGACTACCATTAGAACTTTGTGATATAAGTGTGTGGTGCTAATGTCCCCCAGGAAATATTTTCATCAAGAGAATAGCTACTCAGGCCTTGATAGATTCAGGAGCCACCCATTTATTTATCTCGGAGACGTTCGCTAGTCACTTGGATATCAAGACCATTGGACTCGATGTGAGTTATTCAGTAACAGTCCCATCAGGGGAAGAAATATCAACTACTAACGTGGTCAGAGACATCGATCTCGAGCTGCAGGGCCACCTAGTGTATGCAGACTTGATAGTGTTGCCAATGCCGAAATTCGATATTATCTTGGGGATGGACCGGCTGACGAAGAACCGAGTCCTGATTGATTTTCAGAAGAGGTCAGTATTGGTTAGACCGTTGGGCATGGAGCAATTTCTATTTGAACCAGCAAGATGGAGAAGTTTCCCTCGCATGATCTCTTGCATGCAGGCGCGGAAACTTATTTCCAAGGGGTGTCACGCGTTCTTGGCCAGCATCATTTCAACACCTGACATACCCACTCTGTCACTATCAGATGTGCCAGTAGTCAGAGACTTCCAAGATGTCTTTCCTGATGACATCACAGGTCTTCCACCAGAGATAGAGGTGGAGTCTGCGATTGATCTCATGCCAGACACAGTGCCAATCTCTAAGGCACCGAACCGATTAGCTCCAGCTGAAATGTTAGAACTCAAGCAGCAGATTCAGGAGCTTCTCGACAAGGAATTCATCCACCCCAGTTTCTCACCGTGGGTAGCACCAGTGCTCTTTGTGAAAAATAAATATGGGAGCATGAGACTGTGCATCGATTACCGGGAGCTGAACAAGGTAACGATCAAGAATAAATACCCATTACCAAGAATCAAGAACTTGTTCGATCAGTTGCAGGGAGCTACAGTGTTCTCTAAGATAGATCTTTGATCAGGGTATCATCAGCTGAAGGTGAAAGACGCAGATGTTCACAAGACGGCCTCCAGAACTAGATATGGGCATTACGAGTTCTTAGTGATGCCGTTTGGATTGACGAACGCTCCAGCAATTTTCATGGAATTAATGAACCGAGTATTCCAGCTCTACTTAGACCAATTCGTCATAGTGTTCATTGACGATATTCTTATCTACTGGAAGAGCCATGAGGAGCATAGCCAGCACTTGAAGACAGTTTTGCAGACCTTGCAGGGTCGTAAGTTATTTGCAAAGTTCAGTAAGTGTGAATTCTGGTTGGAAAAGGTAGCGTTTTTGGGTCACATAGTGTCTAGCAGTGGAATTGAGGTGGATCCAGCGAAGGTGGCAGCCGTTAAGGAATGGGTTGAACCAAAGAATGCTTCAGAGATCCGCAGTTTTCTGGGTTTAGCCGATTACTACCGTAAGTTCATTCAGGGGTTTTCTTCGATAGCAGTGCCACTAACTTTACTGACCAAGAAGAATGCTAAATTCATTTGGAGCGATGAATGTCAGAAGAGCTTCGATACTTTGAAGCAAGCTCTTATTTCAGCGCCAGTGTTAGCCATGCCAACAGGGCAAGGAGATTTTGTACTATACATCGATGCATCTAAGCTTGGGTTAGGCGCAGTGTTGATGCAGCATGGTCGGGTAATAGCTTATGCTTCCAGACAGTTGAAGGTGCATGAGAAGAATTATCCGACTCACGATCTGGAATTAGCCGCTGTCGTCTTTGCGTTGAAGATTTGGAAACACTACTTGTATGGAGAGAAGTGTCAGATATTCACTGATCACAAGAGTCTCAAATATTTCTTTACACAGAAAGAACTGAATATGAGACAGAGACGGTGGCTGGAGTTAGTAAAAGACTACGACTGTGAAATTAGCTACCATCCGGGGAAAGCCAATGTAGTGGCAGATGCCTTGAGCTGGAAAGTCGCATTTGTAGCACAGTTTTCAGTGCAGAGACCTCTTCAGTCTGAGATTCAGAGGTTTGGTTTAGAAGTTTATCGCAAGGGTAGAGCTCCGAGGCTGTCTAATGTGACAGTCCAATCTTCCTTACTTGACCGTATTCGTACAGGTCAGCCTTCAAATGAGCAGTTACAGAAATGGAAGCTGAAGGACGAAGCCCAGAGCAGTGTACTCTACACAGTGTCAGATGGTATTGTGAGATACAGAGACAGAATGTGGGTGCCTAGCGTTGATTCGATCAGAGAGGATATTCTGACAGAGGAGCATGCATCTCCGTATTCTATTCACCCAGGAGGCACCAAAATGTACAAGGAATTGCAGATTTTGTATTGGTGGCCAGGGATGAAGCGAGACATCCGCAGATTCGTGTCTGAATGCCTCACTTGTCAGCAGGTGAAAGAAGAACATCATAGGCCAGCAGGAATACTTAAGTCACTCCCTATCCCCGAGTGGAAATGGGAGAATATTACAATGGACTTTGTGGTTGGTTTGCCGAGGTCAGTCAGAGGATTTAACGCCATTTGGGTTATAGTGTACCGACTCACCAAGTCAGCACATTTCCTGCCAGTGAAGACGACTTTCTCCATGACACATTATGCAGAGCTTTATATCAGGGAGATAGTTCGGTTGCATGGGATCCCAGTTTCTATTGTGTCCGACAGGGACCCGAGATTTACATCGTCCTTTTGGAAGAGCCTACATGCAGCCATGGGGACGAAGTTGCTTTTCAGTACCGCTTTTCACCCGCAGACAGATGGCCAGTCAGAGCGAGTGATTCAGATTTTGGAAGATTTATTGCGAGCATGTATGATCGATTTCCAGTGAACTTGGGTATCAAAGCTACCTCTAGTGGAGTTTATCTACAACAACAGTTTTCAATCATCCATTGGTATGGCTCCCTACGAGGCGTTGTATGGAAGGAAGTGCAGATCACCAATACATTGGGATGAAGTTGGTGAGAGAGCAGAACTTGGTCCGGAGATAGTTCAGCAGACTGCAGACATGGTGGTCAAGATTTGAGACAGAATGAAGACCGCCCAGAGTCGCCAAAAGAGCTATGCAGATAAGAGGAGAAGAGATCTCGAGTTTTCCGTTGGTGATCACGTTTTTATAAAGATAGCACCCATGAAGGGAGTTATGAGATTTGGAAAGAGAGGCAAGCTCAGTCCGAGGTTTATTGGACCGTTTGAAATTCTGGACAGAGTTGGGACACTAGCCTATCGTGTTGCCCTTCCGCCGAATCTGGCCGGGGTACACAATGTGTTCCATGTCTCGATGCTGAGGAAGTACCTAGATAATCCTTCGCATGTTTTGAGCTATGAGCCGTTGCAGCTTGCTCCAGACCTGTCATATGAGGAAAGACCCGTCCAAATCCTAGATAGACAGGAGCGAAGACTTCGGAACAAAGTGACCAAGTTGGTCAAAGTCCGGTGGCTAAATCAATCAGTAGAGGAGGCCACTTGGGAAGCCGAAGCAGATATGAGAATTCGCTACCCGGAGTTGTTCGGTAAGATTTAATTTCGAGGACGAAATTTTTATAAGTGGGGGAGGAACTGTAGTGCTCAAATTCAGTACACATATAACCCATACATTAATTAAATTGTTAAATATTTTAATTAAATTTAAAATGATCCTAGTGATGCATGATTTATTTAAATTGCATTAATTACGTTTTTGTGATGCACGTTAAAATGTTTTCTCGAGTTTCATGTTTCAGGCGATTATTCGATGCGGGATCGAGGAGATGAGATCGGGGACGATTTTTGGTAATTTTAAAACGTGGTATTTTATTTTAAGTTGGGCTTGAGGCATTTTAAAAGGTTTAATTAAAGTTTAAGCATTTTAAAGTCTAAATTAGTTATTTAGTGATTTTATGAATTGAAAACTTTTAAAATTTAGAACTTGTGCATTCTATTTAAATTAGAGAATTTTATTAGAGGTTAGTGGGGAGTAATATTTTAATCACCTTGCTAATTATTGATTAAGCAAATTTTACTCTCCCTAATTAACTAATCACACATTTTACACACTTTTACACACACTAAAACCGTAAAACACACACACACATTCAGATTTTTATTTTTTAAAAAGGAGCAAAACCTAGGGTTCTGGAGGAACTCAGCAGCCGTCCCTCCCTTCAAAGAATTTCAGCAATTTTCGGTGATTTTATTTTAAGAAAATCGAACGACCATCGTCCCGGATCAAGCCTCACTCCGTCTCCGCTTCGGTATCGCCGTATCGTGAGTTTTTAATATCATAAGGCACGTATATTTTGTTATTTCTGCATCGATCTCGTCATATTATGCGTTGTGTTGTTAATTATGCGTAAAAATACATGTGTGATGCGTAGAAATTTGAGCCATTATGTTTAGATCACTTTTGAAACCATTTTCTGATCTAAATTCACGTTTTTATTGTCTTTTTAAATACTGCGATTTTTCGGTCGCGTTTTTGAGAAAACTTTCAACACAAAAATTGTAGAAATTTTTGATACCTTCGATTTGACAGTAAATTCAAAATATTTGGATAAAAATTGAGTGAGTTATGATGTTTTTTGTGGGACTGCTCAAATTGCATTTTCAGAAAAATATGTTTAATAATGTGTTCTTGAAGTTTTATCGTTGCATGCTTCGTTGGAAATCGACGGGTGATCGTTGCTGCATCTAGGTATGATTAGTATGACGTTGGGTTGGTATTTGGTATGCCGGTTAGTGTCGATAGGCACTTGAATTCATTAGAAGTCATAAGAAACGATGGGTGTTAAATTTCCGTGTTTGTGAGATTGTATTGTGATAGGATGGGCGTCGTTATTTCGGGGTGTTTGCACAGGTTGTATCAATGTGGTAGCACCGTAGGAGGAGTCTCGAGGTGTCGGTTCATAGTCCGTACGAGCGAGTTTAGAACGCTAAGCAATACATATGTATTAAATTTTCGTGGATTTCCAACTTGCGCAGGTATCTGGACCCCGGGACGGACCCTTACACGGGGTCCGTGCCCTTGTTTCCTCCTTAGTGTCAGTAAACCGAGTCTAGACGGACCCTAGCACGGGGTCCGTGTCCTTACTTCTTTTCGAGCATTTCTTTTGCGAACCTATACGGATCCATACACGGACCCAGGCACGGGGTCCGTGTACTTCATACATCTTGGGAAATTCTAATTGTGTTTTGTGAGTTTCATGTCTTGGGTTAGTACGATAATTTAAAAGAGGTCAAGTCCCGAGTGTTCTAGAATGTCTTAAGTTATTTATCGAACTCAGGGGTGAGCACATGTGCCTACGTCTAAGCTATGCAAGTTAAGTATTTAAATTCATGTTAGTATGTGCAGCAGCGACCCCAAATGAAATCCAACAAATCCCTCAATACCAAGTAAGTATGTTGACGTGCAAGAAAATAATTTCAAGTTTTTGAGGTATGCTAAATGTCTTGTGACCAATGTATGTATGGGGTTGGAAAGCGTTAAATCATGAACGGGGACCAACCAACCCCGTTAAAGCAAGAACGGTTTTAGATCAGGATTGGAAAGCGTTAAATAAAGAACGGGGACCAATCCGCCTGTTAAAGCATGAACGGGGATCTCATGTATGTGGCAGTGAATTCGTCCCTGTCAGCCCAGTACTGTGGTTTAGTCTGATCAGACGAATTATGTTATGGGTCACTTGCTTTGAAACATGCCTCTACGCAAAATAATGAAGTTCATGTATGTTTATGTATGTACAAGTATTCAAGCATGTTTATGAAAGTTTTCACGTTATGGCACGTCTAAGTTATGTACGTATGTTCATGTTTAGTGAAAGTTCAAGTTCCAAGTATGTATGTTCTATTTTAAAGCTGCATGTGGTTTTATTACGTATTATTCGTTACTCCCAGTTTATACGTGTTGAGTCTTTAGACTCACTAGACGTGATCGATGCAGGTGTGGATGATTATGAGGATACTAGAGGTGGTGACCAAGGGGCGGGCTTGGACTGAGTAGGAGGCTAGACCCGAGGACCGCCAAGTTTTAGTTTTATGAAAATGTTCAAATACTTTTGTCAAACTTAAATTTTTAGATCTTTTGTTGCAATAGATTTGGAGACGTACAGTTTACTTTATCAAGCTTTGGTTGTTCACGATTTATTTAAGAAAATTTTTTATTTTTCCGCAAATTTTTAAGTAGTAAAAGTACGGTACGCTACAGGTTCCTCAAAGAACTGATTCATATTTGAAAAGAATACAAAAATCCTAAGTGTTTATTCAACACACCCTTCTAAACACTTATACTATCCTAACCAATCCTATCATGAGCAAACACATCTACTAAGGCACGCTACTCTCAAAGAGCACATGACATCATGCTTGCGAGAAGGGGCCTCAGTCCATGAGCATTGTGTGAGGATGATTGGGCTTATTGAGAAGTTGATGGTCTTGGACCTTGTTATTTCGAATGAATTGTCAGGGACATTACACTATTGTCGCTGCCATCGTTGCTCGACGAATTTGTAGTGAACTTTCATATGAACATGTTGGAGGCCAGCCTTGAAGAGTTGGTCAACATGCTTACAAGTTATGAAGCCACCATCAAAAAGGAAAAACCTATTTTCCTCGTGGGCTCTTCGTCAGGGACAAATTAAGGCCCAAAAGAGAAGGGTTTGTTTTACCACAAAAAATTATTGATTCTTTTCTTTGAAAGAATTTCCATGATACATCAGAATAATCGTTTATAGGGAAGAAACATTCCTCTTCTTCAAAGAAAAACAAATCAAGTAAGAAATAGGCTTCTAGCACTTACAAAGGGCCCACAAAGTCTGATAAAGTAGAAGATGTTTGCTTCCAATGCCCGAAGCTTTGATATTGGAAGCACAATTGCAATGAATATCTAGTCCACAAGAGTTCTCGTAATGATATGTTTTATGTTGAAATAAATATCTCAATTAATTCAACTTCTTGAGTATTAAATATTGGATGTGGATCTCATCTATGCAATAATTTGCAGGTGATTATGAATTAGAAGGGGGAATGTGAGACCTTCTTGAGGATGGGTAATGGAGTAAAAGTTGCTGCAAAGGCCATAGGAGACATTTAGTTAACATTAAACAATAATTTTAAGTTGTTTTTTAGAGATGTTTTATATGTTTCAGACCTAGTTAAAAATATTATTTCTATTTATATGCTTGATAAAAAATCGATTTTCTTGTTTATTTGCTAAAGATGTTTGCAATATTTACAAAATCAATGTTTAATTGGAATATGCAAATAAAAACGATCTTTATAACTTAAAAATAAAAGATATTCCAACCAACCATGTCCAAGTAAACACGATATAAACAACAACAGACAAAAGAAAGCAAGATAGTCTGAATCAAGTACACTTATTGCACGCTAGGCTAGAAATATTTCCCAAATAAGGATGAACAAGCTAGTGGGAGAGGGCATGTTTGACTCATCGGACATAAACCATCTAAAGACATGTGAGTCTTGTCTGGAAGGAAAGATGACCAAATACCCATTCCTCTCTGGAGACATGTCAGTCCTGTCTGAAAGGAAAGATGATAGAAGCCCCTTTCCTAGGAAAGTGGAACGTGCACATGATCCGTTGGATTTTATCCATATAGATGTGTGTGGTTCGCTAAGTGTTAGCACCAGATATAGCCTATCTTACTTCATTACCTTTAATGATGACTACTCGAGGTATGAATGTGTATTTAATGAAATACAAGTATGAACTCTTTGAAAGATCCAAAGAATTCAGATCTGAAGTAGATAAAAACTTAGCAAAGAGTATTAAAATTCTTCAATCTGATTGAGATAGAGAATACTTAAGTACTGAGTTTCAAAACTATCTTAAAAAGAATGAGATTCTCTCATAATAGACTCCCCCTGTCGCACCCAGTGTAATGATATGTCAGAATGTCGTATTCGAATATTGATGGATATGGTTCGATCTATGATGAGATTCACTGAATTGTCACCATCTCTTTTGGAGATTTCCCTTGAATTAACGACAAATTTGTTGAACCAAGTCCATAAAAAGGCAGTGGCCAAAACTCTATATGAGAAATGGATGGGAAAACCACCCAAATATCCTTTCTTAATAATATGTGGATTTCTTGCTTACGTAAAGCAAACAATGGAAGACAAATTGAATAATAGAGCCAATTTATGCTATTTTATGGTATATCCAAATAATTCTGTTGGATATTATTTCAATGATCCTAATGAAACGAAGGTGTTTGTTTCAAGGAATGTCACCTTCTTAAAGAAGGTGTTTGTATTGGATAGAAAATGCGAGATTATAGAACTCTAAGAGATTCATGAATCACTCACTTCTGAAATAATAGAACCCATACCCCAACAGCCAGTCGAAGAAACACGAGCTCTTAGGAGATCCGAAAGGGTCTCAAGGCCGCATAAGATGATGAGCCTGCTACTTGAAGAAGACCAAGAAGAGCTCATTCCTGGGTGTGATCCAAGAAACTTCAAAGAAGCATTGTCTGATGTCGATTCATCTAAATGACATGAAGCCATGTAGTTCGAGATGGATTACATGTATTTGAATCAAGTATGGTTCTTAGTAGATCCATCCAAGGGTATCATTTCCATATGGAGAAAATGAATCTATGGAAGGAAACTTGGGGCAGATGGGAAGGTAATGACCTTCAAATCAAAATTGATAGCAAAAGGATATACTCAAAGAAAATGTGTTGACTACGAGGAAACCATTTCTTCGGACGTAATGTTCAAGTCCATTAGGATATTGCTAGCCATAACAGCATGGTATGACTATGAAATATGGCAGATCGATATGAAGCCAACATTACTTAATTGTGACATTAAGGAAAAGATTTAGATGTGATATGTGAGGCCCGGGGCCGAAGAGGGCGGGGGGTGATCGCCGGTGCCATCAGTAGTTGCACGGACAATGAGCGGCTCCTGGCAGGCTTCTAGGTGAAGGGAACATGAATGAACCGAACCCACACGGGAATGAGAGGGATTCCGAGACTGTTCAATGTAATGGACTGTACAGTTGAAGAGGGCTTAAAAGATTTGATTTGTACTACTCATATCACGAAGGTGCATCTTCTTTTCGGTAGCTCATCACATAAGAACTCCAAAGTTAAGCGTGCTTGACTTGGGGCAATTTTGGGATGGGTGACCTCCTGGGAAGTTTCCCAGGGTGCGTGTGAGTGAGGACATAAGCACGCTGGAAAGACTCGTCGTGGTACAGTGAGGACAGTCGTCGAATCTGGGGCGTTACAAGTGGTATCAGAGCCGACCTCTCTTAGTACGGTGTGGTTCGGGGACGAACCAAGCGGAAGTTGGTGGGCATGTGAGGCCCGGGGCCGAAGAGGGCGGGGGGTGATCGCCGGTGCCATCAGTAGTTGCACGGACAATGAGCGGCTCCTTGCAGGCTTCTAGGTGAAGGGAACATGAATGAACCGAACCCACACGGGAATGAGAGGGATTCCGAGACTGTTCAATGTAATGGACTGTACAGTTGAAGAGGGCTTAAAAGATTTGATTTGTACTACTCATATCACGAAGGTGCATCTTCTTTTCGGTAGCTCATCACATAAGAACTCCAAAGTTAAGCGTGCTTGACTTGGGGCAATTTTGGGATGGGTGACCTCCTGGGAAGTTTCCCAGGGTGCGTGTGAGTGAGGACATAAGCACGCTGGAAAGACTCGTCGTGGTACAGTGAGGACAGTCGTCGAATCTGGGGCGTTACAAGTATGTAGAACCCGTAAATCAGTAGACGTATAAGCCATGCATAATTCTAGATTTAATTGACTTCATTGCATGATTATTTTAAATGCATTTATTTGAAGTTAATTATTTATTATTTCAGTTCAGCAGTTTGATTTTTAGCATTTCAGTTATTTCAGTGAGGCCGGACTGGAGTTGGAGTTTTGAGATAGAATTTAAGATTTGAGAAATATTTCCAGAAGTTAATTTAGCTAGCAAGTAAGTTCATTTAAGTTAAAAAGAAGTTTAAGGAATTATTTAAGTTAGTTGAGGATTTTAATTTAATTATTTGAGGTGATTAAGAAATGAACTCATTTAAGTTATTAAATTAATGGGTTAGCTCACTAAATTAATTAAAGGATTAGTAAGGCTTTCAAGGATTATTAGTTGACTAGATAACAATATTTCCCCTTCATTTTATTGCAATTTTCGGCC
Organism: Primulina tabacum; assembly: GCF_025594145.1. Taxonomy (NCBI): domain Eukaryota; kingdom Viridiplantae; phylum Streptophyta; class Magnoliopsida; order Lamiales; family Gesneriaceae; genus Primulina; species Primulina tabacum. Next base: position 10,244,920 of record NC_134556.1, on the reverse strand, counting down.
CCCATAGTTGCTAGACAATTTAATTGCCAACTCATCAACCTTTTGACCATTTCTTTGCATGTAAGTTGTAGGATAATTCTAGGATTTTTGGGAGCACAATTTAATTAATTAATGGACATATCCTAGACTAGAAAATAAGCAAAATTTCGGCCACCACCTCCTAGAAGCATCCACCAACTCATTTGATATCAATTCAAAATTCAAATTCAAAAGGGGAGTGGACTTGGTCTTGATATGATCCTATTTTTGTGCACCCTTCTCCTCACCTTCATAACCACTCAATCCCTCTCCCTCTCCACCGAAATACCTCACCATTCAGATCCATTTTCAGTGTAAAAATCGTGAGTCTTAGCTAGAGGGAAGGCAAGAAAAAAATCGAGAACTAGAAAGAGCAAGAGAAGCGCTCCACCTCCTCCGTGCCGCGTCGTCGTTGTTTCGTTCGTTTTCTTTCAAAACGAAACCAGGCATGTCTAGATTTCTTTCAAACCTCAATCAAGTCATATTATCATTTATTTTTCAGTACATGATCATGTTTTAGCAAGCAAAAACCGAGATACATGTCAAAATATTTTGGAACACACATGCAGAATTTCGGCCCTTCCCTTGACAAGCTTCACGTTTTTCTGAGTTTTGATGGTTTCAGGTATTGGATCGACTCCAGGCTCCCAAGGCGGCTTGTATACAAGTAGTAGGATGCATTAGGACCATGTTGGTCCATTCAAACCAGCCCCATGCTTGCTGGAAATTCAGAATGACAGCAAGTTCCCCATAAGTGCAGAAATGTGATTCGAAAATTCAGTTTCTTGTCAAGGGGTTGGATCTGATCTTGGCTGCCCCAAGGGCCTATAGCCATGGTTGGATCACTTCCCTAGCATGTCTAAGACGTGACTAAGTTACCCTTTTGGTGGCTTGGTCCATGGTTCATCGGTTTTTAATAAAAACGTCAAAACAGCCCCTATACCCATTCGGCTTCTTCATTTGTTCAGCTTTTGGTTCGTTCTTTTGTTGCTTGGTATGGATCTTGGTTGGCCTATGGCCCTTAGCCACGGTTCATATCATGCTCCTAGATGTCTAGATCGTGCCATGGTCAATCAAATGGCCACTGGAATGACGCAAGACATCGATCATAGCATAAACACTACACACGCATTCAAGATGCTCTCGGTTGGACCCTTCGGTTGAGTTATGGTGTGATGCGGATTGTGGCTGGCCTAGGGCCCTTAGCCATGGTTCAAATCATTCCTTGGGATGTTGGTAAGAGTCTCTGGTCAGTGGTTCACTCCCCTAATGGCCGATAGTCTCGAAACCAACGCAAGTCTTGTAGTTGCGCAGCTGCTGGAAATTACAGCAAGTTGCTGTGTCGGTTCAGAGGCTCGTTCGAGTTCTTGGTTGGCTTTTAGCCCATGGCCTTGGACTGGACAGTGCCTCATTGAGTTAGGAAGGTCATGTTTTTGACCGTTTGTCATTTGGATCATTTTTGAGGTCGTACGAGAATTTACGGTGCAATGTGCCAAATTGACTCTCGAAAGAGCGTTTCGTGTTTTGGCCTCCATTTCACCTAGATTTCGACCCTATCATTTTAGGAGCATTATTTTATGATTTTTTTCAGCGTATTTTAATCATGACTATACGTCGGTTCAGTGTCGGTTCAGGTTGGCTCGGAGTCATGATTAAATGCGAAGTCATTAGGCGTCATAGTCGCATCTTTTGAACGTAAATTGCATAGTTGGTCATGTTTAAGCATTTGCATATTTTTCATGGCACAGTTAGGTTGCAGCGAGCCTGGGAACGATCCAATCCAATCCAGTTGGTTAAATTACAGGAATTTTCATTACGCCAGTTAATTATTTTACGTGCATTAAATAGAAAATGATTATTTTTGAGATTTATGCGATATGGCTTGTGGTTCATTCACTATGTGGGAGTGTTATTTTATACGGTCGCCAGTGACCGATCAGTTCAGTATGGTACCACCCGGTCGCCAGTGACCGGCCAGCTCAGATCAGTTTCAGCCTCCCCGGTAGCCAGTTACCGATCAGTTCAGCTTAGTGCAGTGGCCACAGGCGTAAAACATAATCTCAACAGAAAATTTTACCAGATATTTCAGTACAGGCTCCAAGGAGCAAATATTTTTACAGTGATTTCCAGTTCAGTTATGCACGTATTATAATTGCTCAGTACAGATTATTTTCAGTATGCCTCAGGACAGGATATTTTATCACATGCATATTTTAAATTCAGATTTTTACTCGTTACCTGCGATTTATGCATGCTGAGTCTTTAGGCTCACTAGACTTGATTGTTGTAGGTACTGATGAGGCCAGGGCCGAGGGCGGGGACCAGTGAGCCAGCTTGGGTCGGCAGTAGTGGCACCCGAGGACCTCAGTGCAGCAGTTGTTATGTTTTTCCGCAAACAATTTTATCAGTTGTTGGATATTTTTAAATTGTGATTTTTGGCAAACTTTGATTTTCTTCCGCTGCAATATTTTGAAATATTGAACTTGATTCACCAGTGATTTTATGAATGAGGCCATTTAAGTTCTTTTAAAAAAAAAAAATTTTAATTTTCCGCAAATTTTCAAGCAAGTAGTTCGAGGGCCTTCACATGATAGGTGTCATTCTTGCGTGTTTTTATTGTGTTATTTCGAGTCACATCGTGAGATTTCATTTATATTTCGTTGTTTTTCTTATTTGTTATGTCTAATAAGTGTTTTGCAGGTGTGTGGGTTGATTTTCAGGGTATGTGAGGAAAAAAGAGGGATGGAAAATAGAACTCGAGAGATGCACACTAGGGCGGGTGAAACGTCCGTCCCACAGTGCACATGAAGAAAAATGCACCAGAGCCGAGGCAGATGCGTTGGAGCAGAAGATTTTTCATGTCCTAGCGCGCCCGGGTGAAAAATCGCGAGGTAGGCACTTGGGCAGAAGATTTGTTCTGCCCTAATGTGCCCGGGTGAAACAATGGTGAGCCAAGCGCGCTAAGGCGGCAGATTCTGCCTGCCCTGGAGTGCCTGGGTGAAACTTTCTACACAAGACTCATGCTAGGGAGAAAAATTTCATCTGCCCCCACGCGATATAGAAGGAAAAATTTCCCTCGATTTCCTTCCACGTTTTCTGAAAATTTCCTGGATAGAAACCCTTGCACACTTATTTTGGAGGAGGATCAGTAGTTTTAGAGAGAAGGAGGAGGAGGAGCAGCCACACGCAAAGAGACAAAGCTGGAGTTGAGGAAACTTGAAGACTCGATATTTTCGAGCAGCGTGTCGACCGTTCTTCATCCAAACTAGTATTTTTAGTTTAAGAACTTTTATTTTAATTATGTGTTGCATTTATTAATATGAATTCTAGTAGCTAAACTTTGTTTTTGTTGGGATTTGAGGCAATCCGACCCCGAAAATTAGTTTGAACTAGTTTAATATTCGATTGTGTTTTGTTCTTGTTTATATTATCGCTTTTACTTAAATTATTGAAGTCTAGCTAACTTTGATAATATTTTATATTGCAAGTGTGTTCGAGAGAAAAATTTGCAATATGAACTAGTAATATAATCCGTGGATTCATAATTTGAATATATATAAAATTGAATACACGTTGATAGTCATAGTCTGATATGTCGAAAGTAAGAGATTCCATAGATCGTGCATGCAATTCACCGTTATTAAATAATTAAAGACATTTAATTATTTCATCGTGTCGAATTAGTTTAATATAGCTTGAGAAAGTGTGTTAATGATTTTGGGAGTCTTGTCAAAGGAAACAAAAATAGTCGAGATTAATTATTGGAAATAACGAGGGATAGGTGAACCGAGATTCCCCACAACTTAACTTCCTGTTTGATTTTTAATATTCACTTGAATCGTTTCTTTGATACTTGGACATTTAGTTATTTCAATTCTAGTATTTAATGAATCCATTCAAAGTATAGTTGCTAAAGAAATACATAATTGAAAATAATATTCGTGTAATACAGTCTCGGTGGAACGACTTATGTATTTTATACATTATACTATAACTTATATCGTGCACTTGCGATCATTTTGAGCTTGAACCTTTCAACAATTTTCATTGGGAATTTATAGTGCAAGAAAAGCTCGATCAAGTTTTTGCCACTGTTGCTGGGGACTGTTAATTCATCATTTTATTTTCAGTTGTTTTCTTTAGTATTATTTTATTTGTCTTGAACTGACACTATGTCTTTTATTCCAGATATCTCTTTTAGTGCATGCCAATCACTTGACTTGGAACTTGAGCCATTTGATCCTGAGATCAAAAGGACCTTCCGCTGAAGAAAACGACAGCAGAGAATCAAAGACATAATGAACAGGAACGAGCGTGAGGAGGAACATAATGAAGATCGACCAGTCGAGGAGCCAAGGTGCATACCCATGCTGAAGTATGCACAACCTTCTGTCTACGGAACATAACCAAGCATAATGAGACCGACTGTGAGAGAAACTCAATTCGAAATCAAGCCAGCTATCATCCAAATGATTCAGAATACTGTCCAGTTTGGGAGAAATGCTTTGACGAAGCCCTAACAGGGCCATTGTTTGAGAAGCATCGAAAAGCAATAGGTCTAAAATCTACGGGTAGTTGGCTATAGGAAAAGTGGGAAATTGTTAGAGTAGCTACCCAACAAGCCAACTTATAGCTTATGCTTTATTAACTCTAATTTAAAAAAATATTTATTTTAATAATATTTTATGATTTTATCTAATTATGACAACAAGTCAACTTGTAGCTTATGCTTTATTAACTCTAATTTAAAAACAATGTTTATTTTAATAATATTTTATGGTTTTATCTAATTATGACATTTATTTTATCTGTATATTCATGCAAGCTTTATAGATAAAGACCTTGAATATATAATAGGTACCATGAGATCTGCCTCTCAATGTAAGATCATGAAACTCATAGGAAGATTACTATATATTCTAAACATGTTCCTAGTCGAATCACCAGCCTAAAATAATGATAAAGATCGTTTGAGCTTGAGACTAACATATATGATGTAAACGATATGTTTCATTGGTAAGGGAATGCAGATGTCCATTTATACAGATGAGTGATCATTTGATTATTCACTGAACAATCATCCCTCAGACTGTCGAAGTAGCTATCATTTATCGAGTGAAATAGTCAGCAATTATGGTTGTATACCATTATTCCTTTGATTTGGGACAATGTAGAGGCTCTACCTACTAGCAAGCACTTTGATCTGTTTACCAACTCCATTGAGAGTTATTATGTTGCGAGGTTGGGTGTAGTTTCGAAATACGTAGGTAAAAATACATTGTATTCATGGATTCACCGTTTGCCTATGTGTGATGATATCTTATGTGATCTGATGAGTTAATAGTGCGATGAATATCTGTCCAGAGTAAGATATTCATTTTCTATAACCAATCTTATCTTTCATCGAACTTAAAATCCCAATTTATACATTTTCTTACTCTCAAGTCATTGCAAATCCTCGAATCATTATTTCTTATGAGTAATTCCCAAAAATTAATTTAACTAGTAACCATGAATCATAAATATTTTCTTAGAAAATCTACATATCCCAAATCATTTATAATACTCACGATTAATCATAAACTTTAACTGTTAACCCATTGCTTTAAACTAACTTGATCAGTTCGAATATCTATCAGTTCAGTTCTCACCATAATTGAACCGATACATGCGAGAACTAACCCCCCTTATCTTTAGTTAATTAGTTACACAAGATTAAAATATTTAAGAGATCAGTTTTCTTAACGAATGATTACTTCGAGTATTTTCATCTTGGTTTTAACTTCAAACTCGATATAATTCATCGGTGTCATCATTCTTAGAATACGAGTATTGCAGCTCATCATGTTTTTAGAGGATTTTCCCGATCCAACAATCTATTTACCGACTCCATTGAGAGGTATTATGTTGCGAGGCTGAGTGTAGTTTCGAAATACGTGGGGGAAAATGCATTGTATTCATGGATTCATCGTTTGCCTATGGGTGAGGATATTTTATGTGATATGTTGAGTTAATGGTGCGATGAATATCTGTCCAGAGTAAGATATGTGCATTCGAAAAGGTGTTTCCTCAGTTACAAGTACCATGTCACTATTATTACTCAAAGATACATCACATCGTTATCGAATTCAAATTCAACTCCCGATGTACCAATAGCTGCATATTCAATCGGGATATGTAAGTTGAATGGACCGTACTATACGCTAACCATAACTTAATGTTCTTGCAAACACTATCAGTGATATCTAGGGGTTCATCTAGATGTATCCATGAACCATTGAAGGTCATACACGTATCGGATTTTGTATTCCCGTTGAGATAGTCAAAGTTTGAGTAATTGAATTTTGCGACTGTAGTTTGATGAAGATCAAATAAAATGCTTATAAATAAATTTATAAATTGATTTCATATGATGGAACAATTAGAATTTAACTTATATGTTAATTAAGTAAAAAAAATGATTAAAAATTTTAATATTTGAAATTTTCGATTTTTATTATATAAATAATATTTATATCTTTGATACATCGATTATTATCCAAGTTATAACTAAGATCTTCATCTACATCTTGTCTATGGGTGAAGATATGCTACGTGGCAGCGAATGAGTGTCCATTCTCATCTTCCTACGTTTTGAGTTCTTGGATCCTTTTATGGTTGTTGTTTGAGTGTGATTACACGTGGTTTTCATCGATCGATAAACTAGGAGAGTTCGTTCATATCAAATAATTTTATTATTTAAAGATTTTGTCAAACGTGAGTAGTCGTCTCGCCCGCCCAAACGAATCACAAATTTGAAATTCAATTTGATGCCGATTGGATTTCTGTCGCTTCTCCCACTTGTCTTTCTTCCCTACAACAATTGCATCCGATAAATCCCACCTAAAAAAAAAAAAAACCAAACCCCAGATCCGACCCACTAGTTCTCCAATGTCAAACAGCGATTCCACCTCCTCGGTTCCTCTGTCAGCTGTAAGTGACATAAATTTGTTGATTTGATCACGCTCTTGGAGTCTTAATTTTTTATTTTTGTTTTTGTTTCGCTAGAAAAAAGAGAATGCGATTCCAATTAGCCCCAAGATTGCGGTACGATTTGACTTTATTGTTCTATTTATCTGATAAATGGGTGTCTGCGAGTGTGTTAAATTATCTCAGTTGATCTGACTGAAAGAGTTGATGGTTTGTGTGTATGGGTTTCGCAGGAATTGGCTGAATCGAGGCAGGAGCTTATGAATAGGATACAGACTTTGAAACAGGTGAGCTTGCACTCTAAGATGGATTTTGTTTGTTGAAGTACGCCAAGCTAGGAGATTTAGCTGCATGTATTCTTTGTAAATCCATTTTGCTGCATTTGCTCATCGGAACTCTTGGATTATTCGCTGCTTGTGTTTTTAATGTTGGATCGTTGATTGATTGTATAATAAATCCCCGTGTGTAAGAAGTTAATTCCTTTTCGTTTCTATTGGTCTGATGGTAGAAAAGTTTAGAAACTCCAGGAACATATGAGATCTTACTTTGATGTGACCATGGCTCCAGCCTTCGGGGCATTTTGGCATACGAACTGGCTTTTGAATAATGAGTTCGATTGTCAACTTAAGAAGAGGCTCTTTCAAGCCCCGATGTTAGTACTTTTCAAGCTTGACTTAGAACATCGTTTTGTGGGCAGAAAGTATTCTACTTCTGAATAATGAGTTCGATTGTCTGCAATTCTTTCCATATATTAGTTGATATCTGTTTTTACTTTTCAAATAACTAGGATCTACAAAGTTGGCGGATGAAGATGGACACTCAAGTTAAGGTCTACCGCTCTGTAAGTTCTTTTGTTTTGTTAAATACATAGCTGTTCGTGAGAATTACTCGTTAATTTGGAAACGTGTGTTTGCTTCAGTGGCTTGTATATTCGGTAATGCAGTTCACAAAGAAAGTTGAGCAGTTGGCATAAATTGGCCTTTCACCACTAACACTGCATGATTAATTAAAATCTAAAAAGATGTTTCACTTAATCAAAAACCTTTAGTCCAAAGAAGATTCAAATTCAAGAAACTAGGGGATTATTATTGAAATATCTGGCATATCAAAAGAATTCAGAAAAGTGAAATCGGGCCATATTAGTTCCCAGAAGATTGAATCCATCAAGGTAGACAGTTATATATTTTTCAATTGATTTCTAGGGACCTAGGAATGGTTTAAATTCATGCCATGTGTAATCCGAACCTTGAAAGATAAAGACAAGCAGGTTTACCTTCTGTTTTCACAGTTCTCAATGAATTTGATGATTTTATCTTACCATGCTATTTATTTCTGCTTCCTTGCTTTCTTCAGGAGTTATCAGAGCTTAAAAATTCATTAAATTCTGAAGTGGAACAACTTCGATCAGTTAGTGGCCTTTCCAAAATTTCATGTTTCTCTTACTTTAGTGCGTTTGTACATTTACAAAATTTTCATTTATTCAACAAATATAGGAATTTCAAGAGCTGAGAAGCACTCTTCAGCAGCAACAAGAAGATGTTACAGCCAGCCTAAAAAATTTCGGGGTCAGTGTCTAAACACAAAAAGACTTGATTATTAATGAATTTCTCAAGGTTCACATTATCTTGAATCTTTTGTAGCTGCAAGATGTTTCTGGAGAAGAGAAAGAGGGTACAAGAAATGTGGAAAACAGTGATGATACAACTAAAGATTCGTCAAAAGATGACAATGGTAAGGAAACTCGTGGATAATTGAAACATTCAATCATTTCTGTACCCTATGATATGCTACTTTGTCGAACTGAGGTGAAACTCACCACTATTTAGAATGAAACTATAATCTTAGAATGCATAATTATTAAGCTTGGATAATCCGGAAAGGACTTGAGGAAGGTCAGTAGTTGCTGATCTTCTCTGCTTTATACTTTGTTCTGTGGAGAGATTTTGCTTCTGGAAATAAATTCATGTTTTAAAAGTGTGTGCAGCAATTGGACTCTCAAACAGACATGTCATGGCCTTTTCCTTTTCTGTTTTACCTCAATGAGTGTTTATGAAAAGGTTGTATAATATTCTTGTGTTTGAACACAGATATAGGACCACATATATGGCGCTCTACGAATAGGATGTTATGGATTATAAAAACATGAAGGGAACAACATAGAAAGAAATGATGATTTATAGTGTTTTGATACAGTGAGCATCACATGATGTTACGTTCTACATTGGTGCTAATCGTATCAAATGTAATGGTTTATATATGCGTATGTTTCAATATTTAACTTTAACATTGAACAATTAAAATCAATAATACGGAGAATTTATCAAAAGTTTGGAAAATGTGTTTTATCGATGTATATTATTTTTAATCGTAACTGTAAGAGATAATAGATTCATTAAGTTACTAAAACGTAATAAAAAACGTGTTCAAGTTATAAAAAATTAAAATGATTGCTCGAACCATAAAAGTATTAATTACTATAAAAAGGGATTTTTTTTCAATTATTATCCTAAATACTAAGAGATATCGGAAAATTTCAATGCATTCATAAGGGCATCTACATTGGTTTATTATTTGAGTGTTATAACAATGAACATAAAAAAATAACCAATGTGATTCAGAGTTCATAAATGCCACATTATCAAGGCGTTGACATCTTTGAACGGATCAAGGTTCTAAAATTCGCTAGGGCAACCTTTTTTCAACTTTTAATTTTTCAATTGAACTTTAAAATATTAGAACCCCAAATAATTTTTTTCAAAATAAATCAGGCCTATTTAAGAGTGTCTAGGCCCATCTAGGCCAGCCCAGGCGGGCACAGGAGCACCCAGGCGCCTAGGCTGGCTGCCTAGCACCTTATCGGTGCCGTAGATCGTCGCCTAGCGCCTAGGCCGCAATTTAGAACATTGGAACGGATGTTCAAAAATTTTTTTGACGCATTTTAACTCATACGCACGCGCCAGACTCAAACCCATTGGCCATGCTTGCACGCTTCTTGGCAGTGCGTGAATTTGGGAATTGTGCCACCATAGCTCTCCAATTCTTTGTTTTGAATTTTTCTTTTACTTTTTAAAAATAAATCTAAATTAAAAAAAGATATAAAATTCTTTTATAAAAAAATCAAACGGCTATAATTCTTTTTTATATGAATATTCAACGGCTAATTAATAAAAAATACCAAAAATTAGATTGTGTCAAACTACTTTTGTTTAATTTAAAATAAAAAAAACGGCTAGTTAATTAATAAAAAAAGAATCAAATTTTTATCAATATATACTCATCATCTTACACAACTTATTTCAATCATTCAAACACCTAAATCACTCTAAAAAATTTCTCTCTACTATTTTATTCATCTAAATTTTACTTTGAATATTTCTTTCTATTATCCTATTTTTCCGAAATGGATGAAAATAACCAATGATTGCTTATAAATTTCGTGAATTATCCAAAAATACCAGAAGAAAATACTTCTTCCTAAAATTTACAAATTCCACCAAATTATCCAAATTTTCCATACCCACCAAATTATCCACATCATACATATCCACCAAATTATCCGTATAATCCATACCCACCAAAATATCCATATAATCAATATCCATCATATTATCCATGTAATCAACATGCAACCGGTATGCTTTTTACATCTCCTATAGAAAATGAACCTGCCACTCCGACTTTCGTCAGAGAGACTCAATTGTCCGACCGTGAATTCCCAATTGAAGTCGCAAATATGGAGAATGTGGATTCTTGCGCTGAGGGTAGAAAAAAACTGTCAACCTGGAGAAAAGTTAAAGTTTGTCACTATCAGCGATGACCCAATCATCGGCAATGATCAAAAGACAAAAGCTTTCTGGGACGTGTTGCAAGCTACTACAATGACAATCGTCCCGTAGGTACGCCAATAGAAGTACAAGTGTCATACGATTGCACTGGCACAATACCATCCAAAAAAATATATCGCTTCAATGAAAATTACAATAGCATTTATAATGCATATCGTAGCGGCCATAGTGATGAGGATATACTATGGCTCGCGTATGAAAAATATCGAGAGGAAAATAACTGCATCTCATTTAATCTCGAGCATGTGTGGAGAATCGTAAAAGACCGTCCAATGTTTACTCCACAGTCCGTTAATCACCTTGTTGGCACGAAGAAGGCAAAGACCTCGGAGTCGGAAGCAAGCAACACCTCATCCCACCAAGATGCGAGTCTACATGTAGACATAAACGAAGAAGAAAATCGTCCAATGGGTCAGAAGGCAGCAAAAAGAAAGGGAAAAGGCAAAACGAAATCGGACATGGAGTGTATGACGACAAACTTGGACAATATGTTTGCAAAGTTTACTGAGTATACAAGCATAAATAAAGCTGAAGTTGAAATGAAACAAAAAATACTCGAAGTAAAGGAGATGAAAGCAAAAACTGCCGTAGCCAAAGTTCAACTAAAAGAATATGCAATCTTTTCGAAAGATACTTCGCAAATGACATACGAGAAACTTATCATCCACGAACGTCTATGTCAAGAGATTAGAGAGAGATGGAATATTTAATTTTTAGCTATTGTAATTTTCATTTATTGTAATTTTCAATCAATGTAATTTTCATTTCAGTTAATGTAACTCTTTGGTCAATTAATGTAGTAATTGCAAAGCAGTCATTGGAATATAGCCGTTGCAAATATGGTCGTTAGAAAGTAACCATTGAAATATCGTCGTTGCAAAATAGTCGTTGGAATATAGCCGTGGCAAATTTGGTCATTTGAAAGTAGCCGTTGGAATATAACCGTTGAGAAGATAATATATATTTATACCTTGTGCTATATAATTCTTCATTCTACAAACATATCATTTATCAAACACGTAGACTTGAATTTGTTTATTTCAAAATGTCTCAATATTCCAGTAGTTCCAGCTCTAGCTTGACACGTGAAAACGAAGTCCAAGTTGAAGTTGATGACGAAGCTTGTCACCCCTACAAAAATGCACGGCTGCAATTTGTCAATTGGCGTATGGAGTCCCGGCCGACCATCTTGACTAGTACCTACGCATGGGTGAATCAACTGCCATCAAGTGTTTTTTCAAGTTCTGCGGACATGTGGTTGAACTATTTGGTAATCGATATTTGAGAAGGTCAAATGCTGATGATGTTCAACGTCTTCTTCAAATGCATGATGAGAGGCACGAGTTCCTTGGAATGTTGGGCAGCTTTGATTGCATGTGCTGAGATTGGAAAAATTGCCCAGTTGCTTGGAAAGGCTAGTTTACAAGAGGCCATGGATCACAAACAATTGTGCTTGAAGCGGTCTTGTCTCAAGACTTGTGGATATGACATGCATTCTTTGGTGTCGCCGATTCACGTAATGATCTTAACGTGTTGTATGAATCTCCAATATTCAATAACATCTTGCAAGGAAATGGCCCAGAGATTAATTTCATGGTCAACGAGACTCAATATACGAAGGGGTATTATTTAACAGATAGAATATATCTGGAATGAGCTACTTTCGTGAAGGCTTTTCCTTGCCCAGAAAATCGAAAGAGGGGTTTTTTTAAGAAAAGACAAGAGTCTGAAAGAAAAGATGTTGAAGGAGCATTTGGGGTGCTCCAAGATCGATGGGAAATTTTCAGAGGTCCAGCTCGTTACTGGTACAGAAAAAAGTTAAAACATATTATGTTAGCATGCATTATTTTACATAACATGATTGTTGAAGATGAGGGGGTTCACGTGACAAATTGGTACAACGATGAAAATGACGAACCCGCACAACCCGTCCAGGGCTCAAACTGAGGATTTCATGAATATCTCCGAACAAATTCCGAAATACATTACACTCATGTGCATCACCAACATCGTTCCGACCTAGTTGAACATATTTGGTCACAATACAACACAATCATTGAAATATTATTTTATATCTTCTCTTACATTTAATTTATATGTTTGTTTTTACTTTTACGCATGCGTGATTTATTTTTATATGTTTTACTGTTTCATTTTAAGATTATAATAAAATTTTAATTTTAAATAAATAACACTCATAAAATAAGATAAAATAATTTTACGTATTATATATATATAAATTATTATTTATATAAAATAATAATAATTTAAATTTTGTAAATAATTTGAAATTGAATATATTTAATGTAAAATAAGAATAAGATGAAAAAGTAGACAATGACATCTACAAGTAATGAGTGTTAATGTTAAAATGAATGTGGGAGAATATATGTGTTAATATAATGTGTATGTGACATGTGGACCCCATAATTTTTGATGAGGTGCTGGATGTTATAACAGTAACGAATGAGGATGCTCTAAATTATTTGATACCCTACACAGTTCATGCCACTTTCCAATCATTTTTCCCTTTTATTTGTTGGACTACGTCATGACCTTGTTCTAAGTTTAAGGTTTTTTTGACGTGTCTTTGCATTATAAAGTACCGTATTAGAGTTAGAGATTGCATCCAAACTTGCTGCACTAAAAAATAATCTTTATAGCATATGACTGAATATGGAGATACTAATTCGGGCTTCCGTACCACACTACTAAATAGGTCGGGTCGGGTCGGGTCGCCGTTTTGCCCACTCATTTGGAGATGGGGTTGTTAGTTGGGGTCGGTTGGTCCGTAATTTTTTTTAATGAATTTTGAAAGGTTTATATATAAGTTGAATAGTTTGAATTTTCTCGACTCGTAGGTTGGCTGGCGGCTTGCCCCACTGCGTAGTTTGAGTCGAGGGAGGGAAAACTCACCCGTTTGACAGCTCTAACTGACCATTTCACGTAAAGTCGAAGACATTGGGATGATTACTTACTCTGTTTCCCATGAGTAATTCAGTGTGAAGTGATCGTTTCAATTGGAACTTGTCTCAAATCCGTATCATATGAACAATAAACTATTGGTCGAGTAATTCTTTATTTCAGAGCTGCAAACACAACATCATGTTTTAAGATTTTATATATTCAGGAAAACAAATGATTATTGCACATGAAAAGTCGAATCAACAAACCAAAAAATTAACACTACTTTCTAATGACTAATAGTAGATTTCATGCGAGAAGCACCATGCCATGCACAATGGCGTGTGCGTGACTGCTGCAAATTCAGCACTAAAGAAGATTTTTAACCTTCAAAGAAGGCAGAAGAAAGCCTAAGGTATCACCAGATATGTGATTTGTGCGGCTATTCAGATACACATCGATGCCTTTGAAGCTTGCTTGTTCGTGCCTACTGCCTAACCGTAACATCATCATGATATTTCCGTCTCCTTCCAGCCGGTAACCTCAACAGCTCTTCGATACTGAAGCCTGAAATAAACCGAAGGAAATCATCGAAAACTAAAGAAGATTTTAAACCTTTAAAGATGCAGGAAAAAGAAGGCCTATTATCAACCACAGAAAATTTAGTAGCATACCTGCTGACTTTGCTGCCCTCTGCTCCACCAGAAATTTTGCTGGATCACCGGAGGGATTTTGCAAAATATATGAATGCACAAGCTTTACAACTTCATCATTACTAAAGAAGTCGAATAATCCATCACTTCCTAATATACATCGAAGCGATCAGAACTTGAGACCTCAGGTATTCTGAGCGATGTTTGTAAGGATACGTATGGAAGACTTGAGAGATTATGTAGTTGAAGAATTCCCATCAAAGTATCATTCATGTTTTCTGTGTGACATAAGTAGAATGGCTAGATCAATACTGGTTATAGAAGGGTATCCTAGGCTTTGCTGAATCAAGATCCGGGATTACTAAATTTGAATTATGCAATTGTAAGCCTGACAGAACAATCTCAAATAAATCGTCGTACCTTTCAAGGTAACCAACTCCAAAAGTCCTTGTCACCTTCAACTTCCCTTTGACTTTACCAGCCGCAATCGTGAAAGGGTCATCCGGATGGTCGTTTAGAAGCTGTGCTTTCTCAACTTCATTATCGACATTATGAATATCAGTAAGCGGTATGGCTTGCAGCTCTTTGTTTTCCTTCATGTTGACACCTTCGGTATACTTGGGCTCGACTATAACCTATATTGAGCAAGTACAAATCCTTGCCATAGAGTAAGACTATTAACACACGATCCTATGGATACTAAATTCGGACGGTCTTCCATTTCTTGTTCAACCATGCGTAAAAAATCATCCTCTGCTTGGGTTAGAGCATGTTGAAGGCAGTTGAGAACTTTCTGCTTGAAAAGATCCGATGATTGGTTCCATGAGCCACAAGACTTGACTGTGTCCTGCTAAAGTTCCAAGTCTGCTAGGTTGAAGTGATATGCTATAGTTTCATAAAAAGTTCCGGCGAGAAAATCTGCTGCATCCCTACCATTGAATCCATCATAAATGGCACAGAAAACCCAACCATTCTCTTCGCTACAAACTATATGAACACGATCTTCACCAGCTGCCCCACCAGCCACTTGTACTTCCATTGTAGTAAGAAAGTTTTGCGATTTTGGTGAAAATGAATCATAATCAAGTGCTTCACTTGGCGAGGATGGACTAAAACTCATTTTTGATATGCTACTTGAAAGAAAAAGATGGCAAAAAGTCCATCTTATTACAGATGGTGAAGTGGGAATCCTACGGAATGAATTAGGAGAATCCAAAGTCGGAAGTATTTCAGAACTAATAAACCCATTGCACATATTTGTATTAGCTAATGTAGCATTGGCACTCAATGCTGCACCAGAGAGGCAAGAGAAGGAGCTGCTAGCTCTTCCGAGTTTAACCTTAGATGGGATATCGATAGATTTTGATCTGCCACAACAATCATCTTTATTGGAATTGCAATGGTAGCC
This sequence comes from Primulina tabacum, assembly GCF_025594145.1. NCBI lineage: Eukaryota > Viridiplantae > Streptophyta > Magnoliopsida > Lamiales > Gesneriaceae > Primulina > Primulina tabacum. The sequence continues at coordinate 10,229,123 of NC_134556.1, read as the reverse complement.
GAAACTAACTTTGATTTCTTCTGAATCATGCATGGCTTCCTCGTGAATCATTACACTCGAGGCAAAACCGGAAAAAAACTTAATCAAGATTTTTTTCCCTGCCAGAACAAAATGCAAATACAATAAGAATTTGCATGCAAATTTGATGTCTACAAGAAACAACATGTATAGAATTCGATAAGGATTTTGACACTTAACTCGTTATCAGTCGAAAATGTCTGTGAAGGTTTCAGATTTTACATAATGTGTAAAATTATTCAATAAAATTCTGCAGGGATTTATCGTACAATTAACACACATGCTTTATATGCATTAGTCGATATCTAACTGCTAAGTGATCTGTTTTTTATACATAGATAAAGAATTAAACAATTTCGGGTACATGCTGCTAATGAAGAGAACTAGACCAAATCATCCTGTCATAGAACAAATTCGGTTAAATCAGTTTTCGGTTATTTCGCTTCGATTTTTTTACCGAATTAACAAATGATGCATCCCTTATCCTGGAACATCAGTCAAACACTAGGGTCACTTTGGTAACATTTTATTTCAATCAATCTATTTTAAAATATATATAACTTTATCATTATTTTAATAATTGATTATTTAAGCTTAAATCGAAAAAACATTAACAAAAAAATAATAATAATTCACACGCGGGGAGCCCTAATATCGCGCCCCAATACAACTGATGTTGTCCAGAACATCCTGATATCATGCCTCTGTGCACCTGTGACTGTCCTGGACGACCCTTGGTCGATTTTGGCGAAAACATTTTATCAAACTTTCGATTTTCCTCTAATTTTTTTTGGTTGAACAAAAAATAATGGAATATCGAAATCTTATACCAAATCCTTCAAATTTCAACCAAAATTGAAACTTTAAAATATTTGTTTTCAACCAAAATATTTTCCAGATCTAAAACCTTATCAAAAAAAATTTCTTTTCCAGATCTGGAACCAATTAATATCTAAAATTTTAAACAAATCTTAATGATTCAAGCACAAGTAGGTCTGATACCACTTGTTGGGGGAAATTCGAAATATTTGGATGAAAATTGAGAGTTATGATATTTTTCGTGGGACTGCTCAAACTGCGTTTCCTGAAAATTTTGTTATTGATGCATTCTTGAAGTTTTTGAGTTGCAGGCTTCGTTGGGGATCGACGAGTGATCGCTGCTGCGTTTAGGTATATCGAGAATGATGTTGGGATGATTGTGGGTGTTTCGTTTCGTGTCGTTAGGCACTTGGTTGAATGAGTAGTCATAAAATTCGTTTTGTTGTCAAAAGTCGCGTTCACGGGTTTATTGGGTTACTTGTCATGCGTGGTTGTTTTGAGACAATTGTATAGGCTTGAGTAATTATTATGGTATCCTAGGACCGGGTCTCGAGGTGTTGATTTATGGTTGGGATGATAGAGTTAGGAGAAATAAGCCTTGAGTATATGATTTCCCGTTGGTTTACTTTCACCGAGCGTACACGAACCCGTACACGGACCTTGACACGAGGTCCGTGCCTTTGTTTCCTTCGTAGTGTCAGATTTGCGAGCCTACACGGACCCTGGCACGGGGTCCATGCCCTTCCTTCTTTTCGGTGTGTTTTTACAGTATCTACACGGACCTAGGCACGGGGTCCGTGCCTTCCCTTTTCTGCACGACACATTTTACAGTACCTACACGGACCCGGACCCGGACCTGGGCACGGGGTCCGTGTAATTCATATTTTGGGAAAAAAAATTAGACTTCACATCAGGTTTTGTTTTGGGGTTCAAGATAATGGTTAGTACAATGATTAAGAGAGGTCAAGTCCCGAGGGAACTAGAATGTCATAAGCTACTTATTCACTTCGGTGTGAGCTTGAGTATCTACGTCTAAGTTATGCAAATTAAGTAGTTAAACCCATGTTAGTATGTGCAGCAGCGGCCCAAGCGAGATCCAACGAATCACTCGACACCAATTAAGTATGTTCGATGTGCAAATGAGAAAATGTTCTATTTTTGAGGTATGCTAAATGTCATGTGACCAATTTATGAATGGGTTTGGAAGTCGGTGAACGTTGCCGAGGACCTCTCCACCCCGTTAAAGCATGAACGGGTTTAGATCAGGATTGGAAAGCGGTAAAGCATGACCGGGGACCAATCCACCCGTTAAAGCATGAACGGGGATCTCATGTATGTGGCAGTGGATTTTCCCTGTCAGCCCAGTACTGTGGTTTAGTCTGATCAGACGTATTATGTATGGGTCACTTGCTTTGAAACATGCCTCTACGCAAAATGATGAAGTTTATGTAATACAAGTATGCAAGCACGTTTAAGAAAAGTTTCATGTTATGGCACGTCTATGTATGTATGTGAGTTCAAGCTTTTATATGCACGTTCAGGTTCAAGTATGTACGTTCTATTTTGAAGTTGCATGTGATTTTATTACGTAGTACTCGTTACTTCCAGTTTATATGTGTTGAGTCTTTAGACTCACTAGACTTGATCGATGCAGGTGAGGATTCATTTGAGGAGACGAAGGGTGAGGACCAGTGAGCTGGCTTGGACTGAGCGGGAGGCTAAACCCGAGGACCGCCATGTTTTAAGTTTTTATGAATATTCAAAAATACTCTGATTTATATTACTGGTTATGAGATTCTAAACGAATACTTTTGGCAAACTTTACCTTGAGATCTTTTGTACAACTACTTTGGGATGTACAGTTTGTTTTATCAAATTTTGAAGGTTCACGATTTATTTATAAAAAAAATTTATTTTTCCGCAAATTTTAAAGTAGTTAAAAGTACGGTATGTTACATTAAATGCATGTTTATTTCATTAATTTGTGTTTTAATTCATGATTTATTTAAAGTTTCATGCATTAGGATTTTTAGTTGCATTTCGCGCTCGAACGAGGAACGGAGACCGGAGATATTCAGGAAAATTATTTTTAATACATGATTAATTTTTATTAATTAATATAAGGTGTTTTAAACGTATTTTTTAAAAAATGGGCTTTGTTGGGTATTTTTACCCGCCGAAACATATTTTTATACGGTACGCAAATTTTTAACGAATCAGATGACTTTTTGAGGGCTCGGGTGATATTTTAAAAAACTTACCAAAACGAAATATTTTCCGGGAGTGTGGTTGGGCTTGTTGGGCATACTTTTAAGTTTAGTGGGCTCAAAATATTTTTATTTTCCTTGGAGGCCCATTAGTGCATATTTTAAACCACCTAACTACAATTAAAATAAACTTAAACACTCCTTAACCCTAAATCACTCCATCAGCCGACACCCCCACCTTCCATCAGCCATTTTCACGAAAAGTTTCTGTTGAAGCTTCGGTTCTCCCTTTTTCTTGTTAACAAGTCTTCTTCCCCGCTTCTCCGGCGCCTCCTCGACGTGAAATACTTCAAGTTTTCGTTCATAATACATCAAGGCACACCTATATTTTCGTTTTCTCTTCATACACACCGATAATATGTAGATATTTATGTGTTTGTATGAAAAATTGCATGAGCCACCTTGTGGTTGCGTTTTTATATAATATGGCATGAATCTTGCAATTCTTCCTAGCCTTGCTCACGTTTTTATGATTGGTTGCAAGGGGGCTGCCGGTTTTTGTGTTTCTAAGGGCTGTACATGATAGTTAGAGGGTTTCAATAGGCTGGAGTCGATGGTTAAATGGGTTAAGTCGAGGGTCGATCGTTTTTTGTTGTTGAAGTATGTCACAAAATCTATCACCCTCGGTTATTTCGAATTATGCGTCTTATTGGCTGGTTTTCTGGAAATATATTCAACATATGATTTGTAGAACTATCTGTTATCTTCGTTCGATATCAAATTCGTAATTTTTTGATAAGAAACGAGGGAGATATGATTTTTATTGTAAAGCCGCGCAAGATGTGAAATTTCCGTGTCACAAAATCCGTCACCCTGGGTTATTTCAGATTCTGCGACTTATTGATTGGTTTTCTAGAAATGTGTTCAACATATGATTTGTAGCACTCTCTGTTATCTTCAATTTGATAGTAAATTTGTAATTTTTTGATAGAAACGAGGGAGATATGGTTTTTATCGTAAAGCCGCGCAAGATGTGAAATTTCTGTATCACAAAATCCGTCGCCCTTGGTTATTTCGAATTATGCGACTTATTAGTTGGTTTTCTGGAAATGTGTTCAACAAATGATTTGTAGCACTCTCTGTTATGTTCGATTCGATAGCAAATTCGTAATTTTCTAATAAGAAACAAGGGAGATTTGATTTTTATCGTAAAGTCTCTCAAGCTGTGAAAATTTGTTTTCATACGCTGGAGAATTCCAGCAATCTTTGGGGCTTGTTTCTAGGTCCTAAGTGGTCTAAAATAAGTGGGTTAGAGGCTGGTCATGGAGGTTTGAGTCATGGTTCGAGTTAGGAAAAATTTGGTTAAGTTTCGGTTCGATGCGGGTTAAAACTTGGACTCTGGTCCAAGTTTTACAACGAATCGGTTAAGTTTTGAAACAGGCTCGAGTTTACGTCTAATAAATATTTTAAAGAGTTTGTTAAGCTTTGGGTCAAATTTTAGAGGTCCAGGGATAAAATGGTCATTTTGGGTTTCCAGGTGCAAAATGGTCATTTTGCATCCGGAGTGAGATTTTAGTCCTGGCAGCACCCCGAGCACAAATTTATCATGTTTTAAATGCTTATGCATCATGATCACGATTTTTAAGATTTTATGAAAATATACGTTGCATGCTTGGTTTTAAGAAAAATTGCATATGTGCATGACTTTGATAAGTGATTAAGATGATGATGTTTTGAATTATGAGAATTAGTTGTGGCTATCGAAGTATATGTAAATTCTTAAGACGTATATGTAAATGATGATGATGAAGCCTAGGCACAGTGGATGCGTAATCCTGTCACTGATGTTTGACAGCCGCCGAGTACCGCAGGTTCTATGTATGATGGATCCATCGTAAATGATGATGTACGATAATCACTTCTAATGAACTGAATTCACCATAGGAAACGATAAATGATGAATGATGATTAACGATGATCTGTTTTGACACGTCAGGATTTCATATTGCACATTTACATTACGCTTTTAAAGTTCATTAAAGGTATGTTGATTATAGGATATTTTCACTGTTGTGTGCTATATATATGTACTTGTTATTTATGGTACATGTGTATTGAGTCTTTAGACTCACTAGGCATGTGTGATGCAGGTGAGCATGATATCGAGGGGACTGGAGGTGCCGAACTCTGAGTAGGAAGGCCTGGTGGGGGTACACGACCCGATGATCACATGTTTTCCGCACATTTATGATTTTTATGAGTTGAGAGGATTTGAGTATTTTTTTATACGCTTATTTATTTCATTGATGGATGTTAGGATTTTTCTTTTTTATGCTTCCGTTATATTTTATGTGGGGACCCGAACTTAATTCAATTCTTAATCACTTTTTGGGAATAATTATTCAATTAAAATAAACAGGGTCTAAATTTTTTTTTTAAAATACGAGAGTATGCAGCATATGAAATAAGTCTTATCTCGTTTACAAGATCACTATTCAGATCCAAGTACAAGTCCTGTACAACCATAAATCATAATAACTACTGTTTCTTCACTACATCTCATGTGATATAACAGATATACTCCTAAGTCCGGATCTCCACGCTAACTGTCTTCTCTCATCCTCTTCTTGACCCTGATCCAGCCCCACCTGTTGTCATGCACACATACAAAACAAGACAACAGTCGGATAACTCCGGTGAGAATAAATCCCAGTATAAACAATGTAAACATGCAATCATATAAAATTATATATAAAAGCATAATACAGATATCATTATCATGTAGAAATTCACCAGACATGAATGATATAAACACTGTAAATCAACATGTCGTATCAGACTCAACTCAACCGACGCGTCGTCTCAGACTCGACTCAACTGGCGCGTCGTCTCAGACTCGACTCAATTCTAATCTAGGGATCCGGGTGTCTGAATAATGATAAATATACCGAATCTCAGTCGATAGGAATGAATCAATCCCTAAACGGTATCGATATAATTCATATATCCAGTGTCTGGGCGAATCGGCCGCAGAATTGACGAATCAGTCAAAGATAGGCGAATCAGCCAGTAACTAGACGAATCAGCCTGTAACTAGGCGAATCAGCCAATGACTAGGCGAATCAGCCAATGACTCAATACATACAATGTCTATGAATCAATAGACCATACAAATCAATCTCATCAATTAAAAGTATCAATGCAATAAACTAAAGTATGTGATTTAAAGAGACTCGAGTCAAACCTCACTCGAGTTGTGCAATCCCAACTCAACATTAATTTATACCTTTCTTTCTGATACTCTGACTCTGTCGAAGTCTCGAACTCAAATCCTGTCAATACTCAATCTGACAATAACAATATTGAGAGTACGGCATCAATACACCACTCAATCAATACTGGATATAATCAGAATTAAATCAAATTCTGTTTCAACAATATAATGTCATAATTTCAATATATCCAGCACTACCATATCAGTCAGATATCAATCTCAACCCTCGTACTCGATACTACTTCAATCCTGATATCAAATCGACTCCAAAACTACTCCGAAAATCATAACAATTTCATATGGTATCTGTTCTCCAGTCCGGTTTCGATTATACGATGTCTAACATGACAAGAACATCATATATGAATCATATCAGATTTTGACTATACCATAATTTCAAATCATATCAAAACGTAGCAAAACTTATGTCCAGTTGTAGCCTACGTCGATAGGAACTCAATACCGAAGTCGGATTCAAAATCGAACGGGCGGATTTCTCACAAAAGGCGCTAAGGATTTTCGGAGCTTCTTCGGCCTCTTTCTGATTTTTCTTCATTTCTGAAGAGGAATGTTATATATATATATATATATATATATATATATATATATATATCATGCATGCAATAAGCCAAGTGGCTCGGTGTGCCTACTGCACGTCTTGTGCATATGCGCGACTAATAGTCGGCGCATATGCGCGAGACCTACGGGTCTCGTGGATAAGCTTCTCGGCAGCTCGCGCATATGAGCGACTCATCTCCGCGCATATGCGCGAGGTCCTCTGGACTTAGCTTGTACAGGCTCGCGCATATGCGCGACTCACTTCGCGCATATGCGCGAGGCCCTTTGCCCACGTCGCGCATCTGTGCCGCGCATATGCGCGAGGGCTACTGTTCCTCGCATATTTTCATGCATTATCTCGTCTTTCCGGTCTAATCCTTTCCGTTTATAATCATATCAATTATCCCCAAATCATTTCAGATTAATAGGATAAAATTCTCGGGCCTTACATTTCTCCCCCCCTAAGATATGATTTCGTCCTCGAAATCACAGGCAATCAATCATATCATAAGAAGGTATATAGAAGAAGCTAAGTAAACAACTACCTTAGTGAAATAAAACTGGGAACTTCTGTCTCATATTAGACTCAGTCTCCCAAGTAGCTTTATCAATGCCATGTTAACTCCACCGAACTTTCACAAGTGGAATAGTCTTCGTTCTGAGCTACTTTTCCTTCCGATCAAGAATCTGAATCGGCTTTTTGAAATAACTCAATGTCTCATCCAACTCGGCCTCATTTGGTTGGATGACATGTGAAGCATCAGACAGGTATTTTCGCAAGAACAAACATGAAAAACGTCCTGTATCCCATATAATGAAGGCGATTAAAGCTAGTCGATAGGCACGATCTCCTATCTTCTCAAAATCTCGTACGGCCCAATATATCATGGAGATAGTTTCCCTTTCTTGCCAAATCTGACAACTCCTCTGAAAGGTGAACAACTTCTCTGAAAGGTGAAATTTTCAAAAATACTCGGTCACCAGCCTCAAATACCAACGGTCGTCGTCGGACATTGACATAATTGGCTTGTCTGTCTTGGGCTGCATTCATTCTCTTTTGAATCAGCTTCACTTTTTCAATCATATCTCTAGTCATGCTACGTCCGATCTCAGGAACCTCAGAGATATCATTCTAATAAAGAGGGGATCGACACCTCTTTCGTACAACGCTTCGAAAGGAGCCATCTCAATACTCGTCTGATAGCTGTTGTTGTACGAAACTCACCAAGTGGCAATATATCTTGCCAGCTAGTGTTAAAATCAAGCACTGATGCTCTCAACATATCTTCCAATGTTTGGATCGTCTGCTCAGACTATCCATCGGTCTATGGATGATATGCAGTACTAAAATATAACTTCGTATCCAAAATCTGCTGTAAATTCTGCCAGAAGTACGATGTAAACCGAGGATCATGGTCTGCTACAATCGACTTCGGCACTCTATGCAGTCTGACTACCTCTCTGACATAAATCTCAGTCATCTGGTCATGTCTGTACGTCATATTGTACGGAATAAAGCATGCGGATTTGGTCAATCTGTCAATCACAACCCAAATCGCATCGCAACCTCTGGAGGAACATGGTAACTGCGTCACAAAATCCATGGAAATGTGATCCCATTTCCATTCAGGAATGGACAAACTCTGTAACAATCCTCCGGGTTTCTTTATCTCAGCCTTCACCTGTTGGAAATTCAGACATTTGGCTACAAATTTAGCAATATCAGCTTTCATTTGTTTCCACCAAAACTGTCTTTTCAAATCATTATACATTTTCTTGCCACCAGGATGAATACTGAATCGAATGTTGTGCGCTTCTGATAGTATCTATCGTTTCAACTTCGAAACATTTGGCACAACAATACAATTATTTACATACATAACATTGTCACGAACCTGATACTCGGATCGATGTCTTGCTCTAACCCTCGCTATCTAGTTCTCTGGGTCGGACTGTACAATATAAATTCCCCCACTGTCTACTATCTGATTCGAACACGGATTCAGAATAACAGCAATATTCAATCAGATTCAAAACATCACTCATCGGTACTGATCTATCCATCTCGGCCAACTAATTACGGTTTAGTTCTGCTGAAATCAATAGATACATCATCTTCAGATATAACATACCCTGAATGAAATCTGTCTCAATCAGGATTCACCAATTCAACAGTTTCTAATATTAAATCAAGGATAAAATCAATCTCTCTGACTAAAATCAGATCTGAAGTCTCATCGGGGAAAAAAAACATCTATAACTTTCATATCATTGGTAAATCAGCCAAGGATAGACTCAACTTCAGTAAATCAACTGAATACATAAGGAGTCTCTCTGCTCCTTTCTGTAATAATCAAATCATAGATAGTACGGATTATCAAAGGAATTCTCAATCTAGAATCCTTATCGTACAATATTCATCCTTTGGCCATCTCAGGTCCGATTCTCACCATCTTCTGGAACTAATCTAGGGTAGCTCTGTACTTGGTCAGCATATCAACATCAGTAATGCAGTCCCAAAATCAGACAACACTAGTACAATACCAGCTACAGACGATCTAACTCAATCTCATTCTCATCCTATTGTAGTATACGATATTTTACAGAATTCACTGCTATAAAAACTCTCCCCAACCAGTAAAGAGATATACTACAGTAGATAAAAACTCAACAGGTAATGCATGACTCAATGCAAATCGTTCAAAAATAAACGTATGGGAAGCATCCGTATTCATCAATACAAAAGCAGGATAACTACATCAAGAACAGTTACCTGCAACATCATCATCTGGTGCTTCCTGAGCCTGCTCCTCAGTCAAAGCAAATACTCTGGCCTGCTGTCTAGGAGGCTGGCCAACTGTTTGACTTCCTCCTGGACTCTGCTGTGACTGAGATGGTGCTGGCTAAAATGAATGAACAGCAGCTGATCGTCTACTCCACTGTGCTGCTGATCCAGATGATTCGGCTCCCTGGGATCTTTGAGAACCCTTCTGTGGACACACTCTGGCAAAATGTCCATGTTGTTTGCAGAAGTGGCAACTACCAAGTACTCCTTGGCATTGCTCAGTGGAATGTCTCCCTCCACAATTTCCGCAGTAAGCTCCGGTATAACTCTGTTTGGAACCACTGGAGCTAGAAAAACTGACGCCAGACTTCTTAAACTGCTTTCGTCCAGCCTTCAGAAAATCTTTCTTTCCACCACTGCTACTATCACTCTCGAATCGGGGAGATGGTTGCTGTGGTCTCGGTGCGGGAGGAACATCTGCAGCTCCTCTCTGCCTTATCAGGCCCGCTTCAGAGCCTTTTGCTCTATTGATGGCATCAGCAAAGTTATTCGGTCGCCCTGTGTTCACCAATGTAAATATATCGGGATTCAAGCCATTGATGAACTGATCAGCAACGGCTTCGTCATTTCCAGCCACATGGGGAGCAAACTTCAACAAGGTAGAGAACTTGGTCACATATTCTTCAATGTTCAGCTGACCCTGTCTCAAATTGGCAAACTCCGCCCCCTTGTCTTTCCTGTACGACACTGGGAAAAATCTTTGATAAAACTCAGTTTTAAATACATCCCAAGTAATAGTCGTACCTCGATGCTCCAAGGCCCTCTTCATCGTAATCCACCTAGTTCTTTGCAACATCAAGCAACTGGTGCCCAATCAATTTAATTCGGCGCTCATCACTGTAATCCAGTGAATCAAACAGCATCTCAATGTTATCTAACCAACTCTCACATTCAACTGATGTCTCAATACCCTTCAGAGTCGGTGGTTTGAATGATTGAAACCTTTTCAATAACGTTTCCATCGGAGTTGCTGTCACATCAATTGGAGGATTCGATGTGCTACCCTGTTCTGGTATTCTTCGAGGAGGCATATCTGATAATCAAATGGATTAGTGCCCCAATCCAATAAACCTGTTTCACTTCAGTTCCCTCCTCCGATCATCTTACTGCTGATCGAGAATCGGTTCAAATTCGTTCCCAATAATACATATTACACAATCAAATCAGATAAGTCAAGTAACATGTATTATATAAAGCAGTAAAGCATGCTAGCAATCACAAGCAAAGAAGGAAAACTCAATCTACCCCGCTCACTAGCTTCTATCTCAGTCTAAAGGATCTATCGCTCTGATACCACCTGTTGTGGGGACCCGAACTTAATTCGATTCTTAATCACTTTTTGGGAATAATTATTCAATTAAAATAAACAGGGTCTAAATTTTTTTTTAAAATACGAGAGTATGCAGCATATAAAATAGGTCTTATCTCGTTTACAAGATCACTATTCAGATCTAAGTACAAGTCCTGTACAATCATAAATCATAATAACTACTGTTTCTTCACTACATCTCAGGTGATATAACAGATATACTCCTAAGTCCGGATCTCCACACTAACTGTCTTCTCTCATCCTCTTCTTGACCCTGATCCAGCCCCACCTGTTGTCATGCACACATACAAAACAAGACAACAGCCGGATAACTCCGGTGATAATAAATCCCAGTATAAACAATGTAAACATGCAATCATATAAAACATATATAAAAGCATAATACAGATATCATTATCATGTAGCAATTCACCAGACATGAATGATATAAACACTGTAAATCAACATGTCGTATCAGACTCAACTCAACCGACGCGTCGTCTCAGACTCGACTCAACTGACGCGTCGTCTCAGACTCGACTCAATTCTAATCTAGGGATCCCGGTGTCTGAATAATGATAAATATACCGAATCTCAGTCGATATGAATGAATCAATCCCTAAACGGTATCGATATAATTCATATATCCAGTGTCTGGGCGAATCGGCCGCAGAATTGACGAATCAGTCAAAGATAGGCGAATCAGCCAGTAACTAGACGAATCAGCCAGTAACTAGGCGAATCAGCCAATGACTAGGCGAATCAGCCAATGACTCAATACATACAATGTCTATGAATCAATAGACCATACAAATCAATCTCATCAATTAAAAGTATCAATGCAATAAACTAAAGTATGTGATTTAGGGAGACTCGAGTCAAACCTCACTCGAGTTGTGCAATCCCAACTCAACATTAATTTATACCTTTTTTTCTGATACTCTGACTCTGTCGAAGTCTCGAACTCAAATCCTGTCAATACTCAATCTGACAATAACAATATTGAGAGTACGGCATCAATACACCACTCAATCAATACTGGATATAATCAGAATTAAATCAAATTCTGTTCCAACAATATAATGTCATAATTTCAATATATACAGCACTACCATATCATTCAGATATCAATCTCAACCCTCATACTCGATACTACTTCAATCTTGATATCAAGTCGACTCCAAAACTACTCCAAAAATCATAACAATTTCATATGGTATCTGTTCTCCAGTCCGGTTTCGATTATACGATGTCTAACATGACAAGAACATCATATATGAATCATATCAGATTTTGACAATACCATAATTTCAAATCATATCAAAACGTAGCAAAACTTACGTCCAGTTGTAGCCTACGTCGATAGGAACTCAATACCGAAGTCGGATTCAAAATCGAACGGGCGAATTTCTCACAAAAGGCGTAAGGATTTTCGGAGCTTCTTCGGCCTCTTTCTGATTTTTCTTCATTTTTGAAGAGGAATGTTATATATATATATATATATATCGTGCATGCAATAAGCCAAGTGGCTCGGTGTGTCTACTGCACGTCTTGCGCATATGCGCGACTAATATCGGTGCATATGCGCGAGACCTACGGGTCTCGTGGATAAGCTTCTCGGCAGCTCGCGCATATGCGCGACTCATCTCCGCGCATATGCGCGAGGTCCTCTGGACTTCGCTTGTACAGGCTCGCGCATATGCGCGACTCACTTCGCGCATATGCGCGAGGTCCTCTGCACACGTCGCGCATATGCGCGCATCTGTGCCGCATATATGCGCGAGGGCTACTGTTCCTCGCACATTTTCATGCATTATCTCATCTTTCCCGGTCCGATCATTTCGTCTATAATCATATCAATTATCCCCAAATCATTTCAGATTAATAGGATAAAATTCTCGGGCCTTACATTTTAATTTGCAAATACTTATGATTATTTTTAAATGGTATTTTTCACAGCATGCAAGATATTCAAAAGCTTATTTTCAAGATGTGAGATTTAAAAAAAAAACAAAAAATTTCCGAACTTTTAAAATGGTAGATGTTACAACTTGGTTTTATGTCTCTTTCCTATCAACAATTTCAAGGTCAAATTCCTGCAGCAAAAGAATTCAGCAAATTAGCCTTGAATTTGCATCTTTCTTATTCATTAAGTACTTCACGGCCGAATGGTCAGTGTGCACAATCAGTTTGCTTCCTATAAAGTATAATCTGGATTTTTCTAGGGAAAACACCACAGCAAATAACTCTTTCTCTTTAGTGGCATAATTCTGTTGAGCAGCTGATAGTGTCAAGCTAGCATTGTGGATGACATGAATTTTTTTGTCTCTCTTTTGTCCTAAGACTGCTCCTAGAGCCGTGTCATTTGCATCGCACATCACCTCAAAAGGTGATCCCCAGTCAGGTGATACGATCACTGGTCAGTAATCAACTTTTGCTTTAGAGTCTGGAATGCCTGCACACGGTCAATAGAAAAATGAAATGCACATCTTTTACCAGCACATTAGTCAGTGGCTTGGCAATGCTAGAGAAGTCCTTAATGAAACGTCTATAGAATCCAGCATGTCTTAAAAAACTACACTCCTTTAACATTGGTTGGGGGTGGGAGTTTTTCGATGACTTCAATTTTGGCTTTATCTACCTCAATCCCATGTTCAGAAATTTTATGGCCCAACACAATTCCCTCTCTCACCATAAAATGACATTTTTCCCAGTTCAAGACTAAATTTGACTCTTCACATTTTTCTATAACCTTAGACAAATTAATCAAGCAAGCATCAAATGAAGAGCCAAAAACTGAAAAATAATCCATGAATATCTCAATAAACTCCTCAATCATGTCATGGAAAATTGCCATAATACAACGTTGGAAAGTAGCTGGTGCATTGCAAAGACCGAATGTCATTCGTTTTTACGTAAAGGTCCCTTAAGGACATGTAAACATAGTTTTATCTTGATCTTCGGGAGCAATAGGAATTTGCATATAACCTGAATAGCCATCCAAGAAACAATAAAAAGATGTCCCGCTAACCTTTCTAACATTTGGGAAGGGGAAAATGATCTTTACGGGTGGCATCGTTAAGTTTTCCATAATCAATGCATACATGCCATCCCGTAACAATTCTAATGGGAATTAATTCATTATTATCATTTTTCACAACAGTAATCCCACCCTTCTTCGGAACAACTTGTACATGACTTACCCATTTACTATCAGAAATCGGGTAAATAATATCTGCATCCAGAAGCTTAATCACCTCCTTCTTGACCACTTCTTGCATGGCGGGATTGATACGCCTTTGGGGCTGAGTTGATGTTTTGTGATCGGCCTCCATCAGAATCTTGTGCATGCACATCGAAGGACTGACCACCTTTATGTCCGATATGTTTCAACCAATGGCCTTGATATTATCTCTCAACACTCGTGTCAGCTTTTGAAACACCCCACTCCCATGACATTTAAATTAAATAAAGAAAATGTGCGAAAGCCTTAGCATTTAAAAGGGAAATGACAATATATCATTTACATCATAAGCATTTTCAATAACTAATGTACATGATCATTCACTAAATATTATCTATAACATAATCCAAAAGCAAACATAAATCTTTCCCATCCTTCAATTAACAAAATACAGGATAATTTAAAACTTCACATGTTCACTCTAACACAAATAAGATTGACATAACAAAAAGTTTTTCCACTTTCATTCTATATGACTTCTCCTGCCTTGAACAATCCTTTTCAATCCTTTTTAGCACATGCATCACATGACATAACTGGAATGAGAATAAACTCAGTAAGTAAAAAGCCGTAAATAAAAATTACGTATACAATAGCTTGGCTTGAAATATAACTATGGCAATGACAATGAAAATTAAATAGTACCATCTTCAATAAACAATGGATAATCAACAATTTAGATGGTATTTCTCGGTATAGATTAAAGGAAGGAAATGACAGTTATGTGACCTGTGACCTGTGGTAGCATCTCTTTGATATAATATCAAAACTGTGAGAGATACTTTATAATCATGTGATTGGCCAAGGACATGCATGAATTACTATCATTCCTTGGCTTTAATCATAGGGAATTTCTTTGAGGAAATTCAACAAACATTTGGTAGGCAACAATAAAATACTAGCTCCTTATCAATGAATTCAATGATATTCTTGGCTCAATAACCAAATAACAATACGTACATCAATAATTTAACAATGGAAGGAGCTAAAAATCAATAACTATGGCTTTTATACATATAAATCATGTGAGCATTAGAAGGAAAAGCTTCTACTTACAACCAACAATCAATTGGTAGCTATAATATCTTGAAGCAATCCCTACAACTATAAACACAACAATAACTATATATCATCACCAATAGCCAAAGAAATTCATCATCTCTTTAAACTCTTCTAACTTCCAACAATACTAAGTTCTTACCTTGTCGCTTGGAATTTGAAGTAGAATAAGCTAAGAATTCTACTAGGCTTCTTTAACTTGAGGTGTAATTTGAGGGAGAGAAAATCTTTGAGGGAGAAAGGAAAGAATCGATGGAGAAGGATAGAAATGAGGAATGAAGGGTTTAGAATTATATTTAAAAGCCTTCAAATACACCAAAAACATGTTTTCTAAGCCATATACATGGACCCCGTGCCCCCCTCCGTGTATGGGTCCGTGTACATGCTGGAAATCACTCATTTTTCATGGCAAGACCCGGACCCCGTGTATGGGTCCGTGTACCCACTGCCAAGGGCCAAAATGCATTTTTTCTATCGAATTAGCCAAAGTGGTAAACATGAAAGTTGTAACCCTATAGATCTTTTCTTGCATCTCCAATTGGCCTCATGTCATTTGAAGGTCTGAGTAAAAAGTGATGCTCATTCTCCCAATATGTGTCAGTGCAGGAACAACGAAACACACGACACATTTCGGGCCACTTTTGGCTCGTCTTCCCTAATGATTTGAACAAAACTCAAAACATGAAAGTTATAGCCTTATATCTTATCTTTCTAATGAAAGCTGACCTCACATCAATTGGATCAATATACAAAATATTATACTAAAAACCACAACTACTGCCACATTTTTCATACCGTTTCTGCACTTCCATTTCCTATTTGGCTCAAGATCAACTTTCTATTCTACCCTATTCATTTCCATAAGCATCACCAACTATGAACATAATACCAAAACAATAACCATAAACAATGACCATATAATAACCATTCCAATTAACATATCCATAACCAGTAACCATTCAACATAATCTCAACCAGTAAAGCATAAAACATGATCATAACAATAATAAACCATAAGGATTAACATGATAAAAGGTTGGGCTATTATAGATTTTCTTCCTCGCCCCCTGTCAAAGTAGATGAAATAATTACATGCAATTTGTCATTGTCAAGCAAAAATAAATACTTGAAATGCAAAGGGAGAAGTTTCATTTCAAGGATTGAGGTTTCTTCTATAGATGACTTCAGTGTTCTTGGGACATGCCCAAGCTCTCCTATCATAGAATTTACCATCCTCGAAAGTGGTTTACTTGCTTCCAAATAGTGCACGTATTCCTCAATCTCTTCATTCTCAAACTCTCTTGGACATGAATAAGTCAAACAAATCACCAAAGGGTCCTCACAAATTAATTCCTGCATATCACACTCAACAAACTCATCAGCAACATCAATCTAGAACAATTTGAAACATCATTGGGATATTTGATAGATTGAAAAACATTAAACACCACACTCTCATAATTCAATCTCAACATCAACTCACCTTTTTCCACATCTATCATAGCTTTTCCAGTGGCTAAAAATGGTCTACCTAAAATAAGAGGAATCTCACGATCCTCTACCATATCCAACACAACAAAGTCTACTGGGAAAATAAACTTGTCAACCTTCACTAAAACATCTTCTACCACTACCCTAGGGTATTTAATAGATCTATCAGCTAATTGTAGGAAAATTGTAGTTGGTTTAATTTCACCAATTCCTAGCTTCTCAAAGCATGAATAAGGCATTAATTTTATGCTTGCACCACGATCACACAAGGCCTTGCTAAAGAATGAACTTCCAATAGTACAAGGAATAGAGAAGCTACCTGGATTCTTAAGCTTCAGAGGTAATTTATTTTGTAAAATTGCATAACATTCCTCTGAAAGTTTAACCGTCTCAAATTCTACTAGTTTCCTCTTGTTTGATAAAATCTCTTTCAAAAATTTTGCATAAGAGGGTATTTGAGCTAAAGCTTCTGCAAACGGGATATTTATACGTAGCTTCTTAAATATCTCAATAAATTTTGAAAATTGATTATCCAGCTACAGCTGCTTTGCTCTTTGGGGAAATGGCTGAGAATTGATCTCAATATCATTATTAACCTTAGAGTTTAGAGACTTACCTTTCTCTCTTACATTCTCGCCCCTATTCTTAGATGACACTTTCTCTTTGTCAGCTCCTTCAACATCAACATCAATATCCTCTTTCTTCAATTGCGTAGCCACTATGATGGCATTGACACCCTTGGGATTTTTTTCTGTGTCGCTAGGTAATGAGCTTGGAGCTCGTGTAGCAAACTGGTTTGCCAACTGCCCCAATTGTGTTTCCACCATTTGCATCATTGCATCATGGTTTTGCCATCTCATCTCATTTCCAGCTATGTACTTCGCAAGCATATCTTCAAGATTTGACTTGCTCTCAGATTTTTTGAAACCCGGTGGCATAGAAGGTCCGTTATTTTGTGAAGGTTTAACGGGTACTTGAGTAGAATTTTTCTGTGCAGAATGTTGGGGAGGATTGAAGCAGTGTGGTTCAATATGATTTTACGTTGGCTTTCAACCAAAGTTTGGATGACTTCTCCAACCTGGATTATATGAGAAGCTAAATGGATTGTATTGTTGTGACCATTGGTTCCCCACATAATTTACTGAGTCCCCCTCAAAGACAGATGGAGGTGTGGATTGCATAAATTGTGTGCCACTTGATGATGCCCCCCGCTATCTCAGTGCTTCCTTGGACTTGATTTACTTGTTTGAGTGCCAATGTTTGATTAGCTTGCAACTGAGTCATGTGGTGTGTTAATCCATCAAGTTATGTTGTGATCGCTGTTAGAGCATCCATCTCAAGAAATCCGACTTTTTTCTCTCTTCTGTTGTCTTGCCAACCCACGTTACATTCAGTCATACTTGATATGATTTCAAGTGCTGCTACTAGTGTTTTTCTATATGGGCTTCCATTGGAAGCTGCATCATGCATAGATCGCAATGATGGATCCACCCCGTAGTAGAGAGTCTCAACTTGTTGGCCTGTTGAGAACCCATGTCTGGGACACATTCTCAACATCTTTTTGAATCTCGCCCATGCTGAATTCAGTGATTCCCCATCCTTCTGCCTAAAATATGTGATATCATTTCGCAGTTGTGTAATCTTAGTTGGTGGGAAATACCTGTTCAGAAAGACCTCAACCAAACCATCCCACGTGGTGATAGAACCCGCTGGTAAATCACGGAGACACTCCATCGCCTCTCCTTGCAGTGAAAACGAAAATAGCCTCAATCGAATAGCATAATTGCTTACACAATTGAATTTGATGGTATCGCAAATTGACAAGAATTGTTCCAGATGTGCGTTTGGATCCTCGGATGGTAATCCCCCAAATCTGAAGTTGAATCATTTGGATGATAGATGGCTTAAGCTCAAATGTATTTGCTTGAATCGTTGGGCGAATAATGTTGGACCCATAACCTCCAAACATTGGTCGATGGAGCTCCATCAGAGTACGGTTATCCTCTTCTCCAGCCATATCTTTAGAACTCTCTGCAAAATTTTGCTTACAATCTGTATCAAAATCCTCTTCAATCTCCAAATCAAGTGGCACAAGGTTTTAATATCTCGAGCACGGCTCATATAACATGAGCTGAACTCCTGAAATAAAAAAAAAGTGTCCAATTAAACCACTTAGATGAAAAAAACTCAAACCTTAAAATAAATAAAAATAAAAAATGGCATAAATAAAAATCTATTCTCAAACAAATAATCAATCCTAATATTGAACAAATAGTCCCCGACAACGGTGCCAAAAACTTGACCGACTGATTTCGGTTGGGAAAGCTAGCAAGTGCACTAGGTCAAGTTAATATAGTTGGATAGAGTCCAAGTCGTTCCCACAGAGACTATTGTCGAATTACTAGAATATATATTATTTAATTTAACCTAGGCTAAATAGAAGAAGTGATTTTTGTTAATAGTTAAAATAAATTAAATTATTCTAAAGAAAATAACACAATTCAATTAAATAACAGATTAAGTTTATGAGAAATTTAAATTTAAATAAATGATTGAGAACACACAACGGTACCAAACATCAATTATTGACATATATGGGATTTGATCTAATAATAATTACTTTAAAATCATGATGAAATTCCATATCTTAATTATTAATCTATTTCTAGAATTAATAATCATATTTTTATTTAACAGTCCAACTATTTCTAGTTGAATTTAATTAAATAAAAAAGCATTCAACAACTATGAAATTCCAGCTTTTTGCCTTAAATCAACCACTGAAACCGAATACTATTTCTAGTCGGTTTAACCATGTGTGGATCAATATTTTTGAAGCTATTTTCAATCTATTCTCTTTCGAGTCAAGATCAAACAACAAACGTGCAATTAATTGGCCAGATTAAACGTAAGAAATCTACGCAAATATCAATCAATAACATAAAAGATAAATCAAAACTCTGATCGATCAAATATGCAAACAACAATCACAAGTAAGACGACTACTCCATAAAATCAAAATTAGACAACAATCTAATGTTTGAATTCATGAAATAAAAGAAATAAAAATAAAAATAAGAAATCTCAGCGATGATGCGTGAATCTTCTTGTCCAGTGCGTCTTCTTCTCCTTGTTCTTCACGTCTTGATGATCCCAAAAGTCTCCTCTGAGATTGTAGTCTTTTTCTTGTGTATATGGGAGATGGAGGATAGAGAATAATCTTCTTCAAAATAAAATCTCCTCCTTCTTTGATAGGATCCTCTATCCATAAGGAAGATTGAGTTTTTTAAAGCATAAAAACCCTATCAAATCCTTCCTTATCTTAATTTTAAAAGCTTTATTTTTTCTCAAAACATTCAACAAATCAAATACCACAATTAAGATTTTTAATTATGGTATTTTAAGACTTAAATTCGAGCTTCATGTTGTCACAAGGCAGAAGTGAATCAGACATAAGGCGTGATCACGCCTTGTTCCAAGACCTCTTCTGTTTTCTCAAGATTATTCCAAGACCTCTTCTGTTTTGTCACGGCAGGAGTGAAGCGACACAAGACGTGATCACGCCTTGTTCCAGGATCTCTTCTGTTTTTTCCCTTCTTCCATAACTTTATATTAGCAACTTCAAATGTTATAGAAATCACATTTCTAACCCAAATTTATTCCAAGATCACAAAACTTCCTCTATCTTATCATAAGAATTGTTGGATGATAGGAAAAGTTATTCATCACTTATTTCCTTCATTCTCGTAAATCTTTCCTACTTGGCATTGAACTCTTTGACCTTGTCTCCAAAATTAAACTTTTTACACCATTTGGTCAAGCCTACAAACAATAAAAAATATGACGATTTAAGCGTAAAACTCGGAATAAAAATGCCAGATAAACACGAATACGACAAAATAAAATCCTAAAAGAGCTATATGATTCGTTCTTATCAAGTATAATGAAAGAAAAAGATGGATCTTGGCGAATTTAAAAAGGGAAAACCTATATTTCAGATTGGAGAGACTCCGGGAGATTCGCCGCCTTAAGTCTTGAACATGAAGATGAAGAAGAAAAAAGGGGCAAGAAAAGAAGAAGAAATCAAAAACATGTTTTTACCTTTTTTTCTCTTTTCTATTTGTTAGGATTTAGGATATCCTACCCCAAACAATTATTTTTTGACTTTGTTTGAATATTAAATTTTATTCTTAAGAATACTTGATTATGTTATTGCGTTTATTACCATTTTGGAGCAAGATCAACTTCAAAGTACATTTTATGTGTTATAATTGAGATCGAGATGGGTTTTTATAATACGGTAGAGTTACATAATCCATGAATATATGACTTTTATAGACATATGAGGTTGGATACATGCTGATAGTCATAGAAAAACAATTGAAAGCTAGATGATTCCATGGTTCGTTAATGCAATTATAATTGTTGAATGAACAAGGACACTTGGTTACTGCAGTTGTTGAATATTTCAATATAGCTCGAAAGAGATTAGAGAATTTCGTACAAAAACATGGATTGAGAATTAAAATTCAATTATTAGAGAAAATTAAAATGTAGGTGAACCCGAAATTTTAACTATAATTTATGTATTATTTGGATTTAAATTATTTATATTACATTTGTTTCATCTTATTATTTTAATTTCAGTTTAGTTTATTAAATGTTAACATTTCATTTTAGTTAGTGTTTGAGAAAAATTTGTTGAGGATCGATAAGGAGTTTAGAGGGGAGGGGGGTGAATAAACTATTTCCTTTGTTTGATGATTTTGCAAAGGTGCTAGAATCCTGTTAGAGATTATAGCTGGTCTTGTTCGAATGTAAGTCCAATAGATCACAATAAGTGCGGAAACGATCCAATGGAGTACGATGAGAAATAATAAAACAGTAGGCAGTAGAACAGTGGTTGTTTCTGGAAGTTCGAAGATAAAATCTTCTATGTCTCCCCTTCTTCTGTTTCCAGAAGATATCACTAAAAGACTTTGGATTTACAGTACAACACTTGTACACACCCATTTCAGTAGGACTTACACTTAGCCTACTAAAACTCTTAGTTACACAACTCCGTAAAACGAATACAACAAAGTTTTGGAAAAGACTCAGTCTTTTCCAGTTTACAAACTCTTCTCAATGATATAGTAAAGTGTTTTAGCTTGAAGAGAGTTATGAGACAGTAACAGCACAAAATGATCTTAGAAGATTGGCTGTTGATAATAAGGCATGTGCTGTTTTCTGTATGTTGAGCTTTGAAGATAAGTAGTAGTTGATGATAGCTCAAACTCACGTTGGAATAATAGTTGTGATGATAAAGATGATAACGTTTTTTTATAAAGAATTGTTCTTCTTATATATAGAAAGCTTGAGTCCAACGTAAAATAAAACGGCTTCTGTTGACTTCTGATAGGAATCAGCTTTATTATCTAAAAAGGTTCCTACAGAAAGCTTTCAGAAAAATTAGTCTTTGCTTTATACCAAAATTGGTAAGGCGTATTAAATAACTTCGTACAGCATTAATGGCACAATTAATACTTGTACTAGATAAAGTAACGGTAACATTTAAGATAACAACGATCAAGTAAAGTACGTTAAGTTATTTCTGCTTAAACTAAGTTCTGCTTATAAAGCTACGTTCCGCTTCTGGTTAAGCCGATAAGTACTCGAAGAGTACTGCTTTTGTTAACGCGATACTAGAACTTCTGCCTTTATGTAGTTTTCTGATTTTAGCTAACGCGATCTACTGGTTTTGACTCTCATCACCACAATCAAATAAAGTCTAACAAAATTTTTTATATATCACTCTTTGTGTGATTATACATGTACTTATTATACCATATTAAAACTTGACTCGTATACTTGCGGTAATATCGAACAGCTTAGGAGATATTTAATTTTTATAAATATATGTGTTAGAAAAACTTGATCAAGTTTTTGGTGTCGTTGTCAGCGATTGAAATTGACAAATTTTACTTTGTGTTACTTTCTTTTGTTAATTTTTTTAACTATTTATTATATTTCATTCATGTGTAATCTACCGGTTTCTATTATATTTTTGCAAGAATTTTCTTATATAATACTTCAAGGTGTTCCATCAACACGTATTCACAAGTTTCGTCCGACATTATGGAAAATCATTCTACGTAGCATGAGATAGATTCAATGATTCACGAATATCTTCCGATATCATGATTGTTCTAAATATTCTCTTAATCGATTTTTCTTTAACAGTTTGGATGCAGTGACAAGAAGATGGATCATTAATGGTGCCTTATCAACTGTAATCTCATATTTAGTCGAGATGATGATGATGTCATAGATTTGTTCGATAATATGATGCGTTTTGGCTATCATTGTCGTTGGGATGGATATTTTATATATAAATCAACCGTTCGAGTATCATTATCATGAGAATGGAGATAGCTTGGAATTAAGAATGGCTCGACTCAAATTTATGATGAAAAAGTTTATAGCATTGAATGAGGAAGCTTTATAAATCTTTTCAATTCGTCTTGATAAGCAAATAACGACTATCATGACATCAATTTCTCAGGATTGCCAAAAACATGAAGTGAAGTAAGATACTCAAACTGTGATCCATCAAGTTGGGTTTGATTGTGAGGACTTAGACAACCGAGATTGGGAGAGTAATTCACATCAAGATGAAGATTTTAATGATGTTTAGGACCTTTCACGTTATCTAGCTCAGTCGAAAGAAGTTTGAAGGGGTTATTATATGAAGATAAGTTGTCAATGAAGTTGGAGGATGATGGAGCTCACGAGACTATCGATTTGAAGTTTTATCACAAAGATCGATCATTTCCTTCCATCAACACT
The DNA here is from genome assembly GCF_025594145.1 of Primulina tabacum. Taxonomy (NCBI): domain Eukaryota; kingdom Viridiplantae; phylum Streptophyta; class Magnoliopsida; order Lamiales; family Gesneriaceae; genus Primulina; species Primulina tabacum. The sequence goes on along the minus strand of NC_134556.1, from coordinate 10,205,471 downwards.
AGTTTCAAAAGATTTTGTTCTCCGAGAAACGAGAATGTCTGACATTTTACCCATGCTTATCAAGTCGAGACAAGTGTTGCTGGATCAACGTCTTGCCAAGCTTGAAAGAGCCAACATTGAAAAAAACACACATTACCTTTATTTTAATACTTTCTATATTCAATGTTTTACATAATTTATATCCGTTCTCGAAAATTTATAACATTAAAGTGAATCAAATTTCTAATAATAAATCATAAAGTTCACGGAACGATTGAGCATAAATTTAATTCTTTCACAAAAACCAAATCAGATATTGATAATGGAAATACCAATAAAATCAATACAATCAAATTGTTAAAATCAATCAATATTATTCTTACATATTCTTCTTATTTATCGTGAAATCATATAAAAAATCGCTCTTGAAAGATGTTTGACTTTGTATGATGGCGGCTGTGCAATACACGGCCACCTCTTCCCGCCTCCGCCACAGCCGCCGCCCCACCACCACAACATTCGCAATTTCCACTTCTTTCCCCAGACAGCGTGCCCTGAGAAGAAACTATCTCCGGCAGAAACTACTCAAAACCCTAAGATACCCTTCCATTCCCATCGACTCCCGCCCTCTACAGCAAGTAATAGAGCCCGTGCTTAAGGAAATTCAAGAACTCGAAGACTCTGAAAATCCAAAATCTGGGAATCATCAAATTCAAGAAATCGAAGTGGTCAAGGAGGTTGGGATTTCAGAGCCTACTGTTGGTGTTCCAGTTGATGGAAGTGTCGGTTTGTTAGATAAAAATCTTATCTTGAAGTATGGGTTGTGGTTGGCAGGGGCTTTTGTTTTTCAGGCTGTTTGTGCTGTTTGGGTATTTAGATCAGCTGGCTCTGGCAGCAGAAATGGGAATTTAAATGGAAATAGAGAAGATTCTGTTCTGGAAGCGTGGGAAAATGGACAGGGTAAATCAAGGGTGAAGCTTATTTCCAAAGCAAACGTGAATTGGCAAGTGGGTATTGGAAATGGAGCTGTTTATGTTGATGAAGTGGAAATGGAGAGCGAAATCGAGGAAATTCGAGCAATGGCGAGGGAGGCTAGAGAGAAAGAAAGGCTAAAGTCAGAGAATGATGGTCTTGATAGCGAGGATGATAATGATGTGGATGCTGGAAAAATTGATAGAACAGGGATTGATTGGGAGGTCTACAATCGATTGATAAAGTTGACAAAGAAACTCGAGAATGAACGTGACAGATCGCCAATTGCATTGATTGGGCACTCGAGGAGGGAGGGTGAGAGAAAAGATGGGGTTGGAGAAGGTGAGTTAAATGAGATAGAGGGCAATGCAGCATTGCTATTCAAGAAAAAGTATAAGTTTAAAGATTTGTCGAGGAATCAGGGTGATAAACCAAAGGGTTTTTGGGGTTCGGATGATCATTCTATTCATGAACCTAAGAACAGTGGAGAGACGGAGGGAGGGCTCGAGTTGTTGAGAAGTGGGAATGTTGGTAACAATGCAGTTAATTTAGGGGGTGAAGAAAAGCATATAGACCTGGCTGATGTTGATTCTAAGGGAAATGATTCAGTTCATATGGTGAAAGAAATTAAAAGTACAGGTAATGTGGAAATGACAGAACTCTCAAAGAGTACAAGGAAGAAGGTGGAAAAAGAAAAAGGGACGACCAAAAAAATAAAGAGATCTGCTGTTGTGAAACCTAAGGGGACGGCTGGTAATGCTCTTGGAATCTCTTGTAGGAACTAATAGCCAGTTTATGTTTATGCAGACAATATTCGGGTTTTGAACTCTTAAATGCTTTTGGTATCTCATCTTGTGGTTCCTTTCAAGTTCAGATATCGAATATAGTAAGAACTCTTTGGCTGTTTATGTTTTTTGTGATGATGAAACCTCTTTCTTCTCCTTCGTGCTGTTGACGGAGAAACATGTTAGAAATAGGATATAACTCTCTGAAATTGTGAACTTTGCGTCATGCTGCGTAAATGTCGGGTTTATTGATTGTAAAACTAAATGAATACTGTAACTACTCAATAACTTTTAAAACTAATTCATTAATTTACAGTGTTTGCACCCGAGAAATCAAGAAAATCAAGAGGTGAAGCTGTGAAGTCAATAGAATCGGGAGCAGTGGAGGTTGTTGCAGTATCTGACCATCTGTCAGATGTATCAAGAGGCAAGGAAGTCTCTAGCAATATATCAGCACCGAAATTTGGTGCAAAGAAACGTGGAAGTGATTCTGAATTTTGGTGGTCCGATCTTCCATACGTTCTAGTATGTGAATAGAATCTGTAAACATTTTACCTCCTCGTCTTTTTCTTGCTTTCACTACTCTTCTTATGCCTCAGATTGGATTTTGCAGTGAACTCTTTTGTATGACAAGCTGTTGGAAAGATTAAAACTAACAGAAATGTAGACGAATGAAAAAATCTCCTTTGTTCAATTCAGGGTATTCTTATGTATACAGTCAACGATGATACGGGTGGAAGAGGACTTTATACCCTGAAGAACTCTCCCAGCACAGAGGTATCCTTGTCGCACATTGTTGCTTTCGAGGACAGTGTCGACGCAACCAATTTCTGTTACATTCTGCAATGTTTCTTCGAAGATCTGGAAGACTTCAAAGCTGATGTTGTTCCTTTAACAGTCAAAGTAAGAGCCTTACATCAGTTTCTTGATATTTTGCTCGCCAGTTATGCTTAGGTTTTATCCAACCATTCTTTACCAGGAACTAAAGGATGCAGTAAAGTCAGAAACGATGAGTGCCATTGTGGTGAAACGAGGGGAGCTGCAGCTTTATGCAGGACAACCACTAGCCGACGCTGAGATGGGTTTACGTGATATGATAGAACAAGGTTGAATAAACATAATCAAGAATCACCCTCCAACCGAACAAGTGAGAAACACAATGTTGCTTCTGTGAAGTGAATCTCCTCGAGGCAATGTCATGCGGAGTACAAGAACATTCAGGCACCGTCTGAGTGAATTAGAGTGATGCTGATGCTGTCTGCCACAGGTGTGTTTGATGGCAGTTTTCCTTTCATTTTCTTTGTTGGAGACCTCGGATGTCTGGTTGATGGGTAGAAGATATTTCATTTTCACGAAGGAATGATCGATCGTATGAATCTAAATTTGATATTAAAGCTGGAAGTGATTGGTGTGTAGTAATTTCTTTTTATATTGGACTTTGTATTTCATTCAGATCAATTCATTATGGGGTGGTGGTTGTTTTGTGTAACACCTCGAAAAATTGTGTTGTTTAATTAAAATTTAATAAAATAATAATAATACTTATAATAATAAATAAATATATTCTAACAAAAAACGTTGAAATATAAATAAATGTTCTACACATTAATCTACTTAATGTTCAAAAATAAATAAATATATTCTAACAAAAAACGATGAAATATAAATAAATTTTCTACACATTAATCTACTTAATGTTCAAAAGAGTTAAAATAAAATAAATAAAAATACTTCTAAATAATAATAATATAATTAAATGAATTTATTATCCCACAAATGAAATTTAAAAAAATTTATACAAACATATAAAATAGATTTTGAAATAATATAACTTAAATAAAAATAATAAATGTTGGAAACTTTATTTCGGAAGTTTGATAAAACGAGCGTATAAAGATTGAACAAGCTGATCAAGAAGACTGAAAGAACTGATTAAAAATACGCAAACTATTGGTTGCCTAACTGAATATTAGTGCGCAGATAAGGCAACTGAACTAAGCTAACTGAACTATGTAGTCGACTAGATGATCAGTTGGAACTGATCAGTTTTACTACAATCAGTTGAGAGCTATCAACTAATTCTATCGGTTGTGTCAAACTGATAAAATAGTTTGACACGTAATCAGTTAAGGAATGTAACTATCAACCGACAACTGTGCAAAAGCAGACTGCAACATGTAGTGTGAATGTCGCATTTCAGCTATGCTATAGTGTACTATTGTCAGAAGGATATGACGTGACAAACAACGGATAGAAAGATTCAAACACATTTATTGTTACCATTGGAAGCAAAGCCTATACATAGCCGATAAGAGCAGCTGAGAAAAACAATAAACATAACAGAAACATATATATAAATCGAACTACCAAGTTGTTATTCTGCTGAAATCTCTTCACTAGCTTTCTGTTCATATTCAAAAGATTTCAAAATCACACTTAGCATATACATTCATAACATTCAATGGCTATACATTGAGTTTACAAGCACAAATACATATCATTGTAATATTCGATCTTATAAAGATAAGTTGTGCTAAATAGTTTCAGATCAGTTGAAAACTGATAAACTGTATTGAAACTAAGAGTTTCAGTTTGACATTGTTAAGTCCAAAACTGAAGGGGGTCTGTACAAATTTTGTATTGATCAAAGTCTTTTGGTGAATATCATATCTTCTAGATAGAAGGGATGGCGTAAGAATGATTGAAATCTCCGAACATCCATAAATCTCGCGTCTCTTAATTTCAGTTTTATTTTATCTGTCAGTCAGTTTATTTCCGCACTTTCATTAGTTAACTGATTTACATCGACATAACAAGATTCCCGAGTTCAGTTGATCACTAAACTGACTCATTATTTGAAATGGTGGTAAAATTATCTAGTGTTTATTCAACACCTTTTTCTAAAAACTCTTTCACCCACCAACCGATCATATCAAGTGGTATCAGAGCAGTTGAATCTTGTTCTTGAATATTCCTACCTACAAAATCTGATTACCATGTCTTCCTTCAACAAAATTCTAATGTTCTCAAGAGAAGAGTTCGATGATTGAAAGATTAGGATGCATGCTCTTCTAGCTACACAAGATGATGACATGTGGTATGTCATCACTGACGAACCCATGAGAATATTGAAAGAAAATACTGTTGTTACCATAACTGATGGCACACCACACCGTATTGAGAAGCCAAGAGAAGAATGAACAACAGAGGACAAAAGAAATGCCAATTTAGACAGTGTGGCCAAATATATCTTGTACAAAATGCTGGATAAAATCACTTTCAGCAAAATAAAAATGTGCAAGACTGCAAAAAAAAATCTGGGAAAAGCTGATTGAGCTCTGCGAAGGCAATGAGCTTGGTGATGAGGGGACTGGAGGTGCCGAACTCTGAGTAGGCAGACTTGGTGCTTGTGACACGACCCGAGAACCGCATGTTTTTCGCATTATGATTTATGAGATTTGAGAGGAGAGGAACATTTTCATATGTTGATAATTTTAAGATTTTTATTCGTTTATGTTTGCGTAACATTTTGGATGAGTTTGGTTATTTTAAACTGCATTATTTTTTTTACTGTCAAATATTTAAGATCATTTTTAAATTTTTCTGTAGAGCGCATGCATGCAAAATGTTTAAGCATTATTTCGAAAATATGAGCTTTAAAATAAAATAAAAAAATTTTTAGCACTTTTAAAGGAGTAGATGTTACACATTGCTTTCTTGAAGCTTTGAGGTTCACTTTCCATCATGAAGTGATGAAATCCGGAATAAATGGTTTCTCATTACTAGCTCTCTTATTACGTCTAGGTCGAGTATCGTGGTTAAGATCTTGTTCTTTTTCAATTGTCTCACATAATCTTTTGAATGAACTTGGTTCTTCCTTAGATTTGGATGGAAACATGTGTTCAAAGAACGAGACATTTCTAAATTCCATTATCGTATTCTTGTGAATATCAGGTATTTAAGATTCACGTACAAGAAATCGATAAGTGCTGCTGTTTTGAAAATATCCAATGAAAATGCAATTAACAGTTTTTGGTAATATCTTTACTTTCTTCGGAGTGGGTACTGCTATCTTGGCAAGACACCCCCACACTCGCAAGTATTGGTAGGAAGGACTTCTACATTTCCATAACTCGTATGGAATTTTATCTTACTTCTTTCAGGGCACCTTATTTAAAAGGTAATTTGTTGTTAGAACATCTTCCTCCCACATGTTCTGTGGTAAACCAGAACTCAATAAAAACGCATTCATCATTTCTTTCAAGGTGCGATTCTTTCTCTCTGCAATGCCATTTTGCTGAGGAGAATAAGGTGCAGTTCTTTCATGTTTGATACCGTGTTGAGTACAAAACTCAGCAAATTATGATTCATATTCACCTCCACGATCACTTCTTATCACCTTAATTTTCTTGTTGAATTGGTTTTCAACTCCACTCTTGTAGGAGACAAATTTCTTAATTGCTTCATCTTTACTTTTAAAAAGGTAGACATAACAAAATTTTTCTATCGTCGACAAAAGTAATAAAGTATTTATTTCCACCACGTGTTTGCACACATTTTAAATCACATACATCACTGTGAATTAGATCAAGTGGTTCACAATTTCTTTCAATTGTTTGAAAAGATGATCTTGTTGGTTTTGCCTCAACACAAGTTTCACATTTGTGTTGTTTATCAATTTGGAATGCATGAATGCTTTTCATGTTAATTAGTCTACGAATTGTATCAAAATTAACGTGTCAAAGTCTACCATGCCACAAAAAAGAAGACTCAAGCAAGTAAGAAAAAGTATTAACTTTATTAATCACATGCTTAGTAGTCATTACATTGAGTTTGAACAAACCATTGCTGACATAGCCTTTGCCTACAAACATTCTAATTTTTGACAAAACAACCTTATCTGACTCAAAGACTATGCGGAAACCATGCTTGTTAAGAAGCGACCCGGACACCAAGTTCTTACTGATGTCTGGCATATACAACACAACACATTGTTAAGAGTTAGCTCTTTTCTAGAAGTCATCTTTAGAACAACCTTTCCATGACCCTTGAAATTAGAAGTAGCAGAATTTCTCATGAACAATTTTTTTCCATTCTCGGATTCCTCAAGAGTTGCAAACATCTCCTTGTTTGAGCAAATATGGCGAGTGACACCAGTGTCGATCCACCACTCCCTTGGGTTAGAACCCACCATATTAGCTTCTGATACTATAGCGCAGAGATTCATGTTCGAAACCTCCTGAGAAATGTTCTCTACCACATTCACTTCTTGGTTTCTCTTCGGCTTCTTACACTAAGAGGCCTTGTGAACCATACCATCACAGTTGTAGCATTTCCAGATAACAAATTTTTTGAAATGCCTCCTTTGGGTCCCAGGTTCATCTTTTTGTTGGAGGAAGAAAATGTTCTCTTTTTCGAGTTTTGACCATGCTCGACAACATTTGCTTTGGCAACAATGGAGAAAATAATCGTCTTTCAGAACTCTTGTTGTCTTTCTCAATGCAAAGTCGAACAATAAGTTCTTCAACATTCATCTCATTTCTTTTATGTTTCAAATAGTTTTTGAAATCCTTCCAATCTGGTGGCAGTTTTTGAACAATAGCAGCCACTTGGAAAGATTCGCTCAACGTCATTCCCTCGGCGTGAATCTCGTGAAGAATCAATTAGATTTCTTGAACTTGACTGATAACCGACTTAGTATCCACCATTTTAAAATCCAGAAAGCGGCCTCCAAGAAACTTCTTGGCCCCGACATCCTCCGGTACAACTTTTTGTCAAGAGATTCCCATAGCTTTTTGGTTGTTTTCTTTTCAATACACATTGTAGAGCGAATCGGCCAATCCATTCAGTACATAATTTCGGCATAGGAAATCAGAATGATTCCATGCCTCCAGTTCACTGACGGATTCAACATCTCCCTCACCCTATTTCAGTTTAGGAGCATCATCGGATAGGAATCTGGCTAGGTTCATTTTCGTCAAGTAAAACAACATTTTCTGCTGCCACCTCTTGAAGTCCACACCAGTGAACTTCTCAGATTTTTCACCATGACTGGCTCGTACAGCAACCGCATCAGCACGTGGAGTAACATGAGGGATGAGTTGAGGCGGCACAGTAGGGATAACATGACCAGTTTCCCTTTGCACGTTGTTTTCAGTAGCCATATCTAAAACAAACCACGTAATGAGTAAATCTGTTTTAATATTGTAAGCGAAATGTAATAAAAAACAGAATGTTTGAAGAAAACTCGTAAAAATAAAGTTGTACAATATGTGTATCTTATATGTAAAACCAAATGAAACCGATGCCTGTAGCAAGTACAATTCCTTAAAACAGATTCGTCCGCTCTGGTATGTGTGTAATGACCCGAATTCTTGTTTTGAATGAAGTATTAATTAAGAGATAATTAATGAGTTGTTAATTAAGTATTATTAAGGAATTGATAAATTGGGATCAAGTTGTTGGTATCCACCGAATTTAAAAAGGGATAAACCGATCTACTTCGGATTACATTATCTCGAGAAATCCAACTAGACAAATGAGATTCTGACACGTGGCAGATAAGATTGATTTAGATTTTCTGAAATAGTCCGGATGCAGCCTATAAATGGAAGTCGATTCTTTTGTTTCCTTCACCGTATTCTTTAGAGAGAGTTCTAGCCATACCTTAGTTTCTAGTCAGTTTCTAGGGCACTTTGGTGTCGGGAAGTTTCGGAGCTGGTGTCGACTCGAGGAGGGGTCGGTGAACTGAGATCGAGACATCATCAGCGGGCTGAGACGGACGCAGGTATAATCCTAAATCCTTAGATAGTGATTTAAGGATCATTAGGGAGAACTTATAGCATGTTTGTTCTGGTTTGATAATGATTTCATTATGTTGGTATTGTCTAGGTTCAGAGCTTTCTGTCAGATTGTTTTAGTGAGGTACGTGATGTACTGACTGAGATATTCAAGCGTAGTATACACACTTATATGCTGCATATTTATCTGTTGCATGATACATGTTTTACTGCTTTGGCATATGATGCATGACATATCATGTTGAGCCTGATATCTTTTGAGATATACTTCGTTTGTTGGGACCGCTCAGCCCTATTCTGTATTGTGGATGATGGGGCATCGAGAGCTACAGTGTCCAACGGGACCCGCGGGATCTGATGACCTGGACATTGTAGGTCCACGTCTTGATGATGAGTGTGGGAGCCAAAACATGCCTAGGGCATATCAGAGACTACACACTCAGGCGCCTCTAGACTGAGCATGAGATTCTTGACTTGATCCTTGATATCCGAGCATATTTCATTTCGCATGCATCATATCAATTTGTATACTCGTACATTCTCGTAATGGACGATTGTCCCTCACGTCCTTGTTTTCATCTTGGGCACCCCATTCCACGGGGCAGGTCTTAGGTTGGACGGTTCGGACGACCAGGGCAGTGGCTAGAGCAATTGGGTTTTCGGTGGTGATCCACTGGAGGTTTTCTGTGGTTTATCGTTTTCTCGTTCAGAATTATGTTTTCGTAATGGTTGTATTAATGTTTAAGACTGCTGTTATTGTTTTGTTTTCATTTGGGTTGTAAGATGATTAAGTATTTGGTTTCCGCTGTTTAATTGTTGTTATTAAGTTTAATGTTGCATGTTTATTAGTCTGTTTAGTAGTGGCTCGGGTAAGGGCGCTACAATGTGCTTCGAAGATTTAACCAGAAGTTTGTTTCTCATGATACAACAGACAAATCAGTAGTGATGTAGCACATATCACTACGCTGGCGAACAAAAGAGTACCTGAACTTTATCAGCAGAACGTGGAGCAGGAATAGTTTTCGAAGGAAAAAACAAGAGGCAGAAATGCATGAGAAGTGGATGTTTTTTTGTGTGTATTATGGCATTGACATATCCCCTATTTGTACATATAAGCTCATCTATACTACTTTCTTTTTTCTTATGCCTACAAACCCACTATCTCATGATTTTCATTCATACATAAGGAAAGCCTATTAGCCCACAAACCAATATATATATATATATATATATATATATATATATATATATATATATATATATATTATAATCCAACAATGCTTTTCTTTTTAAACTATGAATAGTTTGATAAATTTGCAATATGATTTCTCAATTATAACAAAAGTAAAAACTCCATTATTTTTAATGTGTTAAATTTTTTTAAAATAGGCATCACTACATATATTTATAGTTAAAAAAAATATTGAACATGTTTGAGTTCAACCTAGATTCAACAATTTTTGAGCCAACTCAGATCGTGTACACTCATAAACTGTACAGACAAAACTTAGCTGACAAAATCAAGATCAACACTAAAGTATATGGATATAATTATTAATTATCCTTTGATATTATTAGGAATGTCACTGTGTCATACATTTAAACTCGTCTCGAATACTTTAAACGGGTGGGAGTGTCTAGAAATAAGTTTGGGATGAATAAAAAGTTATATATATTATAATGTTATGTTGGATATTATTAGGAATGTCAGTGTCTTTTGCATTTAAACTCGTCTCAAATACTTTAAACGGGTGAGAGTGTCTGGAAGTAAGTTCGGGACGAATAAAAAGTTATATATATAATACAGTTGTAAATATTGAAAATTAGTGTGTGATGATGTAGGTAATGATGTATTTTATTTTTGGATTATTTGTAAAGATTTCCTATAAATAGATCTCTCATTTGTGAAGAAAATCACAATTGAGTAGAGAGAAAAATATTATAAAGTGTGTAGTTTGGTAAAAATTTTGAGAGTTTGAGATTTTTACTTTTTACCATAAATTTTTACTTTTTCACAACACGTTATCAACACGAAGCTCTAAAAGTCCTCCATACTTTTCCAAGCTCCAAACAGAAGAAAAAGGTAACAAAAGTAATAATATTTATTTTACTGTTATTTATTTATTGTGTATATATTTAATATATAATATAATGTTATTATTAGAAATAATAAAAATAAATTTTTCAAAAACTTGTTATAAATCCTGTGAGGATGTTAAGACGACATCCCACACTCCCGGTAAGGGATACGACAAGTATAAAAGCCTATAAGATTTTTAAACAAAATATCTTATGACACCCTATTACAATAATGTGATATGATATACATAATTATTTAAACATGACTAATATTATATACACCATATTATTACCATAAAATTATACAAATACATAAATTTATTTTTTGTACACCAACGGTCATAAACGGTAACAAACGGCTAGTTTTTTCCCTATAAATATCATCTCACAAACACATTCAATCACTCAGACTTTCTCTTCTTCTCTAAAAATTATTCTTCATTAAATTTTTCGAAGAAAAAAGAAGATGGCTTTCTCAAGGTTATTTTTAATTATTTTGGTTATCATACTCACGAGTCTTTTATTTATCGGAGAATATCCTCCTCGTGTGTTTTCTTTATTTTTACAAATGCTTGTACTTGTTGTTTATCCATTACGTTGTATTGCAATATTCATTAACTAATAAAATGCATCGTAATTTTTTTAGTACCACCATGTCAAATTTGACAAAGCTCGAATTTGTTGCGCTCGACATCACGGGAAAAAATTATATGCCATGGACTCTCGATGTAGAAATGCATCTTGAGTCATTGGGTCTAAGTGAGACAATAAAAGAAAATGGCATATCGACATCACAAGAAAAGGCAAAAGCCATTATATTTTTGCGTCGACATCTCGACGAGGGATTGAAATGTGAATATTTAATTGACAAGATCCCATGACTTTGTGGAAATGATTGATAGAAAGATTTGAACATACAAGGGAAGTTATACTTCCAACCGCCCGTGATGAATGGAATATGTTAAGATTCCAAGATTTTAAGAAAGTCAGTGATTATAATTCAGCGATGTATCGAATAATCTCGCAGCTAAAATTTTGTGGACATGAGGTCACAGAATCGGAAATGCTTGAAAAAACATTTTTCACGTTTCATGCATCAAATATTACTCTACAGCAACAATATAGAGTACGTGGATTTGCGAGATATTCTGAACTCATCGCCTGTCTTCTTGTGGCGGAAAAGAACAACGAGCTATTAATGAGAAATCATCAGTCCCGACCCACTGGATCAACAGCATTTCCAGAAGTAAATGCTGTAAGTAAAAATGAATTTAAACCTGGAAACCAAAATCAAATTCAAAGACAAGGTTTTGGTCGAGGTCGAGGTCGTGGACGTGGACGTGGACGTGGAATTGGCCGTGGTCGTGGTCGAGGCCGTGGTTTTGAAAACAATAGAGATAGTTATTTTTATAACTCATCTCAAAAGAGCGTCCCAAACCATCCACAGAAAAGGCATCATGAGAATACAAGTGTTAATGAGAATCACTCAAAAAGATATGAAAGTTCTTGTTTCAGATGTGGTACTCCAGGACATTGGTCCAAAATTTGTCGAGCCCCTGAACACCTTTGTAAACTCTATAAAGAATCATTAAAGGGGAAAGAAAAAGAGACCAACTTCACTGAACGCAGTGACCGTTTGAGTGATTCAACTCATTTTGATGCTGGTGATTTTATGAATGATTTCTCTGGAAATGATCAATATGTTGGTGGGATAGAAATGAACAATATTGATGCTGCAGATTTTCTCAATGATTTCTCTGAAAATGAACAATATAGTGGTAGAATATAAATGTACAATAATTTATTTTTCATGTATTCATATAATAATGTTTTATTGTAAAATTATGATATGTGTTATATTTAAATATATATTGCCAGTAATTTTATTTCATTGCATATTTGTTTGAAGTTCAAAAATGAAAAATGCTATGAGCAAAGCTGAAGTTTGCATACCCGATAGTGGTACAACGCACACTATCCTCCGAGATAAAAGATATTTCTTGGAACTAAAACCAACAAAAACAACAGTGAATACAATATCAAGTCCTGTAGACTTGATTAAAAGATGTGGTAAAGCACAATTTTTGTTACCTAATGGTACAAATTTTTTGATCAATGATGCTTTATATTCACCACAATCGAAAAGAAATTTGTTGAGTTTTAATGATATATATTCCCATGGGTATGACACTCAAACAATGAATGAAGAGAATGAGAAATATATGTGTCTTATCACATATAAATCAGGAAAGAAATATGTGATTGAAAAACTACCAATGCTCCCTACTGGATTGCATTAGACACATATAAGTCCGATTGAATCAAACATGGTAGTTGATAATTCTTCAATATTAACCAATTGGCATGATCGATTGGGACATCCTGGTTCAACAATGATGCGAAGAATTATAGAAAATACACATGGTCATCCGCTGAAAGACCAGAAGATCTTTCAGAATAATAAGTTTCAATGTAAAGCATGTTCTCTTGGAAAACTTATTATAAGACCATCACCAGCCAAAATCCAAACTGAATCACCAATGTTTCTTGAACGTATTCAGGGTGATATTTGTGGACCAATCCATCCACCATGTGGACCATTCAGATACTTTATGGTATTGATTGATGCCTCCAGCAGATGGTCAAATGTATGTTTATTGTCAACTCGAAATGTTGCATTTGCAAGATTACTTGCTCAAATAATAAAATTGAGGAATCAATTTCCCGATTATACAATCAAGAAAATTAGACTTGATAATGCTGGTGAATTTACTTCCCAGACTTTCAATGATTATTGTATGTCTATGGGAATCATTGTTGAGCATCCTGTTGCTAATGTACATACACAGAATGGATTGGCTGAATCATTGATTAAACGTCTGCAAATGATTGCTAGACCAATGATTATGAAAACAAAGCTCCCTATTTCTATATGGGGACATGCAATTTTACATGCAGCTTCATTAATTCGCATCAGACCAAGTGCATATCATAAATACTCCCCATTGCAGCTTGCATTTGGTAAAGAACCAGACATTTCTCATCTGAGAATTTTTGGATGTATGGTGTATGTGCCTATTGCACCACCGCAACGAAAGAAAATAGGACCTCAAAGAAAGGTTGGAATTTATATCGGTTATGATAGTCCATCAATCATTCGATATCTTGAACCTCAGACAGGCGACGTGTTCACAGCACGTTTTGCTGATTGTCATTTTAATGAGGAAATCTTCCCAATATTAGGGGGAGAACAGAAACATACCGAAAAGAAAATTATGTGAAGGCCTATGAAATCCGTGCTTGAAAATTTGCGGAAAAATTAAAAATTTTCTTTTAAACTAAATGAAGTATCAAATTCATAAAATAAACTGTTAAATAATGTTTAATGTTTAAAAATAGCAGCGGAAGAATTTAATGTTTGCAAAATTAACAATTTAAGAACATCCAACAACTGATAAAATTGTTTGAGGAATAAAACAATAAATGCTGAACTGAGGTCCTCGGGTGCCACTACTGCCGACCTAAGCTGGCTCACTGGTCCCCGCCCTCGGCCCTGACCTCATCGGTACCTACAACAATCAAGTCTAGTGAGCCTAAAGACTCAGCATGCATATATCGTAGGTAACGAGAAAAATATAATTTGCATGGATAAAATATCATGTCATGAGGCATTCTGAGAATAACTTGTACTGAGCAATTTAATACGTGCATAACTGAACTGAAAACTCATAGTAAAATGTTTGCTCCTTGGAGCCCTGTACTGAAATAAAGTATAATAATTTTCTGGTGAGATTATGGTCTACGCAAGTGGCCCCTGCACTGAACTGAACTGATCGGTAACTGGCTACCGGGGGAGTATCAAACTGAACTGACCGGTCACTGGCGACCGGTGGTACCAAACTGAACTGATCGGTCACTGACGACCGGGTAAATAATGCTCCCATAATAGTGAATTGACCACAAGCAATATCGCATAAATCTCAAAAATAAGTATTTTCTATTTTTATGCACGTAATAAAATTAAATGACATAATGAAAATATCCTGTATATTTTACCAACTGGATTGGATCGCTTTCAGGCTCGCTGCAACCTAAATATGCAATAAAAATATCCAATAGCTTTTACTTGACCAAACTATGCAATTAAGTTTGAAAATGCGACAATTACGTCTAACGACTTCGTATTTAATCATGACTCCGAACCAACCCGAACCAACACTGAACTGACGTATAGTCATGATTAAAATACGCTTAAAATTATAAACTAATGCTCCTAAAATGATGAGGGTCGAAATCTAGGTGAAATAGATGCCAAAACATGAAACGCTCTTTCGAGAGTCAATTTGGCACACCGCACCGTAAATTCTCGTACGACCTCAAAAATGATCCGAATCACGAACGGTAAAAAACACGACCTTCCTAACTTGATGAGGCACTGTCCAGTCCAAGGCCATAGGCTAAAAGCCAACCAAGAACTCAAACGAGCCTCCGAACCGTCACAGCAAGTTGCTGTCAAATTCCAGCAGCAGCAACTTCGCTTGCATCGCGTCGTTTGCGAGACTTTTGGCCATTGGGGCTTGAACCACCGACCATAGCCTCTCAACAACATCCCAAGGAATGATATGAACCATGGCTAAGGGCCCTAGGCCAGCCACAATCCGAACCATACCAGAAACACGGCCACACTCCTAGCCGAGAATGAAATCTGCGCGCTTGGGGGGTTTCGCTTCGTTCGTTGTCTCTTGTCGTTCCAGTGGCCATTTTATTGACCATGGCACGATTTAGACATCCAGTGGTATGGTATGAACCGTGGCTAAGGGCCATAGGCCAACCAAGATTCACACCACACCATTAAAAAACCGAGGGACACATGCAGAATTAAAAAGGGGCGAAGGGGCTGTTCTTGCTTTGGGTTTAAAAACCGATGCAACCATGGACCAAGCCTTGAAAGGACGACTTGGTCACGTCTTAGACATAACAAGGAGATGTTCTAACCATGGCTATAGCCCCTAGGGCAGCCACAAGCAGAACGTCACCCTTTTTCACAGCAAACAAAAAAATCGAATGGAGAAGGGGCATGCTTGGGGTGTTGCTGTCACATGTGAGTTTCCAGCATGTATGGGACTGGACGAATGGACCAACATGGTCTTGACACACCCTAGTACGTGTCTATATGCAGCCTCGAGCCCCTGGAGTCGAGCCAGCCACCTGAATCATCAACAACACAGAAAACGTGAAGCACAAGGGAACACAGAAAATTCTGTACACACTATTTTCGAAAATGGGTTGAACAAATTTCGGTTTTCATGCAGCAAATTCATGAGTTTGATGTGTATTAAAAATACTACTATGGCTTGATTGAGGTTTGAAAGAAATAAAGACATGCCTTGGTTTTCGTTTGAAAGAAAAACGAAAAGAATAGACGATACGGCGCGGAGGAGACGGAGTGCACTTTTCTACCTAGCTTTCCTTCGATTTTTCCCTCTTGTTTTCTCTACTTTTCTCACGGTTTTTTCCCTCTCTGAAATGCTCTGAATTCTCTCCAATTTTCGGTGGTTGAGATGGGGAGGAAGACTAGGGAAAATATATGGGAAGATTGCAAGATAAAGGGAGAAGAATAATCTTTTTATCCTAGTTTATTTGCTAGATAGGAAACAAGAATGATATCAAAGATTTTGAGGGGATATTGGGGGTCGATCATGGTGTCTAGGTGTAAGGGAGAAATAGTGCTTAATTAATAAATGGGTAGGGATTTAAAAGTTAGGAGAATATTTACCTAGAAAATTTTAAGAGAAGGATAATTAAGAAATGAATTGCCAACTAATAAAATCTTTTTAAAATAAAAGAAGGGGCCGATAATTTCATATAAAATGGAGGGAAACTACCTCTTAAATATTGCATTTTTAATCTTTAGTGTTTTATCTTCCCATTAAATGTTTTAGAGAATTAAAGATTTAATTATTGAATTTTATTTACTGCTTATCTCAACTTATTTAAATTAATTCCTTGAACATTATTTTTACACTAAATCACCTTATTATTAATCTTAAATAAATTTTAGGAATGTTTTCTAAATATTAAATTTTATCTCTTTACTCAAACTCCGGTCCGGCCTCACTTCATTAACTGCAAAGCTAACAATTAAACTACAGAATAAAATAATTAAATTTAAAGAAAAAAATTTAAATACTCATGCAATAAAAATCATTTTAATTTAAATACTAGGAATTATGCATGGCTTAAATACGTAGTCTAATTTACGGGTTCTACAAATTACATGGCATGTATCATCATTGTTACATCTGGATCCAAGAACAAAACAATGTGAAAAAGATGTACAGCAAATTGTGCACTTGCAAAGAATAGCAAATCAAATACCAGATGCATTTGCAGACACAAAAGGGGTAACTAAATCATATATACATGCTGCAAATGCTCCTGCTCGAATTGAAATTTCGAAGAAACAAATTGAAGATACTCATGATGTCATTAAACGCCTGAAGCGTGGAAGGCCAGTAGGTTCCAAGGATAAAAATCCTCGAAAAAGAAAATTCATAGAGAAACACGATGATCACAAAATAAAGAATGATGTTCCTAAAGAAACACACGATGATCACAAAATAGAGAATGATGTTCCTGAAGAAACACATGATGATGAATATATTCTATCAGAACCACAAACTGACGAGAATCATGAAATCTCTATCCATTACATTAATACTGGAAAAATATGGAACCGAAAAGATATAGAAGAAATTGATGATATATTTTCTTATAATGTGGCAATCGACATCATAAATGATAATGAAGATCATGAACTAAAATCTTTTGGTGAATGCAAAAATCGGCATGATTGGATAAAATGGAAAGAAGCCATCCAGGTTGAATTGGATTCGTTAAATAAACGTAATGTTTTTGGACCTATAGTCCTTACACCTGAAGGTGTAAAACCTGTTGGATACAAATGAGTTTTTATTCGAAAGCGAAATGAGAAAAATGAAATAGTAAGATATAAAGCTCGACTTGTTGCACAAGGTTTTTCTCAAAGGCCTGGAATTGATTATGAAGAAACGTATTCTCCCGTGATGGATGCAATTACGTTTCGGTATTTGATTAGCTTGGCGGTATCTGAAAATTTAGAAATACGTCTTATGGATGTTGTTACAGCTTACTTATATGGATCACTTGATAGTAATATATATATGAAAATCCCTGAAGGATTAAAGATGCCTGAAGTACAAAGTTCAAAACCCAGAGAATGTTATTCTGTGAAATTACAAAGATCATTATATGGGTTAAAACAATCCGGTCGAATGTGGTATAATCGACTAAGTGATCACTTGATGAAAAAGGGATATGTAAATAATTCAATACGCCCTTGTGTTTTCATTAAGAAAACAACATCCGGATGCGTAATTATTGCTGTATATGTTGATGATTTAAACATCATTGGAACGAATAAGGAAATTCAAGAAGTTGTGTCATACTTGAAGGAAGAATTTGAAATGAAGGATCTTGGAAAAACCAAGTATTGTCTGGGTTTACAAATTGAACAAAAAGAATGTGGAATGTTTGTTCACCAGACAAATTATACAGAAAAGATCCTTAAACGTTTTAACATGGATAAATCAAATCCTTTAAGTACTCCAATAGTTGTTAGATCATTAAACATAGAAAAGGATCCATTCCGACCATGTGAAGAAGATGAAGATATTCTTGGTCAGAAGTACCATATCTAAGTGCTATCGGTGCCCTTATGTATCTTACAAATTGTACAAGGCCTGATATATCTTTTGTCGTAAATTTGTTGGCAAGATTTAACACATATCCAACAAAGAGACACTGGAACGGAATTAAACATATATTCCGTTATCTACGAGGAACGACAGACTTGGGACTTTTGTATTCAAAAGATGCTAATCCAAGTATAATTGGTTATGCCGATGCTGGATACTTATCTGATCCACACAAGGCACGTTCCCAAACTGGATATGTTTTTACTCGTGGAGGCACTGCAATTTCTTGGCGTTCACAGAAACAAACGCTCGTAACAACTTCATCAAATCATGCCGAGATTATTGCACTACATGAAGCAAGTCGTGAATGTGTGTGGTTAAAATCAATGACCCAACATATCCAAATCTCATGCGGATTATCATTCGACGAGAAGCCTGTGATACTATATGAAGATAATGTTGCATGTGTTGCTCAAATGAAAGAGGGATACATAAAAAGCGACAGAACTAAACATATTCCTCCTAAGTTCTTCGCATTCACCAAGGAGCTAGAGAAGAATAAATATATTGATGTTCGTCACATTCAATCAAGTGAAAACTCATCAGATCTCTTCACAAAGTCACTTCCTACGTCAATATTATAAAGTGCGTAGTTTGGTAAATTTTGAGAGTTTGAGATTTTTACTTTTTACCATAAATTTTTAATTTTCACAACAAATACATTATTATTATGTTATTTTAATATCTAACCTTAATTCATAATATTTTCGTGTTTTTGTTGCCAACTTATTAATTTATGGTTTAAATATAACGCACATTGAAATGGAAGAAGAATCGTCAGTGCCCCAATTTCAGAACGTATGTTACCCTCGATTCTCTTGAGAAGAATCAGTACCCGGGAAGCCTATAATTCTTCTCAACGATTACCAATTTTCCCTCGAATATTTGGACTTCTACTGATTCTATTTATCCTGCTCTAGGAACTTGAATTCCCGGAATATCCTCGTTGGTTTTTAATTTGCGCAATCTCTTTTTCCTTGATGTTTGAAAGCCCGTGTCATTTTTCGGCCAATTTTAAAGAATTTGATGATTCAAGAATTTTCTGCTATAGGGTTTTCGCCATTTTTCCTTTTTGTTTGCCATGGGAGATTTATCTAGCTTCCGAAAACGAGGGAGTGATTATTGTCAACATTCACCAGCCTCAGTTGTATCTCCTTTTGACCACTTTCGCATTTCGAAGAAACACAGACTTTCAGGTCCCATGGATCAAAGGGCTTCTGATTTTCACCGGTCCGGAGCTTCAAATTATGTGGTTTCAAGAATTAATCGGTATCCAGATTCTAAAATTGGTTTCTGCAGAGAAGTTCATGCCCCCATAAGGAGTAGTCGATTTGGGTTTTCGCATAGAATAGAAAGAGGTGAGACTAGTGTTGGTTCTAAAGAAAGTTCAGCTGAAAAAATGAAAATTCTACTCGGAATATATGAAAGCAGAAAGAACCTTGCCATGGAAAGTTTGAGGTACATTACCCAAGACGAGGCTGCAGTGTCACTTCGGTTAGGGAATGGAAAAGAGGCGATTGAGATTGACGGGGACGAGGAGAACAAAGTTGTTGTTTCTGATGATTCGAGTGTTGAGGAAGTAGAGATGGTGAAGAAAAAACTGCAGTCCTTGAATTCTTCGGTGGTTACAGATTTAAGCAATGAGCATGCCAAGGTGGATGTTGTGGAGAAGATGATGAACTTAATGCAGCTTGAGCACGAATCTGTTGATAATGTTGTTCCAGCTCATAAAACTCTGTATGATTCTTCACTCAGGAGAAATGATAAACTGAATAGCTTATATATTGAAATAGGACTTACTGAAATGCAGTTTCGAAGACAACTTTTATTGAGACCTCTCAAGTATACGAGGAAAAAAATGAGGGTGTGGTTTTCCGTCTTACTTTTTCTTGGAAAATGCCTTTTTTCCACTTGGATTTACTGTTATGTTTGTTATTGAGACACTGTTGTTTCTAATGTTGGGTTTGTTATTCGTCGATAAATAGGATGTGGCAGAAGAATGTTTTGCTCCTCTTCGTGTAGAGGAAGCGGCTGATGTCAAAAGTGCATTGTCGTCGAAATCCAATAGGTATTAGTTCGAAATCTGCAATTGCGTGTATTTTGTGTGGTTCTACTTACTAGTCACGCCTTTTTATTCTTGTCCAACTTTAACAGGGGAAAGGTTTTGGTGAGTCATGAGACTTCAAACATTGATATTACAGGGGAAAAATTTCAGTGCTTGAGACCAGGGGGATGGCTTAATGATGAGGTAATTTTATGCAAGCATTTGTGTATGTAGCGAGATTTATGATTAGGTTTATGAAGCGTGATATGATCTTTTGGTATGCAGGTTATTAATTTGTATGTAGAATTACTGAAAGAACGGGAAAAAAGGGAAACACAGAAGTTCTTGAAATGCCATTTCTTTAACAGTTTCTTTTATAAAAAGGTATGCACACCCACCCCATTAAGTTCTTTCATTTTTCAACACACCAGTGCTTTCAAATTATTCTATCATGTGGGGACACATGCCTACGACCTGTTATTATTTTTTAATGTGATCACGTTCATTTCTTATCGGTATAATTTTACATTTCTGTATCTGGTTTGTCCCATGTTTTTTCTCAGCTGATTGCTGGTGGAGGGTACAATTTTCAATCAGTTCGAAGATGGACTACGATAAAAAAGCTTGGATATAGCCTCTTAGACTGCGATAAAGTATAGTTCAAGGATGCTATTTTTAAGTTGATAATACTCTTATTCTGGGCTAATCTTGTCAAAGTTAATCTCGTTCATTTTTTAATTTTGTAGATTTTTGTGCCTATCCACAAAACAAACCATTGGTGTTTAGCAGTTATCAACAAAAAAGATGAAAAGTTTCAGTATCTTGATTCACTCAAAGGGGGCGATAATAAAGTGATAAAAATGCTGGTATGTTTCCTTGTTGTTTAGGACGCTTCCAAATTTTATTTATTGATTTTCTTAAATGAATAAATGAGTATAGCTGAGATGGATTTCTATCTGGGTTCTAATCTTTTTTTCTCTTCTTTCACTTTTCTTTCCTCATTTCTGATTGGGGTATGTTCATCACCTGTTTTAAGGGAACCGAGAACATAACTGTTGGTAATACTCCGAAACGATATCGATCATGATGATAATATAGTATTAGAATTGCAGAATAAAATAATCAACAAGAATACAAAGATTTTTCGTGGTTCATCCTATATAGGTTACGTCCACGGAACTACCACAAATCTTTACAACAGGAAGAAATATTACAAGTGTTTACAGCAAAACACTCAATATCTCACAGTCCCTAACCCAGAGCATAACCGACAACATATTTAATCTAACTTACACAAGAGTACCTCTACACTCGAGAAAAAACACTCTTTTTTATCTTTGCTCTTTATTTTACAATGCTGGAAGCTTTGTTGGGATGATCTGAAATGGTTGAAGGACGTATCTATTTATAGATGCAAATTCTCATAAACAATTGATTGCGCAGCATGTCATTTTTGACAAATCATGCCATCACCACCAACCATTATAAATGCAGGGTGATGGCAGCTCCTACCACTTGAATACTTGATTCCAATCATGACTTAACACCTATATTGCATGGATACTTGTACGGGTATCTTGTCGAATACGATACGGCGATACAGGAAAATTTTGAAAATATATGAAACGATACGGTCAGGATACAATAATTATGAAAAAATATATATATATTTGGTATCAAAAATTGTAGAGATATACATATTTATATAAATATATTGTAGAAATATATATACATATTTATGTAAATATATATAATGTACAACTTCAAAGTAGTAATTTAATTAGAAAAATAAAAAAAAGTTCCAATTTTTTTTACAGAAACGTATCCAAAAACGTATCAATCTCTTCCAGATAAATTCCTGCTATTAACATATCATCTACATATAGTAGTAGAATGATATAAGAGTCATCAAGCTGCTTCACATAAAATCAGTGATCAGCCTGACACCTCATGAGACCATTTTTTCTCATGAATTTATCAAACTTCTTGTACCACTGTCTTGGAGTTTGTTTGAGTCTGTACATGCTCTTTCTGAAGTTTGAACACTATTTTCTCTTTTCCTCGTACTTCAAATCCCCATCGCTGTTTCATATAAATTTCTTCATTTAGGTAATGATCGAACTTTTCTTGCACTGTAAAAATCCAAATAAAATTTAATATTTTATGCTAGAATAAATCGCAAGTGCACGAGTAAACTAGTTATAATATAGCGTACGGAGTATGGATATCGTCTCACATAGACTGCATCACACCATTGTTATTTTCAAAAATTAATCTTTAATAAATCGTAGATGAGAATTTGAATTGTAAGTTACCTAATAAATTCAAGGCAAGATGTACTGCAATAAGTAAATAAAGATAGACAATTTAAAATGAATTTTTAAAACCAATTGGAAGCAAAATTTGTTAGGAATCTCGATTCACCTAACCTTTACTAATTCATATAATCGACTTCGACTTTTGTTCCGGCTTTTGACGGGATCCCCTAAAATATTAACATTTTCTCTCAAGATATGCTAGACTAACTCAACACGATGAAATAATTAAATGTCTTTAACAATTTATTAAAGGTGAGTTGCATCCATAATCATCGAATCCCCTTGCCTTCGACCTAGTGGACTATAACTATCAACATATATTTGTCTATGCAAATTGTTAATCCACAGATTGTGTTACTCATTCCTATTGCAAACTATTCTTTCGATTAATTTACAATTTAATATATTATCAAAGTTTGGTAGGCTTCTATAATCAAGAGAAAAATAATAACACAATCAAGCATACTGCAAAGTCGACTGTTTAATTATATAAAACAATGTTTCGGGATAAGATCTCCTTAAATCCAAATAAATAAAAGATTTAACTACTAAACATAATCAAATATTCAAACAATAATTAAAATAAAGTTTTCAAACTAAAAATACTCTAGGAGATGAAGAATAGAAGACATGTTGCGCGAAAATCTCGAATTCTTCAAGTTCCTCGACTCCAGTTTCTTTTCCTCGTGTGCGGCGGTGCTCTCTAGCTGATAAAACTCTCCAAAGTTATGAAAATCTCATTAAAACCGTGGACTAGGACTTTTCCAAGTTGGTGTCATCAAGAAAGTTGGAAAGAAATCAATAGAATTTTTTCTTTTCTGATGGCTCGCCCCAGCGCGCTCTCTCCGCAAATTCTTCTTTTTCATATTTCTCGCGTGCGTTAGGGCTGCCAGAATTGCTCGCTCCAGCGCTCTTGGCTCGCGGATCAGCTCTGTTTTTCTTCTTGTGCGCGCTAGGACAGTCAATTTCAGCCACCCCAGCGCGTCTGGATCGACTTTGGCCTTTGAAATACACATTTTTTTTATCACATTGCCAACAATTCAACCCAAACACATGAAAAACAAATACTATACGTGACATATAATAAAAACAACTAAATATAGATGCAACCTAAACGAAACATGCATGAATGTGACTCAAAATTACACAATAAAATATGTAAAAGCCACACATATCAGGTCACCATGAAAAAACGCCGTCTTTACATCTAACAGCTCCAGATGTAAATCTTCTTTTGCCAATAATCCAAGTACAGTCCTGATAGTAGTTAACTTAACTAGTAGAGAGAAAATCTCATTGTAATAAATGTCTTCCTTTGTTGAAAACCTTTTAAAACAAGTCTTGCCTTGTACCACTTGGTACCATCATGTTCTTCTTTTAACCAATACATCCATTTGTTATCTAATGTTTTTTTGCCTTGCGAAAGTTCTGTCAACTACCACGTTTGATTGGATGACAGTGAATCCATTTCATCTTTAGTGAATCCATTTCATCTTCCATGCTAACTCCTACTTGGTTGGATCGTCATTTTTCATTGTCTCTTCATAGGTCTGGTGCACCTTTGTCTGTAAGCAAAATATAGTAAAGTGCAGTATATCTCAGATGATTTAATTGTTTTCAAAGATCTCCTGAGTTCAATCACCAGAATTTGTGGGTCATCACCTTGTGCAGTTGCTTCTTCGTTTTCCTGATTACTGCTTTTTGTCATCAGTCTTCTTCACTTCAGAAATTCATCTCCAGCTCCAATGCTTGACTTGTCCTTGTAGAATACTTGCTCATTGAAGATATAATCTTTGCTCTGAATAATCTTCCGATTTTGGTCATCCCAAAAACGATAACGAAACTCTTTATCTCTATAACCAATCAAGAAACACTTCTTTGATTTATGATCAAGTTGGTTCTGCCAGTTGAATCAATATGAAAATAAGATAAACATCCAAACACTTTAAAAAAGAAAGGCTTACTTCTTTGCCGCTTCATACCTCTTCGGGTATTCTGCTGTCAAACATTACCGAAAGTCCTCTGTTGATCAGATATGTTATGTTAACAGCATCAACCCAGAATGATTTTGGTAATCCAGAATGCAATCTCATAATCCTATCACGTTCATTCAGGGTCATGTTCATCTTTTCAGCTACACCATTTTGTTGAGGTGTACCAGGAATGATTTTTTTTATCTTGATCTCGTTTTGTGTACAATATTTTTTGAACTCGTCATCTTCGTATTCACTACCATTATCATCAGATCGTAAGCACCTCATCTTCAAGTTGGTTTCATTCTCAACCATGGCTTCCATCTTTTAAAGGTCTCATAAACATCGGATTTATTTTTCAGGAAAAAAACCCAATATTTCCTGCTTAAATCGTCGATAAATGTGACATAATATCTTGATCCTCCAATGGATGTCATGGGATGGTCATACATCTGGATGAACCAGGCTCCAACTTTCCTGCTTTCGGTTCTCTACCGCCTTTTGAGAAGCTCATATTTTTTTTTCTTTTCAAATATACAACTTTCACATAGCTTGTGTTCAACGGTCTTTAATTCCGGTAGCTTCTCTTTTGATACAAGCATCTTCATTCTCTTCTCTCACATGCCCAAGCCTACAATGCCATAGACTTGAATTAGCTCCAGCATCAACGACTGCCAATGTATCTCTGCAACTGAAAGTCATATAAAGTGTTCTATTTTTCTTTCGTCGAGCAACAATCATGAATTTGTTCACTTTCCAGGAATAGGCATCGTCGCCAATGGTCACATTATGGCATTCGTCATCGAACTTGTCCCACTGAGATCAAATTGTGTGTCAATGTCAATTTCGGTATATGCCTAACTTTGTTAATTTTCCAGACAAATTCATTTGACATCTTCATCCGGACATCACCCATGCCAACTATTTCCAAAGGTTTTCCATCAACCAGGAAAACTTTTCCGTAATTGCTGGTGATATAATTAATACATCACGATTACCAGTTGTATGAAACGAAGCTCCTGAGTCCATAACCCAATAATCAATCGGGCTTTCCATTGATAGTAATAGAACATCATGTACCTCATTAGTAACAACATTTGAATTATTCTTTGTTGATTTGCAATTTTTTTTTTTTAAGTGATCAGTCTCACCACTGCAGCACTGCTCCAGCACTTAAAATTCTTTTCGAAGTTGCTTTTGTCTTTTCCATTTTTTGACTTGGATCTACCGCGTATCGGTTAGAACTCTTTTTGCCACTTGTGCCCCTTCATCTGTTCTCGAGATTTAAAGCAGATATCAATGATGTTCCTTTCACCCAAATCCATCCTGTGAACTTCTTCAGCAAGAATTTGATCTTTGATATCAATGAATTGTAGTTTTCTTTTTCCAACAAAGTTGCTAACCACTTCCCGCTTTGGTTCCCAAACATTTGGTAAAGACGCCAAAAGATTAAGTGCACGAATCTCATCATCAAAATTAATTTCAACCGGTGTTAACTGAGAAACAATCGTGTTCAACTCATTGATGTGTTTAGACACCTAAGCACCTTCTCCCATTTTCAAGTTGAATAATTTTTCATGAGATGTACTTTTTTGTTTGTTGATGGTTTCTCGTAAATGTCCGATAAAATGGACTTCATCTCTTTTATGGTTTGTACTTCCGCCATGTCATGTGCCACATTCTTCGTCAGGCTCGATTGTATTTACACCCAAGACATGTCGGTCAGGGAGCTCAATCATCATCCTCCATGTTTTCTGGTTTCTTTCCTGATAGAAGGTTGGTCTTGCTATACATATAATCTCTAATCTGTAACCGCTCCCGATCCACCATCTCTGGCCATCGCTTCTCTAGCCTTACCAAAAAAATTTAAAAAAAAATTTTGATGTGGAAGATAGGATAGAGCTGCAACCACGGAGCATACTCAGAATTCTAAAAAATTTTACAACAAGGTTCTGATATCAGTTGTTGGGTAATACATTGAAACGATGACGATCATGGTGATAACTGATAATATAGTGTACCAAAATTGCGGAATAAAATAATCAACAAGAGCACAAAGAGTTACGTGGTTCACTCAATATTGCTACTTTAAATCCTTATAACAAGAAGAAATATTACAAATATTTACAACAAAACACTCAATATCTCATAATTCCTATAACCGATAATATATTTTCTCTAACTCACACAAGAGTTTTATTCTGCAATGCTGAAAAGTTTGTTGGGATGATCTGGAATGGTCGACGAGACGACAACGTATCTATTTATAGATGCAAATTCTCAGAAATAATTGAATGCACAACTTGTAATTTTTGACAAATCATGCTGCCACCACCAACCATCATAAATGCAGGATGATGGCAGCTCAAAACGCACACGCAAAATTGTCCTTGAAGATAATAATTGGGATCTAAACACCGTTTCTAGCTGTAGGTTTCCGTTCAGCTCATCTCTTAGACAATTGGTATGGTGTATCTCCTAGCTGTACATTGTGTTCT
The DNA here is from genome assembly GCF_025594145.1 of Primulina tabacum. Taxonomy (NCBI): domain Eukaryota; kingdom Viridiplantae; phylum Streptophyta; class Magnoliopsida; order Lamiales; family Gesneriaceae; genus Primulina; species Primulina tabacum. The sequence continues at coordinate 10,178,227 of NC_134556.1, read as the reverse complement.
ATGTTTATTTATGCACGATGCAGGGGAACAATATCTGATCTATCAATTCTTGCCATTTTTATTTTGCAACCTGGATTTCGTCTTGTTTTCCTGTTTATCTGAGCGCATTTATTTTGAAGTGCAGGCCAGATACTACGTTGATGAGGTGAAGGACAAGAGTGGCGAAGACATTGATGTTAGTTCATGGGAGGAAGAATTTGTCGAGGATCTACCAGAGCAGGAGAATGGGTAGGAGCTGGAACTTTTCCAGAAACTCTTCTCTCCTTTAACAGCAAGAAATTTAAATTATCTCTCTCCTGGGAACATGCCATTGAAATAATTTGAATAATTTTACTTCTGGGAACATGATATTTTTCAAAGAGATCCTTCCCATTCACGACGAGACTCTTCCACCCTGAAAATGAAAATCGTTTTCTAACGTGATGGGCTGCCATTGGGAAAAACCAATCCCTCCAAGAAAATAGATTTTTCTTTGAATTCAATTTTCTTATGTTTGGTTAGTTTCTACAGGTATGACTGTGGCATGTTCATGCTCAAATATGTCGACTTCTATAGCAGAGATATAGGACTGTGCTTTAGCCAGGTAAGCAAGTTCTTATGCATCACAATTTCCTGTTTGATGCAACCTAGTAGTATATTGTATTTTTCTTCTGTAGGAAAACATGCCATATTTTAGGCTAAGAACAGCTAAAGAAATTTTGAGGTTGAGAGCGGATTGACAAAGACTGGGCTTTTAGCTGTGAAAATTTATGTGAAGAAAAACATTGAGCTTCTAGCTCGTGCATTTTTTCGAGGGATGTGCATGCAGCATCTGCGCTTTTGTGCTCGTATTCAAGTCCAAGTTTTTATTTTTTTGAGGGATGTCCATACAGCAGCTGTGCTTTCGCACTCGTATTCAAGTTTAAAGCATTGGAACATGCTAGAAAGTGTTCTATATGCTCCACCTAGAGGCATTGATTCATTATAATCGAACGGTGTTGCAGTAGTGCGTGGGGGTTTCATTAATTTTCCATGCAAGTTATCCATCAAATACAACAGAGTGGAACTTGTTCTGTAATTAGTACCTCTTTGTTCTATTGTTTGAGTATGACATGGGGAAAGTGGGACAAAATCTTCAAAGAGCAATGAACATATAATAATATATATTATAAGAAGAAAAGGAAAGCCAATAATGATGCCCGCCGCTAGGCTCCCACCGATTACATCGTAATCACCTGAGACCTCCCGGGGGCCGGACCACAAAGGAGAACTCCATGCAACGAGCATTCCGAAATTGAAAATAATCCCTCAGTTCGGATCATAGAACTGCCTTGTCCCGATTGAACTGGAATTGGTTCACCCGGTCAAGCTCTTGGCTAAAAAAGATTCACATATCAGATAAAAAAACTGTGTGAACAGGTGAGCTGTGGATTTAACAGTGTAGTGATTCAGAAGGTTCTCACCTGTTCAAATTGATTTTTTTTAGTTAGCCTAAGAAAAGACACAGTAGGTAAAGAAACACATGTCAACTTGAGTTTGAATAGCGTTTATCATTAACATGGTAAAAAATGGAATTGATTGCTAATGAACAAATTTAAACTAAGATCTTAAAATAAGGCACTGAAGTAGTGAGTGCCCTTGACTTCCGATCAACACTTTCCTTCAAACCAATACCAAAGTACAAGAATGTCGGATCGATGGAGCCATCCTTGTAGTAAGCAAAAACACGAGGGAGCAATCATCACACATGCTCTCTCCCACAAAACTACGAAAAGAACACTGTCAAGTCGCACATGCCCAGGTGTTTTTTTGGAGAAAACAATGACCCAACTTAGTGCTATTACTTACAATTGTAGTTCTTTGAGCTTAGCCAGCAAAAACTTAGTAGCCCTCTCGATGTTCTTCTTGAACAACACTTATTGCTCGCCTTCAAGATTGGGTGTCAACAGCTTGATGTACTTATTGACGTCTGCTACAAACTACTACTTGTCAAAAGAAGGTTGTTCCTGCGAAAGCATGCATTTTCTCCGAGACCAACTTTGAATTTCTCATAAACAACGCATCTCATGATCTGAGCAAGGTACGTACCTGAAGTCTGAATCTGTCAACAATGCCAACTACTTTAATGCCTTGGTCATCAACACCTTCGTCCTCTTCACCGCCCTCGGCAGAGGGTTCGCGCCAATGTCCACATCAAATGCACCCGTAGTAACCCACTAGGATTCATGAAAATAAATTTTACCAAGTCATATATTGTAATTGCATTTGGCAAAGAAAGCGTAATGCAAAAGCAAAAAGAGTCCATGAGTGTGAAATAAGAGGAGAAATCAAATTAACTTTTCCTCAACTTCCCAAAGAATCCCATTCTCAATTTGCTTGTATGGAAACGAGTCTGAAAGAAGTTCATCACCTGAAACATGCAAAATACAAATTTAATAAACAAACATAAATCATACTAGATAGATTTAAGACATGCTGACCCAATAGATTCACAAAATATACAAACACCAAGTATTAAACAACTTTCAGTATTAAGACAAGAATCTCATTAAAATATGGATCAGTCACACAAAGACAACGGGAAAACATTAAATTTGAAAATACATTAAACATTGTAAATAAAAATTAACCCTTTCAAGCAAAACAATTTTTTTTTGGAAAAAATATATTCATTAATAGTCGAAACACAAAATGACCATCGGAGAGTAAACTTTCTCATTCACGAAAACCGTGTTTTTTGTTGATCCCATTTGCGACAACTTGAGATAATAATATGAAAATAAAGTATAAAACTAGACACCGAGATTTACGTGGAAAGCTCCTAAAAATTATTAGGGTAAAAACTACAGACAATATGAAAATAATTCCACTATAATTATTTTATGGTGTACAATCACTCACTGTGTTTTCTAATACAACACACTCTATCTTAATACAGAAGAACAAATACCTCGCAAATATTATAGAACTAAGCACTCAAATAGTATGAGATGAGAGAAAAGAACTGAGAATTGAATGATTGAAATGAGGGAGGGGTGCTCTCCTCAGAGCTCCTTCAATGCGTATTGTGACTGTCATAAATATGAAAACCACAAACTATCATCCATCCGTTAGAGTAGGTGCCCAGCAAGCCAATTTGTGCCTTGAACTTTTGTTGATTCTAATGTAAAACGATCTTTATTTTAATAATATTTTACGATTTTATTGATTACGGCATTATGCTTTATCAGTATATAAATGCAAGCTGTATAGATAAATTTCTTGAATATACAATATGTACCATGAGATCTGCTGTAACGTACCGTACTTTTTACTATTTAGAATTTGCGGACAAATTAAAAATTTTCTTAAATACTACATGAACTTTCAAAATTCGATAAAACAAATGTTCATCCTCAAAAATCGTTGCAACAAAAAAAATCTCAAAGTAATGTCTGCCAAAAGTATTTGCTTGGACCTCACACCGTAACATAAAATCAGAGTATTTAAGAATTGCAAATATCCTTAAAACATGGGCGGTTCTCGGGTCTAGCCTCCTGCTCAGTCCAAGCCTGCTCCTTGGTCCCCACCCATTGTCTCCTCGAAAACATCCTCACCTGCATCGATCAAGTCTAGTGAGTCTAAAGACTTCACACGTATAAACTGGAGATAACGAGTACTACGTAATAAAATCCACATATAACTTTAAAATAGAACGTACATACTTAAAACTTGAACTTGCATATTAAAAACTGAACATCGTACATACATACTTAGATGTGCCATCAACATAAACTTTTCTTAAACGTGCTTGCATACTTGAACGTACTTAACCATACATAGCTTCATCATTTTGCGTAGAGGATGTTTCAAAGCAAGTGACTCATAACATAATTCGCCTGATCAGACTAAACCACAGTACTGGGCTGACAGGGACGTATCCATTGCCACATACATGAGATCCCCGTTAATAATTTAACGGGCGGATTGATCCTCGTTCATAATTTAACACTTTCCAATCCTGATCTAAACCCGTTCATAATTTAACGGGGTGGAGAGGTCCTCGGCCACGTTCACCGACTTCCAAACCCATTCATAATTTGGTCACAAGACATTTAGCATACTTAAAAAACTTGAAATATTTTCTTTTGCACGTCATATACCTACTTTGAAACGTCTGCTTATTCGTTTTCTTAAAAAGGGCTAGATTTTTTTTTTAAAACCTCACTTAGCATCGGTCGAACCATAAAATATTTTTGACATCATTTTAAAAATAAACGTCCAACTGCCAATTAAAAATCCAAAGGAAAATATTTTAAATCATAAAATCGTCAGACATTTTACCAACCTAAAAACATTATTTGAAAAGTATAGCCCATACTATAACTTCTCAAAAATCTCTCATAACATAAATAAAAGGCGTAAAAGTATCTTTAGCATTACTTAAAATCATAAATAATAACTAGCGCGGAAAACTAGCGTCGGTCCTCGGGTTATATGCACCTTCAGTCCAGTCAGATCAACCATCAAGACCTCCATTAACATTATCATAATCACCTGCATCAATCACACCTAGTGAGTCTAAAGACTCAACACGTCATATTCTTGATAACGAATAATACGTAATACAATTAACATATAACAGTGAAAAATACTTGTACTTTAAAATATCGTTTTCATGAAGATGCATAAACTTAAAACATAACATTTTCGTAAACATTTTCGTGATGCATAAAACTTTAAATAAAAACGTTTTCATAATCTTATGCATAAACATTTTCATAAACATATTCATATTCATATTCGTATTCATATTCATATTCATGTTCGTGTTTGTTGAATTCAGATCGTGATTGTGACTCGTATTCTTAATCGTATTGGGCGATGGATCCATCTACATGTAACCACAGTACTGGGCGGCGGGGACACCAGCGACACTCTCACCCGTCAACTGGGCCTTGGCCAACGTATTAACATATTCGTATTCGTATCACGTATTCGTATTCGTATCTGTATCCAAAGAAATACGATCGTCGGGCTCCCACTGGGACCATAACCCTCACGATATTTCCAACATATTTAGTCACAATCCTTCACATCCTTCAACATGTCATATTCTCATCACTTAATAAAAACATGCACATAATATCATTTTATTTTTGAAATCAAGCATGCAACATATCTTTTAAATGTCCAATTTAAAGTCATAAAAATCATAGACATTTAAAAATCATAATTTAACATATAAAAATTCATAAACATCCATAATCATTGAAAATAATCATATTATCATATAAAATAGCATTCAGGACACTGCCATGACGTTTACTAATTTCTAGGTGTAAAATGACCGTTTTACCCTTGGACGTAAAATTTCTCGTTTTTGTCATTTTCTTAATTTCATTAACTCTAACATGTCCTAAATAATTATTTAAGCCTACCTGAATTTTTTCATATTTTTATTTAGCATAAACGAGGACTTTTAAATAAATCTTTAAATGTGACGTATTAATGCGTTTTATTCTCGAATTAAACCAAACCTTAATATAAAATTCCCAAATTGAAAACTTAGACTTCTAATAATTATTTAAGTTTAAATATAATTTTTTCATAATTTTATAAAGCTAACAACTAGGCGTTTCAATTAATTCGTTAATTAGCGTTTCGTGAGGCGATAAAATCCCGATTAAATCTAAAACTCATTATTTTGATCTTAAATTTTAAACATAGCATTTTTAATATTTATTCTACCTTTCCAAGTCATGAGCCACCCCCGTGGACCCTTGATCAATTTTTCCTTCTTAAATTTTCGTTTTTGACCCTTCGACTGAACGCACCGAGCCATCTCCCAATTTACTCGAGCCACGCCCAAGCCACCTCAAGCCAACACCTAGCCAACCCATCTAGGGACCCTACTGTGCAAGCCCAGCCCGAAAACCAGCCCTGGCCCTGCTCCCAAAACCTGCTGAAACTTGAGCCACTATTCTGCATGTGTGTGTGAGTGCCTTCCCGCTTGTGTTATGTTTCCTAGTTGCCTAGGACTCTTCCAACCATCTAACCACTGACCACCCATGACCCTTACTGACCCTAGACCACGCTCAAACCCGTGCCAGCCCAGCCCAAGCCCCTGGACCAGCGCACAAGTCGCCTGAAAAGTTCAGCAGCCTGCGCGCACAAGCTGTCCTCAAGGTGCCTCTCTCCTCAAGGTGCCTCTCTCACGTTTTCTGATGCTATGCCTCTAACCCTCGAGCCAACCCTTGAACCATCCCCTCAAGCACCCTTCTAGGACCCTAAAGACCTAACCTAGCCCCTGCCCAGACCCCCTGGCCGAGCCTCTTCCTTCCTGCGCAGCAGCACACCCTGCGCTACCCCTTGCTGTCGGGTGGCTTGGGGAAGAGTCCTTGTGCTCTTGGGCTCTTCCCTAGCCATCTAACTCGAGTCCTAGCGTGGCTAGGACTCATCTCATGACCCAACCACGTCCTAGCCCAGCTTTGGTCGAGCCAAAACCAAGCCATGCAGTGGTTCCCCTCATAAACCGCACCTTGATCTTTAAATCATGCAGCTTAGGTTCCAGCTTATTTCTCTTCACGTTTGCAGCGTATTGAGGTGATTAAGGACTCTCTAAAACATGTAAAAACATCCCTTAACCCTTTCCTAATCATGGCAGCCCCTTTTACACATATAAAACATGATTTTGGAAATAAAAAACACAAGTTTGGAACACATAGACATGTAGTTACGAAAATTCAACTTGTGTGCTATGTTTTTCTTTAAAAATTATGCATAAACAATTACTATGGTGTGATGATGAGTAAAAAGAGAATATGGCGTGCCTTTGCGTTTTAAATGCACGAATAATCGTTGACGACGAAGAACGGATCGGAACCTTGGCTTTTTCTTGCTTAGCACCCTTCGAATTTTCCCTTGAAATTGTGAGTGTGTGCCGTGGGGTTGAGGGTGGTTGGGAGAGAATTTTCAGAAATAAAAATTGGGTGGCCGATTGTTGATTGTAAAGTGAGGGTTTTGGCGTAAGTTAATTACATAATATATAGTTAATTAACCACTAATTAAGCTTTGACCCATTAAGATATTAATTAGGCCCATTTAAGCTCATTAGAGATTAATTAAAATATTAAAAATAATTTTGCTTAAATAAGTTTGTGAATTTATTAGCCGGATTGCGAAAACGTTCGCATTTTTGTTGAAAAACCAACAACGATAAAATTTATGTTCCGGCGTATAAATTCACCTCAAAAACTCCTTATTTTCAAAAATAAGAAAAAGCAATACCCTTATTTAAAATAAGTAAAAACAAGTATTTAATACGAACATTTTTCATTTTTTTTTCAGCCCTCAGTCTCCGTTCCTCGATCGCCACTTGAATAACCTTTTAAAAATACATTTTAATGCAACAATTTAGAAAAATATTTTTTAAACATGTACAAATGCACAACATAATTAATTAATGTAATTAAAACATTTAATTAAAATACATAAAGAATTTAATAATTGCATACATGTGGTTTACGTGGACTTTAAAATTTTCGGGGCGTTATATACTTGGCGTTGAGAGATTCGTTGGATCTCGCTTGGGGTCGTTGCTGTAAATACTAATCATGAACTCAACACTTAACTTGCATAACTTAGGCGTAGGTATTCGTACTCACCACCGAATTCAATAAATAACTTAAGACATTGTATAACACTCGGGACTTGAACTAATTTAAATCATCGTACTAACCCAAGACATGAAACTCCAAGACAAAATAAGATTTTCCCAAAAATGTGGAGTACACGGACCCCATTCATGGGTCCGGGTAGGGGTCCGTGTAGGTGCGCAAAAAGGAATACTCGGGAAGAAGAAGGGACGCGGACCCCATGCCCAGGTCTGGCTCCGGGTCCGTGTAGACTCGGTAAAATTTGTCGTGCAGAAGGGGAAGGCCACGGACCTCGTGCCCTGGTCCGTGTGGGGGTCCGTGTAGGCTCGCAAAAATGGCACCAAGGAGAAAACGAAGGCACGGATCCCGTGCCAAGGTCCGTGTCCGGGTCCGGGTACCTGCGGGAAGTGCAAACTCACGAAATTTCAATACATGCAATACTTATCATTCTAGACTCAATTGTACGGACCATGAACCGACACCCCGAGACCCATCCTAGCATGCCATAACATCGAACCAACTTCGCACAACGCCCAAAGCAATGACGTCCACCCTACAACACATACAATTCAAAAACGTGGCAATTAACACCAACTCGTTTCCTACGACCTCTAATGCATTTGAGTGCCTATCGACACTAAACGACATATCAAATAACATTCCAACATCATACTAAGCATACCTAGACGCAGCAACGATCACCCGTCGATCTCCAACGAAGCCTGCAACCATAAAATCTCAAGAACACATGAATGCATAATTCTCTGAAAACGTAGTTTGAGCAGTCCCATGAAAAATTCCATAACTCACTCAATGTTTATCCAAATATTTCGAATTTACTGTCAAATCGAAGGTATCGAAAATTTCTACAATTTTCATGTTGAAAGTTTTCTCAGAATCACGACTGAAAAATCTCAGTTTTAAAAATGACAGCAAAAAAGAGATTTGAGATCTAAAACTCATATCAAAACTGATCCAAACCGTTTTCCGCTCAAACAACGAACAACATACATGAATTTTTATGCATAAATAACAACACAACGCATAATATGACGAGATCAATGCATCAATAACAGAATATACGTGCCTTTGATGATTAGAAATACCGTGATGACGATACCGAAGCGGAGATTATGTGAGGATTGATCCAGGACGAACGTGACGCTAAAATCTTTGAAGAAAACACACAAAAATTGCTGGAATTTAATGGGGAAGTGGGCGGCTGCTTCTAGGAGTAAGAACCCTAGTTTTTGCTCTCTCAAAATAAAAATCTGAATAGTGAGTTGAGTGTGTGTGTTTAGGCGCTTTTTAGTGTGTGTAAAAGTGTGTGTGCGTGTGATTAGTAAATTAAGGAGAGTAAAATTTGCTTAATTATTAATTAGCAACAAATTTAAAAGAAAATACTAAATCTCCCTCAACTTTAACAAAATCTCTAATTTAAATTAAAACACACAAAAGTGCTAATTTTAAAAGTTTCAAACTCTTAATTTACTAAATAAATAAATTAGATTTTAAAATACTAACAACTTAATAGATTGGTTAAAATGCCCCAACCTCTACTTAAAATAAAATGTCACCTTTAAAATCGCCAAAATCATCACCGGTCTCTTTTCCTCGATCCCGCCTCGAGTAATCGCCTGAAACATGAAACTTGAAAAAAACATTTTAACGTGCATCACATATACATTAAAATAATGTAATTTAAATCAATCATGTATCACTAAAATCATTTAAATTTAAATAAATGATTTTACAATTAAATAAATGCATGTGTTATACGTGTACTAAATTTGGGCACTACATCTGCCTCCCAACGTAAGATCAAGAAACTCGTTAGAAAGTGTACCGTATATACTAAATAGGTTTCTAGTCGAATCAGCCGCCTAAAATAAGGATAAATGTCGCTTGAGCTTGAGACTAGCATATGTGATATAAACGCCATGTTTCATTCACAAGAGCATGGAGATGTCCATTCATACAGATGGATGATCATATGATGATGTACTGAATAACCCTCCCTCGGACTATCCAAGTGGTTCTGACTTATCGAGTATAATAGTCCGCGGTTATTGTAACGTACCGTACTTTTACTATTCAAAATTTGCGGAAAAATTAAAAAATTTCTTAAATAAATCGTGAACCTTCAAAATTTAATAAAACAACTGTTCATCCTCAAAAATTGTTGCAACAGAAAAATCTCAAAATAATTTTTGCCAAAAGTATTTGTGTAGAGGCCCGTAATTCGTACTTGAAAATTTGCGGAAAAATTTAAAATTTTCTTTTAAAATAAGTAATATGCCTCATTCGTAAAATAAACTGATAAATAGAGTTTAATGTTCAAAATAGCATAGCGGAAGTAATTATTGTTTGCAAAATAACAATTTAAAATAATTCAACAACAGATAAAAACTGATTTTGAAATAAAATAGTAAATGCTGAAAATGAGGTCCTCGGGTTCCTACTATTGCCGACCTAAGATGACTCACTGGTCCCCGCCCTCGGTCCCGACCTCATCAGTACCTGCAACAATCAAGTCTAGTGAGTCTCATGCATATATCATAAATAACAAGTAATAATAATAAAATTGCATGCATGGTAAAAATATCACGAGTCTAGCGTAATGTAAAAATATCATGTCATGAGTAATTATAATACGTGCATAACTGAACTGAAAATCATAAGTGAAATGTTGCTCGATAGAGCCCTGTCATGAAATAACATATAATAATTTTAGTTGAGAATATGTTCTACGCAAGTGGCCCCTGAATTGAACTGAACTGGATCGCCTGATCAGACTAAACTACAGTATACTGGGCGGTAGAGATCATCACATCCCTTGGACTGGATATCCGTACCAATAACTGAGCATGAACCGGTAAGTGACCATCGGGTGAAGTAATAATCCCATGATAATGAAGTGGCCACAAGCAATATCGCATAAATCTAAAAAAAATGAATATTTTATATTTTTGCACGTAATATAATTAAATAACATAATTAAATATCCTGTATTATTTTACAAAATAGGTTGGATCGTTCTCAGGCTCGCTGCGACCTAATTCTAACATGAAAAATATGCAATTGATTTAACTTGACCAAAACATCGTAATTGAGTCCGAAAACGAGACAATTACGCCCAATGACTTAGTATTTAATCATGACTCCGTGCCAAACCGAACCATCATTTAGTCATGATTAAAATACACCTAAAATGATGAAATAATGCTCCTAAAATTACAGTACTCGAATTTTTGGTGAATGGGGCCAAAAACATAAAACGCTCTTTCGAGAGTCATTTTGGCACATTGCACCGTAAATTCTCGTACGACCTCTAAACTTAACCGAATCACAAACGGCCAAAAATATGACCTTCCTAACTTGATGAGGTACTGTCCAGTCCTAGGCTATAGGCTAAAAGCCAGCCAAGAACTCGAAACAGACCTCCTTACCTCAGCACAACTTGCTGTCAAAAATACAGCAGCTGTGTTAGCGTTTCCTTGCGTCGTTTGCGAGGCTAATGGCCATTGGGGCTTGAACACCAACCAGAGCCTCTTCCCAACATCATAAGATATGATTTGAACCATGGCTAAGGGCCCTAGGCCATCCACAATCCAAACAACACCAGAAACGACTCACACGTTCCACCTGAGAGCCAAACCTGCGCGTGTGGGGATAATGGCTTCACTTACTGTCATGGACCATTCCGGTGGCCATTTGGACTGACCATGACATGATCTAGACATCAAGAGGTATGGTATGAACCGTGGCTAATGGCCAGAAGCCAACCAAGATCCACACCAAACAACAAAAACCGAAAATACACATGCATGAAAGTAAGAGGGTCGAAGGGCTTGTTCTTGTTTTATTTTAAAAGCTGATGGGACCATGAACCACGCCATGAAAGGCCGACTTGGCCATGTGCTAGACATGTCAAGGAAGGGTTCTAACCGTGGCTACAGCCTCTTGGGCAGCCAAGATCAGAACACTTGCCTTAGACCAAAAATCGTGCAACCCGAGACTCAAAAATGCATTATGGACGTGTTGCTGCCCATTCGAGTTGTTGGGGGAAAAAAGGGACTTTAACCAATGGTAAAATCCCTTCTTAACACACCCTTTATCCATCCTAGATGCAGCCTGGAAAGCCTGGACGTGAGCCAACCCCTGCAATCACTAAAACCATGCAACCCGTGAAGGCATCAAGAAGCGCAAGAAAATCTGTACATGTATCGGACACATGCTGTCAAGAATTTCGGTTTTTTTGCTTAAATAAATCATGAGTATGATGTTTTAAAATATTAATATGGCTTGATTGAAGAGTAAAGGGAAATATAAACATGCCTGGAAATTTTTGTTTTAAAAGAAAAACAAACGAGCGACGACGCGGCGCGGCGCGGAGGAGACGGAGTGACTTTGCTTCTTGTTCTTCCCTCTTGTTTCTCTCTAAATTTCTCACGATTTTTCTATGGTTCACTCTCGATTTTCTTGCTGAAAGGTAATGAAATTTTCGAGAATATGGGGTAGGGAGAATGGCTAGGAAAAATGAGGGAAGGTTGCTAGATGAATGGGAATTAAATGGCAAGATAAATCTTTCTATCCTAGAATTTGTTAGATGGTTTGATATAAAAAGATTTGAAGGATATTTAGGAGTGCACTTGGTCGATTCTAGTGTCTAGGAGCTAGGGAGAAAATTGCTTAATTAATTATTTGTTGGTGATTTAAAAGTGGGGAAGATATCTACCTAGAAAAAGATTAAAGGAAGATAACAAGGGAATGAATTGTCAACCAAATTTAAATCTAGAAAAAGGGGGAGGGGCCGATTTTATCATCCAAGGTAGGGTAGGAAATTGCTTAATTATTAATTAAATGAGGATTTAAAATGATGGGAATAATTGTCATGAAAGGGATAAGGAAAGGAATTAAAGTTGAGTTGTAAATCAAAACTAAATCTTTTAGAATTGGGGTGGCCGAAAATTGCAAATAAAATGGAGGGAAGAATAGTTCTTAAATCTTGTATTTTAATCCTTTAGAGTTTTACCTACCCATTAAATAGTTTAGTGAATTAATAAATTAATTAAGGAATATTATTATCTTGCATGCATGAATAAATCTCTAAATTAAATTACTAACATGTTAAATTGAAATTTCTTAATTAAAATAAGTCTAGATTAACTTATCTCAATTTGTCACATATTTTAATTTAGGCTTCTTAATTAATTATTGAACCCAAAGAAATTGTTTACTACTTATCTTCTAATTAATTAATTAAATTCTTAAACTTTCTTTTACATTAAATTAACTTATTATTTATCTTAAATAAATTTTAGGAATTTCTCTTAATATTAAATTTTATCTCAATACTCCAACTTCAGTCCGGCCTCACTTATTTAACTGAAAGGTAACAATTAAACTACTGCATAAAATAATTAAATTTAAAGAAAAGAATTTAGATACTCATGCAATAAAATCATTTTAATTTAAATACTAGAAATTATGCATGACTTATACGTAGTCTAATTTACAGGTTCTACAATTTGCTTGAACCTCAAACAGTAACATAAAATCAGAGTATTTAAACATTGAAAATATCATTAAAACATGGGCGGTCCTCGGGTCTAGCCTCCTGCTCAGTCCAAGCCTGCTCTTTGGTCCCCACCCCTAGTCTCCTCGAAATCATCCTCACCTGCATAGATCAAGTTTAGTGAGTCTAAAGACTCAACACGTATAAACTGGGAGTAACAAGTACTACATAATAAAACCACATGCAACTTTAAAATAGAGCATACATAACTTGAAACTTGAACTTGCAATAAACTTGAACATACATACATAACTTAGACGTGCCATAACGTGAACTCTGTTCATAAACATGTTTGCATACTTGTACATACATAACTTCATCATTTTTCGTAGAGGCATGTTTCAAAGCAAGTGACCCATAACATAAATCTCCTGATCAGACTAAACCACAGTACTGGGCTGACAGGGAAAAATCCACTGCCACATACATGAGATCCCCGTTCATGCTTTAACGGGCGGATTGGTCCTCGTTCATGATTTAACGCTTTCCAACCCCATACATAAATTGGTCACAAGACATTTAGTATACCTCAAAAACTTGAAAATATTTTCTTGCACGTCAACATACTTACTTGGCGTTGAGAGATTCGTTGGATTTCATTTGGGGCCACTGCTGCACATACTAACATGAACTTCAACACTTAGACGTAGATATTCTTGCTCACCACCGAATTAAATAGATAGCTTATGACATTCTATATCACTCGGGATTTGACCTCGTTAAATCTTCGTACTAACCCATGACATCGAACCCCGAACAATCTCTAAAATGATGTGAGAACATTTCTCAAATATAAAGACATGAACTCACTATAAAACTTGAAAAGAAGAGGGAACAAAATATTTTTACAGATGGGGCCGCGCTCGGGCGGTAAAACTTTACCGCTCGAGCGCCAGGTCTACTGGAAAGAACACTCGGACAGAAAGGGTGGCGCTCGGGCGGTAAAAATTTACCGCTTGGGCGCCGAACAAACTGGACTCCGCGACTCAGAAACTTATACTCTCCAATTTCGATTACACGTACAGTGATCAACGCCTCGAGACTCATCCTAGGACATTATGATCCAAACTCGAATCCATTAAAATGTCCCAAACATTCTCAAGGAAGCGATGCACCACACGCAAGGCAATAAAACTCATAACTCGAATTTCGACACCAAAATAGTTTTCGCGACTACTCGTTCTCCCAAGTGCCTAACGACGCGAAAGAAAACGTCAATGACCATCCCAACAGCATTAACAACATACCTAACGCAGCAGCAATCACCCGTCAATCCCAACGAAGTCTACAACCATAAAACTTCAAGAACGCATCAATAATAAAATTTTTAGAAAAACGCAGTTTGAGCAGTCTCACGAAGAACATCATAACTCACTCAATTGTTATCCAAATATTTCGATTTTACTGTCAAATCGAAGGTATTAAAAAGTTCTACAATTTTCATGTTGAAAGTTTTCTCAGAATCACGATTGAAAATCGCATTATTTAAAAAGACATAAAAAACTTGATTTTTGATCCAAAAATGATTTCAAAAGTGATCTAAACATAATTACTCAAACTTCTACACATCTCACATGTATTTTTATTCATAAATAACAACACAACGCATAATATGACGAGATCGATACAGAAATAACAGAATATACGTGCCTTTGATGATTAGAAATACCGATATGACGATACCGACACGGGAAGGATGCGAGAGACGATTTGGGACGAAGGTGGCACTGAATTCCTTGAAGAAACTAACGAAAATGTGCTGGAAAAGAAGTGGAAGGGCGGCTGCTCTCTTGGGGAAGAACCCTATGTTTTTCTCTCCTCTCAAAATAATAGAAATCTGAAACGTGGTTGTATGTGTGTGTTTTGCCGATTTTAGTGTATGTAAAAGTGTGTGTGCATGTGATTAGTAAATTAGGGAGAGTAAAATTTGCTTAATTATCAATTAGCACTAATTTTAAAATACTAACTCTCCCTTAACTTTAACAAAATCTCTAATTTAAAATAAAATGTACATGTGCTAGACTTTAAAAATTTTAAAATTCTAAACTCGCTTAACTAAATAATTTAGGCTTTAAAAATGCTGAAACTAGATAAATCATTTAAAACGCCTCATTCTCAACTTAAAATAAAATACCAAATTTAAAAAATTGCCAAAATCGTCACCGGTCTCTTTCCTCGATCCCGTCTTAGATAATCGCCTGAAACATGAAACTCGAAAAACATTTTAACGTGCATCACCTAAACTTAAATTATTTAAAATAATGCATTTAAATAAGTCATGCATGACTAAAACTCATTTTAAAATTAAATAAATGCCTTAATAATTAATTAAATGCATGAGTTATACGTGTACTGAATTTGAGCACTACAGTTATGGTTGTACATCATTAGTCCTTTGACATGAGATAATGTAGGGACTTTACGTACCGACTCCATTGAGGGTCATCAGGTGACGAAGTTGGGCGTAGTTTCGAAATGCATAAGAGCAAATACATTGTAGTCAATGATTCACCTTTTGTCTACGAGTAAAGATATCTTATATGATCTGATGAGTTAATAGTTCAAAAAATTCTCTGGCCAGAGCAAGAAATGTGCTTTAAGGAAATGTGTTTTCCTAGTTGCACATACCATGCTGATATTAGTACTCAAAGATAAAACACATCATTATCGAATTCATATGCAACTCTCAATATACCAATGATTTCAGATTCGATCGGGATATATGTGTTGAAAGGACCGTAATATACGTTGACCATAACTTAATCTTTATGCGTGCACTATCAGTGATACGTAGGGGATTATGGATACTAGACGCTCTTACCATGATCTGATGGTTGCAATCAGAAATGAGTTCTGATATTCTTGATCAAAGAGTTTATGAAAAGAATGAGACTAATTAGGATAAGTCTGAATAAGAATAAATGTTATTCAGAATTACATGGAGATGTGAACCCATGGCTAGCTGTATCCCTGAACCATTGAGAGACACACAAGTATCCGATTATGTGTTTTCGTTGAGAAAGTCAAAGTTCAAGGAGTTGAATTTGACAATTATAGTTTGATAGAGATCAAACAAGACGTTTATAAACTGATTTCATATGATGGAAGAAATGGAAAGTAATTAAATTGTTAATTAAAGAAGGAGAGTAGAACTGTCTGTTTTGGTGAAGAAGTTCATTAAACTGCCAGCAGCCCAATATGATAAGTGAAAATTTTGATCTTCGAAATTTTCAATTTTCATTATATGAATAAGAATTGTATCCTTGATACATCGGCGTTGTCGTATCGTCGATCGAGATTACAATGAGTTCAGAATTTTTTATTTAGTAAATTTAAAATTTACTAATTAATGATAGTACTAGTAGTGGTGAGTACTAATATGTTTACAAATTCTCGTAAAATATTTTATAGCGGTCTAAAATTAATTAAATAATAAGTTAATAAAATAAATTAAATAATATTTATTTTATTTTAATTAATATGTCTATGTATGTATTAAATGTGCATTTGTAAATATATTAATATAAACATATACACTTTATATGTGTGGGGACCCGGATTCTAATTCATTTCTTAATCATATTTGGGAATAAGTGGATCATTTAAATAAACTGGGTCTAATTTTTTTTTTAAATATATAAGTACGGAACATAAGATAATCCATTTTATACAACATCCAAAGTAAAGTACAAGTCTTGTACAATAGTATATCATACAAATTACTCTTCTTTCACTACATATCAAGTAATGAAAACCAACTCTACTTCTGGGTCCGAATCTCCACGGTAAACTCGATCTCTCATCCTCTTCTCGACCCTGATCATGTCCAACCTGTTGTCATGCACACATACAAACAAAACAACAGCCGGATAACTCCGGTGAGAATATAATTCCCAGTATAAACCAAGTATACATGCATTTCATATAAATATATACAAAATCATATAACAGTTATCAACAACATGTATCAAATCTGAAAACATGAAATGATATAACACTGTAAATCAAACTCATATCTCTGACTCGACTCATCTCTAGTCTAGTCTAGGGAACCCGGTTCCCGGACGTTGGCATATTATATCGAATATCTACAATAGAAGTCAATCTACTTCTAAGCACATCGATATAAACCAAACATCCAGTGTCTAGGCACCTCTGCCACAGACTTGGCACCTCTGCCAATGACTCGTTCTCGATATCTATCTTCTATTCTATGCTTTTCTATAAATCAATAGAAATAACATTCACATTCAAGTAATACAAGGTATTAAAACAATAACAAACAAGAATGTGGTTTTTAAAAACTCAAGTTAAATCTAACTTGAGTCATATTTCCGGGTTAACATTGATTTATACCTTTTTTTTCGTAGTTCTGCTCGTTCTTCTATCGGTTCTGAAGCTTTCAATACCAATCTGGAATAATATTCAAGAACCCCAATATCACAAATAACTCAATGAAATATTGAATCTGATCAATATTCAATCTAGGTAACTGCCGACGGCATAACGATACAATATCGACATTCCGGCGATAAAAACACATGGCTAATCTCAACAATTCATAATCAATCAATAATCGCAATTCCAATACCAAATCTGTATATTCTCAATCAAACATATCTGAAAATCATAACAATTGTATACGGTGTCCGTTCTTCAATTCGGTTTCGATTATATGATGTCTAATATCTTAGGAACACCATATATTAATCATATCTGATTTTCCCAACATTCTTAATTCCAAATCATGTAGGAACTGAATAAATCTTACATCTTTGTGAAGCCTTTGACAGGAGGATTACAGAAATGTATTCGGATTGAAAATCGGCTGGCTAATTCTTGCCAAACCAAATTCCTAAGCTTGGATGAAGCTTTGAAGATTTCCCCTGAATTCTCTCGATTCTTGCTGATGGAATGAAGGGAAATTAAGGTTATATATATATATATATATATATCCTGCATGGCTAGGACACATGTCTTATTCTTCATGTCTTTCAGGCGGCGCTCGGGCGGTTAAAAATTACAGCTCGAGCGCGGAACATTCTGTCCGAGCACTATACTTGTTGTACACTGGCACTCGGGCGGTCATTTTCTACTGCTCGGGCGCTAGACGTTCTGTCCGAGTACTAAACTTGTGATGCACTGGCGCTCGGGCGGTCTTTTTCTACCGCTCGGGCGCCAAACATTCTATAAAATATTTGGTCTTGTAATGCACCGACGCTCGGCTTCTCTACTCAAGTCTTACTTTAGCTCCTGAAATCTCAATTTTGTCAATTAATTAATGTCTGATGACAGTGATAAAATCTCGGGCATTACATTTCTCCCCCCCTTAAGATATGATTTTGTCCCCGAAATCACAGGCAGTCAAATCATATCAAATAAGAAATGTATAACAGAAGCTAAACAGGAAACTCACATCAATGAAATAACTCTGGGAATTTCTGTTTCATGTCTGATTCAGTCTCCCAAGTAGCTTCTTCAATACCATGACGACTCCACTAAACTTTCACATGCGGCATAGTCTTCGTTCTGAGTTGCTTTTCTTTACGATCAAGAATCTGAATCGGTTTCTCAAAATAACTCAGAGTCTCATCAAGCTTGGCCTCGTCTGGCTGAAGATTATGAGATGTATCAGGAAGATATTTCCGTAATAAAGATACATGAAAAACGTCATGTATTCCAGATAATGATGGAGGTAGAGCGAGTCGATTGGCACGATCTCCTGTCTTCTCTAGAATCTCATACGGCCCAATGTAACATGGAGACAACTTTCCTTTCTTGCCAAATCTGACAACAGCCTTTGAAAGGAGAAATCTTCAGAAATACTCTGTCTCCTACCTCAAATACCAACGTTCGACGATGAACATTGGCATATTTGGCATGTCTGTCTTGAGCTGTCTTCATTATTTTCTGAATCAGCTTCACTTTCTCTTTCATATCTCTAATCATGTCAGGCCTAATCTCAGGTACCTCAGAAATATCATCCTAATAAAGAGGGGATCTGCACTTCTTGCTGTACAAAGCTTCAAACGGAGCCATATCTATACTCGTCTGATAGCTGTTGTTGTACGAAAACTCACAAAGTGGCAAAGAATCTTGCCAACTAGTGCCAAAATCTAGCACTACAACTCTAAGCATATCCTCTAATGTCTGGATAGTCCGCTCTGACTGTCCGTCGGTCTGAGGATGATATGCGGTACTCAGATGCAACTTCGTACCTAGAGCCTGCTGTAAACTGTGCCAAAAGTGCGAAGTAAACCGAGGATCATGGCTGATACAATCGACTTCGGCACTCCGTGCAATCTGACCACTTCTCTGACATAGATCTCTGCCATTTGGTCATGTCTGTACGTCATCTTGTACGGAATAAAACATGCTGATTTGGTCAATCTGTCAATCACGACCCAAATCGCATCACAACCTCTGGAGGATCGCGGTAGCTTTGTCACAAAGTCCATAGAAATTTGATCCCATTTCCACTCTGGTATAGACAAGCTATGCAATAAACCTCCTGGTTTCTTTCGTTCTGCTTTCACATGTTGGCAATTCAGACATCTGGATACAAATTCTGCAATATCTGCTTTCATTTGTTTCAACCAAAACTGTCTTTTAAAATCATTATATATTTTTCTGTCACCAGTATGAATACTGAATCGACTATTGTGCGCTTCTGATAAAATCTGTCGTTTCAAATCTGAAACATCGGGCACAAAAAGACGATTGTTCACATATATACATCATCACGAACCTGATACTCGGATTGATGCCCTGCTCTGACCATCAAAATCGAGTTCTGAACATTCTGATCAACTTTTTGTGCTTCTTTAATTTTCAAAATTAGCTCTGGTTCAACTTGAACAGTATATAATCTCAAAGGTTTACAATCTGTTTCAAATACTAATCCAGACAAATATCAATCTTCAATCAAATTCGAAACACCAATCGTCGATAAGGATAAAGAACATACCTTTCGATTCAGTACATCAGCTGTTGTATTTGACTTTCTTGGATAATATTTGATTTCACAATCAAAGTCTTTCAATAAATCAAGCCATCTTCTTTGTCTCATATTCAGTTCTAACTGTGAAAATAAGTATTTCAGACTCTTGTGATCAGAATAAATATCAAATTTCTCACCATGTAGGTAGTTTTGCCAAATCTTTAAAACAAAGACGATGGCCACCAATTCAAGATCATGAATTGGGTAGCGAGTCTCATGTGGCTTCAATTGTCTTGAGGCATAGGCAATGACATGTCCTCGCTGTATCAAAACACAACCTAATCCTCTGTGAGAAGTATCACAATAAACAACAAAATCACCATTACCTGACGGGATAGTCAACACCGGAGCACTGGTTAATCTTTTCTTTAATTCTATAAAACTGGATTAACACTCCTCTGACCAAACAAATGGTGCATTCTTCTGAGTCAGCTGAGTAATGGGCTTAGCAATACTGAAAAAATCTTTAATGAATCATTGATAATAGCCTGCTAAACCCATAAAACTGCGTATCTCTGGCATTGATGTCGGTCTCGGCCAACTGATCACAGCCTCAACTTTGCTAGGATCAACAGAAATCTTATCTCCATATATGATATGTCCCAAAAACACAACCTGTCTCAGCCAAAATTCACATTTCGACAATTTGGCATACAGTTTCTCAGCCCTCAAAGTTCTCAAAACAATTTTCAGATGCTCATCACGATCATTCAAATTCTTTGAATATATCAGAATATCATCAATGATAATAATCACAAAATCATGAAGATACTTCTGAAACACACGGTTCATCAGACCCATAAATACAGCTGGAGCATTCGTCAAACCAAACGGCATAACTATAAACTCATAATGAACATACCTGGTTCTGAATGTTGTCATCGATATATCAGAATCTCTGACTCTCAGCTGATGATATCCAGATCTCAGATCGATCTTGGAATAAACAGAAGAACCCTGCAACTGATCAAATAAATCATCGATACGAGGCAATGGATATTTTTTCTTTACCGTAGCCTTGTTCAGTTGCCGGTAATTAATGCAGAGTCTCATTGAACCGTTTTTCTTTCTGATAAATAACATTGGATCACCCCAAGGAGAAACACTCGGTCTGATGTATCCCTTGGCCAGTAAATCTTCTAACTGATCTTTCAATTCTTTCAGTTACAATCGGTGCCATTCTGTATGGAGTTTTTGAAATAGGAACTGTACCTAGTATCAATTCAATACTGAAGTCTATCTCTCTGACTGGAGGCAAACTCGGAATCTCATCTGGGAAGACATCAGCAAACTCACATACCACTGGCAAATCTGCCAATGAAGGGCTCGACTTCAGTACATCTACTGAATACACAAGGAATCCCTCTGCTCCTTTCTGTAATAGTCAAGTCATAGACAACGCAGATATCAAAAGAATTCTGTATCTAGAACCCTTACCATAAAATTTCCATTCATCAGCTATTTCAGGTCTGAATCTTACAATCTTCTGGAAACAATCTACGGTGGCTCTGTACTTGGTCAGCATATCGATACCAATAATGCAATCAAAATCAGACAACCCAAGTACAATACAATCTAACTCAATCTCATTCCCGTCATACTGTAGCATACAATGTTTAACAGAATTCACTGATATCAAACCTTTCCCCAAAGGATAAGAGACAGATACTACAGCAGATAAAGACTCAACAGGCAATGCATGTATCAATGCAAATCTCTCAAAAATAAAAGTATGAGATGCACCTGTATGAATGAATACATAAGCAGGGTAACCACAAAGAGAACAATTACCTGCAACAACATCATCAGGTGCTTCATGGGCCTGTTCTTCAGTCAAAGCAAATACTCTGGCCTGCTGTCTAGGAGGCTGGCTAACAGTATGGCTTCCTCCTGGCCTCGGCTGTGACTGAGCAGGTGTTGGCTGGAAAGAGGGAACAGCAGATGATCGTCTATCATGCTGAGCCACTGATCCAGATGATTCAGCTCCTTGGGATCGTTGATACCCTCGTTGTGGACAAACTCTGGCAAAGTGTCCCTGCTGTCTGCAGATGTTGCAACTACCAAAAACTCCCTGGCATTGCTCAGTCGGATGTCTTCCACCACAAATTCTTCAATAAGCCCTGGTATAACTCTGTCGGGAACCACTGGAGCTAGAAGAACTGTTGCCAGACTTCTTAAATTGTTTTCCTCTAGCTTTCAATTGATCTTTCTTCCCGCTGCTGCTACTACAACTCTCAAATCTGGGAGGGGTTTGGTGGAATTGAGTCGAGGGTGGTTGATGTGGTCTCGGTGTTGGTGCAACATACAAAGCTCTTTTCTGCATAATCAGGCCCGCTTTGGCTCCCTTTTCTCTATTCAAAGCATCAGAAAAGCTATTTGGTCGCCCGGTATTCACTAATGTGAAGATCTCAGGATTCAGCCCATTGATAAACTGATCAACAACAGCTTCATCATTCTCATCAACGTGTGGAGCAAATTGCAACAAGGTAGAGAACTTGGCCACATATTCTTCAATATTCAACTGACCCTGTCTCAGGTTGGCAAACTCTACTTCCTTGTCTTTTCTGTATGATACTGGGAAAAATCTTTGATAAAACTCGGTCTTAAAGATGTTCCAAGTAATAACCGTACCTCGATGCTCCAACGCTCTCTTGGTCGTGAGCCACCAATTCTTGGCCACATCATGCAATTGGTGCCCAATCAGTCTAGCTCTTCATTCATCTGAGTAATCCAATGAATCAAACAGAATTTCAATATCATCAAGCCAGCTCTCACATTCAACTGATGTCTCAGTTCCTTTTAGAGTCGACGGTTTAAACGACTGAAATTTCTTCAGTAGCATTTCCATCGGTGTTTTTGTGACATCCATCGGGTTAGCTGAGATACTAACCTGTTATGGGATTCTTCGAGGAGACATATCTGATTATCAAAAG
Source organism: Primulina tabacum (assembly GCF_025594145.1). Lineage (NCBI taxonomy): Eukaryota > Viridiplantae > Streptophyta > Magnoliopsida > Lamiales > Gesneriaceae > Primulina > Primulina tabacum. The sequence continues at coordinate 10,155,100 of NC_134556.1, read as the reverse complement.
GGTTATAATCAAATCTGACAAATCTATCTCAGTCCTCCTCTGATCATCTTACCTTTGATCAAGAATCGGTTCTGATTCATTGTCAAATAATACACGTTTCCGATCAAATCAAATAATCAGGTAAACATGTATTATATAAAGCAATAAAACAAAACATGCTAGCATCTCAAAAGCAAGGAAAGAAAACTCAATCTACCCCGCTCAATCTCTTCTATCTCACTCTAAGGAACCTACTGCTCTGATACCACCTGCTGTGGAGACCCAGACGCTAATTCATTTCTTAATCATCTTCGGGAATAAGTGGATCATTTAATAACCCTGCTGTGAGGACCCAGACGCTCATTCATTTCTTAATCATCTTTGGAATAAATGGATCATTTAAAAACTGGGTCTAAATTTTTTTTAAAAATATAAGTGCGGAACATAAGATAATCCATTTTATACAACATTCAAAGTAAAGTACAAGTCTTGTACAACAGTATATCATAAAAACTAATGTTCTTTCACTACATATCAAGTAATGAAAACCAACTCTATTTCTGGGTCCGAATCTGTTAGAGTAGGTGCCCGTCGAGCCAAGTGTTGGCCGAGTGTTCACAATGAAACTCTATGTATAAACAGTCTTTATTTTAATAATATTTGAAATTATTATTTTGGCACATCTTTTTGAATATACAAATAGTAGAAAGAATATGAGATGCTCATATGATGAGTATCATGAAGCTCATATTTGGAATACTGTATATTCTAAACAGTTCCTAGTCGATTCAGCCGCCCCTAAGAAGGATATAAGCCGCTCGAGTTCGAGACTAGTATCTGCGATGTAAGTACCATGTTTCATTGGTAGGGGACATTGTGATGTCCGAGCATGCAGATAGATGCTCCTGTTAGAGTGCACTGAACAACCCTCCATAAAGGACTTTCCATGTGGTTCTCACTTATCGAGTGGAAACGTCCTGGTTTATGGTTGTACACCATTAGTCCTTATGACCCGGGACAACATTGAGACTCTATGTGCTAGCATTACACTTTGACTTGTTTACCGACTCTCAAGGGGTCATCAGGTGGCAAGGTTGGGTGTTTTGTCGAAACATATAGGAGTCGATGCATAGTAGTCGGGGATTCACCGCTTACCTTCGGGTATGGATTTTCTATGTGTATGTAGTATGAAATCTCTGATCAGAGTATGGTGATAATTATGAAAGGGGTTTCATAGATTACACCATCGATGCAACTACAACATGACATATAGTATCGATTCATTGACAACTCTCGATAAACCAATGGTTGTCGAATCGGTCGGGATATATGAGTTGAAGGGACCGTACTGTACGCTAACCATAATTGAATGGTTCTTGCAGGCACTATCATTTGATACCTAGGGAATCATGTAAGCGATGCTGCTAGGCGTTTAACATGATTGGTTGGGTACTATCAGACTTGACTTCTGACGTTCTTGTTATCAAGGAGTTGATAAGTAAGAATGAAGCAATTGGGGTATGCTCATATAAGGACATGTTTAGTCCGAATCACATGGAGATGTGAACCCACGGCTAGTTGTATCAATGAACCATTGAGGGCCACACAAGTACTTTCTTTCTAGATCCCGTTGAGAAGTAAAATAGTTCAATGTGTTGAACGGAAAATAGAAGTATGACTTCTATAAGGAGAACGTAACTTTTTATTTGAGGAAGTGTTCCTAAATTAAAAGTTGGCCAAACGAGTAATATATTTGAAAATTGTGATTTTCATATACATTATTATGGACTAAATTAAATTAATTCAAGTGTTGAGTTAATTAAACACTCGTGGACCTAGTAGATTCCAAATAATTAAATTAATTCAAGTGTTGGATTAATGAAATAACATTAGGCCTTGTAGAGCCCAATTAGAAATAATTATTAAACTAGTGGGCTTGAGTAAAATCAAGTAAAGTTTAAATGGTCTCAAAAGTGTATGAGACATTTAAATAAAAGTCCAAGGGCCTTGTAATTGTTACAAGCCCAAGTAGAAGGCATGCAAGGGAGGTGAAGGGTTGGAGGCAATTTTTTCAATATCCAAGGCATGACATGCAACTTTTTGCTTTTGCTTTTTTCCCAACCAAGAAAAATGTTTCTCTCCTTCTCTCCTATTACACTAGATGGCCGAAATTTACATCTCTTTTCTCTCCAATTTTTGTTCTTCAATGGTTGAGAAACAATACACTTCTCAAAGAAAAATGCTCTAATTTTTCTAGTGCAAAATTAGAGTGATTCTAGCTAGTTGGTGGTGGGCTTAATATTTGAGCAAGGTGGGCTCAAAGGGAAGCTTGAAGATTGTCTTGCCATTCAAGAGCTAAGGTGTTTACACCTTAGTTGGAGCCATCATCAATCTTTTAAGATTGATAGGACATTTCTATAAACACCCTATGTATGACATTTTGGTGTTTTTGTATTTGCTACACACTAGTATTGAGGTGCTCGAAATTTTATGCTACAAAATATGTTTTTCGAAAATTTGTTGCTTCCGTTGCGCATTCGGGCACCTAAAATCGATCCCTTTCAGAATCTCCACGCTAAACTCAATCTCTCATCCTCTTCTCGACCCTGATCATGTCCCACCTGTTGTCATGCACACATACAAACACAACAATAGCCGGATAACTCCGGTGAGAATATAATTCCCAGTATAAACCAAGTATACATGCATTTCATATAAACATATACAAAAGCATATAACAATTATCAATAACATGTATCAAATCTGAAAACATGAAATGATATAACACTGTAAATCAAACTCATATCTCTGACTCGACTCATCTCTAGTCTAGTCTAGGGATCCCGGTTCCCGAACATTGGCATATTATATCGAATATCTGCAATAGAATTAAATCTACTTCTAAGCACATCGATATAAACCAAACATCCAGTGTCTAGGCACCTCTGCCAATGACTCGTTCTCGATATCTATCTTCTATTCTCTGCTTTTCTATAAATCAATAGAAATAGCATTCACATTCAAGTAATACAAGGTATTAAAAAAATAACAAACAATTCTGTGGTTTTGGGAAACTCAAGTCAAATCTAACTCGAGTCATATTTCCCGGTTAATATTGATTTTTACCTTTCTTTTCGTAGTTCTGCTCGTTCTTCTATCGGTTCTGAAGCTTTCAATACCAATCTGGAATAATATTCAAGAACCCCAATATCACAAATAACTCAATGAAATACTGAATCTGATCAATATTCAGTCTAGCTAACTGTCGACGGCATAACGGTACAATCTCGAGATACCGGCGATAAAAACACATGGCTAATCTCAACAATTCATAACCAATCAATAATCGCAATTCCAATACCAAATCTGTATATTCTCAATAAAACATATCTGAAAATCATAACAATTGTATACGGTGTCCGTTCTTCGATTCTGTTTCGATTATACGATGTCTAATATCTTAGGAACACCATATATTAATCATATCTGATTTCTCCAACATTCTTAATTTCAAATCATGTAGGAACTGAATAAAATTTACATCTTTGTGAAGCCTTTGACAGGAGGATTACAGAAATGTATTCGGATTGAAAATCGGCTGGTTAATTCTTGCCAAACCAAATTCCTAAGCTTGGATGAAGCTTTGAAGATTTCCCCTGAATTCTCTCGATTCTTGCTGATGGAATGAAGGGAAATGAAGGTATATATATATATATATGTGTATATATATATATATATATATATATATATATCCTGCATGGCTAGGACACATGTCTTATTCTTCATGTCTATCAGGCGGCATTCGGGCGGTTAAAAATTACCGCTCGAGCACAGAACATTCTGTCGAGCACTATATTTGTTGTACACTGGCACTCGAGCAGTCATTTTCTACCGCTCGGGCGCCAGACGTTCTGTCCGAGTACTAAACTTTTGGTGCACTGGCGCTCGGGCGGTCTTTTTCTACCGCTCGGGCGCCAAACATTCTGTAAAATATTTGTTCTTGTAATGCACCGGTGCTAGGCTTCTCTACTCCCGTCTTACTTTAGCTCCTGAAATCTCAATTCTGTCAATTAATTAATGTCTGCTGACAGTGAAAAAATCTCGGGCATTACAATATGAATATATAAAATTATGTGTATATATGTATTGTTAATATATCATGCATTATCATAAGTTGTTGATAATAATAATAATAAAATAATAATAATAATAATAATAATAATAATAATAATAATAATAATGATGATGATGATGATGATGATAATATGATAATTTTATTATAATAGAATTAAGGAGTCCTGATGGAAGAGGGATTCTTGATCCCATCAAGAATTGTACTTAAGAATGACAATGGGGCGGCGCGGATTTGCCATCCCCGAATTCCATCTCCACCCCCATACCTACCACGATCCTCGCTTTTTTGAGTCCGAGAAATCTCCAAACCCGAAACCGTGGGGATCAAATCCTCATCCATGTCCTCATCCCCGTTTCAAAAATATTAATGAGGTAAGACGAGAGAGGATTCGGGAATTTTCACAAACCAAAACTTATTATTATATATTATTATTAGTGATAATATTAATATCAATATTATATTATTAATACTAATAATATTATTATTTTATTATTAATATTAGTTTTGGGACAGGCTCGGGGACGAGGATAGTAATCTCATATCCTCCCGAACTACTTCGGTGATTTTTAAAAATCTCCGTATCCGAACCCGAAAAAATCGTGAATCCTCGTCCCTGTTTCGGGTTTTCCTCGCTGGGCCTCGAATTCATGGGAAAATTTGTCATCCCTGATTGGACTCTATAAATATACTATTAGGGGGCATATAATACGAGAATTTTTATCCACAAAAAACACACAAAAGCCTTCCTCCTTTCCAAAGCAAGCTTCGGCTATCACAACAAATTTATTGAAAAATTTCAGCTACCACTTATTTCCACGGCCGCGCCCCGGGCTGCTGCATTGGCTCTGGATTTTAGAAATTCGGACGATCAAGCCTCAACACACGAATTGTTTGGCTTCTCTAGTGCGATCTAAGAGAGCAACACAGATCATGGACCGGATTTGATGATCAAGAGAAGAAAGATCCGGTCGTAGGGATATACAAGAAATGTCATCTCCACTAACCCCAAATTGATTTGGTGTCCATCATTATGAATGTGCGGGTAAAAAAACTTAACACCCTATGACATACGACGTCCAAAAACTGTTTTGAACGTCAAAAAAATTTTAAAAATCTTCCTGCTGCGACTTGTGTGTGAGAAAACGGTACATCAACAGTGGTATTAAAGCCAGACTATTCTCAATCGTATGTTTGAATTCAAAATTATCTTGAGTTTATTATTTTAACCGCGTTTGAAATTCCAGGAAAACGCCACCCCTGAAAATAAAATTTTGAAACAAAAAAATTTCTGCGTGGCTGCACATAAAAGTTCAGGGTAGCACGCCTGAGCAGCGCTACGCAACTTGCCCATGCATTTTTTTTAAATAAAATTTTTTTTGGGGGCTGGCCAAATTTTTCTGGCAGCACACAACCCACTATCCGAACTGTTCCAGCAGCAGGGGCGAGGGCTCGGGCAGTTCTGGTAGACGAGGACTCTGTTTTCCAATTTTTTGGAATTTATGGGTCAAAATTGGTATTTTCTGAAAATTGATCAAATTTTCCACGAAAAATAAATTTTGATTAAATCGCGGAATTTTCTCATGAAATAAATAATTAGAATTAGATTTTAATTATTTATATAAAAAATAATTTTTATAAGAAATATAATTAATTGAAGTTAAATAAAAGTTTATTTAACTTATTAATTATGACAGTTAGTGATAATTTATAAAATACATGATTTATAGATAATATGTGAATCGATTTAATATAATATTTGATATTATATGGTAAAAAGATAATCGAGAGACACGACCAATTTGCTAGGTGTATGCTAGGATATTTTACATGTTGTATTTTTAATTATTGGGTAATTAAAAGTGGACCTAGTTTATGGTTCGTTCTCATCCCTAAATTTGTATCCCAATGTGCCATGAAAATTTAATGTAAATATTATATTAATTGGGAGATCAAGATTTAAATTTGGTGCGCCCATATCCTCGAAAGGTGTTTTGAAAATCGAATACATGTAAAATATTGAAAACTTATGTAATATTGGATTTGCATCCCTACATTTACCTAGGTTCTGGACATGGATCCGTATATGGCTCATATGGATTAATTATCTCTCGATTATCCTTTATTATTTATGATGTATATGATATATTACAAATAATCAGTATGTATATTATTATTAATATAATAACAAGAGTTTCATGAATCCGACAAACATACAAACAAACAAAGTATGAGTTTTTAAAATTAATGATGAGACAAATTTTAAAATTGAAATATCTCCTTTTGGATAAGATCCAAAATTTAAATCAAGCCATTAAAGGAAAATATAGAAAGTTTAATATTTTCATGTCTTCTATCAATGGCAGTTGCATGATAAACGCTACCCACGGTCAATGTATGACTCATAAAATTTGGGAGGTCTGACGTCGGAAAGTTGTGACTTCCACTGAATTATTTGATGTGAACTACGTGGAAGTCCCATGACTTCGGCTCAAAAATTGGGGGATCTCATGGCGACCATTCACTAAGGTTCAACATTGATGGGTCGGGCTTGACACGTGAAGAGAAGAAGATCATATTATTGGACTCTCCTCAAACGTGATGCAAAATTACTTGAGAGTTGCAAGAAGTTGAAATTGAGCTCTATATTTTGAAAACCGTGATTGGCTGATATTATTCGAGATCGTGATTTAGCAATTGGGCCTTGTATAGTCACTAAGGAAATTGGATTTCTCATTTTCTTCAGAGGGGTGGGGAAAATATAAAAATAGTAGGAGGCAATTCGTAAAAACAAAAGTCCTATATTTTACGTCTTAGAAAATATTTTAAAATATTCAATAACGTTTATTTTGTTTCTTTTTCAGTATATTTGCGATAGTCGTCTCGAAACCCACTATCTGTTATTCTCAATCAAAACAAGTTAATTGGATCTAACTGTCACGATTGGCTGAAGAATTTAAAAATCGTTTTAAATTATGAGAAAATATCATATGTTCTCAAGAAACCTTCTCAAAAATAGGCAGCTGCAAATGCCCATGTTGAGAAAATTTCCAACCTTGATAAATGGTGGTACCATGATCTTCAAGCTAAGAGCTATATGGTAACTTCTATGTCAAACGAGATGCAAAGGCAGTTTGAGAAAGCTGTAAATGATGTTGACATTTACGGCCACCTAAAAGAGTTGTATGATGAACAAACATGTCCATTGAGGCACACTATTGTTAAGGAGCTCATGCCATCACGCTTGAGAGAAGCGGCCTCGGTCCATGAAAATGGCGTGCGGATGATTGAGCTCATTGAGAAGTTGGTGGGCTTTGACCTTGTTATCTCCAATGAATTGTTCACAGACATTCTACTGTTGTAGCTGTCACCGTCCTTTGATGGGTTTGTGGTGAACTGTAACATGAACAAGTTAGAGACTAGCCTTGAAGAGCTGGTCAACATGCTGGCTAGTTATGAAGCCACCATCAAGAAGGACAAACATGTCTGGGACGAAGAAAGGGCCAAAAGGGAAGGATAAGAAGCATTCCCGTGCTTCCAAGAATAACAAATCTAGCAAGAAGCAGGCTGCAAACACTTCTAAAGGGTCCAAAAAGCATGAGAAAGTAGAAGATGTTTGCTTCCACTGCAAGAAGCTTGGATATTGAAAGCGCAATTGCAAGGAGTATCTTACCCAGAAGGGTTCTGGTAACGATATATTTTATATTGAAATAAAAGTGTCAATTAATTCAAATTCTTGGTTTTTGGATACCAGATGTGGATCTAATCTAAGAAATAATTTGCAGGTGATGACAAGAAGTAGAAGGCTGAAGGAATGTGGGACCTTCCTGATAATGGGTAATGAAGCAAGAGTTGCTGCGCTAGCCATATGAGATATTTATTTAATGTTAAATAACAATTTTAAGTTATTTTTTAGAGATGTTTATTTTGTTCCAGATTTAATTTAAAACATAGTTTCCATTTCTATTCTTGATAAAGATGGATTTTCTTATTTATTTAGTAAATGTGTTTGTATTATGTACAAGAATGAATGTTTGATTTCAACTTGGTGAAATACAAAACAATCTCTATAACTTGAAAAAAAGATATTCCAAACAACCATGTCCAAAGAAACATGATAACAACGACAAACAAAAAACAAGATATTCTAAACTAAGCACACTTAAGGCATAGTAAACTAGGATATATTTCCCAAATAAGGATGCACAAACTAGTGAGAGATGGCATGTTTGACTCGTAAGACTTAAAATCTTTAGAGGCATGTAAGTCATGTCTGAAAGGAAAGATTACCAAAGCCTCTTTCCTAAGGAAAGTAGAACGTGCACATGATCTGTTGGATTTGATCCATACAGATGTGCGTGGATCACTAAATGTTACACTGAGACATGGTCAATCCTCCTTCATTACCTTTATTAGATAACCCCTCGAGATATGAGTATCTATATTAAATGAAATACAAGTCTTAAGCATTTGAAAGGTTCAAATAATTATGATCTCAAGTAGAGAAATAATTAAGAAAGAGTATTAAAACTCTTCGATCTTATCGAGGTAGAGAGTACGTAAGTACTAAGTTTCAAGAGTACCTAAAAAAATTAAATTCTCTCACAACGGACTCCCACATCCACAATCCAGTTGAATGGTGTGCAAGAAAGTTGAACATTGATGGACATGGTTCGATCTATGATGAGATTCACAGAATTGTCGCCATCTTTTTGGGGATTTTCACTTGAAACTACGGTAAACTTGTTGAACCATGTCCACATAAAAGAAGTGGATAAAACTCCATATGAGATATGGATGAGAAAGCCACCCAAATATTCTTTTTTAAGAATACGGGGATGTCCTGCTTATGTGAAGCAGGCGGTGAGAGACAAATCAGATAGTAGAGCCAATTTGTGCTACTTTGTGAGATATCCAAAGAACTCCATTGGATGATAATTTTATGATCTCAATGAAACAAATATGTTTGTTTCAATGAATGTCACCTACTTAGAGAAGGAGTTTCTATTAGATATAAAAGGCGGGATGATAGAACTCGATGAAATTTGGGAACCACCCACTACAGAAATAATAGATACCACACCCAACAGCCAATCGAAGAAACACAAGCTCCTAGGAGAATTGAAAGAGTTTCAAGGCCGCCTAATAGGATGAGCCCGCTTCTTGAGGAGGGCTAAGGTGAGCCCATTCTTAGATGAGATTCAAGAAACTTCAAGAAAGCATTATCTGATGCTGATTCACCTAAATTGCTTGAAGCCATGCAGTCCGAAATGGACACCATGTATTTGAACCAAGTATGGTCCTTAGTAGATCAATCTGAGGGAATTGTTCTCATAGGATGCAAGTGGGTTTAAAAAGGAAACTTGGAGATGATGGGAATGTGGTGACCTTCAAGGCGAGGTTGATAGCAAAAGGATATACTCAAAGGCAAGGTGTTGACTATGAGGAAACCTTTTCTCCAATCGCGATGTTCAAGTCCATTAGGATACTGCTAGCCATAGCAACATAATATGACTATGAAATATGAAAGTTGGATGTGAAGACATCGTTCCTTAATGTGGACATTAAGGAAGAGATTTACATGTCTCAACCTGAAGGATTCACATCAGTAGAAAGTGAGTATAAAGTATGCAAACTTCATATATCCATTTATGGACTCAAGCAGACATCAAGGAGTTGGAACCTAATATTTGAAAAAACTAATCAAAGAGTTCGATTTTGCCAAGAATCCCGAAGAACCTTGTGTATACAAGAACGTTAATGGGAGTGCAATGACATTCTTGATGCTTTACGTTGATGACATACTATTAATTGAGAATGATATATGGATGCTGCAATCAATTAAAATATAGTTAGCTGGTATATTCACCATGAAAGATATGATTGAAGCATCATATGTAATAGGAATACAGATCTATAGGGATAGATCAAATAGGATGATAGAGCTCACCCAATCCACATATATTGATACCGTATCGAGGAGATTCTCTATGGAGTAGTCCAAGAGAAGATATCTCCCAATGTCTCATGGTGTGACTCTATCCAAGTCTATATACCCTAAGACTGATGAAGAGATAGAAACCATAAGCCACATTCCATATGCGCCTGCTATATGCAATATTATGTATAATATGATATCTACTCCACCTGATATTGCATATACACTGAGTTTTGAAAGTATATATCAGTCAAATTCCGGTCTAATAAATTGGAAAGTTGTTAAGGACATTCTTAAGTACTTTAAAAGAACTAAGAATTTGTTCTTGGTTTATGGGAGTTGAGAATTAAAATTGGAAGACTATACTGATTGTAACTTCCAATCAGATATGGATGCTTCGAAATCAACCTCTGAATTTTTATTCAAGCTCAATGGTGGTGTTGTCTATTGGAAGAGTTCCGAGCAAGACACTACAACAGATTCAACTACTGAGATCGAATACATAGCTGCATCGACCGCATAAAATGAGGGTTTTTAGATGAGAAATTTTATTCAAGAGTTGGGTGTAATTCCTCAAATATTTGATCCAATCGTGTCTACAATGACAACATCGGTTCCGTTGCAAAAGCAAAGAAACCGAGGGTCTCATCAGCGATCAAACATATACTGAGGAAGTTACACATAATTCGAAAGATTGTAGGAAGAGGTGACATATCAATAGAGAGAGTCTCTTCCGCAGACAACGTTGTTGATCCACTGACGAAGTCCTGCAAGGACCATTGTTTGAGCAGTGAGAGATTGTTAGAGTAGGTGCCTAGCAAACCAACTTGTGGCTTGAGATTTTATCGACTCTAATGTAAAATGATATTTATTTTAATAATATTTTACTATTGTATTCTATTATGTCATTATGTTTTATCTGTATACCTATGCAAGCTGCATAGACAAAGTCATTGAATAAACAATAGGTACCATGAGATCCATCTCTCAACATAAGATCATGAAACTCATTAGGAAGTGCACCGTATATATTAAACATGTTTCTAGTTGAATCAGCTGCCTAAAATAAAGATAAATGTTGTTTGAGCTTGAGACTAGTATATTTGATGTAAACGTTGTGTTTGATTGGCAAGACCATGGAGATGTCCATTCATACAGAAAAATGATCATATGATGATTCACTAAACAACACTCCCTCGGACTGTCCAAGTGGTTCTCACTTATCGAGTAGAATAGTCCGTGGTTATGACTGTCCACCATTATTCCTTTGACCTGTGACAATTTAGGGGTTCTACGTACTAGCATGCACTTTGACCTATTTACCAACTCCATTGAGGGTCATCAGGTGGCGAGGTTGGGTGTAGTTTTGAAATACATAGGAGCAAATGAATTGTAGTCGAGGATTCACTGTTTTCCTATGAGTTAAGATATCCTATGTGATCTGTTAAGTTAATAGTACAAGGAGTCTCTGGCCAGAGCAAGAAATGTTCTTTAGGAATGTGTTTTCCTAGTTACACATACCATGTCACTATTAGTACTCAAAGATAAATAACATCTTCATAAAATTCATATTTAACTCTTGATATATCAATGGTTGCATATTCGATCGTGATAAATGTGTTGAAGAAACGTACTATACGCTAACATAATTTAAGGTTCTGGCAGGCATTATCAACGATACGTAGGGGATCATGGGGTGATGCTACTTAGGGGGGTCAATTGTGTCAGGTGGGTCGGTTTCAGGTCAACCCGCAAATTTTTTTTATTTTTTTTTCAACCTAAACCCAACCCGAACCCAAAGCAACCCGAAAACCCCCAACCCGAACACGAACCCGTCTAAGCCCGACTCAACCCATCTAACCCCCCTAACCCGGATTTTATTTATTATTATATTTTTAAAAAAAATTAATGAAAAAAATTCGAAAAAATAAAAAATAATAATATTTTAATTTAAACACATAATAACAAAATTTTCGATTTAAATTTGAAAGTTTAATTGTAGAAAATTAAAAGCATATTTACTAAATCAAATAAACATTATTAAAAAAATTAAAAAATAAACAAAATAATTATTAAATGATGAAAATTTATCATATATATTTATAAATTTTGTTCAAACATACAATATATAAAAATAAGTAATATTTTAAAAAAAATCGGGTCAACCCGTGACCCAACCCGACCCAACCCGAAACCCGTCTAACCTGGCACTAACCCGAACCCACCCAACCCGAACCCAACCCGAACCCGAAAAACCCCAACCCGAACCTAATTTTTTTCGTGTTGGGTCGTGTCGGGTTGACGGGTCGTGTTGCATTTTGACACCCCTAATGCTACTAGACGCTCTTACCATGATCTGATGGGTGCAATCGAAAATAATTCTGACATTCCTGATCAAAAATTCGATGGAAAGAATGAGTGTAACGTACCGTACTTTACACTACTTGAAATTTGCGGAAAAATAAAAATTTTCTTAAATATAAAATAAAGTTTCGAATTTGCATTAAAATGCCTCGTTCGTCTAAAAACATTTGCCATAAACCAACCACACTCAAGTTTGCCAACCATCTAAAAGTATTTGCAATAAAAGATCACCATAAAAATTTTACTAACGAAAATACTTGTTTTAGAACATCGTAAACAAACATGAAATCAGAGTATTTGAAACTTTCATAAATTCTTAAAAACATGGCGGTCCTCGGGTTTAGCCTCTTGCGTAGTCCAAGCCAGCTCATTGATCTCCCCCTCGTCTCCTCAAATTCATCCTCACCTGCATCGATCAAGTCTAGTGAGTCTAAAGACTCAACATGTATAAACTAGAGATAATGAGTAACATGTAATAAAATCACATGCAACTTTAAAATAGGACGTACATACTGAAATTTGAACTTGCTTATAAAAACTTGAACTTACGTACATACATAGACGTGCCATAACGTGAAACTTTTCTCAAACACCCTTGCATACTTGTACATACTTGAACATAAATAACTTCATAATTTTGCGTAGAGGCATGTTTCAAAGAAAGTGACTCATACATAAATACGCCTGATCAGACTAAACCACAGTACTGGGCTGACAGGGAAAATCCACTGCCACATACATGAGATCCCCGTTCATGCTTTAACGGGTGGATTGGTCCCTGGTCATGCTTTACCACTTTCCAATCCTGATCTAAACCCGTTCATGCTTTAACGGGGTGGATTGGTCCCTGGTCATGCTTTACCGCTTTCCAATCCCATACATAAATTTGGTCACAAGACATTTAGCATACCTAAAAAACTTGAAATATTTTCTTTTGCACGTCGAACATACTTACTTGGCATTGAGGGATTCGTTGGATCTCGCTTGGGGCCACTGCTGCACATACTATTATAAGTTCAAAGACTTATCTTGCATAACTTATACGTAAGTAACTCGTGCTCGCCACCGAAATAAATAAATAGCTTATGACATTCTATATAACTCGGGACTTGACCTCGTTAAATAATCGTACTAAGCCATGATATAGAACCCTAAAACAAATCCTATATTTTTACATAAATAATAACCATCGTACTAAACCATGATATAGATCCTCGAAGCAAATCCTAAAAAAAATAAAAAAATTTAAATTTTTTTTAAAAGGGTTACACGGATCCGTACACGGGGTCCAGGTAGACGCTGAAAATTTGCATTTTGAAGGAAAAAGGACACATACGGGTCCGAATAGGGGTCCGGGTAGACTCTGAAATTTCGTATTTTGAAGGACAAAGGGGACGGACCATGAACCGACACCTCGAGACCCATCCTAGAGTGCTAGACATTCATTCAAACTAAAAAAAAAGGCTCTAAAACAACGACGTCCAACTTACAACGCAATACAATCATGAACACGAAATTTGACACCAAATCAATTCCTACGATTTCTAACTAAACAAAGTGCCTAACGACACGAAACGAAACACCAACAATCATCCCAACATCATTCTCGATATACATAAACGCAGCAGCGATCACCCGTCGATCCCCAACGAAGCCTGCAACAATAAAACTTCAAGAACACATCAATAGTATATATTCTCAGAAAACGCAGTTTGAGCAGTCCCACAAAAACGATCATAACTCACTCATTTCTTATCCAAATATTTTGAATTTACTGTCAAATCGAAGGTATCAAAAAGTTCTATTTTTTATATGTTGAAAGCCTTTCCAGAAAATCGACCGAAAAGTTGCAGTATTTAAAATGACAGCAAATTTGGAGTTTTCACATCTAAAATCGTTTCAAAACCGATCCAACAAATTTTTGCTAAACATTTTACAATATACATGGATTTTTACGCATAATAAACAACACAACACATAATATGACGAGATCTACGCAGGAAAAATAGAATATACATGCCTTATGATTATTAAAATACCGAAACGGCGATACCGATGCGAGAACAGAGCGAGGTTTGATCCGGGACGAACGTGGCACTGTTTTCCTTGAAGAAAACTCGACGAAATCTAGCTGGAAAGATCAGAAGAAAGGGGCGGCTGTTGTTCTCTCAAGAACCCTAAGTTTGTGTGTATATGTGTGTGCGTGAGTTAGCTAGGTAATTAAGGAAAAGTTTTGCTTGATTACATACTTAACATGCTAATTAAATTGCTAATACAATGCTTACTCAATATTAACTTTACTAACTATCTCACAATAAAATTTAAAGTACAAAATAAAAAAATCTTTAAAAGTTTTAAAATCTAAAAATTACCTAATAATTAAATTAGGATTTTTAAAATACTAAAAACTTATAAATCATTTAAAATGCCTCAATCCTAACTTAAAATAAAATACCACATTTTAAAATTTGCCAAAATCGCCGCTGGTCTCTTCTCCTGGATCCCGCATCGAATAGTCGTCTGAAACATGAAACTCAAGAAAATATTTTAACGTGCATCACATAAGCTTAAATAATTTAAAATAATGTAATTTCATAAAACATGCATCGCTAAAAATCATTTTAACATTAAATAAATGATTTAACAATTAAATAAATGCATGAGTTATAAGTATACTGAATTTGGGCTCTACAGTTCCTCCCCCACTTATATAAATTTTGTCCTCCAAATTAAATCTTACCAAAGAGTTTCGGATAGCGACTTCTCATATCTGCGTCGGTATCCCAAGTGGCTTCCCCCACTGATTGATTCAGCCACTAGACTTTGACCAACTTCGTTACTTTGTTTCGAAGTCTCCGCTCTTGCTTGTCCAGGGTTTGAACAGGTCTTTCCACATATGACAGATCTGGAGCCTACTGCAACTGCTCGTAGCTCAAAACATGCCAAGGGTTAGCTAGGTGCTTCCTCAGCATCGAGACATGAAAAACATTGTGTACCCCGGCCAGATTTGGCGGAAGGGCAACACGATAAGCTAGTGTCCCAACTCTGTCAAGAATATCAAACGGCTCAATAAACCTCGGACTCAGCTTGCCTCTTTTCCCAAATCTCATAACACCCTTCATAGGTGCTATCTTTACAAAAACGTGGTCTCCTACGGCAAACTCTAGATCTCTCATTCTCTTATCAGCATAGCTCTTTTGACGACTATGTACGGTCTTCATCCTGTCTCGGATCTTGATCATCACATCTGCAGTCTGCTGAACAATCTCTGGACCAAGTTCTGCTCTTTCACCGAATTCATCCCAATGAATCGCCGATCTGCACTTCCTTCCATACAATGCCTCGTATGGAGCCATACCAATAGATGATTGGTAACTATGGTTGTAGGTAATCTCCACTACAGGTAGCTTAGATTCCCAAGTCCCATGGAAATCGATCATACAGGCTCGCAATAAATCTTCCAAAATCTGAATCACCCGCTCATACTGTCCATCTGTCTGAGGGTTAAAAGCTGTACTGAATAGCAACTTCTTCCCCATGGTTGCATGCAAACTCTTCCAAAAGGACGATGTAAACCTCGGGTCCCTGTCGGACACAATAGAAACTGGGATTCCATGCAATCATACTATCTCCCGGATGTAGAGCTCCGCATATTGCGTCATGGAGAAAGTCATCTTCACTGGTAAGAAATGTGCTGATTTGGTAAGTCGATCCACTATAACCCAAATAGCATTGGATCCTTTGACTGACCTCGGCAAACCAACAACGAAGTCCATGGTGATATTCTCCCACTGGTCTCTGATACTCTGCCTTCACCTGCTAACAAGTGAGACATTCAGACACAAACCGAAGAATGTCTCACTTCATACCTGGCCACCAATACAAACTCTGCAATTCTTTGTACATCTTGGTGCCTCCTGGGTGAATTGAATACGGAGATCCATGTGTCTCTGTCAGAATATCCTCTCTGATCGAATCAACACTAGGCCCCCACATTCTACCTCTGTATCTCACAATACCATCGGACACTGTGTAGAGTACACTGCCCTTGGCCTCATCATTCAGTCTCCATTTCTGCAACTGCTCATCTGAAGACTGACCTTTACGGATTCGATCAAACAACGAAGACTGGACTGTCAGATTATACAGCCTAGGAGCTCTGTTTTATGATAAACTTCTAAACCAAACCTCTGAATCTCAGTCTGAAGAGTTCTCTGCACTGACATCTGCGCTACAAATGCAACTTTACTGCTCAAGGCGTCTGCCACAACATTAGCTTTTCTCGGATGATAGCTAATTTTCGCAATCGTAGTCTTTTACTAACTCTAACCACCGTTTCTGTATCATATTCAGTTCTTTCTGCAGTGAAGAAATACTTGAGACTCTTGTGATCAATAAATATCTGGTATTTCTCGCCGTACAAATAATGTCTCCATATTTTCAATGCAAAGACGACAGCAGCTAACTCAAGATCATGAGTCGGGTAGTTCTTCTCATGCACCTTCAACTGCCTGGAAGCATAAGCTATCACCCGACCATGCTGCATCAAAACATTGCCTAAACCGAGCTTAGACGCATCGGTGTATAGCACAAAATCGCATTGCCCCATTGGCATGGCTAACACTGGTGCTGAAATAAGAGCTTGCTTCAAAGTATCGAAGCTCTTCTGGCACTCGCCACTCCACACGAACTTAGCATTCTTCTTTGTCAGTGAGGTGAGCGGCACTGCTATTGACGAAAACACTTATGAATAAACTTACGATAGTAACCTTCTTAACCCAGAAAACTGCGGATCTCTGAAGCATTCTTAGGCTCAACCCATTTCTTAACGTCTGCCACCTTTGCTGGATCCACCTCAATAGCACTGCTAGATATTATATTGCCCAAAAATGCTACCTTCTCCAACCAAAATTAACACTTACTGAACTTTGCTAATAACTTGCGACTCTGCAAGATCTGTAAATTTGTCCTCAAATGTTGACTGTGCTCCTCGTGGCTCTTCGATTATATAAGAATGTCGTCAATGAATACTATGACGAACTAGGTCTATGTAAGGCTGAAATACTCGGTTCATGAGGTCCATGAAAATTGCTGGAGCGTTCGTCAGTCCAAACGGCATCACCAAGAACTCGTAATGCCCATCCCTGGTTCTAAAGGTTGTCTTGTGAACATCTGCATCTTTCACCTTCAGCTGATGATACCCCGATCGAAGATAAATTTTTTTTTAGAACACTGTGGCTCCCTGGCAACTGATCAAACAAATCCTCGATCCTTGGAAGCGGGTATTTATTCTTGATCGTTACCTTGTTTAATTCTCAGTAATCGATACACAACTTCGTGCTCCCATCTTTCTTCTTTACGAAGAGTATTGGTGCGCCTGAAGGTGAGAAACGAGGGCGGATAAATTCCTTGTCGATAAGCTCATGTATCTGCTGTTTGAGCTCTAACATCTCCGCTAGAGCTAATCGGTACGGTTCCTTCGACATTGGAACAGTGCCTGGTATAAGATCGATGGCGAACTCCACCTCTCTCTCTGGTGGGAGACCTGTGATGTCATCTGGAAAGACGTCAGGAAAATCTTTGACTAGTGGTACTTCAGATATAGACGGAGTGGGTACGTCAGGTGCGGAAACAACACTGGCCAAGAAAGCCTGACACCCTTTGTGAATGAGTCTCCGCGCCTGCATGCAAGAGATCATGCGAGGAAAACTCCTCCATCTAGCTGGCTCAAAGAGAAATTTTTCCATACCCAAAAGTTCTTACTAACACTGACCTTTTCTGGAAGTCGATAATAACTCTATTCTTCGTCAGCCAGTCCAGTCCCAGAATGATATCAAATTCTGGCATCGGAAACACAATCAAATCGGCATACACTAGGTGGCCCTGCAGTTCCAGATCGATGTCTCTGACCACGCTAGTAGCTGACAATTCTTCCCATGATGGGACTGTCACCGTATAGCTCACGTCGAGTCCAATAGACTTGACGTACAGGTGACTAGCGAATGTCTCCGAAATAAAGGAGTGGGTGGCTCCTGAGTCTATCAGGGTCTCCGTGGTTAGTCTCTTTATGAATATATTTCCAGTCAATAACGTCGTGTCTGGGTTCGCCTCCTGAGCATGCATGGCGAACACTCTGTCCCTGAGTTGGCTGCCTCCATTGTGGGCAGTCCTTTAGCATGTGGTCAATGGCTCCACATTTAAAGCACTTGCCTGACCCATATAAACATTGTCCCGGGTGCTGGCGGTTGCACTTCGGGCACACCGTGTGGTAACCTGGCCTCTGTGGCGCCTTCTGCTTTGGCATAGGACCCTTGCCCTTTGGCGGTCCTTGATATGGCTTCTTCCCTGGCTGCCCCTGGAACGGCCTCTTAAAATGAGGTCACTGTTGCTGCTGCTGTGGAGACTGATAGGGCCTCTTGCCCTGCCTATCAGCCTCAATATCCCTCTGATCTTGTTCTGCCGCCAAAGCTCTGGACACGGCAACTGCATATGTAGTAGGACCAGCTACTCGGACATCTCGGCTCAAGATCGGCCGTAACCCATTCATGAAATGCCTCAACTTTTCCCGGGCATCATTAGCTATCAGGGGTACAAAGTAACACCCCCTCTCAAACTTCGCACAAAATCTGCAACGCTGCTGTCTCCCTGCCACAGCGCCATGAACTCCCTGGTCAACCTGGACCGTACTTCCTCAGTGAAGTACTTGGATAAGAACACCTCTTTGAATCCATTCCAGGTCAAAGCCTGCAGATTGACCGATACGAACACGCTCTCCCACCACCGTCTGGCATCCCCTGCTAGAAAGAATATGGCACACTTGACCCGGTCTGTATCCTGCAGTTCCATGAAGTCAAAAATCACTTCGATGGACTTAATCCATCCCTCTGCCACCATCGGGTCAGTCGTCCCCGCAAACTCCTTCGGATTCATTCTCTAAAATCTTTCATACACCGCTTCTAGTTGGGGCCTCATCCCTGCATTCGCTGTAGCCTGGTTCTCCGCAAAATGTAGCGAAGAACTGCGTCATACCTGCAAGCATCTGTGCCTGCATTTCCGGCGGTGGAGGAGGAGGAGTGTCTCTCTCCCCATCGCGAGTCTCCCTGTCCTCCTCTGTTGCTTCCTGATTAATCAAGTATCTAGGAGGCATAATGTTCCAATAATTTACCCAACACGTAAACCCGATATGCATGAATGTAATATCAATAACACACTGATGCACGTAATTTGAACTTAAAACATGGACATGCTGAAATCGTGACTTACAGTAACATAATTCAAAACCTTAAAACTTACAGACTTGAGGTGTGACTTCGTGAGCTTCTTGCAACTGACAGTAGACATAACCCTTTACAAGAACACCGCTCTGATACCAACTGTAACGTACCGTACTTTACACTACTTGAAATTTGCGGAAAAAATAAAAATTTTCTTAAATATAAAATAAACATTTGAATTTTGCATTAAAATATCTCGTTCGTCTAAAAACATATGTCATAAACCAACCACACTCAAGTTTGCCAACTATATAAAAGTATTTGCAATAAAAGATCACCATAGAAATTTTACTAACGAAAATACTTGTTTTAGAACATCGTAAACAAACATGAAATCATAGTATTTGAAACTTTCATAAATTCTTAAAAACATGGCGGTCCTCGGATTTAGCCTCCTGCGCAGTCCAAACAAGCTCATTGATCCCCACCCCTCGTCTCCTCTAAGTCATCCTCACCTGCATCGATCAAGTCTAGTGAGTCTAAAGACTCAACATGTATAAACTAGAGATAACGACTAATACGTAATAAAATCACATGCAACTTTAAAATAGGACATACATACTGAAATTTGAACTTGCTTATAAAAACTTGAACTTACTTACATACATAGACGTGCCATAACGTGAAACTTTTCTCAAACACACCTGCATACTTGTACATACTTGAACATACATAACTTCATAATTTTGCGTAGAGACATATTTCAAAGCAAGTGACCCATACATAAATACGTCTAATCAGACTAAACCACAATACTAGGCTGACAGGGAAAATACACTGCCACATACATGAGATCCTCGTTCATGCTTTAATGGGTGGATTGGTCCCTGGTCATGCTTTACCACTTTCCAATCCTGATCTAAACCCGTTCATGCTTTAACGGGGTAGATTGGTCCCTGGTCATGCTTTACCGCTTTCCAATCTCATACATAAATTTGGTCACAAGACATTTAGCATACCTCAAAAACTTGAAATATTTTCTTTTGCACGTCGAACATACTTACTTGGCGTTGAGGGATTTGTTGGATCTCGCTTGGGGCCACTATTGCACATACTATTATAATTTCAAACACTTATCTTGCATAACTTATACGTAGGTAACTCGTGCTCGCCACCGAAGTAAATTAATAGCTTATGACATTCTAGATCACTCAGGACTTGACCTCGTTTAATAATCGTACTAAGGCATGATATAGAACCCCAAAACAAATCTTATATTTTTACATAAATAAATTTTAACCATCGTACTAAACCATGATATAGAACCCCGAAGCAAATCCTAAAAAAAATAAAAAATTTTAAAAAAAAATTTAAGGGTTACACGGACCCGTACACGGGGTCCGGATAGACGCTGAAAATTCGCATTTTGAAGGAAAAATGACATGGACCCCGTGTACGGGTCCGGATAGGGGTTCGGGTATACTCTTAAATTTCGTATTTTGAATGACAAAGGGGACAGACCATGAACCGAGAGACCCATCCTAGAGTGCTAGAACATTCATTCAAACCCAAAAAAACGCTCCAAAACAACGACGTCCAACTTACAATGCAATACAATCAAGAACACGAAATTTGACACTTAACTCAACCAAGTGCTTAACGACACGAAACACCAACAATCATCCCAACATCATTCTCGATACACATAAATGCAGCAGCGATCATCCGTCGATCCCCAACGAAGCGTGTAACAATAAAACTTCAAGAACACATCAATAGCATATATTTTCAGAAAACGCAGTTTGAGCAGTCCCACGAAAACAATCATAACTCACTCATTTCTTATCTAGTTATTTTGAATTTACTGTCACATCGAAGGTATCAAAAAGTTCTACGTTTTATATGTTGAAAGTTTTTCCAGAAAATCGACCGAAAAGTCGCAGTATTTAAAATGACAGCAAATTTTGAGTTTTCAGATCTAAAGTCGTTTCAAAACCGATCCAACAAATTTTTGCTCAAATGTTTTACAACATACATAGATTTTTATGCATAATAAACAACATAACGCATAATATGACGAGATCAACGCAGGAAAAATAGAATATACATGCCTTATGATGATTAAAATACCGAAACGGCGATACCGATGCAGGAACGGAGCGAGGCTTGATCCGGGACGAACGTGGCACTATTTTCCTTGAAGAAAAATCGATGAAATCTAGCTGGAAAGATCAGAAGAAAGGGGCGGCTGCTGTTCTCTCAAGAACCTTAAGTTTGCTCTCCTCTAAAAAATAATAAAAATCTGAAACGTGATTGTGTGTGTGTGTTTTTTTCAGCCGTGTAAGTGTGTGTGTAGATGTGTGTGCGTGAGTTAGCTAGGTAAATAGGGAAAAGTTTTTCTTAATTACGTACTTAACATGCTAATTAAATTGCTAGTACAATGCTAACTCCATATTAACTTTACTAACTATCTCACAATAAAATTTAAAGTACACAATAAAAAAATCTTTAAAAGTTTTAAAATCTAAAAATTACCTAAGAATTAAATTAGGATTTTTAAAAATAAAAACTTATAAATCATTTAAAATGCCTCAATCCTAACTTAAAATAAAATACCACATTTTAAAATTTGCCAAAATCGCCGCCGGTCTCTTTTCCTCGATCCCGCATCGAATAGTCGCCTGAAACATGAAACTCAAGAAAATATTTTAACGTGCATCATATAAGCTTAAATAATTTAAAATAATCTAATTTCATAAAACATGCATCGCTAAAAATCATTTTAACATTAAATGAATGATTTAACAATTAAATAAATGCATGGGTTATATGTGTACTGAATTTGGGCTCTACAATGAGGCTAATTAGGGTAAGCCCGAATAAGAATAAATGTTATTATGAATTATAGGGAGATGTGAACTCACGCCTAGTTGTATCCCTGAACCATTGAGGGTCGCACAAGTATCGGATTCTCTGTTCCCGTTGAGAAAGTCAAAGTTCAAGGATTTGAATTTGGCGACTATAGTTTGATGGAGATTAAACATGATGCTTATAAAGGATTTTATGAGATGATTCCATAGAATTGAGGAAATGGAAGTTAGTTTAATTGCTAATTATGGAATGAGAGTGGAACTGCCTGTTTTGGTTAATGAATTCACTAAATTGACAGTTGCCCAATATGGTAATTGAAATTTTTTCTCTTTGAAATTTTCAATTTTCATTATATGAACAAGTCATGTATTCTTGATACATTAATGATGTCGGATCGTCGATCTGGGATATAATGAGTTCAAAATTATTTATTTTGTAAATTTGGAATTTAATAATTAAATTATAGTATTAGTAGTGGTGACTACTGATATGTGTACAAATTCTTATAAAATATTATAGAGATGTCTAGAATTAATTAACTAATAAGTTAATAAAATAAATTAAATAATGGTTATTTAATTTTAATTAATATGTCTATGCATGTATTAAATGTGCATGTGTAAATATATTAATGTTAATTATACAATTTATATAGAGATATAAAATAATGTGTATCTATATTATTAATATATCAGCATTATTAAAAATTGATAAATACATGATATAATAATAATATGAGAATTTTATTATAATGGAATTAAGATGTCCTGATGGAAGAGGTATTCCACGACCATCACAAGCGAGGAACACAATATCTGATCGTGGAACAGATTTGACGATCAAGAGGACGAAGATCCATTCATAGAGATATACAAGAAGAGCCATAACGCTAACCCCGAATTGGTTTGGTGTCCAGCATTATAAACGCACAAGTATAAAAACTAAACACTCTATGGATGGTTTTGACATACGATTCCCAAGGACAGTTATGAACGTCAAAACAAATTTTAAAACTTCTTCTGCTCCTTTGGTGTGAGAAAACGGTACACCAACACCATCAACCACCCATTAATTACTTACATTTCCCTCACATGAAGATTTGATTGAGAATCAAATGGATCTCCACACATCCTTTTAATCTTATCATTCTCTGATACTTAAGTTTTCTCTAGGCCACTTGAGGATCTACACCACTCAAACTTATCAATGATTACTGACTTGGTAAGAAAATCAACTATGTTATCCTCTATATGGATTGTATATCCACACTTCTTTCTTCTATTACTTGTCAATTGAATTCCAATGTGTTTAGTTATAGAATGAAAGGCTAAATTCCTTGCAATGTGCAAGGTGCTCTGATTGTCACAAAAAAGAGCCTTCTTTTGTTTGTACCCGATCTCCTCCAATAATATTTTATTCCATATACCTCCTTGCAAGCTTGAGTAGCTGCCATATATTGTTCTTCTGTTGTAGATAACGATAAAATTGTTTGTAGTTTTGAAACCCATTTTACCACTTCCCTCTGCTAGTGTAGACACATAACAGTAGTATATTTTCTCTTATCAGGATCACCTGCGTAATCTGAATCGACATAGCTCCTGAGTGTAAAATCTGACCCCTCCATAACATATTGCAGCATTTGAGGTACCCTTAATGTATCTAAGAATCCTTTTAACATTTCTCCAATACTCTAGTCCAAAATTTTCCATATACCGACTAAGTATTCCCACTGCTTGTGCAATGTCCAGTCTTGTACAGATGAAGGCAAATATCAAACTTCCACTGCTGATGCACATGGTGCTCAAGAAATCTACATCCTTTCTGCTTCACTGCTAGGACACATCTCAAAGAATAACTTGAAGTTAACAGGAAGATGGTTCGAAATTGACTAACTATCTTGCACGTTGAAGCGTTGCAAGACTTTTTAAAATAATTTTTCTGGGAAAACCAAATCTCTCTTTTACTTCTATTTCGGTGAACTTGCATCCCTAGAATCTTGTTTGTTGGTCCCAAGTCCTTTATATCAAATTCCCTTGTCAATTGTGCCTTACATTCTTGGACCTGATCTTTGTTGGGCCTGCTACCAACATGCCTTCCACATATAACAACAAAATGATATAATTATCACCAGACCTCTTGAAATATGTACAAGGTTCTGCACTCAGTCTGTTGTATTCAAGGCTCATGATATAGGAATCAAATCTCTTGTACCAAAACCTCGGCGCTGTGTGAGACCGTCCAAAGATCTGTTTAACCTACAAACCAAGTTCTCTTTGTATTTTTCCGCAAAACCTTCTGGTTGAAACATATAGATTTCTTGTTCAAGATCACTGTGAAGAAATGATATTTTCACATTTAGTTGTTCAAGATGTAGGTCAAACACCGCACACAATTCCAACAAAAATCTGATTGTTGTAAGCCGAACCATATAAGAAAATATCTCATTGAATTCAATGTCTTCTTTCTGAACATACCCTTTTACCACCAATCTAGTGAGATAAAGCTCTACTTCATTATTGTCATTACACTTGATCTTATAGACCTATCTGTTACTAATGACTTTCCTCCCTTTGGTAGTGTAACAAGAGCACAAGTTTTATTTTTGTCTAATGCCTCTAAATCTTCTTGCATTGCTATTATCCACAAGGATATATCTAAGTTTTGAGTAGCCTCGTTGAAACTCGATGGCTCATCATCCTCTGATAATAGACAATATGCAGTATTGCTTTCAGTGACATAATGTGAAAGCCAACCATGTGGTCTTATGTCTCGAATTGATTGCCTCGCATTGGAAACCTCGGACTCAACATGTTCTTATTCTTTGTCCTCTGGTACTGTTTCATAAGAAATTTGACCTTCGTTCTTCTTATTTTACACCTGAAATATAGTAGATTCTTAATTCAATGTGCATTTGTGTAGAACCCGTAAATCAGTAGACGTATAAGCCATGCATAATTCTAGATTTTTAAATTTAATTGACTTCATTGCATAATTATTTTAAATGCATTTGTTTGAAGTTAATTATTTATTATTTCAGTTCAGCAGTTTGATTTTTTAGCATTTCAGTATTTTCAGTGAGGCCGGACCGGAGTTGGAGTTTTGAGATAGAATTTAAGATTCGAGAAATATTTCCAGAAGTTAATTTAGCTAGCAAGTAAGTTCATTTAAGTTAAAAAGAAGTTTAAGGAATTATTTAAGTTAGTTGAGGAATTTAATTTAGTTATTGGAGGTGATTAAGAAATGAGCTCATTTAAGTTACTTAATTAAGGGGTTAGTTCACTAAATTAATTAAAGGATTAGTAAGGCTTTCAAGGATTATTAGTTGACTAGATAATCAACATTTCCCTTTATTTTATCATGCATTTTTCGGCCACCCTTAGTGCTAGAAGATTCATTTTCCAACTCACCAACTTTGACCAATTCTTTGCATGTAATTAGTAGGATAATTCTAGGATTTTTGGGAGCACAATTTAATTAAATAAATGGACATATCCTAGTCTAGAATCAAGCTAAATTTCGGCCACCACCTCCTAGAAGCATCCACCAACTCATTTGATATCAATTCAAAATTCAAATTCAAAAGGGGAGTGGACTTGGTCTTGATATGATCCTATTTTTGTGCACCCTTCTCCTCACCTTCATAACCATCACTCCCCCCTCCACCTCCACCGAAAATAAGACCCCTTTTCAGTAGAAAAAACGTGGATAGCAGCTAGGGAGAAAGGGAGAAAAATCGAGAGCCAAGAAAGGTAGAGAAGCAAGCCACTCCGTCTCCTCCGCGCCGTCTCGTCTCTTCTTTTCGTTTTCTTTCGAAACGAAACCAGGCATGTCTAGATTTCTTTCAAACCTCAATCAAGTCATATTATCATTTATTTTTCAGTACATGATCATGTTTTAGCAAGCAAAAACCGAGATACATGTCAAAATATTTTGGGAACACACATGCAGAATTTCGGCTCTTCATGGCAAGCTTCACGATTTCTTTTGGTTTGTGAGTTTCAGGTATTGGATCGACTCCAGGCTCCCAAGGCGGCTTGTATACATGTAGTAGGATGCATTAGGACCATGTTGGTCCATTCAAACCAGCCCCATGCTTGCTGGAAATTCAGAATGACAGCAAGTTCCCCATAGGTGCAGAAATGTGATTCGAAAATTCAGTTTGGATGTCAAGGAGGAAGGATCTGATCTTGGCTGCCCCAAGGGCCTATAGCCATGGTTGGATCACTTCCCTAGCATGTCTAAGACGTGACTAAGTTGCCCTTTTGGTGGCTTGGTCCATGGCTCATCGGTTTTTAAATAATCAACAAGAACAGCCCCTTTCCCCATTCGGCCCTTCCATTTTTCAGCATATGGTTCGTTTCTTTTGTGGCTTGGTGTGGATCTTGGTTGGCCTATGGCCCTTAGCCACGGTTCATATCATGCTCCTAGATGTCTAGATCGTGCCATGGTCAATCAAATGGCCACTGGAACGACGCAAGACATCGATCATAGCATAAACACTACACACGCATACACGTTGCTCTCGGTTGGACCCTTCGGTTAAGATTTGGTGTGATGCGGATTGTGGCTGGCCTAGGGCCCTTAGCCATGGTTCAAATCATTCCTTGGGATGTTGGTAAGAGTCTCTGGTCGGTGGTTCACGCCCCTAATGGCCGATAGTCTCGAAACCAATGCAAGTCTTGTAGTGCGCAGCTGCTGTATTTTTTTGACAGCAAGTATGCTGCTGTTCAGAAGCGTCGTTTGAGTTCTTGGTTGGCTTTTAGCCCATGGCCTTGGACTGGACAGTGCCTTATTGAGTTAGGAAGGTCATGTTTTCAACCGTTCGTCATTTGGATCATTTTTGAGGTCGTACGAGAATTTACGGTGCAATGTGCCAAATTGACTCTCGAAAGAGCGTTTCGTGTTTTAGCCTCCATTCCACCTAGATTTCGACCCTATCATTTTAGGAACATTATTTTATGATTTTTCAGCGTATTTTAATCATGACTATATGTCGGTTCAGTGTCGGTTCAGGTTGGCTCGGAGTCATGATTAAATGCGAAGTCATTAGGCGTCATAGTCGCATCTTTTGAACGTAAATTGCATAGTTGGTCATGTTTAAACTATTGCATATTTTTCATGGCACAGTTAGGTTGCAGCGAGCCTGGGGGACGATCCAATCCAATCCAGTTGGTAAAATTACAGGAATTTTCATTATGCCAGTTAATTATTTTACGTGCATTAAATAGAAAATGATTATTTTTGAGATTTATGCGATATGGCTGTGGTTCATTCACTATGTGGGAGTGTTATTTTATACGGTCGCCAGTGACCGATCAGTTCAGTATGGTACTACCCGGTCGCCAGTGACCGGCCAGCTCAGTTCAGTTTCAGCCTCCCCGGTAGCCAGTTACCGATCAGTTCAGCTTAGTGCAGTGGCCACAGGCGTAAAACATAATCTCAACAGAAAAATTTTATCAGTTATTTCAGTACAGGCTCCAAGGAGCAAATATTTTTACAGTGATTTCCAGTTCAGTTATGCACGTATTATAATTGCTCAGTACAGATTATTTTCAGTATGCCTCAGGACATGATATTTTATCACATGCATATATTAAATTCAGATTTTTACTCGTTACCTGCGATTTATGCATGCTGAGTCTTTAGGCTCACTAGACTTGATTGTTGTAGGTACTGATGAGGCCAGGGCCGAGGGCGGGGACCAGTGAGCCAGCTTGGGTCGGCAGTAGTGGCACCCGAGGACCTCAGAGCAGCAGTTGTTATTTTCTTCGCAAACAATTTTTATTAGTTGTTGGATATTTTTAAATCGTTGTTGTTGGCAAAACTTTGATTTTCTTCCGCTGCAATATTTTGAAATATTGGACTTGATTCACCAGTGATTTTATGAATGAGGCCATTTAAGTTCTTTTAAAAAGAAAATTTTTAATTTTTCCGCAAATTTTCAAGAAAGGAGTTTTAGGCCCTTCACAATTTGTCTCCCTTTACTTTATCTTCGTCGAAGATAACATATCTGCTGATGACAAACTTGTGGTGTAAGGTCCAGGAAATTCGATCTACGTAACCTGAATGCATGCAATCTAGAGTTTTATTTTAAAATATGTGTTTATTGATTTTTACGCATTTAATGCATGATTATTGCATGGATAGGTATTATTTCATGAGTTATTTTAAATTTTCATGTATTAGGGTTTTAAGTTGCATTTCGCGCTCAAACGAGGAACGAAGACCGCGGAGTATCGGGAAAAATATTTTTATTGAAGGATTAATTTTAATTAATCATTATGAAGTTTTTTTAAGAGAGTTTTTCGAAAATGGGCCTTGATGGGTATTTTACTTATCGTGTCGTATTTTTTAAATCGGTACGTGAATTTTATCGAATCGGAGGACTTTTTGAGGGCTCGGGAAATATTTTCAAAAACATACCAAAACTTAATATTTTTTGGGAGCATTTTTGGGCTTGATGGGTTTTTTTAATGCTAAATGGGCTCCAAACCCTTTTAATTTTTATTAGGGCCCATTATTGTATTAACTTCCTACTTAAACTTTACTAAACCTAACCCTAGCCCTACTTTATAGTCATGGCCGCCCCTCCCCTCATATATCAGCCTCCCTTTCAGTTTTTACAGCAATAAAAATAGCAGCAACTTCGGCCATAGCTTGTTCCTTCAAGAAAGCTTCTCCCCGCCTCTCTGGTTCACATCCCGCGCGTAGTTCTTTGAGTTTCTATCACATTATTGATAAGGAACTCCATGTCTCTCCATTATCGCATCATCTACGTCATATATGTGTTGTGATATGTGTCATGTTTATAGAATGTTTGGTCCTTGCATATTACATTGTTATCTCTTTCGGATTCATCATGAAACCGCACGGTTGTGGTTGCATCTAACGTTTTTTTTGTTTTGGTGCAAAGCGATGCTCGTGTAACGTTGTAAGGGTTGTATCTTGTGCTGATTAAGGATGTGTAGGGCCGAGTAATGTCCTAATCGCGACTGGTTTAAGTGTCCGAGCGTTTGAATCATCATAGCGTGGGTAAGGGCTAGATCGAGAGATTTGTGTGTCCAGCCGTGCATGGTTCGATCTTGGCACAGAAACTGACCCTCTTGGGTACGTGACAGGGTTGGGAGAGGGCCGTGAGCTGCTGGTATTTGTCCAGGAACTGATCGAAAGAGTAGGTTGAAGGGTGGCTCGGTTGGTTTGTTGGGGTGGCTTCAGGTGTAACACGCAGGGTTGGTTGGTTGGGCAGTAGGGTTAGCTAAGGTGGGTCAATGAGGGTCTTGTGGTTTTGGACTTGGTTCCAGATTATTTGGTTAGTTGCTGGTCCGCTTGGTCTTGAGCTAGATCGGTTATTTTAGAGCCAAGGCGCATTAGGGTTTTGTTCTCCTTGGTGCATAATTTTTCAGTAGGAATAAAGGGTTTTTGAGGATTCAATATGTTGTGAAATGGGTTTTAAGGAGTATGGTTAAGTATTATTAAGTCATGTTTTGAGTTGAGAAAAATTTGGTTAAGTTTCAGGTTGGTTCGGATTAAAACCGAGACCCATGTCCAAGTTTTAAAATGAATCGCATAAGTTGTGAAACATGCTCGAGATTATGTATTTAAGGAGTTTGGTAAGTTTCGGGTCAAAATTTAGATGTCCAGGGTAAAATGGTCATTTTGGGTTTCAAAGGGCAAAATGATCATTTTGCATCTGAGTCGAGATTTTAGTCCTGGCAGCACACTGAGCACAAATTTGTCATGTTTTAATTGTTTTTGTATCACAAGCATGATTTTTATGAATTATGAAAAATACGTTGCATGCTTGGTTTTAAGGAAAAATTTGTATATGCATGATTTTGATAAGTGATAAAAATGATGATGCTTTTTGAAGGATGAGACTTGGTTGTGACTGACGATTTATGTATACGATGATGATGAGACCTAGGCACAGTGGATGGGTAATGTTGTCGCTGATGTTCGACAGCCGCCGGGTACCACAGTTATACGTAGCTCGATCCATCGAATAGAGCTGATACTAAAGTCACAACTAATAAACTGAATTCAATTAAAAGAAAATGTATACATATATGATGTTGTGTTGAGACATGTTTGACACGTTATGATTTTATACGACATGTTTATTTTTACGCTTTTAAGTTCATGAAATTTATTTTTAGTAAGGTACTTTTCACTGTTGCATGTTATGTATATGTACTTGTTATTAATATTACAGGTGTGTTGAGTCTTTAGATTCAGTAGGTGTGAATGATGTATGTGAGCATGTTGATGAGGAGGTTGGAGGTGCCGAAGTCTGAGTAGGCGGGGCGGGCTGGATGTGCGCACGTGAATCCGAGAACCATATATTTTCTGCACATCATGATTTGAGATAGGAGTGGACACGAATATTTTTACTCATTCATTTTATTATGTTATTGGTTATTAGGATCTTTACTCGTTCATAGTTTTTTATTTTAAACTGCAGTATTTTCATCCGGTAGTTGATTACTATTATTTTGAAAGGAGAAATCTTCTGAAATGTTGCATGCATGATTTACGAATTTTCGAGAAATGACCTTGTAAAAAAAATTAGTTGCATTTTTTTTAATTAGTAGCTGTTTTATGTGGATAGTAGGATCCCACAAGTGGAACCATTTTACTCCATCAGCATAACCTAAGAAGATACGTTTTCTTGATTTCGAATATAACTTCGATCTTTCTTGATCATTGTATAGAACATACACATAATTTCCAAATGTATGAAAATTAGAATAATCAGTCGGCTTCCCAGTCACATCTCCATTCTCTTCCATTGTTAGTCATCAAACACTTGATTTTCTTTTCATAAAAAAGTTCAACCTGCTCTTTGAAATCATTGAAGATCTGTAAAAAAAATATTATTTCTTCTTAATTGGATACACCCAACATCTCCTAGATAAATTATCAGTGACCGTGACAAACTATCTCGCTCCTCGTATTGATACAGCCGTTGCTTGCCAAACATCTGAATGAATCAGCTCCAAGATGCTTTTGCTTTTAACATTAAAGTGCCAAACTTTAATTTGTATTGTTTACTGGTAACACAATGCTCACAAAAGAGTAGTGACACTTTTGTAAGTCTTGGTTGCAGCTTCCGTTCTGAGAGAATTTTCAACCCTCGTTCTGACATATTCCTGAGCTTTCTATGCCATAACATTTTTAATTCTTCTCATAAACCAATTGATGTAACAGCTAGTTCCCTCTCTTTGTGATTTTTTCCCAGAATTACATACAAATTTGCAGCAACTTTTTCCATCTTCATAACCAGAAGCACATCGCACCCTTCACAATTTTCATAATTTCATTTTCGATACGGGTTTTGCACCCTATATCATCCAATTTCCCCAAGGACAAAAGATTTTTTCGTCAAACCTTTCACATATCGTACCTCTTTTATGGTGCGAATGTTGTCGTCAAATATTTTAATTTTGACATTACTGATCCCAGCAATTTCCAAGGCATGATCATTTCCTATTAATACAGATCCTCCTGAGACTGGTTCATACTTATCGAACCATTCTCTTCAAGATTTCATGTGCTATGTCGCTCTTGAATCCATAATTCATTTGTCACAAAATTTGTGTCTGCTTTCTTCAATTGTTGCTACTTCGTTGAATAATATTTCTCCACCTCAAGTACTTGCCACATTTCTTTGAGAACCCTTCTCGATACTCGTACGCTATTTCTTGAAGTGAAATTTTTCGTCACATTGAAAGCAGTAAATATTTTTCTTCTTATTTATCGACTTTGATCCACCTTATCTTTAGATACCATTGGAGTCACGGTCTATAAATCTTCCTCTTATCATCGTTAAAGCTTATGTTTGCTTCGAAGTTACCAACCTATATTCTTTACTCTTGCGTCGACTTTCTTCTTCGAGAACTACAATTAAGACATCGTCGAATTTTAAAGATCCTTCAAGAATATTGTTCATTAAGTTGATCATATGAATCTGATAGACTTTCAAGTAGAAGCTCTGCACGTTCATTTTCATCTATTTTATGCCCCATATAAGTGAATTGGACAAATAAAATATTTAGTATGTTGATATGATCGGTCATCGATGAGGATTCCCCCATTTATGATCGGTCATCGATGAGAATTCCGCCATTTGAAGAGCATAAAACCTTCTCTTTAGGAAAATTTTATTGTGTAGTTACTTGACCTCATACATCTTTGTCAGAGTATCCCATATAACAACTTTGTTATTTCGTACTTGCCCGCTATTTTGTCTACAATAATTTAGTAAACTGGACAAAATAATCCCGTCTTAATAAAAAAATATCAAAAAAACTTTTCTGATGTGGAAGATCAGTCTAGGCTGCAACAACATAGCATACTCAGAATTTTAAAAAATTTTAAACCAAGACTCTGATAACATTTGTTGGTCCCATGTGCGGTAATTTGAGATAATAATATTAAACTAAAGTATAAATCTGGATAACGTGATTTACGTAAAAAAAACCTCTAAAAATTATTAAGGTAAAAATCAAGAGCAAGATAAAAAAAATTACAAAATAATATTTTATAGTATACAACCACTCATTGGGTTTTCAATGAGAACACACACTCACTTAATATAAGAGAAAAAACACCTCACAAATGTTATAGAACTAAGCACTTAAATACTATGAGAGAAAAAACTGAGAATGAAATGATTATGACAGCCACAAACTTTCATCCATCAACCACCAATAACACATTAATTACTGACATTTCCAAGTCACAAAAGAATAGGAAATGAATGAAAAAGAATTATATAATCAAAATCCAGAGACCTGACCAGCGACTAAATCCTGACAGACCAACATGGCCATAGATTCGATAAATAGATAGCAAGGAAGGATAAAGGTTAAATAAATTTGATAATATGGTAACCCTGATTATATAGAGTCCGAGGAAGAAGACTCCAAATAGGAAAAAAAATTAATTTCCCAAATTACGACTTACTTTCCATTTATTTATTGCAACATAAAGTCCTTCCTTGGGCCAAAATCCTGTTTTGTTCATGATACCCCGGAACGTCCCGGGTCAAGGATGAGCCCTGAGACTTCCCGAGCCGTGGGGTATATCCGTGGTTAGTGCTCGAACCAGGATGGGACGCCCTCGGGTCGATAGCATGGCAGAATGGATTAAGGACTCGAGCCATTGTACCATCCGAGACACAATTGCCCCGAGATATGAAGTACCTAGAATTCTTCTATAATTAACCTGAGAGGCATTCTGCTCAGTCACCTCGATACGGGTGAAGTATTTAATGCCGCCGACAGACAGAGTGAATAGCCGACCTACCTCTGACATTAATGCAAGTGGTCAATAAATGAAGTATCCTGGATATGTCAAGTACGCGATTTGACATGTCAGAGTAATAGGGTATAATCAGCCACCCTATTATAATTAATGCTCAAACATGAGAAACGAGGTCATCATTGCATCCTCTACTATAAATACCAGGTTCTTGCATTTATTTCTCATTCAGGTATTAACTCATACATTTCATACTCTCATTTCATCCTGTTACACCAATCACACAGCTATCAATGGGCTACATTGGTTTTATTGCTTGAGTACCCTGCTGACTTAAGCATCGGAGTGGTCACGCCGGACACCTCTCCGGCGCTCATTCACGTGGTTACTTTCTTGTTTGCAGACCCCTCAAAGTATTCGAGAAGTCATAATCCAAGTCGAACGCCCTATTCAATTTTCCTTCGATATTTTGATAGCAACCTCGGCAGAGTTCTCGACCCGACTCATCAGTTTTCCCGGGCTGCATCATTGGCGCCGTCTGTGGGAAGTTTTGAGTTCTAAGGCGTTGATATGGCTCCTACTAGAAGATCGAACCAAGACACTTCTCGGGTTTAGGAAGAAAACAATACTCGTCTTTCCGACGCAGGTGGTCCTCCCCCTAATGGCCCTCAACCCACCATTCATTTAACTCCCGATGAGTTAAAAAGGATTTTCACTGATGCTGTTAATTTGGCCACGACAAAGAAGGCTACCACACACCATTCCAGTCATCCCGATCAGCAACGTGAGCAGCCGCAAGAAGAAGAGAGGAGAGAAGAGGAAAGGGAATCAAGCGCGGGTTTCAAGTCCCCCACTGTTGCAGAAGAGTTGGAGGAGTTGAGGAAAAAAGTGAAAGTGCTAGAAGGGCAAGTTGGTTCTAAGGGCGGCACTCCAATTGTAAAGGGTTGCCCATTTTCTGACACCATTGTTCGGGAACCATTACCCGGGCACTTCAAGTCGGCCAAAATCAAGGACTATGATGGGAGTTTCGATCCCGAAGAGCACCTCGCTCGTTTCGAAAAAATGGCCATGTTGCATTGTCATGAGGACCAAATTAAATGTAAGGTGCTCCTCACCACCCTGGTCGACTCTGCACAAAGGTGGTTTGAAGGATTGGCGCCACAAAGCATCAATTGCTTTGAAGATTTCCAAAAGGTGTTCTTGCATCAATTTAGCAGCAGCAAGAAATACAAGAAGACTGCTTTCAGTTTGTTTGAGGTGAAGCAGAGGCAAGATGAAACCCTGAGGGCATATCTCAAAAGGTTCAACCGGGTGGCCCTAGATGTGCCGACCTGCGCACCCGAGACGAAGACTACAGCGTTTATGCAAGGGCTGTGGGAAGGGGATTTTTTCCGATCCTTGACCAAAAAACTGCCCGGAAACTTCGAGGATCTCTTATCCCGAGCGGAGAAATACATTAATATAGAAGAAGCGCAAAATCAGAAGAGAGAGGCCTTGAAGAGAGCAAGAGGAGATCGAGCTGTCAAACCCGAAGAAAGAGCCCCCAAGAAGAATGGCTCGGGAAATTTCTCTCACGTACCTTTGAGAGTTGCCCGGGCAGAGAAATTCAAGAATGTAGGACGGATGTAGCCCCGCTTCCCAGTTCTGTGGCGAGGACATCAAGGCCAGAGCCGAAAGGGTATTGTACCCTCCATAAAGACTGTTCTCACAACACCAATGAATGCCGGATCCTGGGGAAGAATTCTGATAGGCGTCCTATGTCAGCATCTCATCCTCCACGAGATAAGTCTAGGTAGCCACCCTAGTTGTCTAGATGTCCCGGACCAAATATTCCTCCGAAGACAGTGAATATCCCAAGAGGAAGTAGGGGGGAGAAGCGAGTACTCGGGAGGAAAGAGTCAAGCCGGCAGAAAGGAAGGATCCCTCCCCGAGCCGAGGACTAATCAAGATGATTTCGGGAGGATCTACCGATGGCAATTCCAACCGGGCCCGGAAAGCGAGGAGTAGGAGGGAATGTTTGGAGGTTGATGGAAGGAGGAGAGATGAGCCGGTTATCAGCTTTGGACCAGAGGATCTCAAAGGAGTAAGCCTACCTCAAAATGAAGCTCTTGTCATTCAAGCCCGAGTGGCTAACTATGATGTGTTGAGAGTATTTGTTGACAATGGCAGCTCGGTCAATGTCATCTTTAAGGAAGCTTTGGTCCAAATGGATTTACATGAGTATCAGCTAGAGGCGGTTGAAACTGCCTTATTTGGTTTCGCTGGGCACGCTGTATATCCTGAAGGGAAAATCGCTCTACCCTTGACCCTGGGTACTGGAGACCTGAGGAAGACTGTGATGACTGCTTTTACAGTAGTGGATTCCCCATCTTCGTACAATATCATATTGGGAAGGCCGGCCATGAATGAGATGAAGGCCGTGGCCTCGACTTATCACCAAAAATCAAATTCCCAGTACGAGGACAGGTTGGAGAAGTTAAAGGAGATCAGCCCTCTTCTCGGAGGTGTTATGGGGAGACAGTCAGGATAGATCAAAAGAAGGCAAGAAGGGAAGGGAAGGAGAAAGAACGTCAGGAGGAGACCCATGAGAGAGAGGTGCACTTTGTTGCTGAGGAAGAACAAGAAGTGGTGGAAATTGAGCCAGGAAAGAACGTCCGGGTGGCCCGAGACATCTGCACAGTCCACCCGGGTAAATCTCTTGCAATGTTTGAAAACTAACATCAATGTTTTTTCTTGGTCTCAAAAGGAATTATCCGGGATCTCGCCCCAAGTGGCCGAGCATAAATTAAACGTCCTCCCAGGGTCCCGGCCCGTGAAGCAAAAGAAGAGACATTTTGGCCCCAAAAAAGATAAAGTAATCGAAGAGCAAGTGGGGGAGTTGTTAAGGGCCGGGCATATCAGGGAAGTCCAGTTCCCTACCTGGCTGTCAAACGTGGTTCTCGTCCCAAAATCTACAGGAAACTGGAGAATGTGTGTTGATTTCAGGGACTTGAACAAAGCATGCCCAAAAGATTGTTATCCACTCCCCCGGATTGACCAGCTGGTAGATTCCACTTCTGGATGCGAGTTATTGAGTTTCTGGATGCCTATCAAGGGTATCACCAAATCCCTCTACCTCTGGAAGATCAGGATAAAGCTAGCTTTATTACCGTCGGGGGCACCTTTTGCTATGTCGTTATGCCTTTTGGATTAAAAAATGCGGGGGCTACGAACCAGCGCCTGATGAATCTTGTCTTCCAAAAGCAAATAGGTCGGAATGTGGAGGTGTATGTGGATGACATTCTAATCAAAACCCGGGAAGGCTCTCACTTCATTGATGATTTAGCTGAAACTTTCACCACTTTGAAACAATACGGAATAAAGCTCAACCCGAGCAAATGTGTATTCGGGGTTAAGAGTGGTAAATTTTTGGGATTTTTGGTAACTGACAGGGGAATCGAGGTTAATCTTGAGAAAATCAAAGCAGTAATGGATATGTCTTCTCCTCAATCTACCCGAAATGTGCAAAAATTAACCGGGAGGATTGCCGCCCTATCGCGTTTCATTTCTCGATCGGCCCATCGGAGTTATCCATTCTTCCAAGTCCTAATAAAAGCGCAGAAATTTGGTTGGGATGACAAATGTGAACAGGCTTTTCAGGACCTGATGAAGCATCTGGCTGATTTACCTATCTTGGCCAAGCCTGAGCCCGGGGAAAAGTTATGGGTCTATCTCTCCGCTACTGAATTTGCTGTTAGTTCCGTACTCATCAAAGAAGAAGGAACCGATCAGAAGCCTGTATATTATGTTAGCCACGCCCTTCGAGGAGCAGAGTTGAAGTACAGTGAATTGGAGAAGGTAGCATTAGCCCTGGTAATGACCGCTCGAAAGTTGAGGCCATATTTTCTCTCGCACCCCATTGTAGTCCTCACCAATTCTCCCCTCGGGAGAATCATGACTCACGCCGAAGTCTCCGGGAGAATGGTCAAATGGACTGTGGAGCTCGGGGAATATGATATTGAATACAAACCCCGAGCTGCAATAAAAGCGCAGGCATTAACGGATTTCTTAACAGAGATGATTCAACCGGCTGAAGAAGAGGTATGGAGGGTGTTTGTTGATGGCGGATCAAACCTGTCAGGGTGTGGAGTGGGGGTCGTCTTGATCGCCCCATCAGAAGAGAAAATCAAACTGGCTTTAAGGATTGACTCCAGGGTCACAAATAACGAGGCAGAATACGAAGCTGTTTTGGCAGGGTTACAGACTGCCCAGGAAGTTGGTGCTTCCCGAGTCATTATTTATTCTGACTCCCAGTTGGTTACCCAGCAGATCAAAGGGACGTATGAGGCCAAGAATGAAAAGATGCTCACATATTTAAAGCTCATCACTGCTCGAGCATCGTCTCTGACAGACTGGAGCATCGAACAGATTCCCCGAGAAGAAAATGCAGAGGCCGATACCTTAGCCAAATTGACTGCTTCCATGAAAGAAATAAACACCCGAGAAGTTCTCTGTTTTACCCAGCTAGTGCTCTCTATTGAAGCAGAAACACCCCCAGTCCAGAAAAGCTCATGGATGACTCCTATCATGGAATACATATGACATGAAAAGCTCCCAGAAGATCGAGCCCAGGCTATGAAGATCAAAAAACAGGTGCCCAGGTTCGTCCTTTTGAATAATGTTTTGTATAAACGATCCTTTCAGGGCCCATTACTGTGGGGAACACCTTGGTGGAATGGCACTGTCTCGGAAAGCTATTTTGGCTGGATTCTAGTGGCCTCGGATGAGTCAGGATGCTGCCCGACTCGTTCAAAAATGTCCGGGTTGTCAACATCATTCTAATTTTCACCATCGTCCAACCACAAATATGCAACCAATCTCAGCATCGTGCCCTTTTGACCAATGGGGTTTGGATATTGTGGGTCCATTCCCCATAGCCCGAGCCCAGAAAAAGTTCCTCCTGGTGGCTGTGGATTATTTTTCCAAGTGGGTAGAGGCCGAGCCATTAGCCAGGATTACTGAGGATAAAGTCATGAAATTCCTGTGGAAAAGTATTGTTTGCAGATACGGCATCCCGAGGAAATTAATTTCAGATAATGGGAGACAATTCCAAGGAAAAAAGATCACCTCCTGGTATCAAGAAATGAAGATTATTCAATCTTTCACCTCAGTAGCTTACCCTCAAGCTAATGGCCAGACTGAAGTGACTAACAGGATCATTGTGCAAGCCTTGAAAGCCTGGCTCCACGGGAAAGGTAAAAATTGGGTAGAAGAATTACCAAGTGTTTTATGGGCATATCGAACTACGCCTCGATCATCGACTCGGGAAATACCCTACGGCCTTGTTTATGGTTCAGAAGCAGTCCTGCCGGTGGAGATTGTGCAATCTTCTACTCGGGTAGAATCTTACCCGAACAACAATGATCTATCCCGGGCCATTGAACTTGATCTGGTTGAAGAGAAGAGAGACAGAGCAGACATCCGAATGGAAGCTTATCGCAGCCGGGTAATGAAATCTTATAATAAGCATGTTCGGGCACGAGACTTTCAAATAGGGGACTTGGTCATGAAAAAGGTCAAAGCAGTGGGTGACGTAGGGAAGTTAGAAGCCCGGTGGGAGGGACCTTTCAAAATAATTCGGAGAGTCAGTTCGGGTGCAGCTTACTACCTCGAAAATTCTCATGGACATACTCTCAAAAGGCCATGGAATGCTTTTCATTTAAAGAAATATTATGTTTAAGAGCACGTGTATTTATTGTTTCTTCCTCAAATAAAGAAATGATTCACGAAAATGTCTACAAAGCCCAAGGACCCGTACCTTGGCCCAGGGACCCGTACCCCGGTCATCTACAAAGTCCAAGGACCCGTACCTTGGCCCAGGGACCCGCACCCTGGTTACACAAAGCCCAAGGACCCGTACCTTGGCCCAGGGACCTGCATCCTGATTACATACAAAGCCCAAAGACCCGTACCTTTGCCCAAGGACCCGCACCCTGGTTACATACGAAGCCCAATGACCCGTACCTTGGCCCAGGGACCCGTACCCCGATTATCTACAAAGCCCAAGGACCCGTACCTTGGCCCGGAGGACCCGTACCCCGGTTATCTACAAAGTCCAAGGACCCGTACCTTGGCCCAGGGACCCGCACCTTGGTTACACACAAAGTCCAAGGACCCGTACCTTGGCCCAGGGACCTGCACCCTGGTTACATACGAAGCCCAAGGACCCGTGCCTTGGCCCGGAGGACCCGTACCCCGGTTATCTACAAAGCCCAAGGACCCGTACCTTGGCCCAGAGGACCCGTACCCCGGTTATTTACAAAACCCAAGGATCCATACCCTGGCCATCTATCAGCCCCATGAAGCCGGTTTGGTAATTTGCACCCCGGTTGCTTATCAAGATTAATTTCTTATGGGGCCCTCAGATCTTTGCTTTAAAAAACAAAAAAAAAAATGCATTGATTAAAATGCGAAATTATTACAGAATGAATGCAAGCTGATATACGATTTTGGAAGCAATGCGAGAAAAGAAGATTTCATTTAGAAGGAAGATATTTACAAGGTGCCCGGAAACCCAGGAATAAAAAAAAAAAAAAGAGAAGTCTTAGTCTATCTTAGAATTTTGACCCTGGTCCTCCTCTTCTTCGTCTGGAAGGGCTGCAACGGCCTTCTCCAAATCAGGAAAGTCCTCCCGAGCGACTGGAACCAGACCTGCCTCCTCAAATTGCTCCAGGCACTTGTTGAAGCCTTGTTCGAAGTAGGGGAAGGCCCTGTCAGCCACCATCTTCTTGAACTCGGGAGACTTCAAGAAATTTGTTATTTGCTCCGCCTGGGCATTCTTTATGAGGTGTACGGCATTCTGGAGGTCTTCAGCTCTGACTCGAGAGGACTCCGCCTCTGTCCTAGCCACCGTCCCCTCCGCCCTAGCCTCCGCCAGCTCTGCTCGGACCAGGTCCATCTGCTGCTCCCAGAATGCTCTCTCCCGGGCCAGCACATGATCGTGGAGCTCTTTAATCCGACCTACCTCTCCCTGGAGCTTGTCATGTGCCTCCCGGGCGGTCTGGGCTTGGGCGTTAGCCCCCTTCGCAGCATGAGCTACCCGCTCGAATGAGGCCACGAGCATTTGGAGACCCTGCAAAAGTATGGAGTGTCAGGATTGATAAATATAAATGAAAGAGAGGACGAGTAGGAAGGGAATACTTACGGAAAAAGTCCGGGCTACTCCATCTACCAACATCTCGTTGGGATGGAGCCCCTGGAGATATGCCACCTCCTCAGGACGCAGAAGGCCCCGGACCATCTTTACAAGATCTAAGCTGACAGTATCTCCGAAGATACTGGGCAGAACCCAAGGCCTTCCCCCAGACGGACCAGCTGAAGACCCAGTAAACTGAGGGTATCGAGCCACCTCCTCGAGCACGTCCTCTACGGCCACCGTCTCAATGACCGGCTCCATGGCCGCTTTTCTCTTGCGGTGGTTAAGAGGAGTTGGGTCCGCCTGAGCAGCTTGGGAAGAGGTTTTCACTTGAGGGAGGATGGTTTCCTCCTGAGCACCAACCTCCGCTTCAGCTCGGCGCACTTCGGGTTCTTGGGCATCAGCCACCGCCCTAACCCAGCGTTCCTCCTCTTCTTGAGCCTCTCGGGCCCTCTTCTCCGCTCGAGCCTTTTTCTGCTCAGCTTTTCTCTTAGCAGCAGCCTCCTGAAAGCTTGCCCTGATCATATCTTCTTCGGCTGCATCGAAAATTGATATTAGATTTAAAAGCAGACAAGAGATGAGTATGGCAGGGAAAGTGATTTACCAGCCTGCGACCCGGGTTGATCAAATTCATCAATAATCCGATCCACTGGGTCCTTAGGCCGGGACCCGATCCCATAGTGAACTAGATTACCCCCCCCTTCCCCCCGATCAATACCGAGGACAGGTAGGATTGCTTCTCCAAAGCATCCCAGGCGTGGGTAAAAGGAGGAAGGAGCTTGAAATCTCGGGGAAGCTCGGGCTGCGTGGGCATAGAAGATAGAAAACCCAGAGCACAGGTCAGAAGAGTTGGGAATTGAAGAAGGGATG
Organism: Primulina tabacum; assembly: GCF_025594145.1. Lineage (NCBI taxonomy): Eukaryota > Viridiplantae > Streptophyta > Magnoliopsida > Lamiales > Gesneriaceae > Primulina > Primulina tabacum. The sequence continues at coordinate 10,113,296 of NC_134556.1, read as the reverse complement.
TCAGTTAGAAACCGATAATGCATCCAGGCCATGAAAGAAAAGACCTCATCATTAAATCGGCAAGAGTAAAAATAATGAAAAACAGAGTAGTTGATCAGAAGGGACTTCATGCGGAACAAAACAAAAGTGGCTGCCATTATTCTAAAAGCGTTCGGGTGGAGGTGATTGATGGGAAGATTGTATAACCGAACAACACTTTCAAACAAATAGTGAATCGGAAAACGAAGCCCACTCCTAAGTTGTTCTAGGAAGAAGGTATGAAAACCAGGAGGAGGGGTGTCAGGGTGGTCGTTTGGCCCAGGAATTTGAATTTTGTAGGTGGATGGGATGGAGCCTAGAGACTTAATTTCCTCTATGCTACTTGGACGAAGTGTAGAGGTCACAGTAGAAAACCACGGGGGTCCTGCTGCTTTGTCCTTCCCCTTGACGGAAATCCCTGCAGGCCGGGTAAAAGAAGCTTTGGGTTTTTGGAGGGTTCGGGAGCGGGAAATGGAAATACCTACGGGGGTGTGGGCCGATTGATCGGAAGGAGTCGGGGAATTATCTTCTGATCGACCCTTGGCATTTTCGCCAGAAGTAGAGGAGGTAGAGTTGGACATGGCTAAGTAAAAAAGGGAGAAGAGACTTACTGGGAAGAAACGAAGGTGATGACCGGTAGTCAACGAACGGAAAGATCGCCGGAATAAGATCTGCGCGGTGGAAAAGCTCGAGAGAGGAATTCGGCAGAGCTTCGCTATAAGTTGAATTTGTAAATGATTTTTAGAAAAACCGGTCATCTACTATATATAAGGGAAGAAGATGATCTACGCCGTTGATCTAAAGCAAATAAAATGGACCAGATCAGCTTCGGAAATTGAGCGACATAATTAGGCGGTGTATTTGAAAAAGATTGTGCACGAATCGAGGAGTCGTCATCATTTATCTGCTCGGAATATGAACGGTTCCTGACAGATTTTCAGAAAGGGGCGCATCATTCTGACATCGCATTAATTGCTGGAGGAAACTATACGACAAAGTACTATAAGCCCGGGTGGCACGAGGCCCTGGCATATTAGTATTAAGCCCGGGAAGCACGAGGCCTCGGCATGTTATTATTAAGCCTGGGTGGTATGAGGACCCGGCCTTCAATTTTAGACCTGGGGTATTGTCGTTTATCACTTATCCATCCTTAATTTGTATCGATTTATTTGCAGGCGATATAAAGGAACACAAGATACGATAATTAAAAATTTTATTAAGGGAATGGTCGTTGTCGTATTACAGTTATTTTGGAAGATACATAATCTTGCCAGTCATTCATCCAATTTGTCATTTCTTGAAAGTTAAGATTCGTGAAACTCAGCATTGGAGATCTTGTTCAGATGATGTCATTCTTTCCACAACATCGCGTGCAACAAAACTTGATCGTTGGCTAGATCTGCAGTCCGGGCTACTCCGAGCTCCCGCCTGTATTTCCTCGCCACCGCCCTCTGTGTGCGAGTAAGAACCAAGCCATTCTGATGCGCAATACTAATCTCTTGAACCTTGTGCCAGGTAGACATCAACTTCACCTCGATATACTCTTTGATAGTCCTTTTCAAATTTTCCACGTAAGGGCGTAGTTCAACCGGTATTTGGCTATGAGCGCCAACGGAAGAGATCGTCCTGCTGCAGGCACTGGAATCACTTGAGCTCGACATATTAAACTGATTCACAATTCATCCACACCGTCTTATTTATAGACAAGTAGCATTAATATCGGAGAAGTTGGAAAGGCTCACGGAAGTCGAAACACCTTCCCATTTATTCAGAAGAAAGGTAATCACAACCGTTGAATGAATACATGAATGGTCAGGATCGATCTTGAAAATAGAGCTGAATAGACGAAAAGACGTGCACAAATATCAATGTGTTGTAATTATCAGGTTCTCGGAATATGAAACGATCTCCTGTAATATAAATACTAAGAGCATGCTAGCGACCCCTGTGGACTGCCCGAGAACACTAACCGATGAAACATATTAGCACGGGAAAAAATCAGGCCTCGGTACCATAATCTTATCCCGGGCTGTGAGAGAGCTCGGCGATCTATTTTAAACCCGGGGATATAAGGTTCTAGTACCTCATTCTAAAACTGAGACGTGTGAGGTCCAGGCATTTCGGTTTGTCGATTATCCATTATTTATCTCCGATTAAGGTCGTTCAATTTTATCTGTTATTCTATACGTGATATATATATACAAATGACAGTCCAAGATGCTAGAAAATAACGGAAATGTAAACAAAAATAGCCTTTATTTATTTGAAGAAATTCTTGCGAACTACATCATAATATGCCTCCTCTACAAAAGCCATCCACAGGGTCATCCAGCCTTTCATCCCTCCCGTGGACGTCTTGAGGTAGTTATCAGAAGTGGTGAGGTCCGTCAGAATTTTCCTTTCTTTATAGAGCATCAGCTCGTAGACATAATCATCGTCAAAGAGATCCGCTGTCTCGGAAACGTGCAGGCATTCCCGGTATTTTTTCAGCTTTACCACCAGTCTCGAAGCATTAGCTTCCCCGGTCTCGTAAAGAAGCTTTAATCTCTGAAGCTTTTCCCAGTAGCGAAGAATTTTGTGGAAAACTTCATCTTCTATAGCAGCCTTTCGGGTTTCCAAGGCAGACTTCTTGAAGGACGCAGCCATATCCAGGGACGTCGAGCCGCTTGCACCTGCCATTGTATTCCTTAATAAGTTTGTTGATATCTTTGAACAGAAGATGGATTACTATATATAGGAGTGGGAAACCAATCCACACCATTGATTCACAATGAATCAAACGGCTCAGATTCACATAGAAAATTGTGTAAAGATATTTGAAAAGACGCAAAGGTATTCGAAAAGACAGGTCCGGGAATCAAGGTGTCATAATGATTTTTTGGGAAATGAGGAGTCTCTGACAAATCCTATGGCTTACGTCAGCAATACCCACGTGTCACTACGCTATAACTACCCTGGAAGAAGAACAAGTGGCAAGGCGATTTTCCTGTCCGGGCGCACAAGACTTATCGGGACAGCGAGTATGACTCTAGCCCGACTAATTAAGAAGGGAGTGATGATGCCCCGGAACGTCCCGGGTCAAGGATGAGCCTTGGGACTTCCCGAGCCGTGGAGTATATCCGTGGTTAGCGTTCGAACCAGGATGGGACGCCCTCGGGTCGATAGCATGGCAGAATGGATTAAGGACTCGAGCCATTGTACCATCCGGTACACAATTGCCTCGAGATATGAAGTACCCGAATTCTTCTATAATTAACCTGAGAGGCATTCTGCTCAGTCACCTCGATACGGGTGAAGTATTTAATGCCGCCGACAGACAGAGTGAATAGCCGACCTACCTCTGACACCAATGCAAGGGGTCAATAAATGAAGTATCCTGGATATGTCAACTACGCGATTTGACATGTCAGAGTAATAGGGTATAATCAGTCACCCTATTATAATTAATGTTCAAACACGAGAAACGAGGTCATCATTGCTTCCTCTACTATAAATACCAGGTTCTTGCATTTATTTCTCATTCAGATATTAACTCATACATTTAATACTCTTATTTCATCCTGTTACACCAATCACACAGCTATCAATGGGCTACATTGGTTTTATTGCTTGAGTACCCTGCTGACTTAAGCATCGGAGTGGTCACGCCGGACACCTCTCCGGCGCCCATTCACGTGGTTACTTTCTTGTTTGCAGACCCCTCAAAGTATTCGAGAAGTCATAATCCAAGTCGAACGCCCTATTCAATTTTCCTTCGATATTTTGATAGCAACCTCGGCAGAGTTCTCGACCCGACTCATCAGTTTTGCCCGGGCTGCATCAGTTCATGTTATTTACATGAATAATGTCTTTACCCACTCAACACACATGTGTGTTTAGTGAATAAATAATGATCACTCATTCAATGATGATATATGGATGAGTGAGCATTATTTATCACTCAACACACATGTGACATGTTGAGTGAATGAGAACACTACCTATGTAAGTAACATCTACCAAACCCCAAAATCCGAGTATAAAATCAATTTTATGATTATTTTTTACATCATTGTAAGGCAACAAATTATTTCTAAAATATTTTTTGTGAGTCGAATATCTTATTCGATTTTACAGATTAGATATTATTAATCTTTATGCAAAAAGTGTTAATTTTCATTTTAGATATGAGTCGGGATCCGTCTCATGGATTCGTGAGATGGATTGATTCAAATATTATTCTTTAATTATTTGGTTATTAGGATGAAGATTCAATTCAAGCAAATAATTTGGGATAATTGCGTCACATAAATATATATAAACTCGACATATTGATGCATCTATATACTTTAATATATATCGATTTTCAAATAAAACTGATTATTTTATTATATTACCCAACAAAAAATAATATATTCTTGATATTAAATTAATTAAGTCATCATATATAAATTAGAAACAATGTGGAAAGTTTTGATTGGTGGATCCTGGAGTCAGTCAGGCTCTCTCTATACATGGGCCGATACGCGGTTTCTTCTTCCTGCACATCATATGAATCGATATCATATCAGGTTTCGCAACTGATGCAAAAAGTAAGCCAAGCCCCCTTTTTCATTTGATTGAGTGATCGATTTTGTGTTTTATTGCATTGTTTTTTTTTTTCCAATTATTTGTTACGCACGCGATTCTTGATTGTGAAATCGATATTGACAACTCCTTTCTTGTTGCTTAATTTTTTCTATTTTTCCCAATTTAGTGAGATCCTGATGCATTCTTATTTTTACTTTTTATTAGGTTATTATTTGGACTTGCGGGAAATTGAGCACCTTGGATTTTATTGATTCGTGAAGTTCATCAACTTCACGGGGGCGTTGGATTTTCTAGGTTTTGAACCTTTAGATTGAATTTGGGACATTTCCTCGAATTTGATTGGCTGTATTTCAAAATTGTCATTAAGCAATTGTTATGGATAGTAACAAGGATGAGGCTTTGAAGTGCTTTAATATTGCTCGAGAGGCCATTGCTGCTGGCAATAAACAAAAAGCACTTAAATTTATTGGGATCGCTCGCCGCCTGAATGAGAATTTACCCCTGGATGATCTTTTGGCTGCGTGTGAAAATCTTGATGCTTCTTCTGTCAGTGCCTCTAACGATGTGGAGACTATCAAGAGAGGGAGGAACAATCTGGGTTCAGTTGATGGTGATGGGGTTTCAAACGAGGAGAGGAATTACACAGAGGAGCATGTGCAGTTGGTTAGGCAAATTAAGAGTAAGATAGATTATTATTCCATTCTTGGCGTGGAAAAGAGCTGTTCTGTGGAGGAGATTAGGAAGGCTTATAGGAAATTGTCTCTGAAAGTTCATCCTGATAAGAATAAAGCTCCGGGAGCTGAGGAGGCATTCAAGAAAGTTGGCAAGGCATTCAAGTGTTTGAGTGATGGTGACTCGAGGAGGCAGTATGATCACACTGGTCTTGTCGACGAATTTGAGTATAATCAACAGAACAATGTCAGGCAAAGAAGAAGGAGAACAGGGAATGACTTTTTTGATGATGACTGTGACCCCGATGAGATATTTAGGGCTTTCTTTGGTCAGCGTGATGCATTCAGAAATGCTCGAGTTTACAGGACTAGAACAACTGATGCTGGTGCTCATCACAGGGAAGATTTGGGTGGTAATGGACCGAATCTTATGCTGCTTCTTCAGTTGCTACCATTTTTAATAATCGTCCTGCTTGCCTATCTTCCTTTCTCTGAGCCAGAGTATTCATTACAAAAGAACTATTCATATCAATTCATGAAAACAACGGAGAAACATGGGGTTGAGTTTTTTGTCAAATCACCTGAATTTGACCAGAATTATCCTATAGGCAGCTCTAATCGACAAGACATCGAAAATAATGTGATCAAGGACTACAAACACATGCTTGGACGGTATTGTCACATGGAAATGCAGAGGCGTCATTGGAACAGACACTTTCCAACTCCTCACTGTGATAGGCTTGAAAGTTTCACATCATGAAGGTCAAGGTTTTTCCGTGTCTGCATGTTCCATTGACCTGTACTAAGTTGAATCTTTGCAATTATATAACTGTTTGAATGATGCCTTTTACTAAAATTCTTTCCCTTCTGTGATATAGCTGTACAAATGTGGCTCCCTTAGAGGGAAAACTTAAGCTCGTAACATAGCTATTATAATACATATCAACAACATTTTGCTATGCAATTTCCTTCTTCAAAAATTTCGAGTCCTAGTTTATAAGCTGCTCCTAGCCTGCTTGAACAATGTAGTCCTGTAATTCGTGTAATTCAATAGTGTTTGAATAATCATTGGCCTGGGACTTACTCATCTACATCTTATATCCCACTGAATCTTTTTACTTTAGGTTCTGTTATTCGCTAGAGTTAAAATGGTTGACACGTAAAATTTTGACTTTTTGCAGTAAACTGGAAATTATCCATCTCTAAGTGAAGTTATTCCTTTGTTGAGTATGCGGATCTTATAAATGCATCGACCTTCAACTTTTTACTTCCACGAAGCCTTACATGTCCTTTATGGAAGTGCCTTTAGCGAACAGAGGTATTTGACCAAAAGATCGGGACCATGAATCTACTGCTAACATTCAGCTTTTCTGGCTGTGGCTTTCTTGCATCTGGATCATAAACAGTATGAAGGAGGTTTGTGGCCTCAACAGGCCCCGTGATGTTTTTTTCTTTTATTTACTGTTATTGTGTTGCAATCATATGAAATACCGTGTACTGAATCAAAATCAATGTTGATGAAAACTGCTAGATGTTTTGAATCTAGTGTGCTTTGTGATCTACTTCTACCTTGAAAGATGTTTAACAAACACGCCTTTCCCTGCAATTCTTGTAATCTCTTTTATCTTGTATCTCTTTGATTTGCTAACTTAACAGAATCCATCCAAGAACATGCATGCGTGAGATATATGGGATACCTGAAATGTCCCAACCATTCAATATATTCAAAATATTCGGTGGTAAAACAAGACTCCCTACTGCTTGCACATAGGGAAAAACATTTTGTTTTCCTCGTTGCAATTGGGGTGAGCCCGATTGTCGAGTATTATGACCCTAGGGCAAGAGCAAAAGAAGAAGCATGCTGCAAAGTTACTTGAACTGCTTGAGCACGGCAACAAAGAATGAACTAGATTGAACTAGATCAACCGTGGTGAAGAAGTTCTCACAATTGCTTCCTTCTGATTATTCAGGTCCTTATATAAGTTATTATCTGGGGCTCTAGTAGATAGAGTATCTTACTTCACTGCCATTCTACGTAAAGTGTTTTTTCAGATGGAAGAAGTGAGGTTCTACTCAGAATCCAGAAACAATGGATTGCTTTAGTTTGAGTTATTGCATGTTGGGGTAGAAGTTTCTCTATGTTATCCAAGTGAAGAACCATTAGTGATGTCAAATGATGACTCGAGTCTTGTCTTCCAGTTTATCAGCTCATAATATTCTTTGTGGTTTGTTAAGCTCTCCAAGTGTGGTCATTTTTTACTCAAAAGTTAATAGATAAGTGGAAAGGAGACTGTTATATGCTACGTTTTCACAGGTTGGTGTAAATGTTTTTTTCCCCTTTTTTGCAATAGGCATTATATTTTTTTCAGCCGGACGGGATATGTGCACGAATATCCTCACACATCATTGTGGATACCGATCGCAAAAGGTGCAATTAATGTTGCCATCACCGTTGATGCAAGAAAAAATGAAAAGAAAACCACCACTTAAATAGTTTCCAAAAAAAAAAAAGAACTCCCACTTAAATTACATATTTTGTTAGCAAATAGAAAGGTAATGTAAAAGAAAAAGATGCGGTACAGCAACCATGCCATCGACTTTTTAACCCCTTTTACCAATAGATGCAGGTCATGATACAATGAAAATTTTGCTGTATTCAAATCTTACATCAAACTCACGACATCACAAGTGATGAACAGTAAAACATAACCTAACAAGGATGGACCAAGAACATACTAAAAAATTTTAAGCTTTTTTTTCTTTTTCTCAGCCACTCAAACAGCTAAGGATGAAGGGATTGCAGCCAAATTCGAAGTAGCATTCTTAAGGGAAAATTAGGGGAAAGGGAGTCTGTTTTGTTTTTTTTTAAAAAAAGGATCCATAATAAAAATTACTTTTATGCCCCTGTGTTTTAAGTTTACAATATGTGAAACACACGATTAAAAACACTCTTTTGCCAAAAACCAGCAGAGACCCTATTCCATTCCGAACCCTAAACCCTCCGTTCCCGGAAAAACGTCTCCGTCGAGTCTTCAAAATCTCAACCGAAGGAATGACAGACGAAAATGTGGTAATTTTCGCGTTTATTTCGATTTGTTTCTTCTGAATTTTAGTCGTATTTTTTAGTATGTTTGCTGCGTGTGTGTGTGTAATCGACCATGGTTTTCCACCATGGTCGACCATACAAATTGTAGGTTGTTTGTGGTCGACCATAAAGTCTCCGATGCAAGTTGACAATTCAATAGAGATATAACGAGATTTCTGAGAAGATTCATTTTTATTTGAACAACGAGGAGAGAGCCCATTTTTTCGAGCATTCGCCTTTTGGTAATTTAGTTAGGTATTATAGAGATTTTAAAATTTCCAGCCAAATTCTATGGTATTTAATGAGTAACCAGATACTTGATAGTAGTAGTGATGATTTGTGGATGGTGGTGCGCAAAAGGCCTGTTAGATTTTCTTTGTTAGAGTATTGTTTAATAATGGGTCTCGATTGCGCTATAGAGCCCGAAGATTTACCAGGTAGAGGTGTATTTGCCACCACACACTTTCCCGGTAAGGCTGATATTGTTTTGGGTGATTTGGAGGGAAAGATTATGGTCCAAGAGCATAACGAGACTGGTCTAGACATGGAGAAGATAAAGATGGCAAGTCTATACTTTTGTTGTGCCGTATTCGGTGGGGCGACGAGGAAAAAGACGACGAAGATCGATCCTAAATACTTGAGGCTTGTAGATGATTTGGATAGGTTCAACCATTATCCCTGGGGTAGAGTAGCCTATCAGGATGCGGTCCGATGTCTGAAGAAGGATCTTTTAGGACGATATAATTACCTCGCCGAGGCACGGGGCTGGAAAGAAGTTGAGGGCAGCTTCCTTGTCGGTGGTTTTGTTATCCCTCTGCAGGTATATTATTTTTTGAATGTTATAGTGGATTTGTTATCTCTATTTGTACCAGTAACACTGTTTGAAATTTATGTTACAGATCTTCGCTTATGAATGTTATCCGAGCGTGGCACAGAAGTTAGCAAGGAGAAGAGATGTGGACGGTTTGATGTTGCCCAGGATGTTTCAGTGGGTGACTAAGACGTGGGCGTCAAACTGTGTCCTAACTGGTGTTGAAATCGCTGCAGTCTTCGGTGATTGTGCTATAGATGTAAGTAATATGAATTGATTTGGTAAAATAACCGTGGACATTAATTTTAATTAATTTGCTCTTTTATTAATTATATGCAGGATTGTCTGGGATTTTTGACTCCTACTCCTGAGGAGCTAGTTGCACCGTATTATACGACCAGGCATTTTGTTGATTCTGCGCCTGATGCGGCGATCACTCGGGTACTCGAGCTCTGGAGGCAAGGTCGAACAGTCATATGTAGTGAGCACCCTGTGGAGTCTCCCTCGGTCCAGCCCACGCATTCTGCACATTCACCTCCCTTTGACCAGCACATGCATTTTGGACATTCACCTCCCTCTGTCCAGCACACGCCTCCTGCACATGCATCTCCTGACGTTTCCGGCATCCGTCCTGGTGAACTCGATAGATCCAGCTCTAGGACCAGTTCTTCTATGCGTACGGGTCCTAGAGTCCACTTTGGACTCAATCCCTCCCGCCGCCCATCACCCTTGGAGCATCGTTTCGAGCGGCGATTGACTGCGTTGGAGGATTCCGTTACGTTCATGCATGTGAAGATTGCAGCAGAATTTATTGATACCAGAGCGTTTATGAGGAGTATAAATCAAGCTCTAGTTGACTTGAAATCGAGTTTGACTGAACAGATTAGAGCTGGTTTTGCTGAGATGAGGTCTAACATGCCAGTGCAGGAGGACAGAGATTATAGCATAGTCTATACCAGAGGGCGGAATAGGAAAGCATCTGAGGCAGATTTTGGTGAGTTAATTTTATTTATTATATTTATGTTTATGTAGTATAATGATTTAGTACAATTCTAATAATTATTTTAATTTGTTTGATGTGCGCTTTTAGGTGTGGATGATAATCTGGCTAGGAAAATTGCGAGTACTAGCCAAACACTACATATATTTGAGCCTAACCTTCCGGTGATTATAGAGGAGTCCTCAGAATGTGAGTTAATGCACTTTTTTGATTTGATATTTATGTATAGTATATTAAACAACAAAGTCTTTATTTTTAGATATTCAAGTGACTCCGGTTCCGCGTAAGTCAGGTGGTGAGGCGACCACGTCTAGAGGTTATTACAGTAAACCTTGTCTATTCATATTTGCATTAAAGTTGTTATTATTTTAATTTGTTGAATGTACGCTGTTAGGTGTGGCTGATAATTTGGGTAGGGAAATTGGCAGTGGTAGCCAAACCCAACAGATATTTGAGCCTAACCTTCAAGCCATTCAAGAGGAGTCCGCAGGAGGTGAGGTAATGCACATTTTTTATATTTATATTTATTTATAGTATATTAGACAATATATTTTATGTTTTCAGATATTCAAGTGACTCCAGATGCGCGTATGTCAGGAGGCGAGGCGACCACGTCGAGAGGTTATTAAACTATACCTTGTTCATTGTTCATATTTGCATTAAAGTTGTTACAATTGATCATTTTATAGATGCCGGTGTGAGGCCACTTGCGGAGACCGTGACACTGAAGGTCAACAACTCGCTTGCGCGAGTTAGGGCCTCGATGCTCGACCGTTCGCCCAGTAGGATTCGAGGTTTTTATGCCGAATATGAGAAGTCGTTCTACGGGCCCATGGCTATCGCAAACTCGCGTGTAACTTTTCTTGTAAGCTTTTAAATAAATCTTTTATAAAGTTTAAATTTGTAGAGAACTTCTTTTAAAACTTTGAAAACCTTTTGTTATGTTGAATTCAGCACATCGGCGAAGCTCTCCGTGGATTGCTTGAGATGCAGATCCGACATCCTGAAGTGATGTCGGCAGATGATTCGTTGATGGACAAAGATTTCTACTCTGCGATATCAGTTTTGGCCGAAGCTAAAGATATCGATTTCAACATAAATCTGGCACCGATTGTGAGCAAAGTCAAAGATAGTGATCCAGAATGGCCGTGTCTCTCGTGGGAAAAGGCGCGAAGAATTCTCATCTCTGTCTACACAGATGGGCGCTGGTTTTTGCTAAAACTCGTGACAGGGGTGAATAAGTGCATTATATATGACTTGAAGCGAAGGCACGATCCCAAATTCAAAGATCTGAATGAAGACATAGAGCCTATACTTATAAACGCTGCTCGTCTGCTATCCATTGTTGGGAACAACCCACACCCCGAGAGGCCATGGAATATAAAACTACATGATGAATTCCGTGCCAAGATTATACAGTACGTTGTCAACTTTCTATTTAAAATATAATAACTTCATTATTCTTTTTTTTTAATGTTAACAATAAATATTAACTTCTCGTTTTTTTTTTTCACAGCGAAGATTCAGGAGCGTTTGTATTAGCGGTTGCCGGATACTCTTTGTCCAGGAGTGCGCAAGTAGTACTAACTTTAGATGATAGATTAGTATCTGAGTTTAGATACTTTTTAGCTTGTAATATGTTCCTTAATGATTGGTGATTATTGTGATGTATCTGACAATTTTATGTCATTATTGGAACATCGTTTTCTTAAGTAATTTTTGGTGTTATTTTGTTGGTCGACCACTCTCGTTTTTGGTTGACCAAAAATTGTCTGGTCGACCAACAAATTCTGTTAGTCGACCATAAACGAGTTTGGTCGACCAACGAGTGATGATCGACCTTTACCTTTTATAGTCGACCATTATATTGTGTTGGTCGACCACCACTGTTCTTTTGGTCGACCATTGTTATTTAGTTTTAGGGTTTAGGTTTAGGGTTTCAAGGGTTTAGGGTATTTAGCGTTTAGGGTTTCAAGGGTTTAGGGTATTTAGGGTTTAGGGTTTCAAGGGTTTATACGTTTCAAGTTAAATGTGAATCATGGAATCGAACTATTTTTTTATATTTTTAAAAAATAAAAATCGTAATTTCAAAGTTATGTTATATATTTTAATTTACATATGAATCAATTCATCACAATCTCAGTATTTTGTCACGATCTAAAAAACAGGATTATGTTATATGTTTCAAGTTAAATGTGAATCATGGAATCGCACTATTTTTTTATATTTTTTAAAAAATAAAAATCGTAATTTCAAGATTATGTTATATATTTTAATTTACATATGAATCAATTCATCACAATCTCAGTATTTTGTCACGATCTAAAAAACAAGATTATGTTATACGTTTCAAGGTAAATGTGAATCATGCTATTTTTTTATAGTTTTTAAAAAATATACTTCGTAATTTCAAGATTATGTTATATATTTTAATTTACATATCAATCAATTCATCACAATCTCAGTATTTTGCGACGATCACAATTATGTTACATATTTTGGACAATTATTAATATATATTTTAAAAAAACAAAACTCACCATCAAGCTAATGGTCGACCATGAGATTGATGGTCGACCAAGGAAAACTAATGGTCGACCATCAAGCTAATGGTCGACCATGAAATTGATGGTCGAATTAACAAAGCTAAGGGTCGACCATCACCCTACCGATAGCTTGATGGTCGACCAAAGAAAAATAATGGTCGACCAAAGAAAAATAATGGTAGACCCTCAAGCTATCTCTTGCTGAATTCACCAATCGAAGGAAATCTGTTTTGTTTTCTTCTGCCAACTCTCTTCTCTAGCAAAGGAGGCAACACCAATGGAAAATTAATGTTGCGTGGCCATTCATTTTCTTCCGGAACGGGATACACAGTCTCTGAGTAAGCCATGCACCATGACATTGTAGAATAGTACTGTGAACACATATCATATAAATCAATATTCGCTAACCAACTAGCTGTGGTGGCATGAGCACATGGGATTCTATCAATATCAAAAACTCGACATGTGCATCTTTTTGATTCGAGGTCCACTATGGCCGAATGTCCACGACTCCTAACATCAAACTCCATACGTCCTAATTCAAAAACTTGCATTCCTTGGGCATCTGTGAACCTGCTACGAAGAATCCCCTCGATCATAGGGGTCAAGTTAGTGTTACTTGCAATTGATGCGTGGCGATATCGGGCAAACCAAGATGATGCCAGTCTCTGCAAGGAATCAAACAATGCAATGATTGGCAGCTTCCTTTCTTCAAGCAGTCTAGAATTGATTGACTCAACCCCGTTTGTCGTCATAATATTGTAACGGGTCTTCGGACAATACGCTCGAGTCCATCTATCAAGTGAGTCTCTCTCGTCCAAATATTGCGCTGCCTCAGGATATCTATTCCTAAACTCATTGTATGCAGTATCAAACTCGAAAGTTTTATAAATTTTTGCAATGTGCAAAAACATTTCGGTTGCACCCTTCTTTTTGCATCTTGTCTTCATGTTTTGGGATAAATGCCACGTACAATGCCCATGATGCGCATTTCTATAGACAGTAGAAACTGCATTAATGATCCCCTGATGCCTGTCAGAAATTATCACCAATTCATCCTCGTCTGGTACTACTTCTAACAACTTCGTTAAAAACCAACTCCACGAAGAAGTACACTCGACATCTACGACTCCCCACGCCAAAGGATATTGGTGATAATTTCCATCTTGTGCCGATGCCACCAATAAAACACCATTATACTTGCCTTTCAACCACGTACCATCAATTGATACAAATTTTCGCATATTTCGATATCCTCTAACGCATGCACCAAAAGCAAGAAACATATACTTGAATCGATTTTCCTCATCGACAAATATGTCTGTTATGCTTCCTGGATTCATCTGCTCAACTATGTGCAAATAACAGCTCAATTTTGTAAAACTCTGCGTAGGATCACCTTTCAACATATTGTCTGCTAGTTCTTTCCCTTTCCAAGCCTTGTAGTATTATATATCAGCATTCATACTATTGCGCATCATCGCCATCACCGCTTTTGGTACAATTGGCACTGGATGACCTTGGAAATTATCCACCAACATATCACGAACAACAGCAGAACTCGCTCCACGGATTCTCTTTCCTCTCCCAGTCAAACCACATGTGTGTGTATTGCAATATGTTCGAACGGAGAATGCACGTGAATCATTCTTAATCAAAGAGGTCCAGATTCTCCACTTACAATCAGACACTACACATTTTACGGCATACACCTTTTGGCTACTTTTTACCGTCTCAAATTCAAAGCAAGCTTCCAAACTTATTCTAATTAGCTCTTTTTTCACCGCTTCTCGGTTTGGAAACTCTTGACCCACAAACAAGTTCGAACCATCCGTGAATGAAAATGTGTCATTATCAAGAGCCACATCCACAACCAAATTTGCATCATTGCTTTGAACCAAATTTGCCTCGCCCTCAATTATGTCATCACGTGCTTCATCATATAACTCGTCCGTGTTACTACGATCTACATGCATGACATCCACATTATGCGCTTCGTCGAATGTGTTACTACGATCCACAGGCATGGCATCCACATTATGCGCTTCGTCGAAAAAATCACTGCTATTATTACGATCCATAGACACAATATTCAAGTGAAAATAATCATCAAAATGACTTTGTTCGTTAATATTGCAATTGTTCTCATCAATAGCATTTCCGTGCAAATTATCACAAGAATCAAAAGAAGCAACACATTCAATTTCAACTTGAAGTACTGGCCTACTTCTCGGACAACCAAGATATAAATATGCTTTCAAATCATGGTCGTTCTCTATATAAATTGGTTGAATGTTGCACGGCAAATCTAGTAGATAACTCAACCTCAAGTTGGAAGTGTCTTCTACTTTCCCAGCTCTGTATAGTTCACTTTTTAATCTTCAAAATAACAAATATCATCATCCACTGGAATAGCAACAAACTTTGCATTGGCCCCTGGATTCCATTTATAAACCAGCCCCTCTGTCACTTCCCATTTTCCATCAAAATGAACAACAATAACTGTTGGCATATCTACAAAGTGCAAAAACAAATATGATAATTAGAATGGGCAAAATGTTGTAAAAACAAAAAAAAACGCACATGGTCGACCAAAAAAAAGTTGGTCGACCAAAAAAAAGTTGGTCGACCATGAAGTTATGTAGGTCGACCAATAAGCTCACGGTCAACCAACTTAATTTCAGAAAAAACAAGAACTTGGTCGACCATTAAGATTGTGGTCGACCATTAATAATTTCTCTTTGGTCGACCACGAAGAATTCTTTTTTGGCTTCGAAAAAAATCATTTGATGAACGACACAGATTATTCATCTTATTTTTGGTCGATCGCTGCATGAAATGATGAAAAAAATGAACTGGTCAAAGAAAATTGAGCAAACTTACTGTATTTTTCTTCAAATACAGACGTATTCAGATACAGAAGAATGGGGGAACAATATGTAGGAGTAGATTTAGATCTGGATATGAGGAATGAGCGCCACAACACTTGAGCAACCGTGGTCAATTTCGATTTATTGATACGCGGAAGAGGTAGATGCGGTAGATGAGTTCTTTAAATTTGGGAAGCTTTGAGAATTTTGTGGGGATTTTGTGCGTGGAATGGGAAGAAAGAAAGAGAACAACTAACAATTAATCAATTTAGGAAGTTAACTTTAATTAAGGTTTAATTAACTAATCAAGAGTCAACTCCTTCTTTTTTTTTAAAAAAAAGTCAGACTCCTTGTTTTTTAAATCTTTGACCACGTAATCCCATTTTTTAAATTGGCCCCATTCTTAATCGAGCCAGCAACACTTTTACTAGTAGAAGGCTGCTTGCCAAAAGGTCTCATTGGACTAGCCAATGCCCATCCCCAACTTTTAACTCTGCCATGTGAAAGATTTACCACTGATGAATGAGTTGGAGAGAATGATTTATCCTCAGTTGAAGAGGAGGAAGAGGATGAAGGGGTCATAAAACCACTGAAAATCCCACCACATTTCACTTTTTCAGTGACACCAATTTTATGAGCTGAGGGAGTTTTGGGCTTTGCTTCCCTCTGAGACTCCACTCCGCGGAGAGTACAATCACCAAAGCCAGTTGAAATCTTCTCAAAGAAATCACCCGAAAAGCTCCTGCTCCCACAACCAACAGATCTAGATCTTGAAACCTTTTTGTCAAATGCAGCTTTCTCATCAGGGCTACCATCTTCACTTTCATCCACAACCACAAAGTCTTCCTTTTTCTTGTCCCATGTTGAACTACCACACATAGTTCTCGGTGTAGCTGATGAGGAGTTCAAAGGTTTGTAGTGTATCGTAGCTGTTTTGCTAGTTGAGAGCTTTGGCATGTAAAGGAATTACCAGAATTCTGTCCTGTGAATATGATCTTTAGGATGATTTTCAGCCAAGAAATGCACCCCTCTTCTAGGAGGAGTTGTTGACATACTTCTCTTGAGAATGATGTTGGAATCCGAACACGCCATCGTTTCATCCTTCTGTTTCTGCCTCCCATGGTCCAAAATAAAAGGCAGTCTTGACCTCCTAGTTGTGTCGTAGCCAAGAAAACCACTTTCCTTACCTCTGGTGGTGTCAATGTAGTTCGGAAACAGAGAGTGAGTGGATGAATTCGATACAAGACGGCGGCCTTGAAGGGTGGAAGCGGTGCTATCACCGCCAAAGTTAGATCTAAAAGAGGGAGTTGAAGATGAGGAGGAAGAAGGGAAAACAGCTACAAGAAATAAAGAAGAAACAAGCTTTCCAAGCTTTTCTTGAGGCATAAGGCACAGATCCCACCAGGAGTACTGTTCTGGTACTGATGATTTACACATCCCATGTTTCCTTCTCCCAAATCTTCGTGCACAACTTCCATCACCATAAGTTCTCACTCCAAAATCTTGAAAACCCAGATGATTTTAGGATCAGGGCTGCTGGTTTTCTCCCCTTGCTTGGCATAAATCTCGAGAAAACTAGAATGCATAAAAATTCACGCTAAGGGGGAAACTGGTCGAAGGACTATAACTTGTAAGAGTGGTAATTAATGCAAAAAAATGGGCACTGAAGTGAGCAAGGAACGATCATTTATGAGGCGAGTCCCCAGGACCACGTGGAAATCAAAATAGGTATGATTTAAACTTGGCAAATTAACAAGACAAGACCAGCTAACCCTAGCTCTGTTAGTGGCAGGCAAATGTGCCTTGTTTGGCATCAACTATCTACTTCTTCCCATCTCCAATTTCTTTCACCTAGCCTACCTGTTAGTAGTATATACCTACACACGTTTTATTAATAATTGATTTGTAGAAGCACGCTTACTCCCCTGTATATAAACCAACTTGATGTGGCGGTTATCAATAAGAATGAATCATTGTTCTCAGCTCAGTGAGCTTGTTCTCTCATTTATTTACATGGTATCAGAGCAATAGGGTTTCTCTCTGGAGCTCGTTTTTTTTTCAATCGCATCGCCTTCGCAGCTGTAACCGATATTCGCAGCTGATCTAATCCGATGGCAAACAATTGCAATTTCAATGATCCGTTATACATTCATCCATCCGACACTCCGGGAACGAATCTGGTGAGTGATCAGTTAATTGGGGTGGAAAATTATGGTATCTGGAGCAGAGCCATGCTGATTGCCTTGCGAGCAAAGAACAAGATCGCTTTGATAGATGGCAGCAATCGACGACTACCAGTTGGGAGTCCAAACTTGCTTCAATGGGAAAGATGTAATGCTCTTGTATTGTCCTGGATAATGAACACTGTATCAAAGGACATTTTTGGTGGAATAATATATTTATCAGATGCTTCGATGGTGTGGACAGATCTGAAGGAGCAATTTGATAAGATCAATGAATCGAGAGTTTTCTCGTTACACAGAGAAATTGGACGCCTCACTCAAGGTAATAACACTATCTCCACGTATTACTGTAAGCTTAAGCAGCTTTGGGATGAATATTCAGCTCTTGTTGTTTTGCCTTCGTGTGAGTGTGACACTGCTAGAAAATACTTGGAGCATGAGCAACAACATCGGCTTCTTCAGTTTCTGATGGGGCTTAATGACAGTTACATGCATATAAGAAGTCAAATTTTAATGATGAGTCCATTGCCTACAGTTGGACAAGCCTTTTCCTTGTTGTCCCAGGAAGAATCTCATAGGGCATTATCCTCTGTTGAGGTTCCAGTAGCAGCATTCTATACTAATCAGTCCAAGGGAGGTAAAGTAATAAAGGAGAAGACAAACTTGTTTTGTGATCACTGTAATTGGAATGGTCATACCAAGGAATATTGTTATAAGCTTGTTGGCTATCCTCCATGGCACAAGCTGCACAAATCCTCAAGTAAAGAACCAAACAGAAGTATATACAAGGATAATTGGAAGAGCAGAAAGATGTCAGGAGATGCCAATTTTGTAGAAGAAAGCACTACCGCTGACCACTCAAAAACAGCAGCTGGAACTCCATATCTCTTTACCCCTGATCAATACGCTGAAATCCTAAAGCTTTTGGGCAATGGCAAAGCACAAAATGACTGCACACCAGCTGTAAATATGGCAGGTACTCTCTCGTCCAATGTAAGCTCAGAATGGATCATTGACACAGGAGCCAATGAACACATGATTGGTGATTGTTCTCTGTTAAAAGGCTCTAAGTCTGTGGTAGATTCATTTGGCACCGTGAGACTGCCAGATGGTAATAGGGTTAGTATTAATAAAGTTGGCTCAGCCTCTTTAACTAGTTCCATTGAACTAGAACATGTCCTATACATACCACACTTTCAATTCAGTCTTCTCTCGGTCTCCAAGTTCACAAGGAATTATGGTTGCTTTGTCACATTTTACCCTCATTTCTGCATGTTTCAGGACCTCAGGACTGGGAGAATAATGGGGATTGGTAAAGAAAGGAATGGCCTCTATCACTTCACTACAGAGGCAGTATCAAAATTAACTCACAAGGATAGTTCTGTTTTTCCCCCTTCTTTGCCTAAATTTGATGGCACATATTCATGTTCGGCTACTGAATCTTGTAAGCATGTCAATATTGATACTTGCCATAGGAGATTAGGACATATGTCTATATCAAGGATGCAAATGTTGCTTTTATACAAAGAAGTGATACACTTTCTCATTGCTCTGTGTGTCCTGTTTCGAAGCAAAGTAGACTGAAATTTCCACAAACTAGTTCATCTAGATCTTCATCTGCATTTCAGTTAATTCATATGGATATTTGGGGTCCATTTCATACCACTACCTACAATGGTGAAAGGTATTTCCTTACCATTGTGGATGATTTTACTAGGGGAACGTGGGTTTACCTTATGCAATCTAAAGTGGATGTGCTTAGAATACTTAAATTGTTTTTTGCCATGGTGGATAATCAATTTTCAAGAAAGGTTAAGTCTGTAAGAACAGACAATGCAGCTGATTTCTTCAAAAGTGAGTGCCAACTTTTCTTCTCCTCTTTGGGAGTGATACACACTAGCTCTTGCCCTTATACACCACAACAAAATGGAACCGTGGAAAGAAAGCATAGGCATATTCTGGATGTGGCACGAGCTCTTAGATTTCAGTCATCCTTACCACTCAAATACTGGGGGGATTGTGTATTGACAGCCGTGTATCTAATTAATAGGGCTCTCACACCATTGCTAAGGAATAAGTCTCCTTTTGAACTGCTGTTTCAGAAGACTCCTTCCTTAGCCAACTTGAGAGTTTTTGGATGCTTGTGTTATGCTTCAGCCCTACCAATAAGCCACAAGTTCTCACCGCGTGCTGTACCATGTGTCTTCATTGGATACTCCAGTGTGCAGAAGGGGTACAAGCTTCTAAATCTGCAGACACATAAGAGAATAATTTCCAGAGATGTGGTATTTCATGAAGACATATTTCCCTTCGCTGTTAATGATCAGCCTTGTCCCATTTTCAACTCATCACCTATGGAGGATCCTTCTCTTATTGATGAAGGACCAGCAATTACTCTGCCTTTAGATGAACCATCAACTTCCAGTACTATGCCTTCTGATGCCCCACTACGAAGATCCAGCAGAATCAAAGTTCCTCCTATTTGGGGAAATGATTACTCTTGCTCAGTTGCACATAATCGTGATCATGACACTTGCCTTTATCCTATGACCAACTACCTAACATATGATCATTTTTCAAAGACACACCAGAACTTTCTAGCAGCTATGTCTTCCGTAAAAGAACCTCACTTTTATCATGAGGAGGTTGCTGATGTTAGATGGCGTGATGCCATGAATGATGAGCTTGTTGCTCTGGACAGGAATCACACATGGGATGTTGTGGATCTTCCACCTCAAGTCAAACCCATTGGATGTCGTTGGGTGTACAAAGCTAAACTCAAACCTGATGGTGGTATTGAGAGGTTTAAGGCACGCCTAGTGGCCAAAGGGTACACACAACAGCCGGGTATTGACTTTCATGACACCTTTTCTCCCACTGCAAAAATTGTAACAATTCGTTGGCTTCTCAACGTGGCTGTTAGTCATAACTGGCCTCTATTTCAAATGGATGTCACCAATGCATTCCTTCAAGGGGATTTGGATGAGGACATCTACATGGATATTCCACAAGGTTACAAAGTTCAAAAGGAAAATCAGGTTTGTAAGCTAAGAAAGTCATTATATGGGTTGAAGCAGGCCTCTCGCCAATGGAACACGAAATTCTCGAATGTTATGATTGAAGGTGGCTACTGTCAATCCCAACATGACCATTCTTTGTTTTTTAAGCATGATGATAACTCGATCACTTTGCTTGTGGTCTATGTCGACGACATTGTCATCACGGGAAGCAGCCAAGCAGCCATCACAAGTTTGAAGATGTTTCTTCATTCCAAGCTACAGCTTAAAGATCTTGGTCATCTTAAATACTTTCTTGGCATTGAAGTGGCCCGTTCCAAGAAGGGTCTACCTTAACCAACGGAAGTATGCGTTGGAACTTACAGCTGACTCAGGTGTGGCAGGGGCTAGACCATTCGATACACCTATGGAACAAAACAAGAAGCTCACTAGCCACGAGCTTGATTCTGCTATGGAACGCCATCAGAAGCATCCTCCTGCAGATGCCTTACTGGTGAATCCAGGTGAATACCAATGTTTGGTTGGTAGGCTAATCTATCTGACTATAACTCGGCCTGACATTTGTTATGCCGTCCAATTCTTGAGCCAATTTATGCATGCTCCGAAGGCATCTCACTTGGATGCCGCTATTCGCGTGGTCAAATACATTAAGAAGAACCCGGGACAAGGCATTTTATTCCAACCTTCTACATCACTGTCTCTTACAGCATATTGTGATTCGGATTGGGCTGCTTGTCCAATGAGTAGGCGCTCCGTTACTGGTTATTGTATCAAATTAGGGACCTCGCTCTTATCTTGGAAATCCAAGGAAACAAAACACGATCTCACGATCATCAGCAGAAGCTGAATATCGTGCAATGGCCACCACCACTTGCGAAGTTACTTGGATTGCTGCTCTTTTGCGTGACATGGGCGTACATATTCAACGTCCTACGACATTATTTTGTGATAATATGGCTGCTATCCACATTGGTGCTAACCCTGTGTATCATGAAAGGACAAAACATATAGAGATCGACTGTCACTTGGTCCGTGAAAAAATCAAGGAAGGCTTCATCTGTACTCGATATGTTCTTACCCACCAGCGGGGATATTTTCACGAAGAGTTTAGGAAGAGCTCAACATGCTTATTTGCTTGGACTTCTAGGAATTTGTGATCTACATCAACCTTGAGAGGCACACTGTCCACATTGATATCAGCATGCAATGCTTTCAGTTTGTTGTCTATAATACTTCAAGCTTGATGTTCACATCCACACCAAGCTTGAGGGGGGAGTGTTAGTAGTATATACCTACACAGGTTTTATTAATAATTGATTTGTAGAAGCACGCTTACTCCCCTGTATATAAACCAACTTGATGTGGCGGTTACCAAACGCAGCACATCACACAGTCAAAGAAAGCAAGAAAGAATCTTTGGCTTACATGTGTCGCTAAAGAATACACGAGGGCCTCTGTTATATCATGCGAGTGAAAATATTCATAAATATATTGTTTGAATTCTCGAAGCCATTCAAATCCAAACAACTCCATGGAAATGCAAAAAATAGATGATAATGATGATAAATTGAGTTCATTCTCAGTGCCGTTTATTTAGCTCTTCTCGTCTGTTTCCATCACAAGATACATATTTTAAAGCATAAGACAACACGAAGGTAGCAGAGAAATTTAAAAAACTCGATGCCCACAATAGCGAATCATATGCATCAATCCTAGGCCCGTAAATCAACCTTACAAGCGCGACTTCACTGGATCAAAAGTATAACTCTGCATGAACAGACCAAACTTTTCAGTACTAGATGTAATGACAACGTGAAATGGATACAAGAATCAAAACTAGACTGCATATGCAATCATGATTTTGGGGGCCATAACGAGGTGGAGGATGATAAAAGCATCACATCATCATAAGACATGAGAATTCTCACCAAGGGAGCTCCCTTTGCGGCTCGTCCGGCCAAATAGGAGCAGGGCTTGAAAAATCCTCCATATGAGTTCAACCACTCCTCCAGTCTTGAAGAGATGTATTTTGATCCGAGTGTATCGGCCCAAAACAAGATACCTCCTCTGTTCATGAGTAACAAGAAGGGTTATGCAAAAACCTAGGTGATGTGTAAACCATAAGGTGGTGAGCAGACCTGTAAGGAGGAAAACCCATCCCCATGACGGCAGATATGTCGAGATCAGCAGCCTTGACTGCAATTCCTTCGTCCAGTACTCGACAGGCCTCATTCACCACAGGAAAGAATATCATCTCGATTATATCTTTATCTGGCAAGTTTGTTAACTGTGCAAATTCAATCTACAGGTTTAGATGTCAAAATAAGCACTCAGTTTATATTCAGGAGCTGAGATGAGAGAACCACCTTTGGGTCGATGCTGACACCGGATATCTCTCTAGCCTTCTCAATGCACTTCTTGAGCTCCGGATCTGGAGCAGCTTTGCGCTTCTCGTCATATATATAGAACCCTTTTCGAGTCATTTCACCTAAAAGAAAAACATTGTAAATTCACAAAACAAGACTCTCATTGTTTCTTAAAATCTGAAAACTGAAAAGCATTTAATGGTTGATTGGTATTCGATGAAAAGGAAGATGTACCTGCCCTCTTATCCTCTTGCATGAGTGGAATCAGCATCGACTTGTACGTCCTTTCAGGAAAATTCAAAACAAATTGTCCCCCAGTAGCAACGGCAACTCCAAATCCAACAAGGTCACACAATCTAAGGCCAACATTATCCAAACCATTAAGCCATCATTGCATTACGCTATCAAGCTATGTAGTGCCATGCAACACGTTACCTGAATGGACCCATTGGCATTCCAAATTTCGCGATGGCTCTATCAATCTTGTAGACATCTGCACCACGGTCTACAAGTAAGAAAGCAGCTTGAGTGTAAGGAAAGAACATTCTGTTGACAGCAAAACCAGTGCAGTTTCCGACCACAACTGGTGTCTTCTTTATTTTCTTCCCAACATCCAGCAAGTCTACAATTGCTTGTGGAGATGTTTTCTGTGTTCGAACTATTTCTAAAAGCGGCATCACATGGGCCGGACTGCAGGAATTATGGAACTCACATCAGTACAATGGGGAATTATTTAAAAAATTAGGCCAACTCTCACCTGAAAAAGTGAGCTCCAATGATACGATCCTGGGACTTGGTCTTTTCCCCAATCAAATTTAGATCAATAGTAGAAGTATTGCTAGCGAGGATGCAATGTGAAGGGCAACACTTTTCAAGATCAGAGAATATTTGCTGCTTCAAAGAAACATTCTCGATGACCGCCTAGTCAAATGACAGGCAAAAAGAAAACATAAGATACAGACAAAAAAAGGCAATAGTCTTAACCGATAGTAATTCTTATAATGTCTTAGTTCACCTCTATAACCATGTCCACATCTCTAAAGTCTTCATAATCAAGTGCACCCTTCAGCAAAGAAAGAGTTTTCTCAAACTTCTCTTGGGTCATTGCCCCTTTCTTGACCCGGCTTTGCAAATTTGCTGAAAACACAAAAACAGTCAAATTAATGTATACATAAATGAGTGATAATCAGCAAAGCTGGATAATATATCTAGAGCTTGGTCCAGTCTCACCTTTTACTCTACCAATACCAGCCTGTAAGAATTTATCATTCACTTCCTTCAAAATAACTGGAAAATTACTGAGAATCAATGAAGTTGCTATTCCAGAGCCCATAAGCCCTCCACCTAGTATTGCAACCTTCTTTATCTGCCTTGGTTTCAAGCCACTATCTGTGACCCCGGGAACCTGTTTGTAAGCAGAAAGGGAAATATAAATAACTTGGCTTGGTAATGCTAAATGCTGATATCTATTCAAAAGAGATTTTAGTAAATAAACAAGACAATCCTGTGAACACATGGAACTCAAAGACTGACTCTGTTCACACACATTTTGTAATCTGTGCCACATATGATAGGCATTAATAATCATGAACTCTGAAACACAATAAATCTGTGTTGAAGAATGTATTTTAGTGAAAACTGTGAACCCCGATAAACTAAAATTATTTCAAGGAATTTATGATATAGAATGCAAATTTTAGCTCTAATATTATAAACCACACTCCACCTTTGTGGTACCACGCTGGGCAAAGAAAATATGGACCAAGCTCTTGCAAGTATCCGACTCGACAAGAGTTTGAAATTCTTGAGCTTCCTGCCAATATAGATGCTCATTCATCTCAGGTCAAGGTTGGACTAATATAAATTTATTAAGTGATGAAATGGAAATGAACCTTCAAGAGCCCAGCATGAGCACCAGCAACTATGCCTTCCTCAATAACGTCAATGCAAACTAGGGGGTGCGTGAGGTTTGGAGCCTGTTTACGGGTCTGAGCTCGGGCAAAATTGAATATTTCCCTGGCTTCACGTAAAGATTCCAACTTTTCAGTTTTGTAAAAAGTGTTGATCCATGGTTTTTTAAGCTCCAAAATGTCAAGAGCCCATCGACGAGCAACATTCACTAATTCATCAGGTGAAGCTATTGCATCCACAAGGCCTAAACTTAAAGCATCCTCGCCTTTTACAGGCTTTGATGTCTATGCAAATACAGATAGGATAATATTAGATGTCAATCAATATCATCGAAGCTAAAAACCACAATACCAACTGAACCCAGTAACTCACAAAAACGAAAGCTTACCAACATCATTTCAAGGGCCTTGGCTATGCCAACAAGGCGTGGCAGTGCCTGTGTTCCTGAGAAAATAATTCAAAATAAGATTGTGTGAAATAAAAACATCATGAAACTTCATTTGAATGCTCCAGCCTCTCGTTATTTACAACAGACTCATGATCAACCAGAGGGTATAGGGTTCTACAATGATCAGCATTTTGGTATCCACTCAGATCCATTAGCCAGAACATCTGGCACAATAAGCTTGATTTAATAATGATACTCTCAATTTCATGTTTGAATGAATATAGTTCAACTATATCTGGAAGTAGATTTCACCATATTTTTGCTACTCATGTGGATAATTAGCTATCCAAATTATACCTTTTAACAATGACAGTTCCCACAAGTACGAGCTTCTTAAATGTTACTAACCGAAAAGAACCCACAAATAGGCACATGCAACAAAAATAATGCCATACCTCCAAATCCAGGCAATATCCCAAGCTGCAACTCAGGTAATCCCAATTGAACATTAGGAGTAGATACACGTGCATGACAAGCCTGAAAAATGACATAAATGGTCATCAATATTCGACAAGAATGCTTATACGAACCGTAAACAGTGGAGAATTTACCATTGCAACTTCTAATCCTCCACCCAAGGCAAGACCATCAATGGCAGCCACAGAGGGTTTTTTTGCAGCTGTAAGTAAAGTCACAGTCAGTTAAAGAACAGCTAAAAATACCAGAAGACATAGACCATGTTCTTGCATGTAGCAGGATGGTTAGAATGTCAAAAATCTCAACGACATACCTGCCACAATATTGCTGAGAATCTCCAAAGATACAAAACCGGGCTTCGGTGTTCGCACTGTGATCAAACACACACAACTAGCACAAGCTCAGAAGTGACGTCGAAGCAATAAAACCAAAACAAGACACAAACAGTACATAATACCACTTTTATCATGAATTTTTCCAAATGCACTTATATCAAAGCCACCAGAAAATTTTCCTTTTGCACCTGCTCAAGTAACAAATAAAGCTCCCTAAATCCGTAAGCCATGGTATTCAACATCAAACAAAATCTCCTGAATGTTTACCTGTGACAACAATTGCCTTTACATCATCCCTTCTCAAGGCCTGTTCATAATTCTCTTTTAAGCTGTCCAACACTAAAGGCATAACATAAAGATCGGTTAACAACTGCCCAGAACTAGGAAATCAAGAGCTCAATGCGATCCAATTTCTCAACCAGCGATCACACACAAACTCACGTTCCCTGCCAGTGCCGCCTAGAGTAGTAGAAAAAAATTAAAGAACTCTATTCATCCGTAAAATTTTTGAAATACGTCATACTTTTCTTAAATTTCAAATTAGAAATTCCATAGTATAGACTAAAGATCCAAACTTTTGTTTTTTTTTAAGACAAAATAATCTACAAACATAAGAAACATCAAATAAAAACCTTGGACAACAAAGATCAAATGAACTAGAACAATACAAAGAACCCATGTGAGGAAAGAAAGAAAAATGAACCCTTAAGCAGAAAATATCAAAGGAAAAAAAAGACAAGACAATTCCAATAAAAGAGAGGGCGTGGGAGAATCAAGACTTGTCTGAAAATTGCAGTGAGATCGCAGTTCACAAATAATACCATCAAAAGATAGAGAATTGACGGGAGGATTGAGGAGGGTGATGATGGCCACCCCATCAGCTCCCACATCAAGTGTCGTTCTTCCCTTTGAGCTGTTCATTTTCTGTAAAAGTATTTTTCTTGAAGAAAATGGAATGTCCAAGTTGAAATGTATTCAATTTAGGAGGAGGAGGAGGAGGAGGTGTCGTGAACACAGCGTTAACATTGATGTTGGAGTTTTAATGTATTTGGGGATGGGCCACAAAATTATCAATTTTCAATTTAATATTCCCCAGGTTCGGATTTGGAGATTATCCATCACAAATCAATCATATTTAACCGATATATAAAAGCGAAAAATATAAAATCCGAATTGAGTTTGAATTAGATATACCCAACTTTTAATTTGATTCAAAACTCTAACATTTTAAAATTTTTGGTGATGAATTCAAATATGTTGAAGAGTTATTTAAATTATGGGTAAATTGCTCATAGATCCCCGAACCCAAACTCAACTTTACTTAAACTCCCTACACCTCAAAATCTTTCTGTAAACTCCCTAATACCTTAAAATGGACAAAAATACCCTTATTCTTATTTTAAGTTTAATTGATCCTCACGCTTTCAAAATGGTATCAGAGCGAATAGTTGATTTATTTCAAACACAAATTTTATTATTATTAGTAACTAATTGTATGAGAAGGAAAATTTTGAAAAAAATTATGAATCCGAACTTCGGTTCGAGAAAAATAATTTACAAGGAATATTCCAATATTTTGGAATATAAACAAGTGCATCTAACTATTGTTAGATATCAGAAACAGAAAGGGAAGCTACTGCACCCTCAGGTAAACTTATGATTCAAACAAATAAGTTTCTGGATATAGTTCCAGATTCCTCTAAGTTCTCTTCAGATCTTAGGGAAATTCAGAAGACAGTACAAAATTATGGCAATATGCTATATTTTGTACCACAACGAGTTGAGAAAATCCTTGAAACCCAGGAAGAAATTATTGGAATGTTAAAGGATATTCAAACGAGAATTCAGAAACTGGAACAACAACCAAGTTCTAGTAGACGAACTTCAGGAG
The DNA here is from genome assembly GCF_025594145.1 of Primulina tabacum. Taxonomy (NCBI): domain Eukaryota; kingdom Viridiplantae; phylum Streptophyta; class Magnoliopsida; order Lamiales; family Gesneriaceae; genus Primulina; species Primulina tabacum. The sequence goes on along the minus strand of NC_134556.1, from coordinate 10,085,158 downwards.
GTTGGTTGCCACCATCCTTTGGTACTGAACCTTTGTTACATCAACAAGGGAAGGCCAGAGTGGTGTCAAAACCTTTGACTGAAGAAGAAAAGATGATCAATCTAATCAAGTCTGTCTCAGAAAAGAAATTGATCTGATGACAACTTTAGAAAGGATTGGTTTGGAGGATCTACAAGAACTTGCGGAATCTTTCGCAAATCTCAAAGTAGTAGATCTAAAGATGAACACACCAGTAGGTGAAACACCACCTGCTATAACCTGGTCATCTTCTCAAGAATCACCAAGGAAAAGTGTGGGATCTCAGAATCTAAACATGAGAGAATCTCAAGCTGATTTCCATACTGGTGGAGGATCACACCCAGCATGAACGAGGACAAGGAGAAATCAAATTCCCTTGCACCAAACACCCTATGGGAAGACTGTTTTAGATACGATATATCCTTACGGGGTTATGCTTAACCTTGATGTATTAGACTTCAAAAACAGAGAAGATCTCATAGATGACTGGACATCTGCTATGAGAATTGCAGTAGGAACACTCGATATCAACAAAGAAGGATTCATTAAACTTTTGGAAATGAGTCTTATGGGATCAGTGAAAATTGCTTGGGACATGACTTCATTAGACATGAAGGAGTCAGTCCTAGCTGGTGAATCTCTTAGTGAGATCGCTGGAAAAATGGCTACCCTATTTAAAGCACACTTTATAGGGGTAGACTATTTCAACAGTCTAGATACAGAGAAGAAGAAGAAATATACTCAAGCTCTGTATAGTCTGGAATTACATGATATTGTTTGGTGTATGAATACATTATGTTATTCACTAAATATATATGTAATTCAGGAGTCGAAGAAGATATAGCTATGCAGCTTTTCTTCGCAAAAATGCCGAGTCCCTGGAGAGAAATGCTCATTAGGGAATACGTACCTGGAAATCCAAATACGTTGGCACGAAGAGCCTCTTTCCTCAAAGGAAAGTTAGCAAAATGGTGTCACATGGCGGCATTACAAAAGAATTACAAACGATTAAGGGGTATCAACAAAAGAACTCCTTTGTGTTGTAAGGAAAATGATCTTCCAACAATTATTGGAAGTAAACCACAGAAGCATAAAAGAAAAAGTTTCAGGACTCATCCTTATGCCCGAAGTGGAAGAAGTTCTTGAAAACCAAGAACAGTATGGTCTAAACAGAAAGCCAGATCTTACAAATCTGGACAAAGAAGTGGACCATCAAGAAGTAGGATATCATCCCAAGCATCGAGTACATCTCGAAGCACAGGAAGAACACCTACGAAGAAAACTTTCAGGAGAGCTCATACTCGGGCTAATGAAAGTTTCAAGGACTGTAATTGATGGACATGTGGAGCAAGATGTCATATCTCAACCAACTGTCCAGAAAATGAGAAGAGAGGTATTAAATGTTTCGATCCTTACCCCGGATATTGAAGAAGCGGTTTATTACCAAAATCTTATTCAAGTATACCGATTTGAGGACATCGCCTCAGATGAAAGTATATACGAAGAAGAAGAAGTCTTAAGTCAGGAAGAATCTGATGGAACAGAATCGGAATCTGACTGAAGACGAGGTGTTTCGACACAAAACACATGAAGATCTGTCTGGGTTTTTCAGCCAGACAACAATATCACATAACATGGTTCAAAAATCATGAGAGAAAATCCGAGTCTACAGAGATATCAAGGTTTCTCTGCAGGACAGATAGAAAAGTTCTTAGGAAATCTTGGTCTAAGAAACAGAAAGCATCATCTAATCTATAAAGTTTCTAGAAGGGAAATGGTTATCCCGATGGAACTTACAGGAAATAGAATGGAGATGCAGCTAATTCCTTCCAAAGAAATTAAGCAGGAATTACAAAAACTCAAGATAGAAGTAGCAAAGACCATGTCCTGGATTCATATCGGAGCAATCCAGATTATGATAAAGGCTACTTTCAAAGAAGGAATAGATTCACCTATTGATATTGCTATATGCGATAACAGAATGGGGAATCTACAAGATTCAGTACTGGGAACAATCTCAGGAAACCTCTGTGCAGGAAAGATTGTAGGAGTAATCTAAATCTATCCAAGGATAGCCTACAACCTGGCAGATCGAGATTTCAGCCGAGCCTTGACATTGCATCAGAACTTCAAGGAAAAAAGGTTGATGAAAGAAGGTAATGGACCATATTCTATTACCTATCAGATTTCATACGCTCTATCTAATACACATCATTCTGAATTGTTTATTAGAAACAAGTTTATTGAAATATCAGAGATATTTGGAAAAGTTGCTCAGGCAATTTATCCAGAAAGAATTGAGTTTCTTTTAATACAGGAAACAGATATCCAAATTCAAGACAAACCGATTCTACAAAGGAATCAAAGTCTTAGATTGGAATCAAGAAGACTATCTTTTCAAGGAGATAGAATTACAAGTTACAGATAGGGAAAAACGCCTGTCATAGAAACCCAACAGGAGCTGAAAAGTTTTTCTACAATAGGAAAGCTTAGATGCCCAGAAGGGTGGAAGGAAGTAGAAATAGTATTTGATATTACGAAGAAAAGGAATCAATTTCCTTGTAATACCATATATTATTTGGAACAACCTACGATAGGAACTTATCAAGGACTGATTAATATCGGAGAATTGGAAGTCCATATCCAAGGAATTCAAGGTAAAGAATCAGATCAACTGATTCTTGGACTAGAGTTTCTCGAGAAACACAAACCTTGGAAACGTCTAGAGTATGGAATGGAGTTTATGGCAGATGATAAAATATGGAAAATCCAATGACCACAAGTCCATTTTCCATATACATTCCAGTAGGAATGTTATATGAACAATATAAGGCATAATACTTTGCTGCTTATATTGATTCAGGGGATGGAATCTGCACAGCAAAACGTGGAATTTTTTCAAATAATTTGGAAGAAGAATTACTCAAGATTGTTGGGAGAGATTTTTCCAGAAGAATCTTAATCCTATGTAAAGGGATTAAGATGACTGAAATCATGATTGACGGTGCTGGACAAACACCTTGGTACAAGGTAAAGACACCAACAATTTATTTTCATGATACAGGAGCTGACATATTGTTAGGAAATAATTTCCTACAAATGTTTAAGTCCTATACTCAAGAAAATGAGAATAGACGATTAGTGTTCACAACACCATGTGATCACAAAATCATAGTCCAGAGACTACGAGAGGCATTTTATAGAAAATTGTCAGTCCAGTTTCGCAGCAAGCGTGGTGATTCAGGAAAACTTCTGAACCCAAAAATGAAGGATTCAAGACGGTTTGAAGAAACAATGCTCCAGTTGAGAGCAGATAAGGAACTCCAACCAAAAGATATAGAATTTCTTAAGATAACTCTACTGACGAATGAAGTAGAGTTTGAATCCAAGGTATCACTGGAAGATGTCAAGAAGAGGATAAAAGAAAACTACAATGAAGATCCCTTGGCATGGTGGGACAGAAATCAACTCAAAGCTTGCCTTAAGATCAAGAAAGACAAAGAGTATGAATTTGTCCGTTGCAAGCCTATCCCAATGAATATCATTGATCAAAGGGATATGCAGGTTATAATCAAGGAATATTTGGACCTTGGTTTGATCAAAGCAGGTATGTCACCATATAGCAGTCCAGGTTTTCTGGTAAGAAATCATGGTGAGATAAAAAGAGGAAAACTCATACTTGTTATTAATTATCAAGAAATTAATAAGATTGTGGAGTTTGATGGGTATTTTATACCTAGTAGAGAACATTTGATTAGTTGTATACGCAACGCCAAGATATTCTCTAAATTCGATTGTAAGTCTGGATTTTACCAAATTCGGATGCAGGAAGAAAGCAAAAAATTCACAGCTTTCTCCACATCTCAAGGACATTATATTTGGGAAGTACTACCAATGAGATTGGCCAATTCACCCCAGATATTTCAAAGAAAGATGGATAATCTTTTCAAAGATTATTTTAAGTTTATGTTTATTTACATTGACGATATTTTAATAGCATCTAAAGATATGAATGAACATGTTAAACATTTGGAGATTTTCTCTAATGTTTGCAAGAAAGAAGGACTGGTTTTATCTGAAAAGAAAGCAGTCATTGCTACAAGGAAGATTGAATTCCTCGGAATTGAAATCGATGAGTCAGGAATAATTCTGCAAGAACACATACTGTAAATGGTGCAGAATTTTCCAGAAAATCTCAAAGACAAGAAGCAACTTCAAAGTTTCTTAGGAGTTGTTAATTTTGCTGGGATGTTTATCAAAAACCTAGCAAAACACAGGAAGGTGTTCAGTCCATTATTGAAAAAAGATGCAAGATTTATATGGACAAAAGAACACACAGAAGGACTTATCCATTTAAAGAAGGTTTGTAAAAATCTTCCAAAAATGGCTATTCCTCAAGACGAAGATGATCTGGTATTGTATACCGATGCCAATGATCATTGGTGGGCAGCAGTTCTTACTAAGCTCACACCAGATGGAGAACAACCATGTAGATATTGTAGTGGGTTATTCTCAGATGCAGAAGCCATCATATGGCATATCAACGAAAAAGAATTTTATGCAGTAAAAAGGGCTTTTGAAAAATGGCCATTATTCTTACTTGCAAAGAAATTCACTTTGAAAATTGATAATACACATGTGAAAGCTTTCTTAAGGAATAAAATTGAATCTAAACCTGAGAAAGACAGATTATTAAGATGTCAAGCACTATGTCAGAATTATATTTTTGATATTGTGATAATAAAATCTCATGAAAATATTCTTGCAGATTTTTTAACAAGAGATGGACAGCATTGACAATGATGCTATTATCAAGATGCAAAGGAATTTGAGGGAACACCTTGAAATGCTTCAAACCGAGTTCAACAAGTTGGCCGTTAATGCAGAAGTTGTGGGAAAGCTACAACAAGCTGATAAGATAATTGTCTCTGATCGAATTACAGGTTGTTTACAGGCATATACTCAGTTATGGTCTGTAATGCAAAGGCCTATCCTCCAAGGCATTGAGAAGCCATTGGTTTCCCAAATGGAGAGTTTTCGAGTACATGACTTATACCTATAGCGGGGGATTCAAATACCCCTTGCACAAGTGTTAAGTCGGGATCATCACCAGATGAGTCGGCTGAAAAAAAAATTGAGACTCCTGATCCTTATCTTGAGTCTTCAAGTCAACCCTTCACCTCGGGGATTGAAGAGGGAGAGATCAACCTTAGGCCTCGTATTGACAAAGGCAAATCTAAGGTTGGTACTAACGAAGCAACAATTTCTCCATTTCAGGTTTATCAGCAGAATTGGGAGAAATTGAAAACAAGAATTGGAATTAACCCAGCTACTAACAGGGTTGATGTTTCAGGAAAATATCCCAGGGTATGGATGAAACCAAATTCATATCCAAAGGAGGTCAAGACATGGTATGAATTCGGGGCTCTTGCCTCAGTTTATACTACATCACCAAGCTTTCCGGAAATTTCAGGACTACTAAAATGGATCCAGGAAGCTGTTCATGAAACTTGGGCAAATAATGATTATTTGTCCAGAGGAGATGTTTTGGAGCAATACTTTTTCAGTGCAGCACCAGAACCAGCAGGGAAAGGTTCTCATGAAGCCTTTCATTTCATCAAATTATGGAGGCCGGATACAAATGTTCAAAAATTTATCAAGGTCCCTCCAACAGAAGAAACACCCCTGGTTGCTTCAATTTGTGAAGATGATATGTCTACACCAAGAGCATGGGGTTTATGGGTCTGTCTCACTGAGATGAACAAAGTCAAGTTCCCGTTCAAATTTTATAATCACTCAGTGAACGGATCATTCCTGTTAAACACCATGACAGGAAAAACCACAAGTTTTGCAGAAGATTTATTCGAGAAAAAGAGAAATCTTTTGTGGAGCAGCAAGCTGCCGGCCAGTAAAGAGACTCGCCGAAAATTTTGTAACATGACACATATAGGAAGATGGTCAGAAAACATCTGCCTTGAATGCCAAAACCAGAAGGAACCTAAATTAGGTAAATGATTCAAACCGAGATCTGATCGGAAACACTTTACCGACACAAGCACAAGTGGGGATGGACCACATTCACGATTTCCTCGAGGACACCGAAAGACAAAGATTCCTCGACAAAGTTAAAGGAGACATGTGACTATCCCAATAAGAAAAGCAGGACCACTACCATGTGAGTGGAAGGACAGGACCACCAATAATCAGTGGAAAAAGACACAAGAACCACTAATAATGAGTGGTAAAAGACAAATGAACATTGGATACTTTATTTAAAAAAGGAATCTAATAAAGATAACAAGAAAAACTGGACCCAAACCTTACACTATAAATAAAGGAAAATGGAACCAGTTAAACACACCGAAATCAACACTTAAAGATGTACCGTGTATATCTGAAAGTTTTGAAAAGAAGAATCAATTATAAGAGAAAAGAGGCGGATGCTCTAAAATGGCTAGTCCAACGTTTCCAGGAAAAAGGAGATGAAATTACCGCAGATCTCTTATATACTCATCGTCAATGGTATCTCAGGGAGATAAAAAAAGATGAAAAGTTAATTTCTAGATTAATAATATAGAAAAAGACAGGTCAAGAAGGGACCACTCAACCACTACATGGTCCATATGCAAGCTGTAAAGGCTTATCAAGATTTAAGTCCGAGTTTCAAATCCGAAGAAGCCTTCTATAATAAGGAAGCATAAGGAAGATGAAGACATCGATCAACCTCTTCATTTTTCTTCAAAACATTTGTAATAATTTTCTTTCAAGTATATGTGTGTAGTGAGTAGTAGCTAAACAAGTTTCTCCTCCTCTACAGGAGGTTGCTATGTATTAATAAATTTTTTGTGTTTGAATAAAGAGATCTTTGCTCTTAGCCCCTCTCATGTATTATTTTTTAAATTTTATCTTTTACTATACACTCTAAGGTAGGAAATGAATTAGAGTTGTGCCAAGTGCTACGGAAGGAATCTGCATCGGTAACCATCGGTTGTGATCGTGTGGTTAGACTGTGAGGAGCAGTTCGTAAAATACGGTGGATAAAATCCGGGGGCACTCCGGTCAAAAAGGTATAAGATTTAATTTATTTTACGGAAGCATGATGGGCATTAATTTAAAAAGAAAAATCAATTACTAAAATAAAAGGATGAGGGTATGATTGGAAATTTTAAAATATTGGGGAGTTAAAACAAAGAATTGAAGGGATAGAGAGTAAAAATAAAGTTGAGAAGGGATGTGGGGAGCTATTGAAAGTTTGCACTTAAATTATTGTTTGAAGATAAATGATTGAAAGTTCAAAATATATTAATTTAACATATTATATTATATTTATACAATATAAATGTTCGCGAGCATCTTGAATTTTACAAAAGAAAATAATTTCAAATCGCTTGTAATCATTTTATTTATTCTCTCGTCCATTAAGAAATTAGTTAAGAAAAGAAAACTCAAGAATTTTCTCAAGGAAAATAGCGTGTAGATCTGGAAGATCAAGAAACGTTCTAAAAAATTCAATGTAGAATCCGTAAATCAGAATACGTGTAAGCCATGCATAATTACTATTATTTAAATTAAAATGACTTTATGCATGAGGATTTAAATTTTTTTCTTTAAAGTTAATTATTTTATGCAGTAGTTTAATTGTTAACTTTTCAGTTAATTAAGTAAGGCCGGACTGGAGTTGGAGTTTTGAGATAAAATTATTATTAAGGAAACATTCTCAGAATTTATTTTAGCTAAATAATAAGTTAATTTAAGGTGAAAGAATGTTTAAGGAATTATTTAAGTAACTTGAGGTAAAAAGGAAATAAGTTCATATAGGTTCCATAATTAATGTGTTAATTCACTAAATTATTTAATGGATATGTAAGACTCTAAAGATTGAAAATACACTAACTAAGCAATATTTTCCCTCCACTCAATAGCATAATTTGGGCCACCTCATAGATGATTTAATATTTCTTTGGCAACTCACCACCTTTGACTCTTTCCTTATTATTTCTTAGAATGATAACACATTCATTTTTAATCACCATTAATTAATAATCAATCATTATCCTTGCCTTGTTTTGACATGGAAGAATCGGTCATGCCCTCAATTATCCCTCAAAAAAAAAATCTTTTGGATATCAAACCAAGTCCTCATCTAACAAATTCAAAGAGAGCAAGACTTGGTCATGCCATTTAAATCCCTTTTATATTGCAACTCCCCTTCATTTCTCCTAACCATTTCCCCCTCTCCCTTGCACCAAAATTCAGAGAGAATTCAGAGTAAAAATCGAGAGTGAGCTAGGGAAAAATAAGAGAGAAAATCAAGTAGAAGCAAGAAAGTAAAGAGCACTCCGTTTCCTCCGCGCCGCGTCGTCGTTTCGTTCGTTTTTATTTCAAAACGAACCAAGGCATGTCTATATTTATTTCACTCTTCAACCAAGCCATATTAGTATTTTTAAAAAACATCATACTCATGATTTTATGAAGCAAAAACCGAAATAAGACAACAATATTTCGAAAATTCTGCACAGATTTCATTCGGGTTCCCTCCATGCTTCACGTTTTCTGCTGTTTTTGATGGTTCAGGTGCTGGCTCGATCCTAGGCTCCCAGGGCTGCCCCTAGGCATGTACTAGGGTGTGTCAAGACCACGTTGGTCCATTATTTCAAGCCCCATGCATGCTGGAAATCAGAAATAACAGCAATTCCCCATGCATGCCCCTTTTTGCATTCGATTTTCTTGGTTGGTGTCAAAGGTTGATGTTTCTGATCTTGGCTGCCCTAGGGGCTATAGCCATGGTTATTACATCTCCTTTTTATGTCTAAGACATGGCCAAGTCGCCCTTTCGAGGCTTGTTCAATGATGGAATCGGTTTTCAAATCAAAACAAGAACAACCCCCTTCGACCCCTTTCAAATTCTGCACATGTCCTTTCGGTTTTGGTGGTTTGGGGTGGACCTTTGTTGACCTCTGGCCCTTAGCCCTGGTTGAAACCATACCTCTTGATGTCTAGATCGTGCCACGGTCAGCCAAATGGCCACTGGAATGGTCCATGACAGCATGAACGATTGCAACAACCCACGCGCAGGTTTGGCTCTCAGGTGGGAATTTTCGGATGATTCATGGTGTGGTTTGGATGGTGGCTTGCCTAGGGCCCTTAGCCATGGTTCAAACCATACCCTAGGATGTTGGTAAAGGGTTCTGGTCGGTGGTTCAAGCCCCAATTGCCGGTAGTCTAGAAAACGACTCAAGGAAACGAAAGCGCTGCTACTGTACTTTGTTGACAGCAAGTGGTGTTTCGGTTCAGAGGCTTGTTTGAGTACTTGGTTGGCTTTTAGCCTATGGCCTTGGACCGGACAGTACCTCATCAAGTTAGGAAGGTCGTGTTTTTGACCGTTTGTGATTCGGTTAAGTTTAGAGATCGTATGAGAATTTACGGTGTGATGTGCCAAAATGACTCTCGAAATAGCGTTCCTTGTTTTTGGCCTCCATTCACCAAATTTCGACCTGTAAAATTTTAGGAGCATTATTTCATCATTTTAGGTGTATTTTAATCATGACTAAATGATGGTTCGGTGTTGGTTCGGGTTGGCACGGAGTCATGATTAAATACTAAGGAATTGGGCGTAATTGTCTCGTTTTTGGATTCAATTACGAAGTTTTGTCAAGTTAAATCATTTGCATATTTTCATGAAAGATTTAGGTCGCAGCGATCCTGGGAACGATCCAACCCATTCGGTAAAATTTAATGCATGATATATAATTATATTACGTTCAAAAATATAAAATATTCATTTTTGAGATTTATGCGATATTGTTTGTGGCAACTTCATTATCATGGGATTATTACTTCACCCGGTGGTCACTTACCGGTTCAGTTCAGTTCATTTATTGGTACGGATATCCTGTCCAAGGGCTGTGATGATCTCTACCGCCCAGTATACTGTGGTTTAGTCTGATCAGGCGATCCAGTTCAGTTCAGTTCAGGGGCCACTTGCGTAGAACATATTCTGAACATAAAATTATGGCATGTTATTTTATGACAGGGCTCAATTGAGCAAACATGTCACTTATGATTTTCAGTCAGTTATGCACGTATTATAATTACTCATGTCACGATATTTTACGTTACGCCAGACTCATGAGATTTTTACCATGCATGCAATTTTATTATTATTACTTGTTATTTATGATATATGCATGCTGAGTCTTTAGACTCACTAGACTTGATTTTTGTAGGTACTGATGAAGTCGGGATCGAGGGCGGGGACCTGTGAGCCATCTTGGGTCGGCAGTAGTGGAACCCGAGGACCCCATTTTCAGCATTTACCATTTTTATGCCCAAACATTTTATCTTTGTTGGAATTATTTTTAATTGTTATTTTTCAAACAATAATTCCTTCCGCTGTGCTATTCTGAACATTAAACTCTATTTATCAGTTTATTTTACGAATGAGGCAAATTACTTGTTTTTAAAAGAAAATTTTAAATTTTTCCGCAAATTTTCAAGTACGAATTTCGGGCCTCTACAGCTGGTATCAGAGCCTATGTTCTTGTAAAGGGTTGTACTACTACTGACCATGAGAAGCTCACGAAGTCACGACTTCGGTCTGTAAGTTTTACATTTACGCATTTCATTTACAGCATGAAATATTCTAACAACATGTTCTCATGAAATATTTTATGTTCAGATTTTGATTATTCAGTATTTATTTAAAATTTTAAAGAAATTATGAAAATTATGCATGTTAGTTACGTATGGGTTATGTATGGAACAGTATGCCCCCTAGACGCATTCTTGAGCGTGCGAGAGATGATGAGCCTCGCCAGGAGGACAGAGAGGATCAGAGACAGGAGAGGAATAGACGTCCACCCCCTCCACCTGACATGAATGCCCAGATGCTAGCTGGGATGACTCAGTTCTTCGCACAGTTTGCGGGGAACAATGTTGTGGCAGCTAGGCTGACAGGGCTCGAGGCTACTTATGAGCGGTTTATGAAGATGCGTCCGAAGGAGTTTTCATGGACGTCTAATCCCATGATTGCCGAGGGCTGGATTAAGTCCCTCGAGGTTATCTTCGAGTTCATGGAGCTTGGAGAAGCAGACAGAGTTCGTTGTGCCACCTATCTATTCGGAGGAGGTGCACGCCTTTGGTGGGAAGGAGCATCAGTAGATTTGAACTTGGCTACACTGAGTTGGACGCGCTTCACGGAGGTATTCTACTCCAAATATTTTACTGATGAGGTGCATTCCAGGTTGACCAGGGAGTTCATGACCCTGAGGCAGGGAGATCTGACTGTTACGGAGTTCGTCCGTAAGTTTGAGAGGGGTTGCCACTTTGTGCCCCTGATCGCCACTGATGCTGGAGCCAAACTGAGACATTTTATGGATGGTCTGCTGACGATCTTGCGCCGCGATGTTAGGGTGGCTGGTCCCTACTACTTATGATGTTGCCGTCTCCAGAGCTCTAGCTGCAAAGCAGGACCAGCATGACATTGAGAGGGATCGTCAGGGTAAGCGACCGGTTCCAATACCACATCGTCCTCCTCCTCCTCCTCAGCAACAGTATCAGAACAAGAGGCCTTTCCACGGCCCACCCAAGAGCAGAGGACAGAGGCAGCAGCAACAGGGACGTGCAGTCCCAAGGACCTTTGAGCACCCAGTCTGTCCCAAGTGCTCACGCTGCCATCCTGGAGCATGTATGTATGGTTCCGGCAAGTGTTACAAGTGTGGTAGTCCAAACTACTTGCTACCACAGTGCCCACAGGGAAGTCTGCCTACCCAAGGCAGAGTCTTTGCTCTCCATGCCGCAGAGACGAACCCAGATACCATGCTTATGACAGGTATCTTACAGCTTTAAGTTTATATTTGAAATTCGATGTTTTGAGAATCTGGGTTAATATTTTGAACATAGAATTGACGATAGGATTGCATGCTCTAATCAGTGTTATTTTCGGGAATTTAGTTTAAGAGAACTCTGGCCTTTGCATGTCTATAAGTTTAGTTCTTGTAACTATTGGGCTCAACTTAGAGTTTCGATCTTTCAGGGAGAATTTTTATATCTGGTTCCGCTACGAAAGCCTTGATAGATTCAGGAGCTACTCACTCGTTTATTTCGGAGGTCTTTGCTAACTTCCTCAAGGTCAAGACCGTTGGGTTAGATGTGGCGTATTCAGTAGTACTGCCTTCTGGAGAGGAGATGACAGCTACCAATATGATCCGAGACATAGACCTCGAGCTTCATGGCAATCTTGTTTATGCGGATCTTATCGTATTGCCGATGCCAGAGTTTGACATCATTCTAGGGATGGACTGGCTATTGCAGAACAGAGTTTTGATTGACTTCCAGCGGAGATCTGTTCTAGTCCGACCGCCTGGGATGACGCAGTTCTTATTCAAGCCAGACATGTACTTTCCTTTATCACGCATTATACCTTGTGTCCAGGCTAGGAAGTTCATGCATAGAGGGTGTCGGGCGTTTTTAACAACTTTTATATCTGTCCCCGAAGCACCCAGTCAGTCAGCTTCAGATGTTCCGATTGTTAGAGACTTCTTAGACGTTTTTCCTGAGGACGTCTCTGGTATGCCACGCGAGAGAGAGGTGGAGTTTTCCATTGAGCTCATGTCAGGTACGGTTCCGATCTCAAAAGCACCGTACCGACTAGCATCGACAGAGATGGCAGAACTTAAGAAGCAGATTCAGGAACTTCTTGACAAGGAGTTCATTCGCCCGAGTTTTTCTCCATGGGGTGCGCCAGTCTTATTTGTGAAGAAGAAGGATGGTTCTATGAGGCTCTGTATTGATTACCGGGAGTTAACCTGGGTTACAGGGAAGAACAAGTACCAACTTCCGTGGATTGAGGATTTATTTGATCAGTTGCAGGGAGCTTCGGTATTCTCGAAGATTGACCTGCGTTCCGGTTATCACCAGTTGAGGGTGAAAGATGCTGATGTTTCCAAGACTGCTTTTAGGACTCGTTACGGCCACTACGAGTTCCTTGTGATGCCGTTCGGTTTGACGAATGCGCCAGCGATCTTCATGGATCTCATGAATCACGTATTTCAACCGTATCTTGACCAGTTTGTGATAGTATTCATAGACGACATTCTCGTCTACTCGAAGAATCAGGAGGATCACAGCAGACATCTGACCACTGTGCTGCAGACCTTGCAGAAGCACAAGTTATTCGCAAAGTTCAGTAAGTTCGAATTCTGGTTAGAGAAGGTGGCGTTCCTAGGCCACATTGTTACTAGCAGCAATATTGAGGTAGACCCAGCGAAAGTTGCCGCAGCTAGAGATTGGGTTGTGCCGCAGAATGCATCCGAGATCCATAGTTTCCTTGGGCTAGCAGGATATTATCGGAAGTTTATTCGTGGATTCTCCTCCATCGCAGTTCCACTCACATCATTGACCAAGAAGAATTTTAAATTTGTGTGGAGAGAGGAGTGTCAGAAGAGCTTCGATACTTTGAAGCAAGCTCTTATCTCAGTGCCAGTTTTGGCCATGCCGTTGGAGCCCGGAGATTTTGTTTTGTATACAGATGCTTCGAAGCTCGGTTTGGGCACAATATTGATGCAGCATGGGAAGGTGATAGCGTATGCTTCTCGTCAGCTGAAAATCCATGAGAAGAATTACCCTACCCATGATCTAAAGTTGACCACCGTGGTATTTGCCTTAAAGATTTGGAGGCATTATTTGTATGGGGAGAAGTGCCAGATCTTTACCGACCACAAGAGCCTCAAGTACTTCTTTACGTAGAGAGAGCTGAATATGCGTCAGAGGCATTGGTTGGAGTTAGTGAAGGATTACGACTGTGACATTAGCTACCACCCGGGCAAGGTTAATGTAGTTGCGGATGCATTGAGCAGGAAGGTCGCAGTGATGGCTCATTTGACGATTCAGAGACCTCTTCAGTCTGAGATGCAGAGGTTTGATCTAGAGCCTTATCCTCGAGGTAGAGTTCCCCGTCAATCTACCTTGACTATTCAGTCATCTCTTCTAGTCCATATTCGTAGTGTGCAGTCAGCAGATGAGCAGTTGGCAAAGTGGAAGCAGAGAGATGAGGCCAACGGCAGTGTCCTGTATACAGTCAGCGATAGTATTGTGAGATACCAAGACAGAATGTGGGTTCCTAGCAGTGGTTATATCCGAGCAGATATTCTATCAGAGGCCCATATGTCGACGTACTCTATTCACCCTGGGAGTAAGAAGATGTACAAAGACCTGCAGTTATTGTATTGGTGGCCGGGGATGAAGAAAGACATCAGACGGTTTGTATCCGAGTGTCTGACATATCAGCTTGTGAAAGCAGAGCATCAGAGACCAGCAGGTATGCTCAAGCCTATTCCCATTCCCGAGTGGAAGTGGGAGAATGTCACCATGGACTTCGTGACCGGTTTGCCGAAGTCAGTCAGAGGATCAAATGCTATCTGGGTGATCGTTGATCGTCTTACCAAATCAGCGCACTTCTTGCCTATCAAGACAACTTTCACCATAATTCAGTATGCAGAGTTATACATCCGGGAGATAGTCCGACTTCATGGTATTCCAGTTTCTATCGTATCTGACAGAGACCCCAGATTCATCTCCTCATTTTGGAAGAGTTTGCATTCGACTATGGGTACGAAGTTGTTGTTTAGCACAGCTTTCTACCCTCAGATAGATGGGCAGTCAGAGCGAGTTATTCAGATTTTGGAGGATCTCCTCCGCGCTTGTGTTATGGATTTCTCTGGGAGTTGGGAATCGAACTTGCCATTAGTGGAGTTCACCTATAACAACAGCTTCCAGTCGTCTATTGGTATGGCTCCGTTTGAAGCACTGTATGGTCGTAAGTGTAGATCTCCTATTCATTGGGATGAAGTAGGGAAAAGAGCAGAATTGGGTCCGGAGATTATTCAGCAGGCTACCGATGTAGTAGTCAAGATCCGGGATAGGATGAGGACTGCTCAGAGCCAACAGAAGAGCTATGCAGATCAGAGGAGGAGAGATCTAGAGTACTGTTGGCGACCATGTTTTCGTGAAGGTAGCACCTATGAAGGGTGTCATGCGGTTCGGAAAGAAAGGAAAGCTCAGTCCGAGATTCATCGGACCATTTGAGATCCTCGACAGAGTTGGGACGCTAGCTTATCGTGTTGCTCTTCCGCCGAATCTGGCCGGAGTACACAATGTGTTCCACGTCTCTATGCTGAGGAAGTACATGGAAAATACTTCGCATGTCTTGAACTTTGAGCCGTTGCAGCTTACCCCGAACCTGTCTTATGAAGAGAGACCGGTGCAGATCTTAGACAGACAGGAAAAGAAGCTTCGTAACAAGCTGGTTAAGCGAGTCAAACTCAAATGGCTTAACCATTCAGAGGATGAAGCTACATGGGAGTCTGAGCCAGAGATGAGGAGTCGTTACCCCGAGCTATTCGGTAAGTTTTAATTTCGAGAACGAAATTTCTTTTAAGGGGGGAGAATTGTAGAACCCGTAAACCAGACTACGTGTAAGTCATGCATAATTACTATTATTTAAATTAAAATGATTTTATGCATGAGGATTTAAATTCTTTTCTTTAAAGTTAATTATTTAATGCAGTAGTTAATTTTTATCTTTTCAGTTAATTAAGTGAGGCCGGACTGGAGTTGGAGTTTTGAGATAAAATTATTATTAAGAAAACATTCCCAGAATTTATTTTAGCTAAATAATAAGTTAATTTAAGGTAAAAGAATGTTTAAGGAATTATTTAAGTAACTTGAGGTAAGTAGGAAATAAGTTCATTTAGGTTCCATAATTAATGTGTTAATTCACTAAATTATATAATGGATAGATAAGACTCTAAAGATTGAAAATACACTAACTAAGCAATATTTCCCCTCCACTTAATAGCATAATTTCGGCCACCTCATTGATGATTTAATATTTCTTTGGCAACTTACCACCTTTGACTCTTTCCTTATTATTTCTTAGAATGATAACCCATTCATTTTTAATCACCATTAATTAATAATCAATCATTATCCTTGCCTTGTTTTGACATGGAAGAATCGGTCATGCCCTCAGTTATCCCTCCAAAAAAAAAATCTTTTGGATATCAAACCAAGTCCTCATCTAACAAATTCAAAGAGAGCAAGACTTGGTCATGCCATTTAAATCCCTTCTATATTGCAACTCCCCTTCATTTCTCCTAACCATTTCCCCATCTCCCTTGCACCGAAATTCAGAGAGAATTCAGAGTAAAAATCGAGAGTGAGATAGGGAAAAATAAGAGAGAAAATCGAGTAGAAGCAAGAAAGTGAAGAGAACTCCGTCTCCTCCGCGCCGCGTCGTCGTTTCGTTCATTTTTCTTTCGAAACGAACCAAGGCATATCTATATTTCTTTCACTCTTCAATCAAGCCATATTAGTATTTTTTAAAAACATCATACTCATGATTTTATGATGCAAAAACCGAAATAAGGCAACAATATTTCGAAAATTCTGCAAAGATTTCATTCGGGTGCCCTCCATGCTTCACGTTTTCTGCTGTTTTTGATGGTTCAGGTGCTGGCTCGATCCTAGGCTCCTAAGGCTGCCCCTAGGCATGTACTAGGGTGTGTCAAGACCACGTTGGTCCATTAGTTCAAGCCCCATGCCTGCTGGAAATCAGAAATGACAGCAACTCCCCAACAATGCCCCTTTTTACATTCGAATTTCTTGGTTGCTGTCAAATGTTGATGTTTCTGATCTTGTCTGCCCTAGGGGCTATAGCCATGGTTATAACATCTCCTTATTATATCTAAGACATGACCAAGTCGCCCTTTCGAGGCTTGGTCAACGATGGAATCGGTTTTCAAATCAAAAAAAGAACATCCCCCTTCGACCACTTTCAAATTCTGCACATGTCCTTTCGGTTTTGGTGGTTTGGGATTGACCTTGTTTGGCCTCTGGCCCTTAGCCCTGGTTCACACCATACCTCTTGATGTCTAGATGGTGCCAACCAAATGGCCACTGGAATGGTCCATGACAGCAAGAACGATTGCAACAGCCCACGCGCAGGTTTGGCTCTCGGGTGGGAATTTTCGGATGATTCATGGTGTGGTTTGGATGGTGGCTGGCCTAGGGCCCTTAGCCTATGGTTAAAACCATACCCTAGGATGTTGGTAAGAGGTTCTGGTAAGTGGTTCAAGCCCCAATGGCCGGTAGTCTCGAAAACGACTCAAGGAAACGAAAGCGCTGCTACTGTACTTTGTCGACAGCAAGTGGTGTTTTGGTTCAGAGGCTCGTTTGAGTTCTTGGTTGGCTTTTAGCCTATGGACTTGGACCGGACAGTACCTCATCAAGTTAGGAAGGTTGTGTTTTTGACCGTTCGTGATTCGGTTAAGTTTAGAGATCGTACGAGAATTTACGGTGTGATATGCCAAAATGACTCTCGAAAGAGCGTTTCTTGTTTTTGGCCTCCATTCACCAAATTTCGACTTGTACAATTTTAGGAGCATTATTTCATTATTTTAGGTGTATTTTAATCATGACTAAATGATGGTTCGGTGTTGGTTCGGGTTGGCACGGAGTCATGATTAAATACTAAGGCATTGGGCGTAATTGTCTCGTTTTTGGATTCAATTACGAAGTTTTGTCAAGTTAAAATCATTTGCATATTTTCATGAAAGATTTAGGTCGCAGCAAGCCTGGGAACGATCCAACCCATTCGGTAAAATTTAATACATGATATTTAATTATATTACGTGCAAAAATATAAAATATTCATTTTTGAGATTTATGCGATATTGCTTGTGGCAACTTCATTATCATGGGATTTTTACTTTATCCGGTGTTCACTTACCGGTTCAGTTCAGTTCATTTATTGGTACGGATATCCAGTCCAAGGGCTGTGATGATCTCTACCGCCCAGTATACTGTGATTTAGTCTGATCAGGCGATCCAGTTCAGTTCAGTTCAGGGGCCACTTGCGTAGAACATATTCTGAACATAAAATTATGACATGTTATTTTATGACAGGGCTCGATTGAGCAAACATGTCACTTATGATTTTCAGTCAGTTATGCACGTATTATAATTACTCTTGTCACGATATTTTACGTTACGCCAGACTCATGATATTTTTACCATGCATGCAATTTTATTATTATTACTTGTTATTTATGATATATGCATGCTGGGTCTTGAGACTCACTAGACTTGATTGTTGTAGGTACTGATTAGGTCGGGATCGAGGACGGGGACCTGTGAGCCATCTTGGGTCGGCAGTAGTGGAACCCGAGGACCCCATTTTCAGCATTTACCATTTTTATGCCCAAACATTTTATCTTTGTTGGAATTATTTTAAATTGTTAATTTGAAAACAATAATTCCTTCCGCGTGGTATTTTGAAAATTAAACTCTATTTATCAGTTTATTTTACGAATGAGGCAAATTACTTGTTTTTAAAAGAAAATTTTAAATTTTTCCGCAAATTTTCAAGTACGAATTTCGGGCCTCTACAATAAAGATTATGGCTTCAGGTACGCTTCCGCTTAAGTTTCAGTCAAATTCTTAATGATTTAGCATGATGAATTATGTGATTTTTGTGGATTTTTCTCAACAAGTGGAATCAGATTCACTCATGTTTGAATAATTGAGATTTGTTTAAAGTTTTAGATATTATTTGGTTTCAGATCTGCAAAAGAAAACTTTGTTTGAAATTTTTTTAATATGGCTTCAGATCTGGAAAATATTTTGGTTGAAAACAAATTTTCCATTGATTCAGGTTCACGAAACGTCTACTACTAAATGCTCTTAGAATTTTTTTTAAAGCTAAGACCGTATGGCACGCATACTCATATACATAAAAATATGACAACCATTCATTTAAAATGTCGTCCAACCATTGAATAAAATATTGCAATTAAATAAATCTTTAATGTAATCAATCTCCTAGTCTATTGTTTTAAAAAGAACTTGAACACAATACCCAAAAGTCTATCAAAATCTACAACATATAACAATATACAAATCAACTTCGAACTGCTCACCTTCATCAATAACATCTAGTGAGTCCAAAGACTCAACAAACCTAAACCGTTATAACAAATACATATACAAATCATGCAATAGTGAAATTTACTGTAAACAAAGTAACTTTCATGATCTTTCAAAGCATTAACATAAAGGTAAACATATTCATATCAAATCATGTCATATCATGTCGTCTATATACGTATTTTTTCCCTCAATTGAATTCAGATCATTAGTTGTGACTTTCATATCAGCTCTAAGTTGATGGATCCATATACGTATAATCGTGTACCCGGCGGTGGGGACATCAACAACAGTTTTACCCATCCACTGAGCCTCGGCTTTGAATGTTCGTGTTCGTGTTCATATTAGTCACAACCAACTCACCTCCTTCAAAACATGTCATCCTATTCATCACTTGTAAAATTCATGCATATATATACAATTTCTTAAAATCAAGAATGCAACGTATTTTCTAGCCTAATCATAAAATTCATGTTCATAAATAACGTATACATTTTAAACATTCATTTTCAGTTATCAAGGCGCTGCCATGACTGCTAACTTGACATGGGTGCAAAATGATCATTTTTCCTATCGAAACCCTAATTGACCATTTTACCCCTGGACCTCAAAATTGTGACCCGAAGCCAACCAAACTTATTAAACACCTTAAAACATACTTTTAAGCATATCTTAGACGTAAATTTGAGCCCATGTGGTAAATTCTATAATTCGTTTTAAAACTTGGACCGGGGTCCCGGTTTTAATTTGAATTAACTCAAAACTCAACCAAATTTCTCCAAACTTAAATCATGACTTCATCACTCATGACCGGCCCTTAAATCACTTATTTTAGAACAGCTAAGACACTCGAAACTCTCGGCCAGCTGCTCGACTCTTCCACACACATTAACCCCCAAACCCTACTTGACCCTAGGCGCTAACCCTCGGCCCTAGCACAACATTAACCCCCAATCCTTACTTGACCCTAGGAGCTAGCCCTTGGCCCTAGCCCAATCTAGACTAGACCAGACCCGAACTAAACCATCCTAGGACATGACTGGACTCCACTGGATTGACCTAACCATAGACCACAGCCCATGCACGTGGACGTGCATAGTTCATCCGAACAAGCCATATGCGAGCCCCCTACGAGAAATGGCCTCCTGATCTACCCTTGGGTCACGACTAGCCCTGCTTTAGCCTCTCTGGCGTCTCAGACCCACCAAGGTCTGCACCGTTGCCTGTTTCGACCCATACCCAGTTGTATCCCCCTTTACTCCACCCGATATATATATATTTATATTTATATATATATATATATATATAAATTGATGTATGAGAAAAACGAGGTATATGTCGTGCCTTTGCATCTAAACACTCGACAATGTTCACAAACGACACGAGGGATGAACAAGATCACAACTCTCACGATTTTTCCTTGAAGGTGGCGTGACAAAGCTGCTGCAGCTCGAATGGGGAGCTGCTGGATAAGGTAAGGGACGGTCGAACGAAATGGGGTAAGGGTTACGGTTTTGGGATTAGGGTTTGATATTAAACAAGTGTATGATGAGCCCTTAATTAAAAATAATGAGGTTGTGAAGTCTTTTAGGCCCAATAAATATAAACATAGGCCCATTAGGCCCAAAACACCCTCGTAAAATATTTCGTTTAGGTACGTTTTTTAAAATATTACCCGAACCCTCAAAAAGTCATCCACTTTGCTAATTTATCAGTTTAAAATATGACTCGAGTAAAAATACCTTAAAAAGGTCCATTTTCGAAATTCACACTTATTTAAACCATATATTAAATAATTTAAAAAAATTATTTAATAAAAACATTTTTTCTTAACTGTCCCGGGTCTTCATTCCTCGTTCGAGCGTGAAAGACTGTTAAAAACCATATAACATGCAATCTTAATGAACCATGTCATAAAAACACATATTCATGTCACAATCATGTATTTAATGCAATGAAATAATTTAATTACAATACATAAGAAATTTGATAATTTGCATGCATGAGCTTCACGTAGACCTTCAAACTTTCGGGACGTTACATTCACAGTTTCGAATTACAGTTTAGTTTTATATATATATATATATTCAGAAATTTGAAATTAAAGGGTCACCGCATAGTTTCTACAGCGTTCCAACGCTGAAGGCGGCGATTAACACAAATAGAGTCTTTTCTGGATACCAAGACATCTCCGAGATTGCCGGGGCTTCTATATTTGGGGCGCCCGTGCACTGGATTCTATCCGGGCAGGCGCAAGCACGTGGTGGCGTCCATTCTGAGCGCGCCGCATTCTATCCGAGAAGGCACAAGCGCGCGGTGGCATCCATTTTGGGTGCGCCTCCGCGCCTAGGTCTGCACGGGAAGAGACTAGCAGTGGGGACGGCCCTAAGTTTAAAAAAATTTACGATTCAAGTTTATTTGGTTTAAGTTTAAATTCTCAATTATTCAAATAATTATAAATTTATATGCATTTTAAAATATATTGATTGAAATAAAATATCTTCAAAATAAATTTTATTATGGAGGTTAATTACTTTGAAACATAATAAGATTTCGCTATATGTAATTTGTATGTATATCGTTTGGCCCAAAGAAACTTCAATATTTAATATAATTACATATGCGCTTGTGGTGGTAAACACATTATAGTTTTTCAATTTTTCACGTGAATAATAAATCTGCCCAAAAAAATGTGGTTATTTGATATGATAATTACTATCAATGTTTTAATGTTGCGTCATGATATCACTTTTAAGTTAATCTTTTGTCCAAAGATAAATATCAATAGAGTCCTCGATATCCTGTTTATCGTATTTACATTATTTGAATTTATTGATTATTTTATTTTGATATTTGGTTGAACATGTATATTTGGTTTTTTGTTTAATATTTAGATTTGACTTCTGTAAATATTCATTCCAACATAAATTACATTCATATGTTAAATGGCTCGAACTTTAAATTGTGACAAGAGAATTAACTGATAGTTCCCGGAGTAATGGATTTGGACTTTGCAATATGGGTTAACTCTCCTCCTGCCATTACTGCTAAGAATATCTCTTATGAAAAGAAGGATTTCGAATCGTGAGAGAGGTCTAATCGCATGTATATGATGGTCATGAAGAAGGTACCGTACTTTTAAACATACTTAAAATTTACAGAAAATAAAATTTTCTTAAATAAGAAATAAGCCTTCAAATTTAGATTAAAATAAACTGTCATCCAAAAATATTTGCAACAAAAAGATCACGAATAAATTTTGCTAAAAAAATACTTGTTTTAACAACGTAAACCCATCTCATGAAAATCAAAATATTAAAATCATCATGCATCAAATCATAAAACATTGGCAGTCCTCGGGTTTAGCCTTGTGCTCAGTCCAAGCCGGCGCTCATCTCCTCATTCTCATCCTCACCTGCATCGATCAAGTTTAGTGAGTCTAAAAATTCAACATGTATAAACTGGAGATAACAAATAATACATAATAAAACAACATACATTTTAAAGTAACACATACATACTGGAAACTTGAACGTAATGACATAAACGTAGACGTGCCATCATCATAAAACTTTTCATAACATACTTGCATCATACATACTTGAACATGCATAACTTCATCATTTTGCGTAGAGATATGTTTCAAAGCAAGTGACTCATGCATAAATGCGTCTGATCAGACTAAAAAATAATACTGGGTTGGTAGGGAAAATCTACTACCACATACATGAGATCCCCGATCATGCTTTATTGGGTGGATTGGTCACTGGTCATGCTTTACCGCTTCCCAATCCCGATCTAAACCCGATCATGTTTTACCGGGGTGTAGAGGTCCTCGAACACGTTCACCGACTCCAAACTGTTCATAATTGGTCACAAGACATTTAGCATACCTCAAAAACATAAAATATTTCCCTTTGCATGTCGATCATACTTATATGGTGTTGAGGGATTCGTTGGATCTTGTTTGGGGCCACTGCTGCACATACTAACATGATTATCAAAGCACTTTCCATAACTTAGACGTAAAAGTCATGTTCACCACCCGAAAGGACAATTTTCTTATGACGTTCTAAATCACTCGGGACTTGACCTCGTTTAAACATTGTACTAAAACATGACATTGAACCCCAAAACAATCTCTATATGGAATGTGATCATTTTCCAAGCATTGGAAGACACGACTACTCAACCTACAAAATTAATGAAGGCACAGACCCCGTGTCAGGGTCCGATTTTGGATCCGTGTGCCTACGAAAATGGTAAACCAATGAAATTCACTACACTTGTGGCTTAACCCTCCTAACTCAATCATATGAACCATGAACTAACACATCGAGACTCATCCTAGGATGCTATGACACTGACTCGACTCCATAAAAACATCTCAAACATCCCCACAGAAACGACTCACCACACGCCACGCAATAAAACACATTAACTCAAATTTTGACACCAAATGCTTCCTACGATTTCTAATGCAACAAACAACCATTGACATGAAACGAAGCATCAAAACTCATCCCAACATCATACTCCATATACTTAAACACAACAGCGATCACCTGATGGTACCCAACGAAGCCTGCAATAATAAACTTCAAGAACACGTTTGCATAAAAATGCAGTTTGAGCAGTCCCATGAAAAAAATCATAACGCACTCGTTTCTTGTCAAAAAATTACGAATTTACTGTCAAATCAAATGCATAGAAAAGTACTACATTTTATATGTTGATAGTTTTTCCAGAAAGTTGATAGAATTTTCGCAGAAATCGAAATGACATCAGAATTTGGGTTTCCAGATCTAAAATCATTTCAAAATCGATATAACCAATTTTTGCTCAAACTTTGCACAACATACATGGATTTTTACACATAATAAACATAAAAACATGTACTATAACAAGATCGATGCATAAAAGAAAGAATATACATAACTTTTGATTTTTAAATTTACCGAAAAGACGATACCGAAGCGGAGATGATGCGAGGGTTGATTCGGGACGAACATGGCACGATTTTCTTGAAGAAAAGTGGACGAAAATTTCTGGAAAGATGCAAAGGATAGGGGCGGCTACTCTTGGTTCTTAGAACCCTAGGTTTTTCTCAAATAAAATCTGAAATGAGAGTGTAGAGAAGTGTGTGTGTGTGTGGTGTGTGTAAATGTGTGTGTGTGCGTGAGTTTAGAGATTAGGGGATACAATTTTTTCTTAATTAATAATTAACAACTAATTAAAACACTAACCTTCCTCTAACTTTAAAAAAATCTCTTAATTAAAAATGAAATGCACATTAGCTCAACTTTAAAAGTTTTAAAATTTTAAAATCACTAAATAAATAAATTAGCTTTAAAATGTTAAAAACTAAATAGCTCATTTAAAATGCCCCAATCCTAACTTAAAATAAAATACCACATTTTAAAATCGCCAAAAATCGTCGTCGTTCTCTTTTCTTTGATACCGTATCGAATAATCGCCTGAAACATGAAACTCGAGAAAAAATTTTTAACGTGCATCACATTAACATAAATAATTATAAAATAATATAATTAAATAAATCATGCACCTCTAAAAATCAATTCAAATTTAAATAAACAATTTAAATAAATGCATGGATTTTACGTGTACTGAATTTGGGCTCTACACACAATGTCTAGTGACATTGCTACGGCCAAAGATTTCCTTCAGGACCTCGAAAAGATATTTGCTAAAAGTGAAAAGCCTGAAATTGGTATACTTTTGGCAAGTCCCGTTTCAATGTGGTCTAGGGGTAAAGGCAACATAAGGGAGTACATCATGGAGATGTCTCATCTTGTTTCAAGGTTAAAACCACTAAAGCTTGACTTCTCTGAGGACTTGCTTATACATTTAGTTTTTATATCTATTCTTCTACATTTCAATCAGTTTAAGGTGAGCTATAACTGTCATAATCTCTGAATGAGCTCATTTCTCACTATGTTCACTAAAAGGAAAGGTTGAAGCAAGACAAGACAGAAAGTGCTTATCATGCCTCTACCTCGAAGGATAAAAGAAATAAAAGAAAGAATAATGAAGTTGCGGATACACATCCTCAGAAGAAATAATAGAAGATTCCTATTGATTCTAAAAGTATTGGTTTTTCTTTATAGGTAGTGATGAGCATATAAAGAAGCAATTCACAAATGATCACGTTTGGCATGATGTATGATTCTTAATATAGTTTGTTCTGAGGTTAATTTAAATTCAGTGCCTAGACACACGTGATGGATAGACTATGGTGCAACAACTCACATCAATGTGCCTATCCAGGGTTGCCTAGATTACTGAAAATAAGTGATGCTAAAAGCTTCATCTACGTTAGTGACGACAACAATGTTGAAGTTGAGGCAATACGGAAATTTATATTATTGTTAAAGACCGGAATATATTTTGATCTTTTTGAAAAATTTATTGTACGTCTTTCAGACAAAATTTTATTTATGTATATGCATTGGAAAAATTCGATTATTCTTGTTCGTTGGAGATGAAATATTCAGTTTGTTTCATGATTCAAAATTGGTTGATTCTGATTCTTTATTATGGTATGATAATATTTTTTCTTTGGATGTTATTGCTTCATTTAATATATCTCTACAAACAAGTAGAGTAACTAAAAAATTAATCAGTGAGAATTCAGCTGTGTTATGACACAAAAGACTGTGTCATATCTATGAAAAGAGAATAAGGAGACTAGTTTCAGACGAAATTCTCGAACATTTAGATTACACATATTTTAGTAATTGTGTTAATTTTATAAAGAGAAAACAAACAACAAAAAGAGATTTAAAGCCAGCAGAAGTACAAGTGTCTCAGAATTTACATACTGATATTTGTGGATCATTCACTTCGTCTTCTTAGAATGGTCAACAATATTTTATAATGTTCACATACAAATTTTGTAAAGGCCCGTAATTCGTATTCGCATTTTTACGAAATTATCAAAAAAATTTCTAAGTAAATAATTTGCTTCATTCATAAAATAAGTATGTAAATAGATTTAACTTTAAAATAACAGCGGAAGTAAATATTGTATTTCAAAACGACAACTTAAAAATAATCCAACATATTAAAAACTGAGTTTGAGTATAAAAAGGTGAATAAACTGAAACATGAGGTTCTCGGGTTCTTACTACTGCTGACCCAAGCTAGCTCACTGGTTTCCGCCCTAAGTCTTGGCCTCCTCAGTACATACAACAATCAAGTCTAGTGAGCCTAAAGACTCAACATGCATATATCGTGAATAGCAAGTAAATATATCATAAAATCACCTGCAACGAAAAAATATCGTATCGTAAAGCGTAAGGTGAAAATCGTGTCATGAGTGAATATAAATACGTGCATAACTAAAAATTGTATGTAAAAGGTTGGCTCAGTAGAGCCCTATCATAACATTTCATAACTTAAAATTTTCTGGTAGAGATAATGTTTCAACGCAAGTGGCCCATAACATAACATGAACGTCTGATCAGACTAAACCACAGTATACTGGGTGGTAGAGATCACCACAGCCCTTAGACTGGATGTTCGTACACATAAATAATCGTAAACCGGTCTTAAGTCACCGGGTGGAGAGATCCCATAAGCGTGAGGTGGCCACAAGATATATCACATATATCTCAAAATAAACCTTTTATATTTATGCACGTAATATAATTATAACTCTGTTTTTACCAGATGAGTTGGATCGTTCCCAGGTTTGCTACGACCTAATCCTAATATGAGACACATGCAAATAATCTCAATTTGACAAAACTTTATATCCGAACCAAAAACGAGACAAACGAGACCAATAACCTAGTTTCCAACCATGGCTTCGTACCAACCTGATCCAACATTGAACAATCGTTTAGCAATGATTAAAATACACCTAACATAATGAAAGAATATCCATAAGAACTGTAGTACACAAAAAATAGTGAATGGAGGCCAAAATCATGTAACGCTCTATCGAGAGTCACTTTGGCACATTGCACCGTGAATTCTCGTACAACCTCTAAACTCAACCAAATCATGAACGGCCAAAAACATGACCTTAATAACTCATTGGAGTACTGTAAAGTCCAAGGCCATAGGCTAAAAGCCAACCAAGAACTCGAACAAGACCCCTGACCCGAAACATTGTTGTATTCAAAAGAACGGTGGCAACAGTTGTGCATTTGCTAGTTATTTTAGGGAACTAATGACCATTGGGCCTGAACCACCGGCCAGAGTCCCTTACCAACATCCTAAGGCATGGCTTGAACCATGGCTAAAGGCATTTGGCCAACCACGACTCAAGAAAATACCTAGGACAACCAACAGCTCCAACCGAGAGCACCATTCTGTGTAGTGTGGCATGTTGAAGTGTTGTGCTGTCTTGTGTCGTTCCAATGGCCATATGACTGACCATGGCTCGATCATGACATGATGAGGCATTGTGTGAACCATAGATATGGGCTAGAAGCCAACCACAATCCACCCAAACACCCCAAAACCGAAACTCACTCACCCATACCAGAAATGAAAACCGATGGGCGTTTGTTTTGTTGTTGTAAAAATTTTGATGGATCCGTGAACCAAGCCTCAAAAGGTTGTCTTGGTCATGTCCTAGACATTCTAAGGGAGGGTTCTAACCATGTTTACAGGCCTTGGTCCAACCAAGATTCGAACATTCACCTTAGCCAACCAAACAACAAAATCGTGCCTCAACTCGCAACTATGGGAAAAGTTGTTGTCAAGTCTTTAACCTGAGTGCATGGACTTGAATCAATGAACCAAAAACATCCTAACACACTCATATTCATGCCTAGATGCAGCTTTGAGTGCCTGGAACCGAACCAACACCTATAATCAAAATCACACATCACACGTAAGTTTTAAAGCAAATGGCCGAGGAGGGGCCTGCTTTGATTCTTGGAAGTTGCTGTCAAATTGATTTTTTTTTCTTGAGTCATGGACATATAATGGTTTAAAAATATCTATATGACTTGATTGAAGAGAAAATAAACAAATATACATGCCTGGGAAATTTGTTTTGAATAAAACAAAGCAATACGACGAACATGGCGCGGCGGAGTCGGAGTTTCTTTTCTTTCTTGTTTTTCTACTACTGTCTCATGATTCTTAGCTGCTGTTTTCTCTGATAATTTCGAAGGTAGGGGTGTAGGAGTGCTAGGTAATGAAGGTGAAGGCTACTAGGGGTGATAAATGAGTCTTGCAAGGCATTTAGATGAGAGTTATTAGTGAGGATTTTGAATGGCAATTGAAATCTTTCCTTTCCTTCTTGCTGTAGGTAATGTATGAGATTAATGTGCTAGATTAGTGGATTGAGGGAAATTAGATGCATAATAGTGCTAGAATTATCACTAATTGGTGAGTTAAAGCTGAGGGAAAATTATTATTCAATGAAGGCCATTGAGAGGCGACTTGAATGGGGAGTTGCCAAACATACATGAATTGATTTATGAGATGGCCGAAATTTGCTAACAAATTTTAAGGTATAATATTGCTTAAATCTTGTATTTTAAAGTTTTAATTACTCATTATATATTTTAGTGAATTAATACATTAAATAAGGATAAAAATTCCTTGCATAGCATGGCTTGGTCTTAAAATTAATTATTAAAAATTTAAGTTTTAATTTCTTGAATATATTAGGCCTAGATTAACTTTATCGTAATTGGTTACACATTTTAATTTAAGCTTTAATTAAATATTGGACATAAGAGAACTTATTTAATAATTTAAATCCAATTAATTTAATAAATTTTAAAAACATTCTTTATCATTAAAATAAATCATTCCTTGGCTTAAATTAAATTTAGAAATATTTTTCTTATTATTAATCTTATCTCGATTCTCCAGACTCCAGTCCGACCTCACGTATTTATCCGAAAAGATAAAAATAAACTTTTGCGTTTAAAATAAATAATCATGACTTAACAAATTTTAAAATGAATTAAACACTTCATATAGATATAAAAATCATTTTAATTTAAATGATAGCAATTATGCATGACTTATATGTAATCTGATTTTACGGGTTCTCCAATTCTCCCCCCTTAAAAGAAATTTCGTCCCCGAAATTAAAACTTACCGAATAACTCGGGATATCGACTCATTATTTCTGGCTCAAATTCCCACGTAGCTTTTTCCTACAAATGATTAAGCCATTTGACCTTTCACTAGCTTCACCAGTTTGTTCCGAAGATTTTTCTCCTATCTGTTTAAGATTTGCACTGGTCTTTCTTCATAAGACATGTTCGGAGACAGGTTCGGAGTGAGCTGCAATGGTTCAAAGTTCAAGACATGCGAAGGATTCTCCATGTATTTCCTCAACATAGAGACGCGAAACACGTTGTGTACTCCGGCCAGATTCGGCGGAAGAGCAACACGATAAGCTAACGTCCCAACCCTGTCGAGATCTCAAATGGTCCGATGAATCTTCTTACTGAGCTTTCCTTTCTTCCCGAATCGTATAACACCTTTCATAGGTGCTATCTTCACGAAAACATGGTCTCCAACGGCAAACTCTAGATTTTTCCTCCTCTGATCCGCATAACTCTTATGTCGACTCTGAGCAGTCCTCATTCTATCATGGATTTTGACTACTAGGTCGGCGGTCTGCTGAATAATATTCGGACCCAATTCTGATCTCTCCCCTACTTCATCCTAATGAATAGGCGATCTACACTTACGACCGTATAGTGCTTAATATGGAGCCATACCTATAGACGACTGAAAACTGTTATTATAGGCGAACTCCTCCAATGGAAAATTCGACTCCCAACTCCCGGAGAAATCGATGACACATGCAAGGAGAAGATCCTCAAAAATATGGATAACTCTCTCTGACTGACCATCCGTCTGAGGGTGGAAGGCTGTGCTAAACAACAACTTCGTACCCATAGCTGAATGCAAACTCTTCCAAAATGAGGAAGTGAATCTAGGATCTCGGTCAGACATTATTGAAACGGGAATACCATGAAGTCTGACTATCTCTCGAATATACAACTCTGCATACTGAATCATGGTGAAAGTCGTCTTAATAGGCAAGAAGTGTGCTGATTTGGTAAGACGATCAACAATCACCCATATAGCATTTGACCCTCTGACTGACTTCGGAAAACCGACAACGAAGTCCATGATAACATTCTCCCAATTCCACTCGGGAATAGGAAGAGGCTTGAGCATACCTGCTGGTCTTTGATGTTCTGCTTTCACTAGCTGACACGTCAGACACTCTGATACAAAACGTCTGATATTCTTCTTCATTCCAGGCCACCAATACAATTACTGCAGATCTTTGTACATCTTCGTACTCCCAGGGTGAATAGAGTATGACGACATATGGGCCTCAGATAAAATATCCGCTCACATAGAATCGCTGCTAGGAACCCACATTCTGCCTCGATATCTCACAATACCGTCGCTAACTGTATACAAGATACTGCCCTTGGCCTCATCTCTCTGCATCCACTTTGCCAACTGCTCGTCTGCTAGCTCTCCACTGCGAATACAGTCTAGAAGACTAGACTTAATTGTCAGAGTAGATAGCCGGGGAACTCTACCGTGTGGATATGTCTCTAGATCAAACCTCTGCATCTCAAACTGAAGAGGTCTCGGAATCACCAAATGAGCCATTACTGCGACTTTCCTGCTCAACGCATCCGCAACTACATTAGCTTTGCCAGGGTGGTAGCTAATGTCATAGTCATAGTCCTTCACTAGCTCCAACCAACGCCTCTGACGCATATTCAACTCTTTCTGCGTAAAGAAGTATTTGAGGCTCTTATGGTCGATAAAAATCTGGCACTTCTCTCCGTACAAATAATTCCTGCAAATCTACAAGGCAAATACTACGGCTGCCAACTTTAGATTGTGGGTAGGGTAATTCTTCTCATGGGTCTTCAACTGACGAGAAGCATATGCTATCACCTTCCCATGCTGCATCAATACTGCGCCCAAACCGAGCTTCGAAGCATCGGTATACAGAACAAAATCTCCGGGCCCTGACGGCATGGCCAATACTGGCGCCGAAATAAGAGCTTGCTTCAAAGAATCGAAGCTCTTCTAACGCTCATCGCTCCACACGTACTTAGCATTCTTCTTTGTCAATGACGTGAGTGGGACCGCGATAGAGGAGAATCCCTGAATAAACTTCCGATAATATCCTGCTAGCCCAACGAAACTACGAATCTCTGATGCATTCTGTGGCACAACCCAATCTCTGACTGCTGCAACTTTCGCTGGATCTACCTCAATACCGCTTCTAGAAATGACGTGGACTAAGAACTCCACCTTCTCTAACCAGAACTCGCACTAACTGAACTTCGCGGCGTGAGCACGTAGCACAGGCTGGATACTCCGAGGTCCTCGGGGCTACTCGTCCCTGTTGCTGTTGTCCTCTGCACCTAGATGGGCCGTGGAAATGCTTCTTACTCTGATGCTGCTGATGAGGAAGGAGGTGCGGCGCCTGAAATGGTCACTTACCATGGCGATCTCTCTCAATATCATCTTGATCCTGCTTTGCAGCTAGAGCTCTGGAGACGGCGACGTCATAGGTAATAGGGCCAGTCACCCTAACATCACGGCGCAAGATTGGCCGCAAACCATCCATAAAGTGCCTCATCTTGGCACTAGCATCATTTGCAATCATGGGCACAAAATGGCAACCCCTCTCAAACTTACGGATAAATTCCGTAACAGTCATGTCTCCCTGCCTCAGAGTCATAAACTCCCTGGTCAACCTAGAACGCACCTCGTCAGTAAAATATTTAGAGTTGAATACCTCTATAAAGTGCGTCAAGCTCAGAGTAGCCAAATCCAAGGCTACAGATGCGCCTTCCAACCACAGGCGAGAGCTCGTCCAAACAGATAGGTCGCACAACAAACCCTATCCCCATCTCCAAGCCCCATGAATTCGATGATAACCTCAAGGGATTTAATCCAGCCCTCGGCAATCATAGGATCTGTCGTCCCTGAGAACTCCTTCGGCCTCATCTTCATGAACCGTTCACAGATAGCCTCAGGCCCCATCTGCCTGGCTACCACAGCATTATTCCCCGCAAATTGTGCTAAGAACTGAGTCATCCCATCTAACATCTGTGCGTTCATGTCCGGCGGAGGGGGTGGCGGTAGATCTCTATCCTGCCTATGATCCTCACCGTCCTCATGACGATGCTCAACATCTCTTGTGTGATCATGAATGCGTCTAGGAGGCATGTTGTTCCATACATATAACCCATACATAACTAACATGCATAATTTCTATTATTTCTTTAAATTTAAATACATATTGCATAATCGTAATCTTGACATAAAGCATTTCATGAAAACATGTTATTAAAATATTTCATGCTTTAAACGAAATACCTAAATGTAAAACTTAGAGACCGAAGACTGTGATTTCATGAGCTTCTCGAGATCAGTAGTGCTACAACCCTTTACAAGAACATAGGTTCTGATACCAATTGTAAAGGCCTGTAATTCGTATTCATATTTTTACGAAATTATCAAAAAAATTTCTAAGTAAATAATTTGCTTCATTCATAAAATAAGTATGTAAATAGATTTAACTTTAAAATAACAGCGGAAGTAAATATTGTATTTCAAAACGACAACTTAAAAATAATCCAACATATTAAAAAATTGAGTTTGAGTATAAAAAGGTGAATAAACTGAAACATGAGTTCTTTGGATTCTTACTACTGCTGACCAAAGCTAGCTCACTGGTCACCGCCCTCAGTCTCGGCCTCCTGAGTACCTACAACAATCAAATCTAGTGAGTTTAAAGACTCAACATGCATATATCGTGAATAGCAAGTAAATATATCATAAAATCACCTGCAACGAAAAAATATCGTATCGTAAAGCGTAAAGTGAAAATCGTGTCATGAGTAAATATAAATACGTGCATAACTAAAAATTGTATGTAAAAGCTTGGCTCAGTAGAGCCCTGTCATAACATTTCATATTTTAAAATTTTCTGGTAGAGATAATGTTTCAACGCAAGTGGCCCATAACATAACATGAACGCCTGATCAGACTAAACCATAGTATATTGGGTGGTAGAGATCATTACAGCCCTTGGACTTGATGTCCGTACCCATAAATAATCGTAAACCGGTCGTAAGTCACCGGATGGAGAGATCCCATAAGCGTGAGGTGGTCACAAGACATATCACATATATCTCAAAATAAACCTTTTATATTTATGCACGTAATATAATCTCAATTTGACAAAACATTATATCCGAACCAAAAACGAGACAAACGAGACCAATAACCTAGTTTCCAACCATGGCTTCGTACCAACCCGAACCAACGTTGAACCATCGTTTAGCCATGATTAAAATACCCTAACATAATGAAATAAAATCTATAAAACCATAGTACACGAAAAATAGTGAATGGAGGCCAAAATCATGAAACGCTCTTTCGAGAGTCACTTTGGCACATTGCACCGTAAATTCTCGTATGACTTCTAAACTCAACCAAATCACAAAAGGACAAAAACATGACCTTCATAACTCATTGGGGTACTTTTAAGTCCAAGGCCATAGGCTAAAAGCCAACCAAGAACTCGAACAAGATCCCTGACGCAAAACATTGCTGCTGTCAAAAGCACAGTGGCAGCAACTGTGCATTTGCTAGTTATTTTAGGGAACTAATGGCCATTGGGACTGAACCACCGACCAGAGTCCCTTACCAACATCCTAAAGAGTGGCTTGAACCATGGCTAAGGGCACTTGGCCAAACACAACTCAAGAAAATACCTAGGACAACCCACAACTCCAACCGAGAGCACCAAATTCTGTGTAGTGTGGCATGTTGAAGTGTTGCTGTTGTCTTGTGTCGTTCCAATGGCCATATGACTGACCATGGCTCGATCATTACATGATGAGGCATTGTGTGAACCATAGCTATGGGCTATAAGCCAACCACAATCCACCCAAACACCCCAAAACCGAAACTCACTCACCCATACCTGAAAAGAAAACCGATGGGCGTTTGTTTTGTTGTTGTAACAATTTGATGGATCCGTGAACCAAGCCTCAAAAGGTTGTCTTAGTCACGTCCTATACATGCTAAGCGAGGGTTATAACCATGGTTACAGGCCTTGGGCCAAACAAGATTCGAACATTCACCTTAGCCAACCAAACAACAAAATCGTGCCTCAACTCGCAACTATGGGGAAAGTTGCTGTCAAGTCTTTAACCTGAGTGCATGGACTTGAATCAATGAACCAACAACATCCTAACACACTCATTTTCATGCCTAGATGTAGCCTTGAGTGCTTGGAACCGAACCAACACCTGTAATCAAAAGCACACATCACACGTAAGTTTTAAAGCAAATGGCCGAGGAGGGGCCTGCACTGATTCTTTGAAGTTGCTGTCAAATTGATTTTTGTTTCTTGAATCATGGACATATAATGGTTTAAAAATATCTATAGGACTTTATTGAAGAGAAAATAAACAATATATACATGTCTGGGAAATTTGTTTTGAATAAAACAAAGCAATACGACGAACACGGCGCGGCGGAGTCGGAGTTTCTTTTCTTTCTTGTTTTTCTGCTACTGTCTCATGATTCTTAGCTGCTGTTTTCTCTGATAATTTCGAAGGTAGGGGTGTACGAGTGCTAGGTAATGAAGGTGAAGGCTAATAGGGGTGATAAATGAGTCTTGCAAGGCATTTAGATGGGAGTTATTAGTGAGGATTTTGAATGGCAATTGAAATCTTTCCTTTCATTCTTGCTGTACGTAATGTATGGGATGTTGTGGGGACCCGGACGCTAATCATCTTCTTAATCGTCATTGGGACTAATTTAATCAGTTAGAATAAACAGGGTCTAAAATTTTTTTTTTAAATGCGGAAGGTAATGGAATCATTCTATTATACAAACCAGTATAATAATACAAATCCTGTAAAACATGCATCTAGTTCAAAACTAAGGTTCAACTACTACAATCAAGTAATGAAACATATCTTCTAGTCCAAGTCCGTAGTCTCCACTCTAATCTCGATCTTTCTTCACCTTTGTGACCCTGAACCTGTCCCACATGTTGTCATGCACACATACAGACAAGACAACAGCCGGATAACTCCGGTGAGATATAAATATCTTAGTATAAACAATGTATCAATACAATCATATAAAACATATATAAAAGCATAAACAATCATGAAAACATGTATCCAATCTGACTACATGAACCGATACAAATCTGTACCTAAATCTAGGACTCATTTCTAATCTAGGGATCCCGACCTAAATTTAGACTTTGGTATGCTGTATCGAATGTCTACAATAGACGTCGATCTACATCTAAGATCATCGATACACCGTAAGTCTAGAGTCTTCGCGGTTCTGACAAAGACTCGGCGGTTCTGCCCTAGCTAGGCTGATCTGCCCTAGACTCAAACTCTGGCTCTACTATAATTCAATAGACTAAACATATCAATCTGATAATCTGTAAATATCAATGCAATAAAATAAAGTATGTGATTTTGGGAAACTCAAGTCAAACCTAACTCGAGTTGTGCAATCCCGAATCAACATTTATTTATACCTTTCTTGTTGTTGCTCTGATACAATCGAAGTCTTGACTCAAAGTTGTCACTGTTCAATCTGGCAATGACAATATCAATATACTGTATCAATATTCTAATCAAATCACGACATCTCTGTTTTATCAAATTCTGACAGTACAATAGTACAATCCTGCGATATCGGTGATACCAAACCAGTATCTACTAATTCCAATAATTTATAATCAACCACCGTACAAATCTGACATCACATCTTAGTCAATTCAACTCTGAAATACATAACAATTCCATAATCAATATGTTTCTTAATCTGACTTCGATTCTACGCTGTCTAACATGTCAAGAACGCTATATATGAATCGTATCTGATTCTGGACATAACATAATTTCAAATCTTAACAAAACATAACAAAACTTACGTCCTGTAGTAGCTGTCGTTGCTAGGAACACGGTGTCGTACTCGGATTCAAAATCGAACGGACGGATTTCTCGCAAGATCTATTCTAAAATCAAAACCAAAAAGGTTGGCTTCGGTTTTCTTTTTTTAATCTTCTGAATTACGTTTGATGTTTTTATATATATATTTATATATATATATATATATATATACCGTGCATGCTTTCCAAAACGTGGCTCATGTCTTTGTGCTGCACGTCTCGCGCATATGCGCGACCACCTTCCGCGCATATGCGCGAGACATTCTGTCTCAGCGCTTAGTTTCACGGAGACTCACGCATATGCGCGCCCTTACTCGACGCATATGCGCGAGGCCATTGCTCAAATTTGCCAAGTCTCGGGTACCCTCGCGCATGTGTGCGAATCCAAGTCGCGCATGTGCGCGAACCTCTCTGGACCTCTCGCGCATGTCCGCACATATAGTCGCGCATGTGCGCCTATTGTTCTGTTCCGCACCATGGGTTTCTGCCCTACTCGCGCATATGCGCGAGACCTTCGGCTCTCGCACCAACAACTTCACATAAAAAATTTTAATTCGTGTCTCGATTAGCCCTTTCATAATCGTCTCGATTAAAATTAATAATCGTAATTTAGCACGATATAAAATCTTGGGCATTACATTTCTCCCCCCCTCTAAGATACGATTTCGTCCCCGAAATCCCAGGCAATCAATCCTATCAATAAGGAGTATATATACAAAAACTGTATAAGAAATTTACATTATCGAAATAACTCTGGGAACTCTTGTCTCATATCTGATTCAGTTTCCCAGGTTGCTTCTTCAGTGCCATGACGAGTCCATTGAACTTTCACAAGTGGAATGGTCTTCGTTCTGAGCTGTTTTTCTTTACGATCAATAATCTGAATCGGTTTTTCAACATAGCTCAACGTCTCATCCAGTTCGGCCTCGTCTGGTTGAATAGCATGTGAAGCATCAGGAAGGTATTTCCTTAATAACGATACATGAAAGACATTATGTATCCCAGATAATGAAGGCAGGTAAAGCAAGTCGATAGGCACGATCTCCTATCTTCTCAAGAATCTCATAAGGTCCAATGTATCTTGGAGACAGTTTCTCTTTCTTGCCAAATCTGACAACTCCTCTGAAAGGTGAAATCTTTAGAAATACTCGGTCTCCTACCTCAAATACCAACGGTCTGCGTCGAACATTGGCATATTTGGCATGTCTGTCTTGTGCTGCCTTCATTTTTTTTCGAATTAGCTTCACTTTTTCTGTCATATCTCTGATCATATCAGGTTCAGTCTCCGGAACTTCAGAGATATCATCCCAATAAAGAGGGGATCGACATTTCTTTCCGTACAACGCTTCGAATGGTGCCATTTCAATACTTGTCTGATAGCTGTTGTTGTACGAAAACTCACAAAGCGGCAATGCATCTTGCCAATTAGTGCTAAAATCAAGCACTACTGCTCTCAGCATATCCTCCAGTGTCTGGATAGTCCGCTCTGACTGTCCATCGATCTGTGGATGATATGCAGTACTCAGATGTAACTTCGTACCGAGAGCCTGCTGCAAACTCTGCCAGAAGTGCGAAGTAAATCGAGGATCACGGTCAGATACAATTGACTTCGGCACGCCGTGCAATCTGACCACTTCTCTGACATAGATCTCTGCCATCTGGTCAAATCTGTACGTCATCTTGTACGGAATAAAACATGCGGATTTGTTCAATCGATCAATCACGACCCAAATCGCATCACAACCTTTGGAGGAACGCGGCAATTGTGTCACAAAATCCATGGAAATGTGATTCAATTTCCATTCAGGAATGGACAAACTCTGTAATAATCCTCCTGGTTTCTTTCTTTCTGCTTTCACCTGCTGGCAATTCAGACATTTGGAGACAAATTCGGCAATGTCAGTCTTCATTTGTTTCCACCAGAACTGTCTTTTCAAATCTTTGTACATCTTTCTGCCACCAGGATGAATACTGAATCGACAGTTGTGCGCTTCTGACAATATTTGTCGTTTCAAATCTGAAACATTTGCACCACCAGACGATTATTCACATACAAGACATTATCACGTACCTGATACTCCGATCGATGTCCTGTCCTGACCATCGATACTGATTTCTGTACATTCTGATCAACTTTATGAGCTGCCTTAATTCTTAAGATCAGCTCGGGTTCTACTTGCACCGTATAAAGTCGCAACAGACTATAATCTGTTTCAAATGATAATCCAGACAAACAGCAGTCTTCTATCAAATTTGAAACACCGATCGTCGACAAGGATAAAGAACATACCTTCCGACTTAGTGCATCTGCTGCTGCATTAGACTTTCCTGGATAGTATTTGATTTCACAATCAAAATCTTTAAGTAAATCAAGCCATCTTCGTTGCCTCATATTCAATTCTGACTGTGAAAATAGATATTTCAAACTCTTATGATCAGAATATATCTCAAACTTCTCCCCGTAAAGGTAATGTCGCCATATCTTTAATGCAAAGACAATGGCTGCCAATTCAAGGTCATGAATTGGATAACGAGTCTCATGTGGTTTAAGCTGTCTTGAGGCATAAGCGATAACATGCCCTCGTTGCATCAGCACACATCCCAACCCTCTGTGAGAAGCGTCGCAATAAACCACAAAATCACCAGTACCTGGCGGAATAGTCAACATCGGGGCACTGGTCAATCTCTTTTTCAACTCCAGAACACTGGTCTCACATTCTTCAGACCAAACAAATGGAGCATTCTTCTGAGTCAGCTGAGTAATTGGTTTAGCTATACTCGAGAAATCTTTAATGAAACGATGGTAATATCCCGCTAAACCCATGAAACTGTGAATTTCGGGTACTGACGTCGGTCTTGGCCAAGAAATCACGGCTTCCACTTTACTGGGATCCACTGATATCCTATCTCCGGATATAATATGACCCATAAATACTACCTGCCTTAACCAAAACTCACATTTCGACAGTTTAGCATATAATTTCTCATCCCTTAAAATTCGCAACACAGTTCTTAAATGCTCAGCATGCTCACCCATATTCTTAGAATAAATCAAAATATCATCGATGAAAATAATCACAAAATCATCGAGATATTTCTGGAATATACGGTTCATCAATCCTATAAATACAGCTGGAGCATTAGTCAGACCAAATGGCATGACAATAAATTCAGAGTGTCCATACCTGGTTCTAAATGCTATCTTTGAGATATCAGAATCTCTGACTCTCAGCTGATGATATCCCGATCTTAAATCAATTTTGGAATATACTGAAGAACCCTGCAACTGATCGAATAAATCATCAATACGAGGCAAAGGATATTTATTCTTTATCGTTGCCTTGTTCAGTTGCCGATAGTCGATGCAGAGTCTCATCGAACCGTCTTTCTTTCTTACAAATAGTACTGGAGCACCCCAAGGAGAAACACTCGGTCTGATGTACCCCTTGGCCAGTAAGTCTTCCACCTGATCCTTTAATTCTTTTAGTTCAATTGGTGTCCATTCTGTACGGAGCTCTAGAAATCGGTACTGTACCTGGTATCAATTCAATGCTGAAGTCTATCTCTCTAACTGGAGGTAATCCCGGGATCTCATCTGGGAAGACGTCAGCAAACTCACGTACCACTGGCAGGTCTGCCAATGCTGGACTCGACTTCAGTAAATCTACTGAATATACAAGGAATCCCTCTGCCCCTTTCTGTAATAATCAAGTCATAGATAATACGGATATTAAAGGAATTCTCGATCTAGAACCTTTACCGTAAAATTTCCACTTCTTCAGCCATATCTGGTCTGAATCTCACTATCTTGTGGAAACAATCCACTGTCGCTCTGTACTTGGTCAGCATATCAATACCGATAATACAGTCAAAATCAGACAACCCAAGTACGATGCAATCTAATTCAATCTCATGCCCGTCATACTGTAGTACACAATGTTTAACAGAATTTACTGATATCAAACCTGTCCCCAAAGGCGAAGAGACAGACACTACAGTAGCTAAAGACTCTACAGGCAATGCATGACTTAATGCAAATCGTTCAGAAATAAATGTATGTGAAGCACCAGTATCAATCAATACATAAGCAGGATAACCACATAAAGAACAGTTACCTGCTACAACGTCATCTGGTGCTTCCTGGGCCTGTTCCTCTGTCAAAGCGAATACTCTGGCCTGCTGTCTAGGAGGCTGACTAACAGTCTGGCTACCTCCTGGCCTCTGCTGTGACTGAGCTGGCGCTGGCTGGAATGTGTGAACAGCAGCTGATCGTCTCTCAGTCTGTGCTGCTGATCCCGATGACTCGGCTCCCTGGGATCTTTGGGAACCCCTCTGTGGACATACTTTAGCAAAATGTCTTGGCTGTTTACAGATGTTGCAACTACCAGTCACTCCCTGGCATTGTTCAGTTGCATGTCTTCCTCCGCAAGTCTTACAATAAACTCCAGTGTAACTCTGGCTCTGTCTGGAACCACCGGAGCTGGAAGAACTACTGCCAGATTTCTTAAATTGCTTTCCCCTGGCTTTCAGAAATTCCTTCTCCCACCACTGCTGCTGTCACCCTCAAATCTGGGAGGTGGTTGCTGTGGTTTCGGTACCGGAGGTACAAATGAAGCCCCTTTCTATCTCATTAGACCGGCTTCTGCTCCCTTAGCTCTGTTCAGGGCGTCAGTAAAATTATTCGGTCGCCCTGTGTTCACCAATGTGAAAATATCTGGGTTCAAGCCATTGATGAACTGGTCCGCAGTAGCTTCCTCGCTGTCAGCCACATGTGGAGCAAATTTCAGCAAGGTGGAGAATTTGGACACGTATTCTTCTATGTTCATCTGTCCCTGCCTTAGATTGGCAAACTCCGCCCCCTTGTCTTTTCGGTATGACACTGGAAAGAATCGTTGATAAAATTCAGTTCTAAATACATTTCAGGTGATAGTCGTACCTCTATGCTCCAAAGCCCTCTTTATCGTACTCCACCAGTTCTTGGCAACATCGTGTAACTAGTGTCCAATTAATTTCACTCTCCTCTCATCTGTATACTCCAATGATTCAAAAAACATTTCAATATCATCAAGACAACTCTCGCACTCCACAGCGTTCTCTGTTCCTTTCAAAGTTGAAGGGGTGAAATGACTGAAATCGTTTCAGTAACGTTTCCATTGGAGTCGAGGTGACATCCATTGGAGGATTTGATGTACTTCCCTGTTCTGGTACTCATCTCGGAGGCATATCTGATAATCAAATAGATTAGTAACAAATACCACAATTCTGTTTCAATCCTCCTTTGATCATCTTACAGCTGATCCATTCCAAATAATACACAATACCATATCAAATCAGATATTCAGGCATACATGTATTAAAACAGGAATTCATGCTAGCAATCAAAAGCAGGAAAGAAAACCTCAATCTACCCCGCTCACTAGCTCCTATCTCAGTCTCAAGAATCTATCGCTCTGATACCACCTGTTGTGGGGACTCGGACGCTAATCATCTTCTTAATCGTCATTGGGACTAATTTAATCAGTTAGAATAAACAAGGTCTAAATTTTTTTTTTAAATGCGGAAGGTAATGGAATCATTCTATTATACAAACCAGTATAATAATACAAATCCTGTACAACATGCATCTAGTTCAAAACTAAGGTTCAACTACTACAATCAAGTAATGAAACCTATCTTCTAGTCCAAGTCCGCAGTCTCCACTATAATCTCGATCTTTCTTCACCTTTGTGACCCTGAACATGTCCCACCTGTTGTCATGCACACATACAGACAAGACAACAGCCGGATAACTCCGGTGAGATATAAATATCCCAGTATAAACAATGTATCAGTGCAATCATATAAAACATATATAAAAGAACAAACAATCATGAAAACATGTATCCAATCTGACTACATGAACAGATACAAATCTGTACCTAAATCTAGGACTCATTTCTAATCTAGGGATCCCGACCTAAATTTAGACTTTGGTATGCTGTATCGAATGTCTACAATAGACGTCGATCTACATCTAAGCTCATCGATACACCGTAAGTCTAGAGTCTCCGCGGTTCTGACAAAGACTCGACGGTTCTGCCCTAGCTAGGCTGATCTGCCCTAGACTCAAACTCTGGCTCTACTATAATTCAATAGACTAAACATATCAATCTGATAATCTGTAAATATCAATGCAATAAAATAAAGTATGTGATTTTGGGAAACTCAAGTGAAACCTAACTCGAGTTGTGCAATCCCGAATCAACATTTATTTATACCTTTCTTGCTGTTGCTCTGATACAATCGAAGTCTTGACTCAAAGTCTGTCACTGTTCAATCTAGCAATGACAATATCAATATACTGTATCAATATTCTAATCAAATCACGACATCTCTGTTTTATCAAATTCTGACAGTACAATAGTACAATCCTGCGATATCGGTGATACCAAACCAGTATCTACTAATTCCAATAATTTATAATCAACCACCGTACAAATCTGACATCACATCTCAGTCAATTCAACTCTGAAATTCATAACAATTCCATAATCAATCTGTTTCTTAATCTGACTTCGATTCTACGCTGTCTAACATGTCAAGAACGCTATATATGAATCGTATCAGATTCTGGACATAGCATAATTTCAAATCTTAACAAAACGTAACAAAACTTACGTCCTGTAGTAGCTGTCGTTGCTAGGAACACGGTGTCGTACTCGGATTCAAAATCGAACGGAAGGATTTCTCGCAAAATCTATTCTAAAATCAAAACCAAAAAGGTTGGCTTCGGTTTTCTTTTTTTAATCTTCTGAATTACGTTTGATGTTTATATATATACCGTGCATGCTTTCCAAAACGTGGCTCATGTCTTTGTGCTGCACGTCTCGCGCATATGCGCGACCACCTTCCGCGCATATGCGCGAGACATTTTGTCTCGGCGCGTAGTTTCACGGAGACTCGCGCATATGCGCGCTCTTACTCGGCGCATATGCGCAAGGCCATTGCTCAAATTTGCCAAGTCTCGGGTACCCTCGCGCATGTGCGCGAATCCAAGTCGCGCATGTGCGCGAACCTCTCTGGACCTCTCGCGCATGTGCGCGCATATAGTCGCGCATGTGCGCCTATTGTTCTGTTCCACACCATGGGTTTCTGCCCTACTCGCGCATATGCGCGCCTACTCTTCGCGTATGCGCGAGACCTTCGGCTCTCGCACCAACAACTTCACATACAAACTTTTAATTCGTATCTCGATTAGCTCTTTCATAATCGTCTCGATTAAAATTAATAATCGTAATTTAACACGATATAAAATCTTGGGCATTACAATTAATGTGCTAGATTAGTGGATAGAGGGAAATTAGATGCATAATGGTGCTAGAATTATCACTAATTGATGAGTTAAAAGGTGAGGGAAAATTATTATTCCATGAAGGCCATTGAGGGGTGACCGAAATGGAGAGTTGCCAAACATACATGAATTGATTTATGGGATGACCGAAATTTGCTAACAAATTGTAAGGTATAATATTGCTTAAATCTTGTATTTTAAATTCTTAAAGTTTTAAACACTCATTATGTATTTTAGTGAATTAATAAATTAAATTAGGATAAAAATTCCTTGCATGGCATGGCTTGGTCTTAGAATTAATTATTAAAAAGTTAGGTTTTAATTTCTTGAATATATTAGGCCTAGATTAATTTTATCCTAATTAGTTACATATTTTCATTTAAACTTTAATTAAATATTAGACATAAAAGAACTTATTTAATAACTTAAATCCAATTAATTTAATAAATCTTAAAAACATTTTTTATCATTAAAATAAATTATTCATTGGCTTAAATTAAATTCAAAAATATTTTTATTATTATTAATCTTATCTCAATTCTCCAAACTCCAGTCCGGCATCGCGTATTTACCCGAAAAAATAAAAACTAAATTCCTGCTTTTAAAATAAATAATCATGACTTAACAAATTTTAAAATGAATTAGACAATTCATATAGATATAAATATCATTTTTAATTTAAATGATAACAATTATGCATGGCGTATACGTAATCTGATTTTCCGGGTTCTAAAAATTTTCAAGATATGTCTTAATTTATCTCATTCATGAAAAGACATAGTCATTGGATGTGTTCAAAAGTTATAAAATTGAAGTTGAAAATAAATTTGACTTAAAAATAAAAACGTTAGATCTGACTATGGTGGTGACTACTATAGTATATATGACGGTTCAGACGAACAACATCCAGGAGACCTTATGCTAGATTCCTAGAGGAATACTGTAATGTTTCGAAAATTTTAAGGTCCTCGTGAAACACATTAATTTAAGTTATTAAATTTCTTATGTATTTAAACTAAATGATTTTAATTGCATGAATTAAATATAATGTGCATGATTACACATTTAAAATATACTTCTCTACATGAATGCATAAAACTATATTTTTAAAGGTCATTCGAGATGCGATCGAGGAACGGGACCGAGGGCTGAAAAATGAAAATGTTTTTTATTAAATAACTGTTTTTAATTATTTAAAAAAAGGTTGATGCTTTTTATTATTTTTGAAAATAAGGAGTTTTGAGAAGATTTTACACGCCGTGACTTAAATTTTATCGGTATTCGATTTTCAACAAAAATACGAACGTTTTGACAACTCGGCTAATAATTTCACAAACTTTCCTAACCGAAATAATTTTTAAATGCAAAATTGGATTTATCGGGCCTAGTATTGTTTGCTAATAGACCAAAGCTTGTACACTTATTATTTTAGCAAAATAAAAGCCCAAACCCTAGCCCAAACTCTATAATAGTACACGCCCCCTTCCCCTAAAATTTCTCAAGACTCCTAGCATCACACAACTCACGGCACACACGTAAATTGCAAGGAAAAGCCTAGAAATTCTTGAGGATTTTCAGCCAAGGTCTTCTCGT
Organism: Primulina tabacum; assembly: GCF_025594145.1. Taxonomy (NCBI): domain Eukaryota; kingdom Viridiplantae; phylum Streptophyta; class Magnoliopsida; order Lamiales; family Gesneriaceae; genus Primulina; species Primulina tabacum. The sequence continues at coordinate 10,040,243 of NC_134556.1, read as the reverse complement.
CGTCATTCTTCGCATCGTCAACGGATTTTAGTGCGTTAAATATGCAAAGGCACACCATATTTCTTTCCTTTTCTCATCTATCACACCCTAATAAGTGTTTGAATTTGAATTGCATGAAAAACAAGTTACTCTTTTATTTATTTCATTTTATGCATAAACATGGGTTTTGAAGCATGTTATTGATCCAAAAAATTTATAATTTTATGCATGAAGTGGATTCCATGTTATAGGATTAAAATAGCAACGCTTTTACACGACTTAAGGGTCCTAAGTTACACGAAATAAGCTGCATACCAGAATTGAACAAGCTGGAACCAAAACTTGCACGTTTTGTGTCATAGGGCTCGGTTTCAAGGGTAAACCATGCATGGATCTGCTTGGGTGCGACCAAGGCTGGACTGGTTCATGTTTGGGTCATGAGAGGAGTCCTAGACATGCTAGGACTCGAGCACAGTGGCTGGGAAGGAGTTTTAGCAAGCTAGGACCCTACCAGCGGCTTAGCAAGGGGACGCAGTTGTGCATAGGGAATTGTGGCTCAGCCAGTGGGCTTAGGGCTAGGATAGGCTAGGTCTCTAGGGTCCTGAGAGGGTGCACAAGTGTCTGAGTCAAGGGATGGGTCGGTGGTTAGTGTCCTAGCAGGTTCTGAAGAGTCCTAGTGTAATGGCCGTAAAATTCGTGTTTGAAAATTTGCGAAAAAATTTAAAATTTTTTTTTTAAAATAACTAAAATACCACATTCATAAAATAAACTGATAAATCAAGTTTAATGTTCAAAATAGCAGCAGAAGAAATTATTGTTCGCAAAATAACAAGTTTAAAGTAATCCAACAACTGTTAAAAAAATGTTTGAGCATAAAAATGGTAAATACTAAAATGAGGTTCTCGGGTTCCACTACTTCCAACCCAAGCTAGCTCACTGGTCCCCGCCCTCGGCTCTGACCTCATCAGTACCTACAACAATCAAGTCTAGTGAGTCTATCGGCATGCATATATTATAAATAACGAGTAAATAATATAATAAAATTGCATGGGATAAAAATATCATGTCATGAGGCATAACGTTAAAATAACTTATCATGAGCAATTATAATACGTGCATAACTGACTGAAAATCATAAGTGAAATGCTTGCTCAATCGAGTCCTGTCATAAAATAACATGTCATAAATTTTCTGTTGAGATTATGGTCTACGCAAGTGGCCCCTGCACTGAACTGAACTGAACTGACCGGTAACTGACGATCGGGTGAAGTAATGAACGTCTGAACAGACTAATGCCACAGTATACTGGGTGGAACTGAACTAAACTTACCGGTAACTGGCGACCGGATGATACAATGATCCCATGATAGTGAAATGGCCACAAGCAATATCGCATAAATCTCAAAAATGAATATTTTATGTTTTTATGCACGTAATATAATTAAACGGCGTAATTAAATATCCTGTAATAATTTTACCACATGGGTTGGATCGTTCCCAGGCTCGGTGTGACCTAAATTTAACATGAAAAATATGCAAATGATTTTTCTTGACCAAACTTTGTAATTGAATCTAAAAACGAGACAATTACGCCCAACGACTTCGTATTTAATCATGACTCCGTGCCAACCCGAACCAACACCAAACCATCATTTAGTCATGATTAAAATACACTTAAAATGATGAAATAATGCTCCTAAAATGGTGATGGCCGAAATTTTGGTGAATGGAGGCCAAAACATGAAACGCTCTTTCGAGAGTCAATTTGGCACATCGCACCGAAATTTCTCGTACGACCTCTAAAATGATCCGAATCACGAACGGCCAAAAACATGACCTTACTAACTTGATGAGTCACTGTCCAGTCCAAGTCCATAGTCTAAAAGCCAACCAAGAACTCGAACGAGCCACTGAACCGAAGCAGCAAGTTGCTGTCCAGAAATTCCAGCAACCGCACTTGTGCTTACATTGCTTCGTTTGCGAGACTATTGGTCATTGGGGCTTGCACCACCAACCAGAGCCTCTTACCAACATCCTAAGGAATGATTTGAACCACGGCTAAGGGCCCTAGACCAGCCACAATTCGAACCACACCATGAAACCAGCCGAGAAGTCCCACCCGAGAGCACCCTTGCGTGCGTGAGGTTTATTGTTTCGCTTGCTGTCTCGTGTCGTTCCACTGGCCATTTGATTGACCATGGCACGATCTAGACATCAAGAGGTATTTTATGAACCATGGCTAAAGGCTAGAAGCCAACCAAGATCCACACAACACCATAGAATTCGAAACCCAACTCACACAAAACATCCCGAATTTTTAAAACCGATGGGGGCTGTTCTTGTTTGTTTTAAATCTGATAGGAACCATGAACCAAGCCATGAAAGGGCTTCTTTGTCATGTCCTAGACATGTCAAGGAGGGATTATAACCATGGCTACAGCCCCTAGGGCAGCCAAGATCAGAAACCACACCTTAGGCAAGAAAACAAGAATCGAATCATGCAAAAATCTGCACTATGGGAGTTGCTGTCCATTTCGTCTTGCTTGCGGCGAAGGGACTCCAACCGATGGACCAGAACCTCCCTAACACATCCTAGTTCATGTTTAAAAGCAGCCTTGAGCCCCTGGAAATCGAGTCATACGCTGAACCATCAAAAACATACCAAACCGTGAAGGCATAGGAGAAACCGAAAAATTCTGTACATAAGTTTTCGAAAGGTGCTTGATAAGATTTCGGTTTTTGGCTATCAAACCATGATCATGTAATGTTTAAAAATCATATTATGACTTGATTGAAGAGTCAATAAAAATATAAACATGCCTTGGTTTCGTTTTGAGGTTTCGTTTTGAAAAGAAAACGAACGAAACGACGACGCGGTGCGGAGGAGATGGAGTGATCTTCTTTCCTTCCTTCTACTTGATTATTTTCTCTTATTTACTCTCGGTTTTTCTCACTATTCTATCACGAAAATGCTCTGAAATGCTCTCAAATTTTCGGTGGTGAGGAAGAGGGGGAAATGGTTAGGAGAATGAAGGAGTTGCAATATAAAAGAGATGGCAAGACCAAGTCTTGCTCTCCTTTTTGAATTTGAAATGGTTTGAGATCAAAATATTGTTGGAGTGGGATAATGGATTGACCGATTCTTCATGGCTAGATATAGGTTGATTATTAATTAAATGGTGATTAAAATGAAAGGATTATCATGCCAAGAAATAATAAAGAAAGGGTCAAAGGTGAGTTGTCAAAGAATTGCTACATCACTAAGGGGTGGCCGAAAATTAATCAAATGAATGGAGGGGAAATATTGTTTAGTTAGTGTATTTTAAATCTTTAGAGCCTTACCTGTCCTTTAAATAATTTAGTGAATTAACACATTAATTATGGAACCTAAATGAACTTATTTCCTACTTACCTCAAGTTACTTAAATAATTCCATGAACCTCCTTTTAACTTAAATTAACTTACTAGTTAGCTAAAATAAACTCTGGGAATGATTTCTAAATCTTAAATTTTATCTCAAAACTCCAACTCCAGTCCGGCCTCAATGAATTAACTGAAAAGATAAAAATTAAACTACTGCATAAAATAATTAGATTAAAGGAAAGAATAAATACTCAAGCAATAATAATAAAAATATTTTTACTTTAAATGCTAGAAATTATGTATGACTTATACGTAGTCTGGTTTACAGGTTCTACACCTAGTGCTTGTATGATTCTTGGTCGCATCGCATGGCTCACACAGATGGATTCGGTTTGGGCTAGGGTCGAGTCCTATGGGTCCATTGGGTTCATGAGGGTCCAGGGGAGGCCTGGTCCAAAGATGGCTCGAGCTAGTTTGGGCATGGCTCAATGAAAACGTAAAATGGTTCGAGGTATGCTAGGTTGGTTCGAAACTAGGGTTCAATTGGCTGGGGTTTGAAACATGGTTAAACGGGAGTCATCATGGTTCACGAGGGCTAATTAAATATAGAAAGTCTAAGTTTCAAATTTTGGAATTTTATATTAAAGTTTGAATTAATTCAGGAATTAAACACTCTGCGATTTAATAATTAAAGAAAAATTGGAAAGCCTAGAATTTAAGCTAAATTATGGGAAATTTAATCTAAGCTTAAATAATTATTTGGGATGGTATAGAGTCAATGAAAGTAAGAAAAATTCAAATTCGAGGCATTTTACATATAAAGGTAAAACAGTCATTTTACACTTGAAAAATAGTAAACGTCATTGCAGTGCTCTGAATGCTGTTTTATATCTTAATGTGATTATTTTAAATGTTTATGAAATTTTTTGATGAAACGTTAATATTAAAAGATATGTTGCATGCTTGGTTTAAAAGAAAATGATAATTATATGCATGGATTTTATAAAGTGATGAGAATATGAAATGTTGAAGGATGTGAAGTAATTGTGACTAATACGAATACGATGATAATACGTAAGGCCAAGGCTCAATTGACAGGTGAGAGTGTCGCTGATGTCCCCGCCGCCCAGTACTGTGGTTACATGTAGATGGATCCATCGACCACTAATACAAATACGAAAGTCATAATTAACTGAAAGGATCGGTAACAAAGGTGATAAGTGTTTAGAAGGGGGGGTTGAATAAACACTCACTGATTATGTATTCTTTTCGAATAAAGGGTTCAATTTAGTGACAAACTGACACTCGGTATCTTGTCAGTCAATAACAATCAGTTTAACTGAATATCAGTTGCGGAAGTAAACTGATTGAAAGATAGAATAGTAGATAGTAACTGAAATGAAAAACACACGATATGTTTCTGGATGTTCGGAGAATAGAATAACTCCTACGTCACCCCTTCTATCACGAAGATAGGATTTCTACTAAAAGATTTTGATCGAATACAAATGTTGTACTGACCCACTTCAATTTGGACTTAACACTGCAAAACTGAAACTCTTAGTTCACAAAAGCTTTTACAGTGCGTAACTGAATTCAACACAACTTGATTATAAATCTAACAAAGATTTTAAGATGCTAATAAGCTCCTAAAGGTAGCCTTGATTGCTACTGATAAGTCTGATAAGAGTGAGCTTTGATATCTGAATGTGAGTTGTGATTTTAGCAAAATAATAGCAAGCTTGAATAGAATAGTAGTTCGTTTGTTGTTTTTCTCAACTGCTCTCTTCAACTATTTATAGGATTCCCTCTCAACGTTAATATTTAAAAACGTTTGAAACTTTGTATCCGTTGATTGCCACGTCGATATTCTCTGACACTCATACACTGCAATCTCTGAAATGCGGCGTTCCACTACCAGTTGCAGTCTGTTGTACTATTTGTCGGTTGTCTCTCTCAATTGATGATGTGTTCAGTTGAGGGATCAGCTGAGAGATACTTTGCTGGGAAAACTCATAACTGCTTTGTTTCAACTGAACTGATCAGTCAGTTTCTGCTTCAACTGGTGACGTGTAAAATATCTAGCTGGTACACATTAATCTTCATCTAGAGACAATTAATAGTTGCAAATACTAGAGTCAGTTAAGCTCGTTTCCTTTGATCAGTTATTCAAATACGTTCCGAAGCTTAGTTTGTCAAATCACTGAAATTCAGTTTCCAAAAATTTCCCCCTTTTTGGTGATTGAAAAAACTTGGAATAATAACAAACTGACCAGTGGAAGTAAAAGTATCTCTGTATCATTGTAGATAAAATAATTTCTAATGTACAGATTCGTACAAAGAAAAAATAAACAATCTTCAACTAATAACTGTCAAAAAGAATCTCTCAGTTGTATCCTCTCTTATTCTTTCATCAGTCTATCTGCTTCCCCCTTTTTGTCAAGCGCATCGACCTTGAGAGACAAAATTCAAACATCAGCTGCAATATCTTTGACAGCTGATAAAACAGTTGTTTGCAGCAGATTGATTTTCTTCGAGACAGATGCTTCCATAGATTCGACTCTCTTGCTGATTGAGTCTTGAGTAAGAAAAAGACTCTCAGCTAGACCTCTGTTCTTCTTGAGCTCATCGATGCAAAGGTGATGGAAGTCACAGCTGTTTGAATGGATTTCAGTTTTCCTGAGTTGAATTCGTTGGAAGAGTTCAGCTTCAGAGAATGAGAAATCTGAGTGCTCTTAATCTCCTTTATTTCTTGCATGATCTTTGACATATTCAGCTGTATGTCCTGAATTTCTTCAAGGACTAAATCCATGTCAGAGGATGGATGAGGAGATATTGTTCCAGACGGCCTTGGTTCCTCTGTAGATTGATCAAAAATCATCAAAGATCGGTCAGAGACCTCTGTTACCTCATGTGTCATTGCTGGCACGTCTCCCACAATGACTAATTGATGCATTAGGAGAATAAGATGATTGATTAGGAGCAGTAGATGGATTGCCTTGCTGATTCAGTTGCGGATCTGCAGTAGTTTCAGTTGGAGGATCAGGGACTGAAGGTTCTGACTGTTGGTCAACTGAATCTTTCTGCGGTTCTTAAACATGCAACTAAGCTTCCTCAGTGACAGCAGTTTCTTCAGTTGGCTCAACATTTGATTGAGTATGCACATCGGTTTGAGCTACTTGTTCAGCAGAAACAGGGATAAGAGTATCTGAAGTAGGTTGATCAGTTTGGAGATCAACTGATTCTGAGGAAGGCATATTAGTGTGAAATTCTTCTACTACTGACTGAATGATTTCATCAATATTTGCTAGTGTCAAATCAGCTTCTAAATATATTTGATGATCAGCAGTAGTAGATTGAGGCACATCCTGGACTGGCTCTTCAGTTGAAGCATCAGCCTGTACAGGAGATGGCTCTCGGGGCGGAGAAGGCGAATCATCTTCGTCATCTTCTGAAGTGCCTTCATGAGTGATTAACTCTTGATCCATCTCCCAAAATTTTATCTGTGATTTAAGACCCATAAGATCACTTTCCAGCTGCGTGAGCACAACTCGATCATTGTAGGCAGTTGGGCTGGTGGGAATATAGTTGGATTTCAATTTCTCAATCAGTTGGCCCAACTTCTTGGCTCTGATTTGATCAAAGAAATAGTCCTTTCGCCCTAAAGCTTGAACTATTGTAGCAGCTTTTACCACTCTATGAACAGTTGCCTCCAGCTTGATAAATGTATTCAATTTTGACTTCTTTTTCAGCTGTTTGGCAAATGTGTGCGTTCTGAACTTAGTCCAACCATAAAAAACTTTCAGTTTGGACGCAGCAAATGCATTGACCTGTTCCCATACAAGGTCAATATGAGTCTGAATGACATTTGAAGGTCGAGGCTCTTCGATCATCTTGCCCTTTCCTTTCTCATCAGTAAGAATGTGTGGAATGTTCAGTCCAGATTGAGTAGTGTCCACCCTTTCCTGAATTACGATTCCCTTTGGTCGAGCAGGGGCAAGAATTGAAGGTCATTTGATTTGGATCAAAGGTGCTGAGGCTTTTGCTGATTCCTTCTTCTTATCAGCTGCAGAAATGGCTTTCTTGGATGAATCAGTTTGTTGAGGTAACTGATTTGTGCTGAACTATCTGCTGGAATGGCTTTTAGTGGAATAGCCTAAATAAGCTGTTGAGCATCTGATGGCTTCAACCTCTCAGCAGGGAAAGACTGCCAACGTTACTATTGGCTTGATTTTCTGAGTCCTTGGTTTCTTAGCGATTTTCGGAGAAGGAGTCTTCTCCGAATCCGATTCACTGACAATTAATTTCCTCTTGATTGTCTTCAGCTGAGCTAGAGTTTTGCTCTTCTTTACTGACTTGGGAGCAACCTGCTGCATCCCAATCTTTTTTTTGATCTTCACGAGCTGATCAGGAGAGAGTTCTAGTTTAGTCTTAGGTGGGAGAATGTTCTTGGCAGAGAAAACTTTGAACTTAGACGATTTTTCAGCGGTGTCAGCTACTAGCCCCTTGGCTTTCAGAAAGAAACTGATTTGAACCGCATACCCCCTTGACTGCTTGGTTGACTGGAGCATGTTCTGTAAGATACTGAAGATGAATGCCTCCAGTTTACTTTCTTCTCAGCCATAATCACAGTCATTGCATGAAATTTGTCGATAGTGAGGGCAGCAAATGAACCAACTTTGGCTAATAACCCCTTAGCCACGATATCAGCCAACAGTTGGATTTCTGGCTTCAACTCTTTCTTTGTGTCTGAAACCTTGATTTTCCAACCATCAGCTGACAATGAAGACTGCATTTCCTCGATATCAGATGTTTTAACCTCAGACAAGTTTTTGAGCCCATCAGCAGGCAATAAGAACATCTCTCCAAAGGATTCTTCAGAAATGATCATCTGCTGACCATTGACAGTAGTGGTGATGTTGCCATTAAGAGTGACATACCCGTTAGAGTATAAATCTTGAATCTCCTTCAGGTAAATCTCCTGCAAAGATTGTCCTAAGAATGTCTTCAGCCATGCTGATTCGATCTTCAGAAATACGTTTTTGATATCGGATTAGCTGACCGATAGAACTGATTCGAAATTGATGGCCATAGCGTTCAGCATGTGAGCGGGAATTTGGTTTGCCATTTGTACCGAATGATTTTCTGCAAAAGATAAAGCTTGAATTTGCTTTTGCTTTGAGAATTTTTTGTAAGCGTAAGGAAGAAGAACTGAAATGGAGCGGGTAAAGTACAAGTGTACGTGACTGTTTGAATTATTTGACACATGTCAGTCCACGAAAAGATCAATAAAATACGTGTGTACGTGTGCTGCAAGCATGTTAAAAATACGTGGATTAAAGGGGTCCACGTTTCAACCTGTCATTTGAAGAAAAAATAGCATTTAATGCTTGATAATCAGTCACGTCACTTGATTTGGAATAAAAAGTGGTTAATTAGCTTATGTGAGAAGATTAGTAAAATAACCAGCTGAACGATCAGTTGTGAAACTGTGTCTTTTCAGTTGAGGATTCACTAACTGCTGTCTTCTAAGTTAACCTTTTAAACCAATATTCCCCCTTAATACATGCATCTATTAATGACGAGAATTTAAGCATGATAAATCATAGTTAATTAGAATTAATCTGATGCTTAGCAGGTGGATCGTATGTCGTAATGACGTTTTTCTTTCATCTTCCTTGACCCTGGGCTATAAATAAGAGTAGCTCAGTTAGTTGCAAACATATCAGCAAGTAATCTTCAGCAACTAAAATGGTAGATGCAAGCAGTTTAAAGGCTCCAGATATGGCAGAAGACTTCATGAAGGCCACTCTGGAGAAGAAGAAAGTTGAGATGGAAGATGAAGTCTTCCATCAAATCCTTCGCTACTGGGAGGATCTCCAAGAACTCTAATTTCTCTGGGAGAATTAGATGGCTACCACCTCCATCTTGCTGGAAAAACTGGGGAAATATCGGGAACGTCTGCACGTTGCCTATACTGTGAGCATTTTCGAATCGAACAATATTTACGAGCTGATTATCTACAAGGAGAGGAGGATCCTAGAGCTCATAGCTGAGTCTGACAGCTTCCTGAAGACTTCCACTGGAGATCTAAGACAGTGGATGGCCAAGTGGAGGTCTTTTGTTCAGGATGAGTTGTATAATGTAATTCATACCAACTTTTTTAAGTGAATAAATGAATATTTCAGTTCATCTTTGTCTTTTATTTTCCTGCATTTTTTAATCTCATCAGTCGACAAGGAATAACTAATAAAAATTAACCGACAAAAGATTAACTGACATCAGTGAAGTTTAAATGGATAAAACAAACTGAACATAATAACTGATAAGAACTTAACTGACATCAGTTGAAACTCACAAGGATGAAAAAGTAACTGAATGAACAGTAAATGATAATAGAACTGACAGATGAGTTAACAACTGATATATCAGCAACACAAACTGGTTATAATAAATCAATTAAACCAAGTATATTGCGAAAATGAAAATACTTAGTCTCGGGCAATGGTTTGGTGAAGATATCAGCTGCTTGCTGCTCAGTTGAGACGTATTCCAGTCTGATGTCCTTATTCAAGGCATGATCTCTGATGAAGTGATGCATGACATCTATGTGTTTGGTCCTGGAGTGAAGAACTGGATTGTAGGTAATAGCAATCGTGCTTGTATTGTCACAGAATATGGGTGATTCTTTAGCGTCAACTCCATAATCTCTCAGTTGTTGCTGAACCCAGAGCAGTTGTGCACAGAAGCTTCCAGCAGCAAGATATTATGCTTCTGTTGTTGAAGTTGCTATGGATGTTTGCTTCTTTCTTAACCAAGAGATCATTCTGTCTCCTAGAAACTGACATGATCCACTTGTAGTTTTACGATCAAGCTTACATCCTGCATAATCTGCATCTGAATATAAAACTAAATCGAAAGATGAGTCTTTAGGATATCATAACCCAACATTTTGTGTGCCCTTAAGATATTTTAAAATACGCTTGGCAGCTGAAAAATGTGATTGCATAGGATTTGCCTGAAATCTAGCACACATACAGACAACAAATACAATATCAGGACTGCTAGCAGTTATGTACAATAATGAACCTATTAAACCTCTGTAAAGTGTCGTCTCAACTGATATTCCCCCTTGATCAGTGTCAAGTTTTACTGATGAGCTCATGGGAGTATTTGCAGCTGAACACGATTCCATGCCAAATTTCTTTAGCAACTCCTTTGTGTATTTGGTTTGACTAATAAAAGTGTCTGCCTCCAGTTGCTTCACTTGTAGTCCAAGAAAGAATGTCAGTTCACCCATCATGCTCATTTCGAATTTCTCCTGCATCAACTTAGCAAATTTCTCGCATAATTTGGGGTTAGTTGACCCAAATATGATGTCATCAACATAAATTTGAACAAGTAAAATGTGATCATTCTTTGAAAATTTGAACAATGTCTTATCAACTGATTCGACAGAAAAATCATGATCAGTTAGAAATTTTGAAAGAGTTTCATACCAAGCTCTTGGAGCTTGTTTAAGACCATATAGGGCTTTATTCGAATGGTAGACATGATCAAGAAAGTGATGATTGACAAAACCTGGAGGTTGCTCAACATAGACTTCCTCTTGCAACTGGACATTTGGGAATGCACTCTTTACATCCATTTGGTAGACTTTGAAGTTTTTGAATGAAGCATAGGCAAGGAATATTCTAATATCTTCCAGTCTTGCAACTGATGCATATGTTTCGTCATAATCAATTCTTTCTTCTTGCATATATCCTTGTACTACCAATCTCGCCTTGTTGCACACAACTGAACCATCTTCGTTCAGTTTATTCCTGTACACCCATTTTGTACATATAGCAGTTTTTGAAACTGGTCTTGGAACTAAGTTCCAGACATTGTTATGGATAAACTGATTCAGCTCCTCTTGCATTGCATTTATCCAGTTAGGATTGGCGAGAGCTTCATCATTTTTCTTCGGTTCCAATTGTGATATAAAATCTGAATGAATAAATAAGTTGAGCATCTGATTTCTAGTTCTCACTGGATCAGATGGGTTACTTATTACCAATTCTGGAGGATGTGATTTCTTCCATTTGAGTTTAGCGTTTGTTGTTCCAAGTCAGCAACTTCTTCAATTTGCACCTGGGTGTTTTCTTCAGTTTCAGTTGTTGTATCAGTTGCTATTTGAATATCTTCAATAGGCTCTTCCAGCTAATTATCAAGAACAACTTCTTGTTCAATTGGTTGATCTAACACTTCTGGTTCAGGTGTTTGGAGATTGTCTCGATGGATATGATTTTCTTCTTCTTCATCATCTTCCAAACTGATACATGTAAATCTATCAACTAGCTCAACTGGATCAGTTGGCTTATCAGTTAGTACAGTTTCATCAAAAACAACATGTATAGATTCTTCAACATTTACTGTGCTCTTGTTAAAGACTCTATAAGCTTTGCTAACTGACGAATATCCCAGAAATATTCCCTCTGCATATTTAGCATCAAAGGCTTTTAAATGATTTTTCCCATTGTCAAGAATAAAACATTTGCAGCCGAATATTTTGAAGTAAGAAACCACATTTTTTCGTCCATGCCAGATCTCATAAGGTGTTTTCAAATGATTTTTATTAATCAACGATCTGTTCTGAGTGTAATACGCAGTGTTTACTGCCTCTGCCCAAAACCTTTGAGAAATACCAGAATCAGCAAGCATTGTTCTAGCAGCTTCTTTAAGCGTTCGATTTCTCCTCTCGGCTACACCATTTTGCTGAGGAGTTCTAGCTGCTGAAAGCTCATGCTTAATTCCAGAATTTTCTAAAAAATTTAAAAGAATTTGATTGATGAATTCAGTTCCTCGATCGGATATGATTCTATCAATTCCAACTGATTTCTCATTTAATATTCTTTTGAAAAGCTTGATCAGTTGAGCAGCAGTTTGGTCTTTGGATTTGAGAAAAATAACCCAAGTAAATCTTGAAAAATCATCTACAACCACCAAGGTGTATTTCATTCCCCCTAAGCTCATGACTGGTATGGGACCAAATAGATCCATATGTAACAGCTCTAAGTATCGGGAAAAAGATTTACTGCCCTTGTTTTTAAAAGAAGATTTAACTTGTTTACCAAACTGACATACTGAGCAAATTTTATCTTTGGTAAAATCCATTTTGGGCAAACCAGTGACAAGATCAAGGTTACTCAGATAAGCAATAGACTTAAAGTTTAGGTGGTTTAACCTCTTATGCCACAACCAGTTTTTAGAAGATTTTTTTGCAATAAAACATACTGGTGCATAAGGTTGATCATTCCAACTGACTTTGTAAGTGTTTCCACACCTTTTTCCAGTTAGTATGACCTCATATGTTGCATCTCTGACTGAACAAGAATGTTTGTCAAACTGAACTGAGAATCCATTGTCGCATAACTGACTAATGCTAATCAGATTATACTTAAGATTCTCAACTAATAAAACATCATTAATTATAAATTTACCATGGATAAGCTTACCCTTATCCACGGTTTTACCTTTGGAATTATCTCCAAAACTGATGTTTGGACCAGTTTACTTGATCAGTTGAGATAGCAAGTTTGCATCTCCTGTCATCTGTCTTAAGCATCCACTATCCAAGTACCAGATTGACTCCTTGCTTGTACCTGTTACCTGCAATCACACACAAGATATAATTCTGGTACTCTTTTCTATTTGGGTTTAAAACTGATTAGTCCTTTAGGAACCCAGACTTGGATTAGTCTAACTGACTGTCCAGTTGTTGTTTTCCAGATGGTCTTTCTCGATTTGCGTGTGCTTGGTGTGTGGTGTGCAGAAGAGACAACATGTGATTTGGCTTTGTTCAATTGATTGTTCAGCCGATATCTTTTCTGAATTAGCTTGTTGTTATAGTAATTGGAGTAGCCATTTGAATAATTCCTGGTGAATCTTTTTGACGACTGACTGCGTGAGTCAGTTAAAACATTTGGGCTATAGCCAATACCATATCTTCTAGCCTTGTTCGTACTTTCAGTAGGCTGTTCAACCAGTTTACTTGGCTCAGTTTGTTCTTGTACCACAACTGATTTGACAAAGTGAATGTATTTTTCTTTATCCATATTCAGTTTTGGTCGAGTATCATTGAAAGGCATTTCATCTTGGTTACTGAACCCTAAACCAGTTTTATCAGTAATTGATTTCTGTGAGTTCTGTATATCAGTTAATGCACCAAATGATTTGTTCCAAGCCTGAATAAGCTCAGTGTGCTTTGAATTTTCAAGCATCAACTTCTGAATCATTGATTGATTCCTGCTTCTTTCAGCATTGAGCTCAACAATTTCCTCTTTTAGACTCAACACGTCAACTGATACATCAATTTTAGTTTTATTGTCTATGGGATCATTTTGCTTTGCTCTGGACTTTTCAAAAGATAAGGCAAGCTTTTGGTACTCGTTAACCATGTCATGAAGAGTTGAAATAAGTTCTTCTCTAGTGAAATCAGTTGAGGTGAAGTCAAATACTTGTTGGCTGCTTGACTCCACTTCTGTATCACCAGTCATTAGACACTTTATTTTCTCCTCACCACCAGTGGAACTGCATGAGGTTTCTAGCTCTGACTCTTCGCTGTCAGTTTCTGCCCATTTTGATTTACTCTCTTCAGCTAAGAGTACCTCATGCTTCTTCCTGAAGGACTTCTTATCATCTTTGGGTCTCCTTTTGTGCTCATATTACTTCTTCTTTCTTTCAGTCGAGCCTTGACTGTCCTTCTTGGATTTGGTACAATCAGCAATGAAGTGACCAGGTTTGCCACAATTGTAGCAAGCGTTTGATTCCTCCTTAGAGTTGTTTCTCTGATAATGCTTCTGGAAGTTCCCTTGATTTTTCCTCATAAATCTTCCAAATTTTTTGATGAACAATGACATGGCATCATTTCTTAGTTGATTAGCAATCTTCTCGAGTGAACCAATTGGTTCTGTTATAACAACAGCTAAGGCATTTGTGACTGCTGGAGTAGAGGGTTCTCCTTCTCGAGTTTGCAGCTCAAACTCATAGGCCTTCAGACCAGAAAATAGGTCATGAAGCTCAACCTTGTTTAGATCTTTGGATTCCCTCATCGCCATGGTCTTTACGTCCCACTCCTTGGGAAGATCTCTGATCACTTTTAAAGCAACTTCTTTGTTGGTATGCAATTTTCAAAGTGCATTCAGTTCATTGATGATAAAACTGACTCTTTCATCATACTCATGCATTGATTCTCCAGTTTTCATCTTGATATTGTCGAACTTCTGAACAGCAACAGAAAGTTTATGCTCTTTGGTTTGTTCATTGCCTTCACAAAGCTGGATCAGCTTTTCCCAAATCTCTTTGGTTGTCTTACACATTTTGATCTTGCTGAAAGTTATTTTATACAGCGTTTTGTACAGTATATCCTTTGCCACGTTATCCAGATTTGCTTTTTTTTTTTGTCATCAGCAGTCCACTCATCTCTGGGCTTTTCAATTCTTTGAGGTGCCCCCTTGTGATTGCAACTGCTGTGTTGGTTTTCAGAATTTTCATTGGTCCGTCAGTAATGACGTACCACTTATCATCGTCTTGTGCAACTAAGTGAGCCTGCATCCTGATTTTCCAATCATCGAAGTCCTCTCTGGAAAACATTGGGATCTTGTTGAAGGAAGACATGATCAATAGTTTGAGTAGAAATATTCTTAGACAAGATACAATCGCTCTGATACCACTTGAAAAGATCGGTTACAAAGGTGATAAGTGTTTAGAAGGGGAGGTTGAATAAACACTCACTGATTATGTATTCTTTTCGAATAAAGGGTTCAGTTTAGTGACAAACTGACACTCGGTATCTTGTCAGTCGATAACAATCAGTTTAACTGAATATCAGTTGCGGAAGTAAACTGACTGGAAGATAGAATAGTAGATAGTAACTGAAATGAAAAACACACGATATGTTTCTGGATGTTCGGAGAATAGAATAACTCCTACGTCACCCCTTCTATCACGAAGATAGGATTTCTACTAAAAGACTTTGATCGAATACAAACGTTGTACTGACCCACTTCAATTTGGGCTTAACACTGCCAGACTGAAACTCTTAGTTCACAAAAGCTTTTATAGTGCGTAACTGAATACAACACAACTTGAATATAAATCTAACAAAGATTTTAAGATGCTAATAAGCTAGTAAAGGTAGCCTTGATTGCTACTGATAAGTCTGATAAGAGTGAGCTTTGATATCTGAATGCGAGTTGTGATTTTATCAGAGTAACAGCAAGCTTCAATAGAATAGTAGTTCGTGTGTTGCTTTTCTTAGCTGCTCTCTTCACCTATTTATAGGCTTCCCTCTCAATGGTAATATTAATAACATTTGAAACTTTGTATCCGTTGATTGCCACGTCGATACTCTCTGACACTCGTACACTGCAATCTCTGAAATGCGGCGTTCCACTACCAGTTGCAGTTTGTTGTACTATTTATCGGTTGTCGCTCTCAACTGATGATGTGTTCAGTTGAGGGATCAGCTGAGAGATACTTTTCTGGGAAAACTCATAACTGATTTGTTTCAACTGAACTGATCAGTCAGTTTCTGCTTCAACTGATGAAGTGTAAAATATCTAGCTGGTACACATTAATCATCAGCTAGAGACAATTAACAGTTGTAAATACTAGATTCAGTTAAGCTTGTTGCCTTTGATCAGTTATTCAAATACGTTTCGAAGCTTAGTTTGTCAAATAACTGAAATTCAGTTTCCAACATTAACGATCTTAATTCAACTAAAAGGAATATGTATACGTTTATGATGAATATGAATATGTTTATGATTATATGAAAATGATTAAGTTTATGCATGATTATGGAAATGTTATTTTATATAAAAGTATTTTCACTGTTAGATGTGATCTGTATACGTATTATTTTTTATCAAGAGCATGGTGTGTTAAGTCTTTAGACTTATTAGGTGTGATCGATGCAGGTGAATATTGTAATAATGATAATGGAGGTCTTGATGGTTGATCAGACTGAACTGAAGGTGCACATAACCCGAGGACCAAAACTAGTAGTTTTCCGCACTTATGTTTATGATTTAGGATTTTATGTTTATGTTAAAGATATTTTTACGACTTTTATTATGCTTTTGAGTGGTTTTTTTAGAGGTTGCTAGTTTTAGCAATATTGCTAAGTTAGGAGTTGAAAACACTTGAAGATTTTACGTTCTTAAACTATTTTATTTGGTTTTAAAATATAGTTGGTTGTTTTATTTTTAAAATGATGCAAGGTATTTTAAGTATATATATATATATATATGTCTATATATCATTCGACCGAGAGTAATGAGTAAAGAAAAAAATTTCTATTACTTTTAAAGAAAATGAGTAGTGGACGTTTCAAATACTGTATTGTCCTACAATACAGTATTCCGGGTTCACGTACTATAAATGGTATCGCTGAAAGAAGAAACGAAAAGTTTAAGAACACGGTTGGAGTATGATTAGTCATTCTATCATACCATAATCACTATGGAGAAAAGCACTAAAGACCGCTGCGTATATCCTTAACATGGTTCCAACTAAAGAAACGACCAAAAATTTGTATGAAATTTGGATAGGCAAAAGCCTAGTCTTAAGCATTTGAACATTTAGAGATGTCCAGCTGAAGCAAGGCTTTGCAAGCCTAATGAAAAGAAACTAGACTAAAGAACGATAAGTTGTTATTTTACCAGAGTTTGCGGAGTGATATAAATTAATGACTATTGTCTTTAAAGAGGAATATATAAATACTCTTAAATATGTCTCTAACATTGATTAAGATCAAAACCTCACTTTTACCAAGACACAATACATGAAGATACTGTTGGATCTCGGTTTTCTACACGCCCAAACGCAGCGGAAGTTTTAAAAAATTTATTTTATTTTGACAATCAAAATATGTTTTGCTTTGGGCGTTCGTATGATTTTAACAAAAACATACAAAAGACGTTAGAATCGTTATACCTTTGGTGAATAAATCACGTGTCTCCAACTACACCGGTATTAGCGGACGTAGCTCTTGTTGTAAATCCCTGCGAACTTTCTTCAATCTCCTAATCCGGTCCACGACTGGAATATTTGTTCCTCTTTTAATTTGCACTAGAAAATTAGAAAATATTTTTCGTAGAGATAGAACACAATTTGGTTCAAAACCCTTTTGAGAACAAGAATATTGCCCAGAGAATTTAGGAGACTTTCTCCTGCCTTTTTAAAAGCTTCGAAGATCCGAAAGTATTGCATTGAATTCTATTCAAAATCACCGAACAAACCTTATCAAAATTGCATGCCATTAGAATCATAAATTCTAATTATCTTTCTAATCCATTATTTACTTAATTAATCCAATTAATTAAGTAAATTTAAGATTCAAAAAATCATGCCTTATCAAATGCAATCTCGATGCACATCTTATGGAGGCTAGGTTTTTAGGTCTCCCATTTAAATAAAACATCTATGGCCTAATTACCATAATAAAATAATTGGACCCATTTAATTAACATTAATGAGCTTGTTTAATTAATTGGACTAGTCCAACTAGTTTAATTAATTAATCAAAGTCCATTAAACTTTAATTATTTAATATATTGGACTTGTACTCCTACAAGCCCATTAAACATATTACCCACCATATTTAATTTATTATTTAATAAACTCAACCTTTGAGCTTAATAAATTAAATACATTATAAATTCAACATTTGAATTTAATATTTAAATTATAAATTCAACTCCTTGAATTTTATCACCTCCAAAATTTAATATTTAATAAACTCAACTTTTGAGTTTAAAAAATAAATCTTCAAATTTTATAAATTCAACTCCTTGAATTTATTCTCTCCAAATTTCATAAATTCAACTTCTTGAATTTACTATCTTATAAATTCAACTCCTTGAATTTATTTTCTCAAAATTTAATTATCATAAATTCAACTCTTTGAATTTACTATATCATAATATAAATTCAACTCTTTGAAATTATTCTCTCAACGGGAACAAACGATCCAGTGCTTGTGTGACCCTCAATGGTTCAGGGATACAGCTAGCCGTGAGTTCACAACTCTTTGTGATTCAGGACATAATCCTTTATTCGGGCTTACCCCAGTTAGCCCCATTCTTTTCATCAACACCTTGATCAAGAATGTCAGAACTCATTTCTGATTGCACCCATCGGATCATGGTAAGAGCGTCTAGTAGCATCGCCCCATGATCCCCTAGGTATCACTGATAGTGCCTGCAAGAACCAGTCGATTATGATTAACGTACAGTACGGTCCCTTCATCTCATATATCCCGATTGAATCTGCAATCATTGGTTCATCGAGGGTTGCACAATAATTCGATAACTATGTGATAACTATATAATAGTGGCATCGCGTGTACTATTGAAGAACTCTTTCTCCAACATACATCTCATACTCTGGCCAGAGATTCCATGCACTATTATTACATCATATCACATAGGATATCCACACCCGCAGGTGAGCGGTGAATCCCCGACTACAATGCACTGGCTCCTATATGTGTCGCAACTGTACCCAATCTCGCCACCTGATGACTCTCCTGGATCCGGTAAACGAGTCAAAGCACAGCCCTAGCATATAGAGCCTCAGTGTTGTCCCGGGTCGTAAGGACTAATGGTGTACAATCATAACCACGGACTTATCCTCTCGATGAATGATAACCACTTGGAAAGTCCGAGGAAGGGTTGTTCGGTATAATCATCATATGACTACCCATCTGCATGTTTGGACATCTCTATGCCCTTACCAAGAAACGCAGTACACAACATCACAGATGCTAGTCTCAAGTTCAAGCGACCTTTATCCATGTTTTAGGCGGCTGAATCGACTAGGAACGAATTTAGATTATACAGTGTTTACAAACGAGTTTCAACATCGAATTACGATTCATTTGTATTAAAGTATAATCAAGGTCTTTATCTATGTTTGATAACATGGGTATACAGATAAATAAATAACAAACAATGAAATAATGAATTATATTAAAATAAAGATTGTTCTTTACAACTGAGTCAATAAAATCCCTAGCCAACAGTTGGCTTGCAGGGCATCTACTCTAACAATCTCCCACTTGCCCTAGAGCCAACTACCCATAAACTTTAATCCCATTGCTTCGCGATGCTTCTCAAACAATGGTCCTGGCAAGGTCTTCGTAAGTGGATCGGCAACGTTATCTGCAGAGGGGACTCTTTCGACTGATATGTCTCCCCTTCCCACAATCTCCCGGATGATGTGGAATTTCCTCAGTACATGTTTGGGTCGCTGATGAGACCTTGGTTCCTTTGCTTGCGCAACGGCACCAGTGTTGTCCCAGTACAACGGGACTGGATCAACTCCATTAGGAATAACGCCCAACTCTTGGACAAGATTCCTCATCCAAACTACCTCTTTTGCTGCGGCATATGCAACAATGTATTCAACTTCAGTGGTGGAATCCGCAACGGTGTCTTGCTTGGAACCTTTCCAAGAGACAGCCGTACCATTAAGCATGAATACAAAGCCAGAGGTCGATTTCGAATCATCTACGTAACATTGGAAGCTAGAATCAGTCTAGCCTTCCAATTTCAATTCTTCACCCCCATAGACCATGAACAAATTCTTAGTCCTTCTCAAGTACTTAAGAATATCTTTCACGGCCTTCCAATACATTGGACCATGGTTCGCCTGATATCTGCTTGTAACACTCAGAGCGTAAGCAACATCAGGACGTATCGATATCATACCATACATGATACTACCAATAGCTGACGCATATGGAATACTTGTCATCATCTCTATCTCTTCATCAGTTTTGGGACACATAGCTTTAGATAGAGTAATACCATGACACATTGGTAAGTATCCTCTCTTGGACTCTTCCATAGAGAATCGTTTTATAATGGTATCGGTATAGGTGGCTTGGGTGAGTCCCAACATCCTCTTTGATCTATCTCTATAGATTTGTATTCCCAATACATATGATGCTTCACCCATGTCTTTCATGGAGAATTTACTAGCTAACCATACTTTAGTTGATTGCAGTAATCCTACATCATTCTCAATGAGCAGGATATCATCAACATAAAGTATTAGGAATGTCACTGCACTCCCACTAACTTTCTTGTACACACACGGTTCCTCAGGATTCTTAGCAAAACCAAACTCTTTGATAGTGCTATCAAATCTGAGGTTCCAACTCCTTGATGCCTGCTTGAGACCATATATTGATTTCTGAAGTTTGCATACATTATGCTCACTTCCCACTGATGTGTATCCCTGAGACATATAAATTTCTTCTTTGATGTCTCCATTGAGGAATGCAGTCTTTACATCCATTTGCCATATCTCATAGTCATACCATGATGCTGTGGCTAGTAGTATTCTAATGGACTTAAACATAACAACTGGTGAAAAAGTTTCCTCATAGTCAACTCCTTGCCTTTGAGTATAATCTTTTGCAACCAGCCTTGCTTTGGAGGTCACTACCTTCCCATCCGCCCCAAGCTTTCTTTTGTAGATCCATTTGCATCCTATGGGAACGATTCCCTCAGGTTGATCCACCAATGTCCAGACTTGGTTTGAATACATAGAGTCCATTTCTGACTGCATGGCTTCAAGCCATTTGGTTGAATCAGTATCAGATATTGCTTCTTTGAAATTCATTGGATCACATCCAACACAATGCTCATCGTGGCTTTGTTCATGAAGAAGCGTATATCTTGCAGGCGGTCTAATAACCCTATCAGACCTTCTAGGAGCTTGTACTTCAACTACTGGTTCTTGGGAAATGGGTTCAACTTCTATAGTTGATGGAGTATCTTGAATTTCTTCAAGTTCTATCATCTTGCCTTTTTCTATCTAATAGAAATTCCCTTTCATAAAGGTGGCATTTCTTGAAAATAAACATTTTTGCTTCATTGGGATGATAGAAATAATATCCAACAGAATTCTTTGGATATCCTACAAAGTAGCACAAAGTGGATCTACTATCCAATTTGTCTCCCACTGTCTGCTTCACGTAAGCAAGATATCTCCATATTCTCATGTAAGAATATTTGGGAGTTTTTCCAATCCATATCTCATATGGTGTTTCACCCACTGCTTTAGTATAAACATTATTCAACAACATTGCCGCAGTTTCAAGTGCAAAGCCCCAAAACGATGTAGGCAATTCAGTGAATCTCATCATTGATCGAACCATGTCCAACAAGGTTTGCTTACAATATTCAGAAACACCGTTCAATTGTGGTGTTGCTGATGGAGTCCACTGTGAGAATCACATTCTCTTTTAGATAACCCAAAAATTCAGCACTCAAGTATTCTCCACTTCGATCAGATCGAAATGCCTTAATACTTCCTTCTAGCTGGTTTTCTACTTCAGATCTGAATTCTTTGAACCTTTCAAATGCTTCAGATTTGTGTTTCATCATATAAACATACCAATACCTCGAATGGTCATCAGTAAAGGTAATGAAGTAGGATTGCCCATATTTTGTGCTAACACTTAGCGGGCCACAAATGTCTGTGTGGATCAAATCCAATAGACCATGTGCACGTTCCACGTTTCCATTGAATGGAGTCTTGGTCAATTTTCCTTTTAGACAGGACTTACAAGTAGGTAGAGAATTTATGTCTGACAAGTCAAACATGCTTTCTCCCACTAGCTTGTGCATCCTTCTTTGGGAAATATGACCTAGTCTAGCATGCCATATTTCTGTGGGATCTGGATCATATAACTTTCTTTTTGTTGAAATCATATTTACTTGAACATTCACTCATCATTTCCAGAACATTTCTGGCACATATAATTTCTTATGTCCGGACTTCTTGCAGTGAAATAAATATGTTCTAACTTATCGGGCTTTGTAGGCCTTTTAAGTGTCTTTCAGAGTTTGCTTCTTATTGGGATTGTTTTTCTTGTGAGGGGCAGAACGTTTCTTTCCCTTACCTTGTGGGCCATTTTCGTCTGACGAGAGGGCCATAAGAAAAATAACAATTCCATGTTTTATGGTGATCTCATAAGTTATAAGCGTATTGACTAGCTCTTTCAGGCTATCATCTATCTTATTCAAATTGAAGTTCACCATAACCCCGTCAAATGAGGATGAGAAAGACAACAAATTGATGTTATCTAGTAACTCATTAGGAATTATATATTCCAGGCCCATCACATTCTTAATAAGCCCAGTCATACGTACACCATGCTCATGGGCCAAAGCCCTGTCTTGCATGCATGTAGTCATGAGCTCCTTGAAAGTGGTGTGCATAGTTTCATGCACCATGCAACTCTTGCACGTTCATTCGAATGTCAGCAGCATTCAAAATTTCCTCAAACTGTCCCTACAGTTCATTTGACGTAAAAGCGAGCACATCACACTTTAGCTTGCATACTATGGTCCTACTATCTTGTATGATTTGTCAGTTCAACAGGACTGACATTAGTGTGTATGCCATTTTCTCTGAATTCAGAACAATTTTCCCAACCAGTCTTGAAAATTAGATTCGATTAGCTTGTTAATAACAAAATAGGATTATGTGACGAAATCGAAAAATATACTGATGTGGAAACAGAATAATTGTTGCTGATTATTTTAAAATAATTTTAAGATATAAAATATGGATTTTATTTTATAAATTTCCCTCCCACTATTTTGACATTTCCACCACCCTCTGATGAAAAAGGGAAATCGTATTTCCTTAGTGGGCACGTAGAGTCCAATTAGCCAATTATAATCCCAAATAATATCAGCCAATTATAATTTCTAAAAAGTAGAGTCCAATTGCATCCCTATGCAACCTCCGCGTGTTTTGCATCACGTTTAATAAGGACCCAATAATATGACGTCGTTTATTTTCGCGTGTCAAACCAACCCATCAATATTGAATTGTAGTAGACGGTCGCCATGAGTTCCCCCAATAATATGAGCCGAAGTCATGGGAGTTCCACTCAATTCACATCATATGTCTGGTGGAAGTCACAGCTTTTCGGCGTACAGGCCTCCCCAATAATATGAGCCAAACACTGTCCGCGGGTAGCGATCAACATGCAACCACGGTTGATGGAAGGCAAGGAAAAATTAAACTCCTTTAATTTTTACTTTTTCGGTTTGATATAAATTTTGAATCTTATTCAAAATGAGGGATTTTATTTTAAAATTGTCTCATCATTTTAATTTAAAAATCGCGTGCCACGAGTTTGTATGTTTGTCGGATTCATGCAACTATATTATATAATAATATACATACATGCATACTACTATATATCACATATATCATAATATGACATTCAACAATAAATAAGGATGATCGATTGCCAACACTATTAGATCCATGGGAGCCAAACATGGATCCAGGTCCAAAACCTAGGTGAATGTAGGGATGCAAATGCAACGATTACAAAAGCTTCCAATATTTTACATGTCTTCATCTTGATCATCGGGCCCACTATCTTCCAGTCTTGATCTTCCACTATTTCTAATAATTACATTTAAATAGCCATGGCACATAAGGGATACATCTCATGGGGTGGGAACGGGCCATAAACCAGGCCCACTTTAATAATATCAAATATTAACAAAACGAATAAAACAGTAAAATATCCTAACATACACCTAACACATTGGTCAAGGCTCTCGATCATCCTTCATGCATTTAATATCAAATATTAACATCAATTAATTAAACAAATTTAATTAACCGATCAATCATATATCTAATAATTTAATCACTAACCACCACAAATATTAAAGAATTTAATAAATTAAATAAACTCCTTTATTTAATTTCCAATTAAATCAATAATAATTGATTTATTGTAAAACTCATTTTATCATAAATAATTAAAATCATATTTTAATTATTTATTTCACAAGAAAATTATTAATTTTCTAAAAATCAATTTTCCAAAATAAAAATTGAACCAATTTTCAAAAATATCAATTTTGCCCAAAAATTTGAAAAATTAGAAAATCGCACCCTAGGCCTAAACAATTCAAGCCCATTATTCAGGGCGCTTCCCGAGACGCTCCCGGGCAGCCGCCCTCCCACTGCCCGCCCGCTGCCCGAACGTTTCGGGCAGCGGCAGCGGCCCTGTGCGCGCAGAACGCGCACAGGCGCGCCGACGCCGCGCGCAGGCGTCGGACGCCGGCGCTAGCGCGGTGCGCACAGGCGTCCGACGCATGCGCTAGCGCTGTGCGCGCAGGCGTCCGGCGCCTGCGCTAGCGCTGTGCCCTCTGGCGTCCGACGCCTGCGCGCTGCCGTGCGCGGCCCTGCGCGCACGGACTGCCCGGAACAGTTCCGGGCAGATTTAATTTTTTATTTATTTTTTTTTTCGAAAATCTGAAAAAAATAAATTTTCGTCGTGCTAAATTTTCTGAAAAATTTTCTTGTGTGGTTATAAATAAATTATTCAATATCAAAATCATACGATTTAGAAAAACCTTGGCTCTGATACCACTGTTGGATCTCGGTTTTCCACACGCCCAAACGCAGCGGAAGTTTTAAAAAATTTATTTTATTTTGACAATCAAAATATGTTTTGCTTTGGGAGCTCGTATGATTTTAACAAAAACATACAAAAGATGTTAGAATCGTTATACCTTTGTTGAATAAATCACGTGTCTCCAGCTACACCGGTATTAGCGGACGTAGCTCTTGTTGTAAATCCCTGCGAACTTTCTTCGATCTCCTAATCCGGTCCACGACTGGAATATTTGTTCCTCTTTTAATTTGCACTAGAAAATTAGAAAATATTTTTCGTAGAGATAGAACACAATTTGGTTCAAAAACCTTTTGAGAACAAGAATATTGCCCAGAGAATTTTGGAGACTTTCTCTTGCCTTTTTAAAAGCTTCGAAGATCCGAAAGTATTGCATTGAATTCTATTCAAAATCACCGAACAAACCTTATCAAAATTGCATGCCATTAGAATCATAAATTCTAATTATCTTTCTAATCCATTATTTACTTAATTAATCCAATTAATTAAGTAAATTTAAGATTCAAAAAATCATGCCTTATCAAATGCAATCTCGATGCACATCTTATGGAGGCTAGGTTTTTAGGTCTCTCATTTAAATAAAACATCTATGGCCTAATTACCATAATAAAATAATTGGACCAATTTAATTAACATTAATGAGCTTGTTTAATTAATTGGACTAGTCCAACTAGTTTAATTAATTAATCAAAGTCCATTAAACTTTAATTATTTAATATATTGGACTAGTACTCCTACAAGCCCATTAAACATATTACCCACCATATTTAATTTATTATTTAATAAACTCAACCTTTGAGCTTAATAAATTAAATACATTATAAATTCAACATTTGAATTTAATATTTAAATTATAAATTCAACTCCTTGAATTTTATCACCTCCAAAATTTAATATTTAATAAACTCAACTTTTGAGTTTAATAAATTAAATCTTCAAATTTTATAAATTCAACTCCTTGAATTTATTCTCTCCAAATTTCATAAATTCAACTTCTTGAATTTACTATCTTATAAATTCTAATTAAATTTTGAGAAAATAAATTCAACTCCTTGAATTTATTTTCTCAAAATTTAATTATCATAAATTCAATTCCTTGAATTTACTATATCATAATATAAATTCAACTCTTTGAATTTATTCTCTCAACGGGAACAAACGATCCAGTGCTTGTGTGACCCTCAATGGTTCAATGATACAGCTAGCCGTGGGTTCACAACTCTTTGTGATACAGGACATAATCCTTTATTCGGGCTTACCCTAGTTAGCCCCATTCTTTTCATCAACACCTTGATCAAGAATGTCAGAACTCATTTCTGATTGCACCCATCGGATCATGGTAAGAGCGTCTAGTAGCATCGCCCCATGATCCCCTAGGTATCACTGATAGTGCCTGCAAGAACCAGTCGATTATGATTAACGTACAGTACGGTCCCTTCATCTCATATATCCCGATCGAATCTGCAACCATTGGTTCATCGAGGGTTGCACAATAATTCGATAACTATGTGATAACTATATAATAGTGGCATCGCGTGTACTATTGAAGAACTCTTTCTCCAACGTACATCTCATACTCTGGCCAGATATTCCATGCACTATTATTACATCATATCACATAGGATATCCACACCCGCAGGTGAGCGGTGAATCCCCGACTACAATGCACTGGCTCCTATATGTGTCGCAACTGTACCCAATCTCGCCACCTGATAACTCTCCTGGAGCCGGTAAACGAGTCAAAGCACAGCCCTAGCATATAGAGCCTCAGTGTTGTCCCGGGTCGTAAGGACTAATGGTGTACAATCATAACCACGGACTTATCCTCTCGATGAATGATAAACACTTGGAAAGTCCGAGGGAGGGTTGTTCGGTATAATCATCATATGACTACCCATCTGCATGTTTGGACCTCTCTATGCCCTTACCAAGAAACGCAGTACACAACATCACAGATGCTAGTCTCAAGTTCAAGCGACCTTTATCCATGTTTTAGGCGGCTGAATCGACTAGGAACGAATTTAGATTATACAGTGTTTACAAACGAGTTTCAACATCGAATTACGATTCATTTGTATTAAAGTATAATCAAGGTCTTTATCTATGTTTGATAACATGGGTATACAGATAAAGAAATAACAAACCATGAAATAATGAATTATATTAAAATAAAGATTGTTCTTTACAACTGAGTCAATAAAATTACTAGCCAACAGTTGGCTTGCAGGGCATCTACTCTAACAGATAATATTAGAAATACTCCCATTATAGATAAACAAACTCAAGTACCTTCAAAATCTATGCATCATATGATTATATTGTATTTCATAATAACATAAGGCAGACATTTGAATGATGGAGGATAATCCTATCAACTTCCGTTAACTCGTTTAGACTCTCTAAAGTGGAATGATGCCATGAATTAGGAGATAAATTCCATGAAGGACAATGATCTATGAGATCTTGTTTCATTGCCTAAAGGTGTGAAGCCAATTAGTTGCATATAGATATTTAAAGTTAGGAGGGATTCGAAAGACAATGAAGAAAAATATAAGGTTCGTCTTGTCGCTAAAAGCTTTAAACAAAAAGAAGGCATTGTTTAAAAAGAGACTTTCTCTCTAGTTTCTTTGAAAGACTCTTTAAGGATATAATGACTTTGATAGTGCATTTTGATCTTGAGCTTCATCCTATGGATGTAAAATGAAATGTCTACTTAAAATACTACTAGAATTTTTCTTTTTAAAGATCGTTCTCGAAAATTATATCTTTATGCATGCATGCAATAATATCTGAAAATTTCAAATTTTAAAATGAAAGTAATCAACTAACCGATAAAAATAATGCAATTTTAAAAAAAGACAATTCGTCAACCATCGACATATGTTTTTTCGAAAATAAAACAAATATGAAATGTATGAAAATCTTGTCAAACATGAACATAATAAAAAGACATAGTATGGAAATAACCAAATTCACTCCATCTCATAAACATAATGTGTGGAAAATACGGTCATCGGGTTCGCATGCGTACAACCAACTCTGCTTACTCAGTCTTCGGCACCTTCAATCCTCTTGATATACATAGCAGACAACAGTTAAAAGTACCATAATAATACATTTCATGATCTTAAAAGCGTAAACGTAAACATAATAAAGAATACATGTCAAAACATGTCTCAACATATCATCATATTTCATTTTCTTTAATTGAATTAAGTTCATTGGTTATGACTTTAGTATCAGCTCTATTCGATGGATCCATTTATGTATAACCGTGGTAACCGGCGGTGGGGACATCAACGACAGTATTACCTATCCACCGATCATTGTCCTTACAACTCATCGTATACATATACATATTAGTCACAACCAACTCTCATCCTTCAAAATATGTCATCATATTCATCATTATCAAAATCATGCATATACGTAATTTTCCTTAAAATCAACCATGCAACGTATTTTTCATATTTATATTAAAATTCATGTTCATTATTACGTATACATTTAAAACATGTCAATTTGTGATCAGGGCGCTGCTAGGACTAAAAACTCGACACGGGTGCAAAATGACCATTTTGCCCCTGGAAACCCTAATTGACCATTTTACCCCTGGATCTCAAAATTTCGACCCGAAGACGACCACACTAAATTCATAATTCAAATATTCCTAGTCAAATCTTGTATGACCCAATAACCCTCATTGAACTCCTTCATAACAATGTATCCATACCCAAACGAGACAACAACGCTAAACTAAAGCCTGACATACCCTGGACTAGCGCCTAGGCGCTGACACTGTGGCGCTTGGTTAGCGCCTAGGCGCCCGAAATCAGTGTTGCAGCAATACCAGTTCGAAGACCCGGCTCTGCGGCGCCAAAAGGGCAGCGCCGCGGTGCTAACCCTGCGGCAGAAAAGTGTCCCAAACACTGCAAAGCCATATTCTACCCTACTCTCCACCGACTTGAACCAGCCTCAAACCAACACTACGAGCTCACCAGTGGACCCCTCCTGGACCAACGTAACCCAATCTCATAGCCCCATGCATGCTCCAAGACGCAACCAACTGCTATCTACCAATATTTCCCCAACCGAGACCAACCTCTACACCCCACGCTCGATCGGCCTCTTCACTAAGTTCCGCCATGTTAGAACCATCTTAGGCCATGGCTCAGACCCCCCAGGGTCTGGTCCAAGGCTAGGGACGACCCTTGAAAAGCCGGCGCACCAAAAACCCAAGATCTAGCCATACCCAAACCCAAACAACCACAAGTACTGATCGGCCCTCACAAAATGTCACCCTCAGCCGACTCCAGCCCCTTGACACCTATTTCCTTGACGTGAACAACCTTCTAACCACCAGCAGTAGCAGCCCATTGCACCATAATCAATAAAAACGTGGGTTATGAGTCAAAAGATTCATATTTCATGTCAAAATTTTGCACAAATGATACTATATGATAGACCAACGAATTCTTCATGAAAAAAAATATACATCAACATAAAAAATGGTGTAAATGACGAGAAAAAGAGGTACAAGGTGTGCCTTAACGTTTGTATGCTCAAAAACTCGAAGGTTCTTGCGTAGAATGCTCACAGGAGAGGCCGGGAAAGAGCTTTCTTTGAAAACTAAGGGGGCCGATGGTTTTGCTGCTTGAAAAAGAAAAGAGAAGGCTGCTATTGGGAGGGGGTGGGGATGGCTGCTAGGGACAATTAGGTTTAGAGTTTGTTAAGGTAGTGCTTAAGTAGGGTATTAATGCACTAATGGGTCATAATTAAAAAAAATTAAAGGATTAAAAGGATTTTTAAGCCCATTAGTCAACAAATTAATCCCAACAAGCACGAAACACTCCCGAAAAATATTTCGTTTAGTTACGTTTTAGAAAATATCGTCTGAACCCTCAAAAGTCCCTCAATTCACTAAATTTTGCGTACCAATTAAAAATATAACCCAGCGAAAAAAAATACCCAACCAAGGTCCATTTTCAAAACTCACACTTAAATACACCTTATATTAAATAATTAAAACTAATTATTCAATAAAAATGTTTTTCATGATTATTTCAGGTCTCCATTACTCGTACGAGCATGAAATGTAACTTAAATACCCAACAAAGGTTCTTGCGTAGAATGATCACCGGAGAGGCGGGGAAAGAGCTTTCTTTGAAAACTATGGGGGACGACGGTTTTGCTGCTTGAAAAAAAAAAAGAGGAGGCTGCTATTGGGAGGGTGAGGGAGGGCTGCTAGGTATAATTAGGTTTAGGTTTTGTTAAGGTAGTGCTTAAGTAGGGTATTAATGCACTAATGAGTCATAATTAAAAAAATGAAAGGGTTAAAAGGACTTTTAAGCCCGTTAGTCAACAAATTAATCCCAACAATCACGAAAACACTCTCGAAAAATATTTCGTTTAGATAAGTTTTAGAAAATATCGTCCGAACCCTCAAAAAATCCCTCAATTCACTAAATTTTGCGTACCGATTAAAAATATAACCCAGCGAATAAAAATACCCAACCAAGGCCCATTTTCGAAAATCACACTTAAATACACCTTATATTAAATAATTAAAACTAATTATTAAATAAAAATATTTTTCCTGATTATATCAGTTCTCCATTACTCGTTCGAGCGCGAAATGTAACTTAAAACCGGCCTAATGCATGTAAATTGAAATAATCAGGAAATAAACACCTATCCATGCAATAATCATGAAATAAATATACAAAAAAAATCATTAAACACATATCTTAAATAAAACCCTAGATTGCATGTAGTCAGGTTACGTAGTTCGAATTTCCTAGACCTTACAATTCCCCATCTAAAAGATTTTGTCCTTGAAATTTAAAACATACCGAATATGTAACGTCCCGAAATTTGAATGTCTACGTGTACCACATGCATGCATGAAAGATTATCAATTTCTTATGTATTTTAATTAAATTGATTTAATTTCATAAATTAATGATGAAGTGCATATTAACGTGTTTAAAATGTGCTTTCTACACGAATGCATGAAAACAGTATTTCTAAAGTTATTTGAAAATGCGATCGAGAAACGGAGACCGAGGGTCGAAAAAGGGAAAAATATTTTATTAAAAAGTTATTTTTAATTGTTTAAAGTGTGGTGTATTTTAAATGGAGCTTTCGATAATATGGTGTTTTGTACTATTTTATACGTCGAGTCGTATTTTTAAATGGTATTCGATTTTCGACTAAAATATGAACTTTACGAGAACTCGACTAATATTCTCACAAACTTTTCTAAACAAAATATTTTAAATATGCACTATTGGACTTATTGGGTCTATTATAATTTGTTAATAGGCCCATTATTCCATCACTTGGTTTAACTATTATTTAAATCCACAAACCCCACCCCAAATCCACAAACCCCATGACTCACACCCTCAAAATAATACAAGGATTCTCCCCTACCACCAGCAGCACACACCACATGAGATTTTGAAGGAAAACCATGAGAAGCTTGAGGAAAAAATTCGGCAAGGGTCTCTCCGTCGACGTCCCTCGAATCGCCAAAACGTTTTCGTGCGTAATATAAGCAAAGGCACACCTTAATCTCCTTTTTATCTTCTTTCACACCATATTCTGTATGTTTAATCATATGTACATGAAATTTATGAATCCCTCAATGTATTTTCGTTTTTATGGCTTGTGCATACCAAAACTTGGATTTTTGTGCATTAAAACTAGAGTTAATGATGCATATAGGGGATTTCATATAATGGCTATGGGAAGGGGTGATTTTACACATGTACAAGGGCACTTAAGTAGTTGTTTAAGGGCTGGAAAAGATAGGGAAGGAATAAGAACGAAAATAGACTTCTTTAGGGCTAGGACTCTTCGACTAGGAGTCTTCGAGGGTCAAAGCTACTAGCTGCTATAAGGGCACGTATAGTAGTCCTAAGGGGGTTGAACCACAGTCCTAGATAGGCTGCACGATGGCTGGTTTGAGGCTAAGGGGTTGTGGCCGTGAGAGGAGGAGTTGTGCATGCAAGGGATCGGGTTTGGGGGTGCGTGGTTTTAGGTCTTCTAGGCTCGGTCTAGTAGGGTCCTTATGGCTTATTAATGGTCCTAGGAGGGTCAAATAAGCTCTGGACATGGGGCTAAGGGGCTGGAGTCGAGGTTAGCTTAGGATCGAACCAAGTAGGGGCTAGGGTTTCAAAGGAATAAGTACAGAATTTCAGTAGGTATCCTAGGCTGTTCATGGGCTCTAATTGGATTAATTTGGGTTGAATATAGTTTAGTTAGGTGTTATTAAGCTTTTGTTCAAGTTTGGTTAAGTTTTGAGTCAATACGAGTCAAAATCGGAATGTACATCTAAGCTTTAATAACGATTTGGAAAATTAGTCGAGGGGCATAATTTTACGTCTAAGGAATATTTATGAGAGTGTTTTAAGATAATAGGTTAAGTTTGGAATGATTTGGGACGTCGTTTCGAGGTCTAAGGATAAATACGAAAAATTATGCTTTTAGGGGTAAAACAATCATTTTACACCTAAAAAGTGTTAGGCGTCCTAGAAGTGCCCTGAATGCTGTAAAATATGTTAATATGATTATTTTAAAAGTTTATGGAATTTTATGATGAAACATTAATGCTAAAAGATATGCTGCATGCTTGGTTTAAAAGAAAAATGATTGTGATATGCATGAATTTTATAAAGTGGTGAAAATACGAAATGTTGAAGGAAGTGAAGTAATTGTGAATAATTTGATGATATGATAATACATAAGGCCAAGGCTCAGTTGACGGGTGAGAGTGTCGCTTATGTCCTTGCCGCCCAGTACTGTGGTTACATGTAGATGGATCAATCCACCTTTAATACGAATACGAAAGTCACAATTAACGATCTTAATTCAACGAAAAAGAAAACGTATATGTATATGATGAAAATGAATATGTTTATGAGGATATGAAAAATGTTTATGTTTATCCATTATTTTGAAATGTTATTTTAAGTAAAAGTATTTTCACTGTTACATGTGATTGTATAAGTATTATTTGTTATTAAGATTATGGTTTGCTGAGTCAATAAAATCACTAAGTGTGATCGATGTGGGTGAGCATGAGTTTAATGTTAATGGGGACCTTGATGTTTGATCTTGCTGGACTGAAGGTGCACATAACCCGAGGACCAGCGTTAGTTTTCCGCAACAAAATTACGTTTATGAATTATGTTCACAACCTATGCTAATGATTTAAGTCTACGTTAAATATTTTTATTACTTATGATGTTTTTGAGATGATGCTAGAGTTAGTTTTATTTTAAAGTATTTCTAAGTTAGGATTGACAAATATTTGACGAATTTTAGGTTTTAAACTCTTTCCTTTGAATTTTCAAATATAGTTGGTTGGGTTATTTTTAAAATGATGTCAAAATCATTTTAAGTATATGTGTATGTATTCGGCCGAGATCTAGTGTAGGAGAAAAAAAATTCTAGTACTTTTAAGAAAAACGAGTAGTGGACGTTTCAGAATAACTCCGGGTAACGACTCCTCATCTCGGTCTCCGTCTCCCAAGTAGCCTCCTCCTCGGAATGATTCGGCCATTTGACTTTGACCATGTGGATCACCTTGTTCCGGAGTCGCCTCTCCTGTCTATCCAATATCTGAGGGGTCTCTCCTCGAAATACAGGTTTGACATCAACTGCAATGGCTTGTAATTCAGTACATGTGAAGGATTATACATGTGAAACGTCCTACCCTTTTTATTGCTTTAAAAGTACTAGAAATTTTTTTTTTCCGGCCATCCTAATAAAATATTTTTACCCTTTTAAAATAAAACCTCAACCACTAGCATTTTAAAAATCAAGTGCAATAGTCATAAAATAAAATCGTCTACTGTTTTACCAAACTTAAAAAGCAATAATTTGAAAAGTAAAGCCCATACTAAACCTCTCAAAAATCTCTCAAAAGCATAAATAAATAATCTCAAAAATCTTTAACATAAATCATAGGTCATAAATCATAATGCGGAAAAAGTAGAAGCGCTGGTCCTCGGGTTGTGTGCACCGACAGTCCAGTAGGATCATCCATCAAGACCTCCATCAAACTCACCTGCATCCATCACACCTAGTGAGTCTAAAGACTCAACACACCATCATCTTTATAGCAAATAATATATATAAAACCACATGCAACAGTGAAAATACTTTTAGATAAAAATAACATTTCATGATATGCATAGATAACCTTAATCTTTTTCCTTATCATGACATAAAAGCATTTTAACATGATCATAAATATTTTTCTTTTCCTTTGTTGAATTCAAATCGTTAATTGTGACTTTCTTGATCATGATCATGAAGGTCGATGAATCCATCTACGTATAACCACAGTACTGGGCGGGGGGGGGGGGGGGGGGGGGGGGGCACCAGCAACACTCTCACCAGTCAACTGGGCCCTGGCCTATCATGATTCGAATAGAAATACGATCGTCGGGGCTCCCTCTGGGGCTTTTTCCCATAAATGGGCTCCCTCTGGGGCCTTTTCCCCTCACGATATTCCCATTCTTTCGTTACCACAAAACCGTTACCACATATCCGTTACCACATATTCGCAATGATGGAAACACGATCGTCGAGCTCCCACTGGGACCATAACCCTCACGACGTCGCCAACATTAACGAATTAGTCACAATCACTTCACATCCCTCAACATTTTTTTCATTCACATCACTTAGAAAAATCATGAATAATATTTACATTTTCATTTTTTGAAACCAAGCATGTAACATGTATTTTAAATGTATTCTTAAATCATAAAAATCATTTAAATATTTAAAAATCATATTTTAATCATGAACAATTCATAAACATTTAAAAATAATCATAATTTCATAAAAACAGCATTTAGGGCACTGCCATGACCTTTACTAATTTCTAGGTGTAAAAAGACCGTTTTATCCCTGGACTCGACATTTTACGTTTTCAAATTTTTCTTAATTCCATTGACTCTAACATGTCCCAAATAATTATTTAAGCCTACAAGAAATTTCTCATATTTTTATTTAGCTTAAATCGAGAACTTTTAAATTAATCTTTAAATAAGACGTATTACTGCGTTTTAATCCCAAATTTAACCAAACTTCAATAGAAAATTCCCAAATTAAAAACTTAGACTTATAATAATTATTTAAGCTTAAAACTAATTTTTCATAATTTTATAAGGCTTCAAACTAGGCGTTTTAATTAACTCGTTAGTTAGCGTTTCGTGCGGCGATTAAATTCCGAATAAATCCAAAACTAAATATTTTGATCCTAAATTTTAAACATAACCTTTTTATGATTTATTCTACCCTTCCAAGTCATGAGCCACCCCCGTGGACCCTTGGATTCATTTTTAGTTCTTTAATTTCGAAATATGACACCTAAGTGAACCCACCGAGCCATCTCCCGATTTACTCGAGCCACGTCCGAGCCACCTTGAACCAAAACCTAGCCAACTCACCTAGGGACTCTACTGACCAAGCCCAGCCCAAAGAACAAGCCCGGCCCGCTCGAAAACCCACTGAACTTTGCCCCCAAAACCTGCGCACAAGCTGTTGTTTCTCTCGAGACTCCCAGCTAGCCTGGGCTTTTCCATCCGAGCCATCACCGAGCCCAGCACACCCTAACCATCCCTGGACCACGTCTAGACCCTACCCAGACCATCCCATGCCCTGGAACCCGTGCATGAAGCAACTGAAACAGAAGACAGCATGCGCGATCACCCCTCCCCTTGCGTTCCCACGTTTTGCTCGGCCCTTGCTGGACCAAGCCCTTCCTAACTCTCCCTGGACCATCTTAAGCCATCATCCAGACGCCCTAGCCCAGCCCTCTTTCGAGCCACCCTCATAAATCTCTCGGCCACCCTCAAGCATGCGTGGGAAGTGCCCTTTCTCATGAGGACTCTTCCCCAGCCCCCTTAGCGCGAGCCCTGGCCCTTCTACGACCCTTCCTAGGACCTAACCACGTCCCAACCGAACCCTTCTCAAGACCTGGTCGAGCCCCTAAGTCCCATGCAACACAAACAACTCATGAACCTTGAACAAGCCAACCAAAACTCACGGTTTCCGGATTGGTTTTCTTTATTATTCTTACAGCGTGTGTGGTGTATTTATAGGGCCTTATCAGTTGTGTAAAACCATCCTTTATCAATTCCTAATCATGGCAGCCCCTTAACAACCCAATATACATGGTTTTGAATAAAAAATCATGATTCAAAAATCACATACACTTGCAAAACGAAATACTAACAAGGTGTTCCTTGTTTTTCAGTGCAAAATAATTTTAAATAATTACTATGGTGTGAAATATGAGAAAAGAAATAAGTATGGCGTGCCTTTGTGTTTTAAACGCACGAATAAACGTTGACGCGGAGGGCCTAGTCTTGACAACCTTTGAAACTTCCTTCGAAATTTTCTCCAAAATAATTTGTGTGTGATGTCGTGTATATGGAGTGCCAAGGAAGAGTTTTAATTGAGGAAAAGAGGTGGGCGTGAGTTAATGAATTAATGGGAGGGTTTTGAGTATTTTATAGTTTAATTAATCACTAATTAGGCTTAGGCCCATTAAGAGATTAATTAAGCCCATTAATGCTTAATTAAAAAAATTTAAAAGATTTAAAAATAATTTTGCTTAAATAAGTTTGTGAATTTATTAGCCGGGTTGTCAAGACGTTCGTATTTTTTGTTGAAAAACCAACACCGATAAAATTTACGTCCCAGCGTATAAAATCACCTCAAAACCCCTTATTTTTTAAAAATAGGAAAAAAACATCCCCCTTAACTTAAATAATTAAAAACAATTATTTATTAAAAACATTTTCTATTTTTCAGCCATCGGTCTCCGTTCCTCGATCGCAACTCGAATAACCTTTAAAAATACCTTTTAATGCAATCATGTAGAAAAATATATTTTAAACATGCAAATATGCACAACATAATTAATTCATGCAATTAAAACAATTAATTAAAATACCATGAATTTAATAACTTGCGCGAATTTGGTTTACGTGGACCTTAAAATATTCGGGGCGTTACAACATGTACTTCCGCAGCATAGAGACATGGAACACGTTATGAACTCTCGCCAGATTCAGCGGTAAAGAAACTATGTATGCTAGCGTCCCAACTCTCTCTAGGATCTTCGGTCCTATGAATTTAGGGTTGAGCATGCCCTTCTTTCCAAATCTCATCACGCCCTTCATCGGTTTGGCTTTCACAAATACATCATCCCATACTGCAAATTCAAGATCCTTATGCCGCTGATGTGCATAACTCTTCTGTCGGATTTGTGCGGTCCTCAGCATGTCCCAAATCTTAACCATTAACTTTGCATTCTGTCTGAAAATATCTGGCTCCAATTCTGTCCTCTCTCTTACCTCAACCCAATAAAATACCTCATATGGAGCCATACCGATAGATGTCTGATAGTTGTTGTTGTACGTGAACCCCATGAGAGGTAACTTCGCGTTCTTCTTCGTCAAGGCGGTGAATGGCACCGAGATGGAAGAAAAAAAATGTATGAACTTCCCAAAGTACCCTGCTAGACCCAAGAAACTACGGATCTCTGTCACACTCTTAGATACTAGCCAATTTCGGACCTGCCTCAACCTTGCTGGGATCAACCTCCACTCCATCTTGGGATAAAATTTGGCCCAAGAATGCCATTATGTCTAGCCAAAACTCGCACTTACTGAACTTGGAATATAGCCATATGTCCTTTAAAGTCTGCAGTACGGTCTTTACACGCTGACTGTGCTCCTCTCTACTACTCGAGTAGATCAGGACGTCACTATGAAAAATATGACAAACTGATCCAAATACGGCTGAAATACGTGATTCATGAGATCCATGAAGATTGCTGGTGCGTTCGACAATCTGAATAGCATCACCATAAACTCATAGTTCCTACAACGCGTCCTGAATGTCGTTGTAAAGCCCGAAATCAGTACATGTAAAACCCATGCATTTATTCAAATTGTTAAATTATTTATTTAAGTTTAAAATGATTTTTAGAAATGCATGATTTATTTATTTGCATTATTTTAAAGTATTTATGTTTATGTGATGCGCGTTAAAATACTTTTATGAGTTCATGTTTTAGACGATTATTCGATGCGGGATCGAGGAAAGAAGACCGGACGATTTAGGAAATTTAAAATGCGGTATTTTATTTAAAGCCAAGAAAATGAAATTAAATGATTTATTAAGTTTTTAGTATTTTTAAAGCCTAATTTAAGTATTAGATGATTTTAAGATTTTAAAATTTCAAAGTTTATCACTTGAGTATTTTTCTAAATTATGGGATTTTAGTAAAGTTAATAGTGAGTTAGTATTCTTAATTAACAAGTTAATTAGTTATTAAACCCTTAATACCCCACTAACCCATTAACCCACTAACCATTAACACACACACACACACGTTACACACACACACACACATGCACTATATATACACACACACACACTTGGCCTATGACACACACATCTCTTGCACCCTTTCATTTTTTTTGTTTGGAGAGAATTTGGAGGGTTCTTAGGCTTTTTCTTCAGCAGGCCCTTCTCCACCTTTCTCCTTAAAAATTTCAGCAACTACACATTGGTTTTAGTAGAAAAATCAAGCCTCAAGTCGCCCGGATCGCTTCCCGCACTGCGTCGTTTCGTTATTCGTCGTATCGTGAGTTTTAAAGATCAAAGCATGTATATTCTTTCGTTTTTGCATCGATGTTGTCATAGCAATTATTTTGATGTATATTGTATGAAAAAATGTTTATTTTATGCAAAAGTTTGAGCAAAAATGTTTGAAACGATTTTGAATCAAAATTTTGGATCTCAAAAATCGAGTCTTCTGTATTTTATAATACTGGGAATTTTTTGATCGATTGTTTGGAAAAATTTTCAACATATAAAACGTAATAATTTTTTATACCTTCGATTTGACAGTATATTCGTAATTTTTGGATAAGAAACAAGTGATTTATGATCATTTTCGTGCGACTGCACAAGTTGTGAAATTTTTATGTCATAAAATATGTCACCCTATGTTATTTCGAATTCTGCGAATTATAAGGTGTTTTTCTGGAAATGTTTTCAACTGATTTGTATTACATTGTGTTATCTTCGATTTGACAGTAAATTCGTATTTTTCTGATGAAGAATGAGAGAGATATGATTTTTACCGTGACATTGCTCAAGCTGCGAAAATTTGTGCATGTTCTTCTCATTTTCTCAAGTTTTGGTTGCAGGCTTCATTGGGATCTTCTGAATATTTGTTGCTTTGGTTAGGACAGCATGTACTGAGCATTCCAACTGAAGCCCTCGACGTTTTTAAGTATGTTCGACGTACAAAAGAAAATGTTTTATTTTTGAGGTATGCTAAATTACTTGTGACCAAATATGAACGGGTTTGGAAGTCGGTGAACATGGCCGAAGACCTCTCCACCCCGGTAAAGTGTGACCGTGTTTGATCAGGATTGGAAAGCGGTAAAATATGACCAGGGACCAATACACCCGGTAAAGTATGACCGGGGATCTTATGTATGTGGTAGTGGACATTCCTGTCAGCCTAGTACTGTGGTTTACTCTGATCAGTCGCATTTATGTATGAGTCACTTGATTTGAAACATATATGTACGCAAAAATGATGTTATGCATGTTCAAGTATGTATGATGCAAGTTGTTAATGTAAAGTTTTACGATATGATGGCACGTATACGTTTATGTAAGTACGTTAATGTTCAAGTATGTATATCCTACTTTAAAATGCATGTGGTTTTATTATGTATTACTTGTTATTCTCAGTTTATATATGTTGAGTCTTTACACTCACTAGACTTGATCGGTGCAGGTGAGGACGAGGTTGAGGAGACGAGAGGTGGGGACCAGTGAGCCGGCTCGAACTACGCAGAGGCTAAACCCGAGGACTGCCTATGTTTCAAGAATTTCTTTATGCATTTTAAACTCATTTACTCTGATGTTTTGGAAAAACATGTTATGTTGTTAAAAACAAGTATTTTGTAAGTTCGTTTACATTCTAAATATTTTGTCAAATATTTTATTTTTGTTGCATTTTGAAAGATAATTTTCTTATTTAAGAAAATTTTTCCCGCAAATTTAAATAGTTCAAAATACGGTACGTTACAGTCGTCTTATGCATGTCAGACTCTCCCACCTTCAGCTTGTGGTATCCTGATAGGAGATCTATCTTCGAGAATACTGATTCTCCCTGAAGCTGATCAAATTGATCCTCGATCCTGGGCAGTGGATACTTGTTCTTGACCGTGACTCTGTTCAGTACTCTGTAATCAATGTAGAGCCGCATGCGGCCATCTTTATTCTTAACAAACAGTATCGATACGTCCAATGGATAAAATTTAGGGCGAATGAAACTCTTATCTAGCAATTCTTGTATCTGATCCTTCAATTCCTTCATCTCTGCAGGTGCTAGATGATAGAGTGCCTTAGAAATTGGCACTGATACCTGGCATAAGCTCGATAGAAAAGTCCACCTCTATGTCTGGTGGAATGCCTGAAACATACACTACAAGAAAAAAGGCAAAAGACAATGGTTTTTAACCGTTGTCATAGGTCAAATAAAACTATTGTTAAAGGCCTTGTGGTTAAAGGGTATGCTCAAAGACAACGGTTTTTGTGGGGATCCAGACGCTAATTATGTTCTTAATAATCATTGGGACAATTTAATCAATTATAATAAACAGGGTCTAATTTTTTTTTAAAATACAATGTCAAATGCGGAACGTAATGGCATACATTCTAATATACATATCACTATTAAAGTGCAAGTATTGTACTATATACAATCAGTCTAAACTAAGGTTTAACAACTATATGTCAAGTGTTCAAACCCTAACTCTAGTCCAAGTCCGTAGTCTCCACTCTAATCACGATCTTTCTTCATCTCTGTGACCCTGAACCTGTCCCACCTGTTGCCATGCACACATACAAACACGACAACAGCAGGATAACTCCGGTGAGAATACAATCCCAGTATAAACAACGTATAAATGAAATCATATAAAACATATATAAAAGCATATTCAAACATCGAAACATGTACCAAATCTGACAACATGAATCAATACAAATCTGTATTTCAATCAAAGACTCGTCCTCTCAACTCGACTCATTTCTAATCTAGGGATCCCGATCTAACTTAGACTTTGGCATTCCGTATCAAATATCTACAATATAAGTCGATCTACTTCTAAGCCACATCGATACACCACAAGTCTAATGTCTTGGTGGTTCTACCAAAGACTTGGCGGTTCTGCCAGTAGCTAGGCTGATCTGCCCTAGGCTCTATCTCGTGCTCTGTTATAACTCAATAGTCTAAACATATCATTCTTATAATTTGAAAATATCAATGCAATGAAATAAAGTATGTGATTTAGGGAAACTCAAGTCAAATCTAACTCGAGTTGTGCAATCCCGAATCAACATTGATTTATACCTTTAGTTCTGTTACTCTGACTCTGTCAAAGTCTCTGATTCAAAGCCTGTCAATATTAATCTGACAATGACAATATCAAGGAATATAATATCAATACTCATTCAAATCAATATTGCATACAATCAGAATCCAATCAAATTCCGTTTCAACGGCATAATGGAATAATCTCATTATATCCAGCCATATCATATCAGTCAGATATCAATTCCAACATCTCATAATCGATAACAACTCAATTCTGATATCAAATCAATTACAAAACAACTCCGAAAATCATAAGAATTCCATACGGTATTTGTTCTTTAGTCTGGTTTCGATTATACGATGTCTAACATGACAAGAACATCATATATGAATCATATCAGATTCTGACAATACCATAATTTCAAATCATATCAAAACGTAGCAAAACTTACGTCAAATTGTAGTCTACGTCGATAGAAACACATTACCGCAGTTGGATTCAAAATCAAACAGTTAGATTTTGCACAATCGCGACCCTATAATCCACGAATAATTTTTGCAAAGTTTCCTTCGATTTCTCCTTTTTATTTATGAATAAATGGTAATATACGTATATATATATATATATATATATACATCTCGTACATGCAACAAGCCAAGTGGCTCGGTGTGCCTGCTGCACGTCTCGCGCATATGCGCGACCTTCATCGGCACATATGCGCGAGACAATATGTCTCGGCGCGTTCCAAGCACGGCAGCTCGCGCATATGCACGCTCATCTTCCGCACATATGCGCGAGGTTCTCTGGAATTGGCACTTGGCCTCTCGCACAGCTCGCGCATATGCGCGGCGCCTTCCGCGCATATGCGCGAGGTTCTCTGGACGTTGGTAACATATGCTCGCGCATATGCGCGCACTCACTTCGCGCATATGCGCGGTCTTCTGTCCATCTCGCGCATGTGCGCGCATACTATTGCGCATGTGCGCGAGAGGTACGATCCTCGCACATCAAATCTCACACGCAATCTCATTTTGTGTCTCGGTTAGCTCTTTCATAATCGTCTCGATTAAAAACCAATAATCGTAATTTAACACGATATAAAATCTCGGGCATTACAGTTTTTAACCGTCGTCGTAGACTCTAAAGACGACGGTGAAAAACCGTTGTCGTCGGTCTTGTAAAACCGTTGTTAAAGGTTCTGTGGTTAAAGGGTACGCTCAAAGACAATGGTGAAAAACCGTTGTCATACATTTCTAAAGACAACGGTGAAAAACCGTTGTCGTAGCATTGAAAAATCGTTGTTAAACTAAATATTGCGACGGTTTTTATAGGAAAACTGTCGCTAATTAGCGACGGTTTAAGTAAGCTAATTAGCTTCGCTAATTAGCGACGGTGTAAGAAAAACAGTCGCTAATTAGCGACGGTGTTGAGATGAATTCCGTGGCTACGTAGCGACGAAGTGTATATGGTCACCGTCGCGAATTTGCGACGGTATTTATATGACTTTCGTCGCTAATTGGCGACGACATGTATATGTTTCCCGTCGCTAAATAGAGACAGTTTGGCACATAAATTCCGTCCGAAATGTTTTATGGAAAATAAATAAAATATTTGATAATTTATTAATTATAATAATAAAAAATTTAAATCTTTGTCATATAATAATATTACTTATAATCTTAACTCCGAAATTAATTTGTGGAGGGAAGAGATAAAAAAATTTTTGGGGAGGGAAGATAGAAAAATTTTGTGTGGAGGGTGAAAAATTTCGAGGGGAGGGAAGAGAGAAAAATTTCGTATAGGATGAAAATGAACAAGTGCGACGATATTTATAGACAATGCACGAATTTGCGACGGATTGAGCTACAACCGTCGCCAGTAGCGACGGCTATTCAAAAACAGTCGCTATTTTCAATAGTTTTGTATATACCGTCGCAAATAGCGACAGCCATCAAGAATTGTCGCAGATTTTAAATTAGCGACGGTATGATGCGACGATGTTTATTGTAACCAATAGCGACAGTTTGATAATACCGTCGCTAATTTGAATTAGCGATGGTTTGGAACAAACGTCGCCAAATTTAGCGACAGGTATAACCGTCGCGAATTTAAAATAGCGAAGGTTTTTTAGTACCATCGCTAAATGTTGATTTTTTAAGAAGTTTTAGTACAATTACAACGGTTTTTTGACAAAAAAAATTTAAAAAACGATAACGTTTTACAAAACCGTTGTCATAGTTCTACAAAAACCACATGAAAGACAACGATTTGTGTAAACCATTGTCTTTGGCCCTTGACAGAAACACATGTCGTAGCCCAAAAAAATGCTTTTAGACAACGGTTTTTAAAAACTGTTGTTGTAGCAAAAAAAAAAACTCTCATAGACAACAGTTTAAAAAAACCGTTGTCGTAGCCCAAATAAAATGCTTTTAGACAACGGTTTTTAAAAACTGTTGTTGTAGCAAAAAACACTCTAATAGACAACAGTTTTAAAAAATCGTTGTCGTAACCCATAAAAACACGCTCATAGACAATGTTTTTTAAAAACCGTTGTCGTAGCAAAAAAAAAAACACGCTAATAGACAATAGTTTTTAAAAACCGTTGTCGTAGACACATCAAAGACAACGATTTTTAAAAATCGTTGTCGTAGACACATCAAAGACAACGATTTTTAAAAAACCGTTGTCTTTAACCACGTTTTTATAGGATACGACAACGGTTTTTTTTGGTTTTGATGTGTTGTTGAATCTATATTTTCTTGTAGTGATCGTCTGAGAAAACACTGGGGAAGTCCCTGACCACTTCGACCTCCTCTAGCCTCTGACTGACTGGCTCTGCCACTGTCACGATACTGACCAAAAAATCCTGGCAGCCTCTCCTCATGATCTTCTTTGCACAAATGCAAGAAATATGTGACGCATATGCTGATGTCTGGCTGCCTCAAATATAAACGGCCATACCCAAAATAATGTCGAACTCCGCCAACGGTAGCACAATCAAATATTCCTGCACCGCATTCCTCTGTAACTGTAAGGCCTGAGAATTTGATTACCGTAATCTGAAATGATTTGGTGATAATTGAGGTGATTTAGACAGAAAGAATTAGACCGGAAAAGACGGAAGAAAACACGAATTATGTGCGAGGACAGTACACCTCGCGCATATGCGCGACACATATGCGCGCATATGCGCGAGAGGGACAGAATACCTCGCGCATATGCGCGAGGAGTACGCGCGCATATGCACGAGTTGTGCTGAAGCAATTGTGTGTGACCAGTAGGTCTCGCGCATATGCGCGGCTTGTGTGCGTGCATATGCGCGAGCAGTCCAGTAGCTAATCTTATGGATAGAACCTCTGGCGCATATGTGCGGGGCTTGGGCGCGCATATGCGCGTGGCATGCAGCATGGAAATGTGCCACTTGTTCATGGTATGCGTTGGGATATATATATAAG
The DNA here is from genome assembly GCF_025594145.1 of Primulina tabacum. Lineage (NCBI taxonomy): Eukaryota > Viridiplantae > Streptophyta > Magnoliopsida > Lamiales > Gesneriaceae > Primulina > Primulina tabacum. Next base: position 9,995,496 of record NC_134556.1, on the reverse strand, counting down.
ATTCATTTCCTTCGTTCCTTCAGCTGAAAACCGAGGAAATCTCAAGGAAATGCTTCAAATTTCCTCAAGGCTTAGAAATTCGATTTGATACGATCCAACTATCAAAATTTGAATCCGGACACAGTACTGTACTTTTCTCGTCGACAGCTACAACTGGACGTAAGTTTCATTGAATTCTGATATAGTTTGAAATTATGATATTGGGGGAAGTATGATTTGACTGATATATTGTGTTCTGGGTATACTGATCAGTATATAATTGAAGTCAGATCGAAAAACATACTGTTTATATAACTGTTATGATTTTCTGAAGCGATATGATTGAGATTGTGCAGATTTGATAATATGACCTGTTATTATTGAAGATTATGATTCGTATTGATATCGATTATGAGTTGTGGTATTATATCTGTGAAGTTGAGATTGACGGGGTTATCAAGACTGTATTGTTTTGTTGTCGAAACATCTGTAGATTGATTTTGATCAGATTCAGTATTGATTGAGATTGTATCATGATATCGTTGATATGGATCAGATTATGTTTGATTTGAGTATTGATTAGAACAGGTCTTGAATTGAGTTATGCATTGATACAGTGTATTCGATATTGTTATTGCCAGATTGATTTGACAGGCAGTGAGTTCGAGACTTCGAAAGAGTCAGATCGACAGAACGAAATGAAAGGTATAAATTGATGCTGATGCAGGATTGCACAACTCGAGTCCGATTGACTTGAGTTTCCCAAAATCACATACTTTATTTTATTGCATTGATATTTGCAATTGAATGAAATTGATATATTTGATCTATTGATTTATGTATTGAGCCATAGGTGGATACGCCTAGGCAGAGACGATTGATCTCGTGACAGGGGTGCCTGATAGTGATGGAATCGTCACAAGCACATTGCACATTGTCAAAAGATACTGATTTGGCGAAAGTGCCAAAGTCTGTGACGGATAGGTTAGGACACCAGACGTTTGGTTATATCGAAGTGGATAGAATTGGAGTTTCTTCTATTACTGATGTTCGATATGGAAAGAGCCAAAGTCCGTGAACAAGAATGTGCCACCACCCCGATTGGGAGTGTAGGTGGGTGTATGTTCTTATTCGGATCGGGATCCCTAGATTAGGATGAGTCGAGTCCGAGTCTAAGAATCACGGAGTGTGATTCAGAGTTTGTATTGATTTATGTTCCTGATTTTCAAACATGTTATGTGATAGAGGTCATATTTACGTATTTTAATGCATTGTGTGTGTCATAGTTTGCATTGTTTTGGATTACATGGGGTCTGCATTTTGTCTATGTTTTTCTTATTTTGTTACATTTGATCACCGCTCACTGAAGTTTTGTGAATGTGCAGAAAAATGGAGAAAAACAAATTAAAAGAGGACTGAGGGCAGAATGTGTCGCGCTAGGGCGGTAAAACATGATCGCCCCAGCACGTGAGACTGAAGAAAAAATAACAAAAGACCTCGCGCTAGGGTGGTAAAACTTGACCGCCCCAGCGCAACTCAACATGGAAAGATTCCTATTTTATGTTTTCTTCAACTTGGAAGTTAGTGGGGGCTGAAAAAAGAAAAGGATGCATGAAATTAAGGATCATTCAGACGAGAATTGAGAGCCGCCACAAGCTTTGGAGAGCACTTTGCGCCTGAAGTTGAAGATTTGAAGATTTTCGGGCGTCGTCTTTGCGATTTTCGTCACGCCTATTATTTTTGATCTAGTTTCTCTTCTTTAAACTTTGTTTTGTTTAGTTTTAACATGAATTCGAGTAGCTAAACTTTTAATATTTGTTGGGATTTAAGGGGATCCTACCCCAAACGTTGATATAATTAATTTACATCTCGATTTCTGATTTGTTCTTGATTATACTATTGTTTTATCGTGTTGTTAGAGCATAGCTAACTGTAACAACGTTTTTATATTGCGAGTGAGTTCGAGAGAATAACTTGTGATAGGAACGAATAGTATAATCTGTGGATATACAATTTGCATAGATATATGAAATTGGATACGCGCCGATAGTCATAGTCCTAAGGGTTGAAAACTAGGGGATTTCATTGATCGAAATGCGATTCACTCTTGATAAATAATTAAAGATATTTAATTACTTCATTGAGTAGAATTATTTTGGCATAGCTCGAGAGAGTGTGTTCAATTAAATAGGAAATCCTGTCGGAAGCATATGATCATTATCGAATGAATTAATTAATTAACGAGGGGTAGGTGAACCGATATTCCCAACAAATTCATTTCTTATTGAATTTTTCTCAACCATTTTAGACATTATATTTCATTATTTGATTTTGAATAATTTTTGTTTGCATGTTTATTTGATTTTAGTAGTAATAAAACACCCAATCACTTTTCGTTGCTAAGATCTAATAATTGAAAATAATAATTGTTAAATACAGTCTTCAGTGGAACGATACTCGTACCCCGGTACATTATACTATTACTTGACATCGTGCACTTGCGATTAATTTTTGAGCATATAAAAATATATTTTTATTGAGGATTCCACAGTGCAAGTTTTGCTCGATCTAGTTTTTGGCGCCGTTGCCGGGGACTGTTAATCTAAAATTTTATTTTTAGTTATGTTCTTTAGCATTATTTTATTTCTCTTGAACTAACACTCCATATTTTATTCCAGATATCTTGTTTAGTGCATGCCAACGTCACTTGACGTGGAGCTTGAGCAGTTTGACCATGAAATTGAAAGAACTTTCCGCAGGAGAAGACAACAGCAGAGACTGAAAGAACTGATGGAGAGGCACGAGAACGATCGTGAGGAGGAACACCATGATGCTAGACGTGTTGAGATGCCACGCCGCATACCGATGCTGTAGTATGCCCAACCTTCTTTGGATGGAGCACGCCCCAGCATTGTGAGGCCTATGGTGCGAGCAAACCAGTTCGAAATCAATCCAGCTATAATTCAGATGATTCAGAACACAATCAAGTTTAGAGGATCTGCAGCAGATGACCCAAACGCGCACATCGCGGATTTTCTTGAAATTTGCGATACATTCAAATTCAATGGAGTTTCTGATGATGCTGTTAGATTGTGTTTGTTTCCTTTTTCCTTGCGTGATAAAGCTAAAGCTTGGTTAAATTGTTTACCTGTAGGTTCAATCACCACATGGGAGGATATGGCGAAAGCATTTCTCATCAAATATTTTCCCCCATCTAAGACCATGAAGCTTCGGGCAGACATCACCACCTTTGCTCAATTCGAGCAGGAGTCGTTGTATGAGGCATGGGAGCGCTTCAAAGATCTCTTGCGTAGATGCCCACATCACGAGTTGCCACTTGGGTTAGTCGTTCAAACAATTTATTATGGTTTGCTTACTCCTAACCGTACTATGATAGATGCTGCTGCTTGTGGAAACTTGTTGAGAAAAACTGCGGAAGAAGGATATGAGTTGTTGGAGGAGATGGCTGCTAGCATCTATCATCCTCAATCTGAAAGAAACAACCAACGGAGGAGTGCAGGAGTTCACCAGGTAATCGATTTTTCTGCTATCACTGCACAACTTAATGCTTTAAACAGTAAACTAGACAGCTTGAATGTGGGTGGCACAGCTATGCGTCTTCAAGAGATATTCTGTGAAAAGTGTGGAGGGGAACACTATGTGAAGGACGGTCAAGATGACAATCCATTTTATGTGCAAGAAGGGGCACCAATAAATCAATTGGGAGTCCAAAACCGCCCAAGGAATAACCCTTATTCGAACACATACAATCCGGGGTGGAGGCAACATCCAAACTTCTCATGGGGTGGTCAAAACAGCCAGAATCGACCACAAGGAGGACAATCATATGGGAAACAACCGATGTACAGATCTGATCCTCCTAGAGAAGAGAAGTCCAATTTGGAGCAGATGATGTCTAAGTTCATCTCGTCTACCAAATTAAGATGCATCGATAAAGGGGCTTGAAAATCAGATGGGGCATTTAGCGAAGATGATAGCAAGTAGAGAGCCAGGCACCTTGCCAAGTAACACAGAGACAAATCCAAAAGAGCAAGTGAAGGCCATCGAGTTGAAGAGTGGGAAAATTTTAGAGTCGAGAGAAAAAGGAAAAAATCAAGTGCCGGATGAACTGACTGAGACATCTAAAGGTAAGTCTTCACACTGCACCAGCACCCACTGCACAATCAAAAAATGTTATTCCTCCACCTTTCCCTGCAGCATTGAAAAAAGCAAAACTAGATGCACAATTCGGTAAGTTTCTTGAGGTATTTAAGAAATTGCATATCAATATTCCCTTCGCCGATGCTTTAATGCAAATGCCTAGTTATGCTAAATTTTTGAAGGACATCTTAGCAAACAAAAGAAATTTGGAGGATCACATGACGGTAAGTCTAACTGAAAATTGCTCTGCTTTGGTGCAAAACAAAATCCCACCGAAACTTAAAGATCCAGGGAGTTTTTCTATTCCTTGCATGATTGGTGATGTTGTTTTTCATAAAGCCTTGTGTGATCTTGGTGCAAGTATTAATCTTATGTCGTTGTCTGTGTTTAGGAAACTGGGATTGGGCAAACCTAAGCCAACGAGGATGTCTTTACAACTGGCTGACAGATCTGTCAAGTATCCACGAGGAGTGATTGAGGATGTGTTAGTTAAAGTGGACAAATTTATTTTTCCTGCGGACTTCGTGGTACTTGACATGGAGGAAGACATGGAGATGCCTTTGATTTTGGGGAGACCATTCCTTGCAACTGGCAATGCTCTGATTGATGTTCAAGAAGGGAAGTTGAGATTGAGAGTAGGAGAGGAAGAGATTACTTTTGATGTCTTTAATGCACTTAAGCACACTCTGCATTCTGATAGTTGTTTTAGAATTGATGCTTTTGATCTTCTTGTGTCTAACTATGTGCAGGAGGCTCTTAGGTATCCTTTGGAAGCCACTCTCACAACTGAAGTGAGAGAAGATGAATTGGATGACGAAAAAGCTGAAATAGTGGCATACTTTAATGCCAACCATCCAGTGGAGAAGGCCGATGAGGATGAGACTGGAAGATCTAGGAGAGCGTAGAGATTTGACCCCTCCAAAGCCAAGCATCGAGGAACCACCGACGCTTGAGCTCAAACCATTGCCTCCGCACATAAAGTACGTGTACCTAGGTGAGAATAACACTTTACCTGTCATTATTTATGCTGCTTTGACATATGGGATGGAGGACAAACTGTTGAAAGTCTTGAAAGCGCACAAGAGTGCATTTGCGTGGAAAGTGGCGGATATTAAAGGGATCAATCCATCAGTCTGCATGCACAAGATATTGATGGAAGAAAAGTACTCACCTCACGTGCAACCTCAGAGAAGATTGAATCCAAAGATGCAAGAGGTAGTAAAGACAGAAACTATCAAATTCCTTGATGCAGGTATTATCTATCCTATATCTAATAGTGCATGGGTAAGTCCTGTTCAGTGTGTGCCGAAAAAATGTGGGATTACTGTGATCACAAATGAAAATAATGAATTAATACCCACTAGGACTGTTACGGGATGGCGTGTGTGCATTGATTATAGGAAATTAAATGATGCCACTCGTAAAGACCACTTTCACCTTCCCTTTATTGATCAAATGCTTGAGAGGTTAGCAGGTCATGAGTTTTATTGCTTTTTGGATGGGTATTCTGGGTATAACCAAATCATGATTGCGCTCGAAGACCAAGAGAAAACCACTTTCACTTGTCCTTACGGCACATTTGCTTTTAGACGGATGCCTTTTGGTTTGTGTAATGCCCCGGCCACTTTTCAGCAATGCATGACCGCGATATTTCATGACATGATAGAAAATTTTCTTGAAATTTTTATGGATGACTTCTCGATTTTTGGCCCTTCTTTTGATGATTGTTTGTAGAACTTGAAGGTGGTGTTGATGAGATGTGAGGAGACGAATTTGGTGCTGAATTGGGAAAAGTGTCATTTTATGGTGCAAGAAGGGATAGTATTGGGGCACAAGATATCAGAGCATGTAATAGAGGTGGATAAGGCAAAAGTCGAAGTTATCAAGAACTTACCACCTTCGACATCCATAAAGGGAGTTAGAAGTTTTCTAGGCCACGCCGATTTTTATCGGCGTTTTATCAAAGAGTTTTCTAAAATTGCCAAACCTCTATCTTCCTTACTTATGAAAGATGTGCCCTTTGATTTTAATTCTGACTGTTTACAAGCATACAAGGATTTGAAGGAGCGCTTGGTGACGGCTCCTTTCTTGGTGACACCAGATTGGGATCTACCTTTCGAGATCATGTGCGACGCCAGTGACACTGCGGTGGGAGCTGTGCTTGTCCAGCGGAAAAACAAGGTATTTCATACAATTTACTATGCAAGTAAGACCTTAGATGAGGCTCAATTGAAATTATGCAACAACTGAAAAGGAATTACTTGCAGTAGTATTTGCGCTTGACAAATTTCATTCCTATCTGGTTCTGTCTAAAGTCATCTTTTACACAGACCACTCTGCACTAAAATATTTACTAGCTAAGAAAGATGCGAAGCCACGACTACTTAGGTGGATTTTACTGTTGCAAGAGTTCGATTTAGAAATAAAGGATAATAAGGGTGTTGAAAATGTGGTAGCTGATCATCTTTCTAGGCTAGAGCGCGTTAGTAAAAATAGTGAAAACGATGAAATAGATGATTGGTTTCCGGATGAACAGCTTTTAGCGGTAACAAATTGTCCTTGGTTTGCAAACTTCGCGAATTTTCTTGTTACAGGCTAACCCCCTCCAAATTTAACATTTCACCAAAGAAAGAAATTTTTTTCGGACGTGAAATATTATTTTTGGGAGGAACCCTTCTAGTTCAAAATATGTGCAGATTCTATGATCAGAAGGTGTGTTGCAGAGGAAGAGTTTGGTCAAATTCTCAATCATTGCCATGACCGTGAGGTAGGTGGTTGTTAGAGTAGGTGCCCGTCGAGCCAAGTGTTGGCCGAGTGTTCACAATGAAACTCTATGTATAAGAAATCTTTATTTTAATAATATTTGAAATTATTGTTTTGGAAAATCTTTATCTGTATACCCATGCTAGTTGCATAGATAAAGACCTTGAATATACAAATAGTAGAAAGAATATGAGATGCTCATATGATGAGTATCATGAAACTCATATTTGGAATACTGTATATTCTAAACAGTTCCAAGTCGATTAAGCCGCCGCTAAGAAGGATATAGGCCGCTAGAGTTCGAGACTAGTATCTGCGATGTGAGTACCATGTTTCATTGGTAGGGGACATTGTGATGTCCGAGCATGCAGATAGGTGCTCCTGGTAGAGTGCACTGAACAACCCTCCATAAAGGACTTTCCAAGTGGTTCTCACTTATCGAGTGGAAAAGTCCTAGTTTATGGTTGTACACCATTAGTCCTTATGACCCGGGACAACATTGAGACTCTATGTGCTAGAATTACACTTTGACTTGTTTACCGACTCTCATGGGGTCATAAGGTGGCAAGGTTGGGTGTTCTGTCGAAACATATAGGAGTCGATGCATTGTAGTCGGGGATTCACCGCTTACCTTCGGGTATGGATATCCTATGTGTTCTGATGTGTATGTAGGTTGAAATCTCTGATCAGAGTATGGTGGTAATTATGAAAGGAGTTTCATAGATTACACCATCGATGCAACTACGACATGACACATAGTATCGATTCATTGACAACTCTCGATAAACCAATGGTTGTTCGAATCGGTCGGGATATATGAGTTGAAGGGACCGTACTGTACGCTAACCATAATTGAATGGCTCTTGCAGGCACTATCATTTGATACCTAGGGAATCATGTAAGCGATGCTGCTAGGCATTTAACATGATTGGTTGGGTACTATCAGACTTGAGTTCTGACGTTTTTATTATCAAGGAGTTGATAAGTAAGGTGCTCCTGGTAGAGTGCACTGAACAACCCTCCATAAAAGGACTTTCCAAGTGGTTCTCACTTATCGAGTGGAAAAGTCCTAGTTTATGGTTGTACACCATTAGTCCTTATGACCCGGGACAACATTGAGACTCTATGTGCTAGAATTACACTTTGACTTGTTTACCGACTCTCATGGGGTCATCAGGTGGCAAGGTTGGGTGTTCTGTCGAAACATATAGGAGTCGATGCATTGTAGTCTGGGATTCACCGCTTACCTTCGGGTATGGATATCCTATGTGTTATCATGTGTATGTAGGTTGAAATCTCTGATCAGAGTATGGTGGTAATTATGAAAGGGGTTTCATAGATTACACCATCGATGCAACTACGACATGACACATAGTATCGATTCATTGACAACTCTCGATAAACCAATGGTTGTCGAATCGGTCGGGATATATGAGTTGAAGGGACCGTACTGTACGCTAACCATAATTGAATGGCTCTTGCAGGCACTATCATTTGATACCTAGGGAATCATGTAAGCGATGCTGCTAGGCATTTAACATGATTGGTTGGGTACTATCAGACTTGAGTTCTGACGTTTTCATTATCAAGGAGTTGATAAGTAAGGTGCTCCTGGTAGAGTGCACTGAACAACCCTCCATAAAAGGACTTTCCAAGTGGTTCTCACTTATCGAGTGGAAAAGTCCTAGTTTATGGTTGTACACCATTAGTCCTTATGACCCGGGACAACATTGAGACTCTATGTGCTAGAATTACACTTTGACTTGTTTACCGACTCTCATGGGGTCATCAGGTGGCAAGGTTGGGTGTTCTGTCGAAACATATAGGAGTCGATGCATTGTAGTCGGGGATTCACCGCTTACCTTCGGGTATGGATATCCTATGTGTTCTGATGTGTATGTAGGTTGAAATCTCTGATCAGAGTATGGTGGTAATTATGAAAGGAGTTTCATAGATTACACCATCGATGCAACTACGACATGACACATAGTATCGATTCATTGACAACTCTCGATAAACCAATGGTTGTTCGAATCGGTCGGGATATATGAGTTGAAGGGACCGTACTGTACGCTAACCATAATTGAATGGCTCTTGCAGGCACTATCATTTGATACCTAGGGAATCATGTAAGCGATGCTGCTAGGCATTTAACATGATTGGTTGGGTACTATCAGACTTGAGTTCTGACGTTTTTATTATCAAGGAGTTGATAAGTAAGGTGCTCCTGGTAGAGTGCACTGAACAACCCTCCATAAAAGGACTTTCCAAGTGGTTCTCACTTATCGAGTGGAAAAGTCCTAGTTTATGGTTGTACACCATTAGTCCTTATGACCCGGGACAACATTGAGACTCTATGTGCTAGAATTACACTTTGACTTGTTTACCGACTCTCATGGGGTCATCAGGTGGCAAGGTTGGGTGTTCTGTCGAAACATATAGGAGTCGATGCATTGTAGTCGGGGATTCACCGCTTACCTTCGGGTATGGATATCCTATGTGTTATCATGTGTATGTAGGTTGAAATCTCTGATCAGAGTATGGTGGTAATTATGAAAGGGGTTTCATAGATTACACCATCGATGCAACTACGACATGACACATAGTATCGATTCATTGACAACTCTCGATAAACCAATGGTTGTCGAATCGGTCGGGATATATGAGTTGAAGGGACCGTACTGTACGCTAACCATAATTGAATGGTTCTTGCAGGCACTATCATTTGATACCTAGGGAATCATGTAAGCGATGCTGCTAGGCATTTAACATGATTGGTTGGGTACTATCAGACTTGAGTTCTGACGTTTTTATTATCAAGGAGTTGATAAGTAAGGTGCTCCTGGTAGAGTGCACTGAACAACCCTCCATAAAAGGACTTTCCAAGTGGTTCTCACTTATCGAGTGGAAAAGTCCTAGTTTATGGTTGTACACCATTAGTCCTTATGACCCGGGACAACATTGAGACTCTATGTGCTAGAATTACACTTTGACTTGTTTACCGACTCTCATGGGGTCATCAGGTGGCAAGGTTGGGTGTTCTGTCGAAACATATAGGAGTCGATGCATTGTAGTCGGGGATTCACCGCTTACCTTCGGGTATGGATATCCTATGTGTTATCATGTGTATGTAGGTTGAAATCTCTGATCAGAGTATGGTGGTAATTATGAAAGGGGTTTCATAGATTACACCATCGATGCAACTACGACATGACACATAGTATCGATTCATTGACAACTCTCGATAAACCAATGGTTGTCGAATCGGTCGGGATATATGAGTTGAAGGGACCGTACTGTACGCTAACCATAATTGAATGGTTCTTGCAGGCACTATCATTTGATACCTAGGGAATCATGTAAGCGATGCTGCTAGGGTTTAATATGATTGGTTGGGTACTATCAGACTTGAATTCTGACGTTCTTATTATCAAGGAGTTGATAAGTAAGAATGGAGCAATTGGGGTATGCTCATATAAGGACATGTTTAGTACGAATCACATGGAGATGTGAACCCACGGCTAGTTGTATCAATGAACCATTGAGGGCCACACAAGTACTAGCTTTCTAGATCCCGTTGAGAAGAGAAATAGTTCAATATGTTGAACGGCTTATAAATGAGTTTATAAGCGTAAAGAAAAATAGAAGTATGACTTCTATGAGAGAAATATAAATTTTAATTTTTGAATGTGTTCCTAAATTAAAAGTTGGCCAAGTGAATAATGTATTTGAAAATTGTGATTTTCATAAACATTATTATGGACTAAATTAAATTAATTCAAGTGTTGAATTAATTAAACACTAGTGGACCTAGTAGAGTCCAAATAATTAAATTAATTCAAGTGTTGAATTAATTAAATTATATTGAGTTTTGTAGAGCTCAATTTAAATAAATTATTTAACTAGTGGACTTGAGTAAATTCAAGTAATGTTTAATTAATCTCAAAATGTTTGAGATAATTAAATTTAGTCCATGGTTTTTAATTGTTAAAAACACCATATAATATTGCATACATGGGAGGTGAAGAGTTGGAGACAACTTTTTCAAATATCAAGGCTTGGCATGCTACTTTTGCCTTTTGCTTTTTGCAAGACCAAAACAAGTCTTCCTCTCCCATTTTTTTAATATACATGGCCGAAACTTCACCTTGTGCTCTCCTCAATTTTTCTCTCATTTTTCTTCTTTAAGTGTTAAGGAAGAAATATACTTCTCTTTGAAAAATCCTCTTAATTTTCTAGTGCAAATTAAGAGGTGATCTACCTAGTTAGTGGTGGGCTTAATAGTTGAGCAAGGAGTGCTCAAAGGAAGCTTGAAGATAGTTTCTACCATTGAAGAACTAAAGTGTTTACACCTTAGTTTGAGCCATACATCAATCCTTGTGATTGATAGGTACATTTCTTAACACACTATGAATGTCATTTTGTGTTTATTGTATTTGCTACACATTAAATTAAGGTGGCCGAAATTTCTTATAAAAATTCGATTTTTAAACTTCCATTGCGCTTCCGGTCACCGTAACCGATCCCCTTTCAAGTGGTATCCGAGCTATGGTTACGATTTTGTGTAGCAATTACAAGATATTATGTTGAGATCGATTTCTAACCGCATGAGAACAAAATTTTGCATCGAATCAAGGCCGGTTTCGGGGGAATTTTGGGCAGCTTGGGCTGCCCGAAACGGGCAGCTGGGGCTACCCGAACAGCCCCTACATTTTACAAAAAAAAAAATTTTTTTTGCATGTTGGCCGGAATCCGGCGACGGCGATGACGACTAGGGTTTTCAAAATATGTTTTGAAATATCAAAGTGTCATGGGCCTTAAGTTGTTGGGCCATTTGATGGCTAACATATTTGTGAATTTTAAATGAGCCAAAATGTTTTTGGTGAAAAATAAGTTTTTGAGCCCTTAAGTTTAAATTTACAAAACTTGAAAATATTTTCTCATGAAATAAATAATTGAAGTTGGACTTTAATTATTTATAGTAAATGGTGATTTACAAGAAATTCGGTTATAAATAAATTAATTAGAAAGTAGACAAAGGTGTTTGTATACTTTGTTAATTTAGTTTATAATCGTGGCGGTTAATGATTGGATCAAGATATATAATATTGGATCAATTAATTATTGTGATAATTAATTGATGGTGTATGATATGTGATATTATGCATGAAGGATGATCAAAAGCCCAAGCCCAATTTGCTAGGTGTATGCTAGGATATTTTGTGTTGAATGATTGTAATAATTATCAATTTATAAAGTGGGCTTGATTTATGGCCCGTTCCCACCCCATGAGATGTATCCCTATTTGCCATGGATATTTATTTGTAAATATTAGTATAGTGGATGATCAAGATTGAAAGATGGTGGCCATGATGATTATGAAGATCGAAGACATGTAAATAATGGAAGCTAATGTAATAGTTGCATTTGCATCCCTTGCATTACCCTAGGATTGGACCTAGGCCCGTGTTTAGCTCACACGGGCCGTTAGTATTGGGGCGATTGATCATCCTTGTTTTGTTTACTGTTTATAATATATGCATGATATGTTATAAATAATGAGTATGTGCGTTATTATTATGATAATAACAAAGTTGCATGAATCCGGCAAACATACGATCAAACATGGCGAGCTTTTAAATAAAATTAATGATGAGACCTTTCAAAATTAAAAATCCTCATTTTGAATAAGATTCAAAATTAATATCAAGCCCGAAAAGGGGAATTGTAAATTTGTTTATAATTTCCATGTCTTCCATCGACAATGGATGCATGATGAACGCTACCCGTACTCGGGGCTCGGCTCATATTATTGGGGGGCCCTGGGTGCCGGAAAGCTGTGACATCCATTGACATGGTGATGTGAACTACGTGGAACTCCCATGATTTCGGCTCATATTATTGGGGGAACTCATGAAGACCGTCCATCAAGGTTCAACATCGATGGGTAAGGCTTGACAAGTGAAGATGAACGACGTCATATTATTGGGTCCTAATCAAACGTGAGACAAAATTTTACGTAGAGGGTTGCATTGTGATGCAATTGGAAACTACCTTTTAGGAATTGTGATTGGCTGATATTATTCGGGATCATAATTCGCTAATTGGACCTTACGTACCTACTGAGGAAAGGAGTTTCCCGTTTTCACTAGAGGGTAGTGAAAGATGTCAAAACAGTGGGAGCAAATATTTATGAAGTAAAAGTCCAAACTTCATATCTTACTAAATATTTTAAAATAGTCATCAACATTTATCTGTTTTTACTTTTCAGTACAAATTGACAATGTCTTCGATTCGCAATCCGATATCCGTAATACTCGACAAACACATATTAACTGGACCTAATTACCTCACTTGGCTAAGAAACCTGAAAATCGTCTTGAATTCGGAAAGGGTAGCATATAAACTGACAGAATCGCCCCCTGTTGAGGCTCCGACTGACTGCACTCCTGAGGAATTGCAGGCTTACAAGGAATGGTGTGACCATGACTTGATAGCCAGGTGTTATATGCTGACTTCTATGAATGATGAGCTGCAGAGGCGTTTTGAGGATCCAAAGAGTGCTGCTGACATTCATTTGCATCTCAAGGATCTCTTTGGTGAGCAAACACGGCCTCTTAGGCATGCTACCGTCAAGGAGCTGATCACTTTGCGCATGCGAGATGGGGCCTCGGTCCATGAGCATGGTCTGAAGTTGATTGGGCTCGTGGACAAGCTCGTTGGCATGGATCTGATCTTGCCTTCGGAGTTGACCACCGACGTGTTGCTGTTATCATTGCCTAGCTTATTTGATCCTTTTGTGGTGAACTTCAACATGAACAAGATGGAGCCGACCCTTGAGGAGTTGGTGAATATGCTTGTTACGTTTGAATCAACCATCAAGAAAGAGAAGTTGGTTCTTTATGTAGGTTCTTCATCTGGTACGAAGATTGATCCACATGGGACTGGAAAGAAGCGTTCTTTCCAACGTCCCAAGAAGAACGTGCCCTTGATGAGGCAATCTCCGTATCCCGTTGAGGCAGCCAGATCAGTTAAGGCTGACAAGATTGATGATGTATGTCATCACTGCAAGAAGCCTGGACATTAGAGGCGTAACTGCATGGAATATCTTGCCCAGAAGAGTTCTGGAAACGGTATTTCTAAATTGAAGTAAACATTTCAATTAACTCTACTTCTTGGGTATTAGATACCGGTTATGGTTCAAATCTCTGTAATGATTTACAGGTGATGGGAAGAAGTAGTAAGCTTAAGGAAGGTGTGACCTTCTAGAGGATGGGCAATGGAGCAAGAGTTGCTGCCAAAGCTATTGGAGATGTTTACTTGCTTATGAACAATGATTTTAAGTTAATTTTAAGAGATGTTTTGTTTGTACTGGATTTGGTGAAAAACATTGTTTCTATTTCTATGTTGATAAAGATGGATATTCTTGTTTATTTAGCAAAGGTGTTTGCAACATTTACAAGAATGAATGTTTGATTGGTACTAGAGAACTTGAAAACGATCTCTATAACTTAAAATTGAAAGATATTCCACTAAATGTCTATTTAAAGGCAGACACCATATGAGATATGGATGGGTAAGCTTCCCAAATATTCTTGTCTTAGAATATGGGGGTGCCCTGCTTATGTGAAGCAGGTAGTGGGAGATAAATTGGATTGTCGATCCATTTTATGCTACTTTGTGGGATATCCAAGGAATTCAGTTGGATATCATTTCTATCATCCCCAAGAAACAAAGGTGTTTGTTTCTAGGAATGCAACCTTTTTGGAAAAGGAATTTGTATTGGATAGAAAAAGGGAGATGAAAGAACTCGAAGAGGTTCGAGAGACACCCACAGTTGTAGAACCCACACCCGAAGAGCCAAGAGAGGAGATACAAGCTCCTAGAAGATCCGAGAGAGTCTCGAGACCACCTATGAGGTATGGTCTGCTTCTTGAAGAGGGCCATGATGAGCCTAACCATGGATATGATCCAAGGACCTTCAAGGAAGCATTATTTGATGCCGATTCATCCAAGTGGCTTGAAGCGATGGAATCTGAGATGAATTCCATGCATTCGAACCAAGTGTGGAATCTCGTGGATCCACCTGAGGGAATTGTTCCCATAGGGTGTAAATGGATTTACAAGAGGAAACTTGGGGCGGATGGGAATGTATTGACCTTCAAGGCGCGATTGGTGGCAAAAGGATATACTCAAATACAAGGAGTTGACTTTGAGGAAACCTTTTCACTAGTTGCAATGTTCAAGTCTATAAGGATATTGCTAGCCATAGCTGCATGGTATGACTATGAGATATGGCAGATGGATGTCAAGACAATCTTTCTTAATGGGGATATTAAGGAAGAGATTTACATGTCTCAAAGCAAACTGGTGCGTAAGGCTGATCATTCCAACTGACTTTATATGTGTTTCCACATCGTTTGCCAGTTAGTATGATTTCATCAGTTGATGTTTTAACTGAGCATGAATTTTTATCAAATTGTACCGAGAGTCCATTGTCGTATAACTTACTGATGCTAATCAAGTTATACTTCAGATTCTCTACTAATAAAACATCTTTAATAGTAAAGTTACCATGGATAAGCCTACCCTTACCCACGGTTTTACCTTTGGAATTATCTCCGAAACTGATGTTTGGACCACTATATTTGGTCAGTTGAGATAACATACTTGCATCTCCTGTCATATGTCGTGAGCAACCGTTGTCCAAATACCATATCAAATTTTTATCTGTACCTATTACCTGCAAGCACACACATAATATGATTTGGTACCCATACCTATTTGGGTCCAAAACTTATTAGTCCCTTTGGAACCCATAATTGGATTAGTCTAACTGACTTTCCAGTAGCTGTGTTCCAAATTATTTTTCTCGGCTTTTGTGTGTTAGGTGTGCGATGTACAGATGACACAATATGCATTTTAGCTTGATTCAACTGATTGGTTAGTCTGTATCTTTTCTGGACTGGTTTGCAGTTATAATAATTTGAATAGTTATTTGAATAGCTCTTGCTAAATCTTTTTGATGAATGACTTTCTGAGTCAGTAGAAATTTTTGGACTGTAACCAGCTCCATGTCTTCTAGCCTTATACCTATTCTCAATAGGTTGTTCATTTAGTTTGCTAGGCTTAAAATTTTCTTGTTCTACTGTTGATTTGACAAATTTAATGTATTTCCCTTTTTCCATGTTCTGTTCGGGTTGAGTATCTCTTGGAAATGTTTCACCTTGAGTATTGAGTCCTAATCCAGATTTATCAAAAACTGATTTTTGTGAATTTTGCATTTCATTCAATGCAGCTGATGACTTATTCCAAGATTTAATGAGCTTAGATTGTTCTGAGTTTTCAAGCATTAACTTTTGAATTAATGACTTATCTTTGTTTCTTTCTTCTCTTAGCTCATCAATCTCTCTTTTTAGACTCAACTCATCAACTGATTCAACAGTTTTGATTTTATTGTCCATGGGATCATTTTGCTTTGACTTCATTTCCTCAAATGATGATGCAAGTTTCTGGTACTCATATACCATTTCATGCAATGTTAAAATGAGTTTTTCTCGTGTAAAGTCAGTTGAACTAAAATCAAATACCTGTTGACTTGTAGATTCTGCTTCAGTATCATTGGCCATTAGACATTTGACTTCTTCTTCATCACTTGAGCTATATGAGCTTTCTGATTTTGCTTCGTCACTATAAATTTCTGCCCATTTGGATTTGTTCTCTTCAGCTAATAGAACCTCATGTTTCTTTCTGTAGGTTTTCTTATCATCTCTGGGTCTTCTCTTATGCTCATGTGATTTCTTTCTTCTGTCAGTTGATCCTTGACTGTCCTTTTTAGGTTTAGGACAATCAGCAATGTAATGACCTGTTTTGCCACAATTGTAGCAAGCATTTGTTTCTTCTTTGGAATTATTTCTCTGGTATTGCTTCTGAAAGTTTCCTTGGTTCTTTCTCTTTAGACTATCTCATAGCCATAGTTTTGACATCCCATTCCTTTGGAAGGCCTCTCATCACTTTTAGTGCAACCTCTTTGTTAGTGTACACTTTTCCAAGTGCATTTAATTCATTGACAATACTGCTCACCTTTTCATCATACTCATTTATTGATTCTCCAACCTTCATTCTGATATTGTCAAATTTTTGAATAGCAACAGAGAGTTTATTTTCTTTTGTTTGGTCATTTCCTTCATATAACTGAATCAACTTTTCCCAAATTTCTTTTGCTGTTTTGCACATCTTTATTTTGTTGAAGGTTGCTTTGTCCAGTGTTTTGTATAGAGTATCTTTGGCCACATTGTCAAGATTGGCTTTTCTTTTGTCCTCAGTTGTCCACTCTTCTCTGGGCTTTTGAATTCTCTGTGGTGCCCCTTCAGTTATGGCAATTGCTGTGTTTGCTTTTAGAATCTTCATGGGTCCGTCTGTTATGACATACCACATGTCATCATCTTGTGCAGCTAAGTGAGCCTGCATTCTGATTTTCCAGTCATCGAAATCTTCTCTTGAGAACATAGGAATTTTATTGAATGAAGTCATGCTAGCAGATTTATAGATCAGAAGTATTCAAGAACAAGATTCAACCGCTCTGATACCACTTGATAGGATCGGTTGTCGTAACAAGAGTGTTTAGAAGGGGGGTTGAATAAACACTTACAATTAAAAATTGTTCTTTAATAATATTTGAGTTCAGTTTGGTGACAAACTGAAACTCGGAATCTTGTTGGTCAATAACAATCAGTTAAACTAGAGTAGTTGCGGAAATTAACTAACTGAAAGATAGAATACGAAACTGAAAGAAATATGCAAGAGTTGTTTCTGGATGTTCGGAGAATTCAATTACTCCTACGTCACCCCTTCTATCACAAGGATAGGATATTCACTAAAACACTTTGATCGAGTACAACACTTGTACAGATCCACTTCAGTTTGGACTTACTACTGCCAAAACTGAAACTCTTAGTTGTACACAATATTCTCAGTGCGTAACTGATATTAGCACAATTGAATCTAACAACTTTTAGAGAGTGCTAATAAGCTCAGATTGTAGCCTTGATTGCTACGAGTAATTCAAATGAGAATGAGCTAAGATTTTGACAGAGTAACAGCAAGTTTAAGATTGAGTGATCGTCTATATTTTTTCTGCTGTTCTTCAGTCATATTTATATACTTCTCTTTCAACGGTAACTTTGATATGCATTTGAATTCTAGTATCCGTTGATTGCCACTTCATCATTCCTTGGGCAATGTTCTCTTCATTGATTGTAATACGGCGTCTTAATTGCAATAGCCGAAATACGTTGTTCTATGCTGTAATGATTGAGGTGCGGCTTTCCATATTCAGTTGCTGTCTACTATGTCTTTTTGTCGGTTGTTCTTTCCCGAGAAACATTCAGTTGAGATCAATTCATAAGCTGAGTGTATTAACTGATCGGTTTCCAACTGATCAGTTTTCTTTATTAGTTCAGCTGGTTTCAGTTGTTAAGTAATCAGTTGCGTCTTTATCATATTCAGTTGTCTCATAATTCAGTTAGTTTCTTCAGTTTGTCAAACTCCGAAATTTGGTTTCCAACAGATCTTGCACTGTCTTACAAGGAGAAGACGAAGAAGGCCCGTGACAAGCGGATCATCGAGAGGGAATTCAAGGAAGGTGACAATGCTCTACTCTACAACTCCCGGTTGCGACTGTTTCCTGGAAAATTGAAGTCACGATGGTCGGGACCATTCATGATTTCCAAAGTGTACCCATCGGGAGCCGTGGAACTGCATGATGGGAAGGATGGGACATTCACGGTCAATGCCCAGCAACTAAAGCACTACATGGGTGACATAATTGAGCCACAACTTGGAATCACCCGGTTCCAAGACAATTCAAACTGAGACTGACTGACAGTCAAGCTCTCGACTATAAATTGAGAACTACCTCTCTTTCCCTTATCTTCCATTTATTTCGATTTTTTTTATGTTAGTTATGTTTTAATTATGTTTATTGTGTTGTTTTCTTTTTTTTTTAAATAATAATATATATTTTGTCAAAACAAACAGAGGCTCTAGCGCTAGGGCGGTCAAACTTGACCGCCCCAGCGAACTCCCGTGGCACGTTGGGGACCGAGGGTCTTGCGCTAGGGCGGCCAAACGTTGCCGCCCTAGTGCCAACCCTTTTGATTTTCACCCGTACGCTTCGCGCTGGGGCGGTCGCTTCGCGCTAGGGCGGCCAAACTAGACCGCCCCAGTGCGCCGCGTTATTTAAACGCGACCTCCCTTTTCCCTTTTCATTCTGCACGCCCCAAAATTTCCCCTCCCACAGAACACTCTACAAAATCGCCCCTCACCTTCAAATTTCTCCTTGAATTGCAGATTCTCGGGTTCTTACACTCCCAGAGCACTCAATCAGTTGGTGGCTCCATTCTTCCCGACAGAGATATGAACATGCCAAAGTTCATAGGCGCCCCATTCCGGAGCGGGGGTTTGAATTATCTTCGGGGTCATTGGGTTTGATGCGTGCTATTGCGAACCGGGGATGGGAATCTTTTTGTGCGCCACCTAAGGCCACGGTGGTTCCTCTTGTGCGAGAATTCTATGCCAACGCCGCCGAGAGAACTGATGGAGCGGCTATGGTACATGGTAAGCTAGTTTCTTTCGACTCAACCACGATAAATGCATTATTAGCTACCCTTGTAGTTGATGAGTCTGATTTAGAGGCACTAATCGCCAATCCGAATTTCGAAGTCATTTTGCAATCTATATGTTACCCGGGGGCTAGGTGGAAGACTCCGAGTTGCTTTCTGGAAAAATATTTATTGTTCAAACCCGCAATGTGGTATGCATTCCTATCAAAATGATTGATGCCAGTGTCACATACCATTGACGTTCAGAAGGACCGCGCCATCATGGTGTACGCATTAGTAGAGAGGATTCCCATTAATGTGGGCCGGGTGATCTTTTCGAAGATCCAGCAGTCCATACACAGCTCGAGCATCGCCATATTTTTTCCTACTATTATTACCGAGCTGTGTGTGCGAGCCGTGGTAGTCATTAATGTGGAAGACGAATGGCTACAACCGATGAGGCCCATTGACGCCTTGTGGGTGAAGACAAAGAGAGGAAAGCAGTGCTATTGACTTCCCAGAGGTACCTAAGGAGGAGGCGGCCGCCAACCACCCACCACTACCCCCACAGCCCCGCCCCCGGTCCATTATTGATAGAGTGGACGAGTTGTGTGCCTTTGTGGTCCATCAAGATCAGTATAACACTGTCCATAGCGCACACATGACATCAATGGAGTCTCTTGTACGTGGGATGGCATTGCACATGGGCCTTGACACCGTAGTTTACCCGCCACCACCGGCATACCTGCCCCCTTTCCCCTTCCAGTATGCTTATCCTCAGGCCGAAGATGGGGAGCATGGAGTTGTACCACCCGATGATGAGGAGGTTGACCAGTGATCAGGGGAGTCTTCCCGTTCCCCTTTATTTTGCGTTTACTTTCTGTTTTTATTTAGCTTGCATTTTGTCTGCATTTGTAGTTAGTGGTCGGATCGTTTGCATCTTTGTTTTTGTAAGTGTTGCGCACTGGGGACAGTGCACGTTTCTAATTGGGGGGTGGGCATTTAATCCAGTTATGTCATGTGTAGGTTGGTTGTTTAGTTCATTTTTCTTTCGTATTGCATTTGTCTCGTGTTTGTTGTTGTCATCTGAGAAGTGAGTTGTTGTTGGTGCTCGAGTGATATATGGTAGCCAATGATGATGTTGAATGAGATACACATTCCCATGTCGATTTTTTTTCACGGCACTAGTCTTGAATACACGAAGAGTTGACACATTAAAATCTGAAAGAGATAATGAAATTTTCGACACGAATGTTGGCCAAATCAAAATGCACGACATAGTAAACTTGGACATTGTCTATGGGGAATTTGAAATGCACTAGGTGACTTGAACTTGAACTCATCCTTTGACATGAACACTGCCCAGCAGGATGAGAATGAGTAGGCACACATCTGCTAAAATATTTCATTAAACTGAGCTTACTGATAATAAGTGTGTTGCGATAGATGCACCCTTATACCTATCATTGTCAAATCCTACTGATGCACCTTTGAGATTGGACAACACCACACGCCCATATTTTTGCTCCTATCTGAGGGAGAACAGAAAATGACAGATTGCTGCACCAAAAAAAAAAGTGAAAAATGGAGATGTAAGGTGTGGGGGAGCCAAATAAAGGAATGAAATTCTATTCCTAGGCTAAAAGAATGGAGATGTATGGAGTTGTAGGAAAATCAGACGCAAAGTCTGAATGTGCGCAAATATTACACCACTACACCTCCCTAAGTATCCGTTCTAGCCTAGTCGAGCCACCCCTGTCCTACGCTGACTTTCTTTTCCTTTTCATACCAAGTGCTACCCATCTGTGCTGTGTATCGGTGACTAGTGAAGAGGGATGAGGGAAAGGGAGTGTACACTGATGTGTTGATTAAAGTCCCTGACGGCGGTGAAATTTTTACTGTGAGAATGCATGATGGCTGAGCCAACAGTGCACACACACACGTTCTTTTAACAAATTCATGAAAGAATGTAATGTCTAAACTTAGTAGTGAAATTTGAAACTAGTGTCTTGTGTTACTGGATTGGTGGATAAAAGATGTGTTCATATTCGCTGAGGCAAACCAGAACCATAAATGCACTGACGTACTACTTCTCAAGTTGATTTGATCATGTAATATATTTTGCTCGAGGGCGAGTAAAAGATTAGTATGGGGGGGTTGATAGAGGTCATATTTACGTATTTTAATGCATTGTGTGTGTCATAGTTTGCATCGTTTTGGATTACACGGGGTCTGCATTTTGTCTATGTTTTTCTTATTTTGTTACATTTGATCACCGCTCATTGAAGTTTTGTGAATGTGCAGAAAAATGGAGAAAAACAAATTAAAAGAGGACTGAGGGCAGAATGTGTCGCGCTAGGGAGGTAAAACTTGATCGCCCCAGCGCGTGAGACTGAAGAAAAAATAACAGAAGACCTCGCGCTGGGCGGTGAAACTTGACCGCCCCAGCGCGAGAGGTTGCGAAGCACACAGCAGGGCAGAAGACCTCGCGCTAGGGAGGTAAATCTTGACCGCCCCAGCGCGACTCAACATGGAAAGATTCCTATTTTATCTTTTCTTCAACTTGGAAGGTAGTGGTGGCTGAAAAAAGAAAAGGAGGCACGAAATTAAGGATCATTCAGACGAGAATTGAGAGCTGCCACAAGCTTTGGAGAGCACTTTGCGCCTGAAGTTGAAGATTTGAAGATTTTCGGGCGTCGTCTTTGCGATTTTCGTCACGCCTAGTATTTTTTATCTAGTTTCTCTTCTTTAAACTTTGTTTTGTTTAGTTTTAACATGAATTCGAGTAGCTAAACTTTTAATATTTGTTGGGATTTAAAGGGATCCTACCCCAAACTTTGATATAATTAATTTACATCTCGATTTCTGATTTGTTCTTGATTATACTATTGTTTTATCGTGTTGTTAGAGCATAGCTAACTGTAACAACGTTTTTATATTGCGAGTGAGTTCGAGAGAATAACTTGTGATAGGAACTGAATAGTATAATCCGTGGATCTACAATTTGCATAGATATATGAAATTGGATACGCGCCGATAGTCATAGTCCTAAGGGTCGAAAACTAGGCGATTTCATAGATCAAAATGCGATTCACTCTTGATAAATAATTAAAGACATTTAATTACTTCATTGAGTAGAATTAGTTTAGCATAACTCGAGAGAGTGTGTTCAATTAAATAGGAAATCCTGTCGGAAGCATATGATCATTATCGAATGAATTAATTAATTAGCGAGGGGTAGGTGAACCGATATTCCCAACAAATTCATTTCTTTTTGAATTTTTCTCATCCATTTTAGACATTATATTTCATTATTTGATTTTGAATAATTTTTGTTTGCATGTTTATTTGATTTTAGTAGTAATAAAACACCCAATCACTTTTCGTTGCTAAAGATCTAATAATTGAAAATAATAATTGTTAAATACAGTCATCACTGGAACGATACTCGTACTCCGGTATATTATACTATTACTTGACATCGTGCACTTGCGATTAATTTTTGAGCATATAAAACTATATTTTTATTGAGGATTCCACAGTGCAAGTTTTGCTCGATCTAGTTTTTGTTATGAATATTTGTTTCATGTTGTTATGTTTGTTTATATGAAATGCATGTACACATGATTTATACTGGGAATGTAATTCTCACCAGGAGTTATCCTGCTGTTGTCTTGTTTGTATGTGTGCTTGACAAAAGGTGGGACATGACCAGAATCAGAAAGAGAATGAGAGATTATAGTTAGCGTGGAGATCGGGGCCCAGAAGCAGAATAGGATTCAGCACTGGATGTATAGATGTTGAACCTAGTTGAAATAGTGACATGTAGTACATGATTTGTACTTTACTTTTGACATGTATATTGGATAAAATATTATTACGTTTTCGCATTTATAAGTTAAAAAGAAAATTTTTAGTCCTAGTTTTCTTAATTGTTATATTTGACATTAATAACAATTAAGACATGAATTAGCATTCGGGTCCCCACAATAACCGAAGCTCCAACTTCTTCACTACCTGTGATGTAAACATCTGATCCCAAAAATTCGAAAAGTTCAAAAACAGCCCTTAAAATTTTTATTTTTCAATTAGGTCCCCATACTTTTGGTTGTTGCACTATGGTCCTTTAAACCCTTAATCAATTCAAGTCAATCCCTAAGTCCAACTATTTAGAACATGCAACCTAATTTATTCTAGGTTCTCACTCTCAAAATAATTCTCACAAAAATCATATAATCCATGCAATCAAGGCGATAAAAAAAAACTTTAAGCATAAAGCTTATCGTTGATCAGTGTAGAGTCTGGCTCCGCCTATGACTCCTCTGCATGCATCACATAGGCCCTGCTAGTAGTGGGGTCCTTTTTTCTTAGGGCAATCAGCCGCTTTGTGGCCCTCCTCCTCGCATATGAAGCATTTTAAGGTTCCCTACATACACTTGTTGTGATGCCCGAGAATTTTGCTATTGTAATTTGAAATGAGTTACTGATAATTGATGTGATTATAGACAGAAAAGACCAGACCGGGGAAGACGAGAAAATACACGAAATATGTGCGAGGACAGTATCTCTCGCGCATATGCGCAACATGATGGGCGCATATGCGTGAGGCAGGCAGAGGACCTCGCGCATATGCGCGAGAAAGGACGCACATATGCGCGAGCTGCCAAGGAAATTACATGCCGAGACAGTAAGTCTCGCGCATATGCACGGGCCTAGGGCGCGCATATGCGCGAGAAGCAAAGTTGCTGAGCGCAGAGACCAGTAGGTCTCGCGCATATGCGCCAATAAAGGTCGCGCATATGCGCGAGACGTGCAAAATGAAAAATAAGCCAAGTGTCCTTGCCATGCATTTAAATGTGTACACCTCTTCATTCCTTCACAATTTTCTGCTGAAGAACGAGACTCCATGAAGAAAACATTCTCAAGCTCCAAAATATATTAGAAATTTGGTTGTGCAACATCTAACCATCCGAGTTGTTATCCGAGCGTAGATTCTTGCTCCTTTCATTAATAGTACAAGAGGATTTAAGTATTATTATGTTCTTGCTTGGTTTGGAAATATCATGTTGGGGAAATCAGATTTTGAGCTATATGATGTGTTCGCGATATGTAGAGATAAGTAGAATCGAAACCGGATCGAAGAAATGTTATCATATGCAATTGTTATGAATTTTCAGCATATATGTGAGTGGGATTATACAGATTTTGTGACTTGTGTATGATATTGGTTGATGATGATGAGTTGTGACATTGAATCTATTGATGATTGGGTTGTCGGTATATCGAAATGACACCGTTATGCCGTTGAATAAATCTAGACCGAATATTAAGCCTATCACGTAAGTACATTGAGTTGTATGTGATCTCATGCCTCTCAATTGTCATTTCAGATTGGTATTGACAGCTTCTACGTCGAGAATCCGACTTCACCATCGAAAGAAGAACGAACAAAGAATCCAACCGAACAAAGAAATGTATAATCCAACTGTTGAACCGGGAAGAATAACTCGAATTAGATCCGATTTGATTTTCCCAAAATCACATTCTAGATTGTTTATACTTTGATATGTCTACACTTTGTCTATTGAGTTATAGAAATGTATATGAGATAGATGAATACTTGGTAGAGGTGCCAAGTAACCGGACGTTCGGTTTATATTGATGTGCGTAGGAGAAGATCGACTCCTATTGTAGATATTCAATATAGAGAGGGCCGAAGTCCGGGAATAGGAACGTACCGCCACCCCGAATGGGAGAGTAGGTGGGAGATCTGTTACATTCTTATTCAAAACGGGATCCCTAGACTTAGAAAAAGAGTCGAGTCAAAGATTAAGAGTTAAAGAGTTTGATTTAGAGTATTATTTTGATATATGTTTCTAGACTTGGATTCATGTTTTTAATACATGTTTTATGTGTTGTATATGTTTGTATGACATGCATGTATACATTGTTTATACTGGGAATTCTATTTTCACTGGAGTTATCCGGCTGTTGTCGTGTTTGTATGTGTGCATGGCAACAGGTGGCACAGGATCAGCACCGAAAAGAGCTTGAACGAGGGAGGATTAGCGTGGTAATCCGGGCTTAGATATGAAACTGGTGGTTTATTCCTAGAATTGTAGTGATGGAAAACAAACACTAGTTATGTGATTTGTAATTTGGAATAAGTTTGTAAGTTGATCATGTGTTGTAGACTCTACATTTGGTCTTGTATAATAAAGAAACTTAACTTGTTGTATGCTGGGATACATTTTAATTAGGAATGCTTTGATATTATAAATTTTTTATTATTATCAAAGTAGCATATATAATTGATCCAATTAGTCCCAATGATTGAAGAAGATGAATTAGCACCCGGGTCCCCACAACAGGTGGTATCAGAGCCATAGGTTCCTTAGCCTGAGATAAAAGCGAGTGAGCAGGGTAGATTGAGTCTTTTTCCTTGGCTTACTTATGTGATACTAGCATGGGAATATTGTATTGTTGTAGTACTTATGTTCTATGCTAGCATGAAAGCATGTTTTATTTCTTTGAAAGTACATGTTTGCTTGATTTATTTAGTAATTGAGATATGTACTGTTAAAGAATGAATCAGAACCGATTCTAGATCAGAGATAAGATGATCAGAGGAGGACTGAGACAGATTAAATATAGTTGGGTACTAATCATTTTGATAATCAGATATGCCTCCTCGAAGAGCAACAGTCCACGTGCCAGAACAGGGCAGTACATCGAATGATCCTATGGATATTACTGCGACACCTATGGAAACACTGCTGAAAAGATTCTAGTCGTTCAAACCGCTGACTTTGAAAGGCACCGAGAATTCTATTGATTGTGAGAGCTGGTTGGATGATATTGAGATGTTGTTTGATTCCCTTGATTACACAGATGAGAGTAGGGTCAAACTGATTGGGCACCAGTTACAGGAAGTTGCGAAGAGTTGGTGGCTTACGATGAAGAGAGCTTTGGAACAGCGAGGTACGATGACTACTTGGAAGATCTTTAAAGCTGAATTCTATAAACGCTTTTTTCCCAGTATCGTATAGAAAAGACAAGGGTGCAGAGTTTGCAAATTTCAGACAGGGTAATCTGAACATCGAAGAATACGTCGCCAAATTCTCTACCTTGCTACGTTTTGCGCCGCATGTGGCCGAAAATGATGAAGCCGTAGCTGATCAATTCATCAATGGATTGAATCCAGATATTTTTACATTGGTGAATACGAGACGACTGAATAATTTTGCTGATGCTTTGAATAGAGCAAAGGGAGCTGAAGCTGGCTTGATTAAGCAGCGAGGAGCTTCGTATGTTGCTCAGACCCCGAGACCACAACCACCCTCTTTTCAGTTTAAACAACCTCCTCCTAGATTCGATAGTGGTGGTAACAACAGTGGGAAGAAAGAGAGTCTGAAAGCCCGAGGGAATCAGTTCAAGAAGTCGGGAAGCAGTTCATCTAGCTCAGGTGGCTCCAGACAGACTGCTTCGAGTCAGATGTATACAGGTGTTTATTGCAGAACATGTGGTGGACGACATCCAACAGAGCAATACCAAGGAGTGTTTGGTAGATGCAACATATGTCGACAGCAAGGACATTTTGCTAAAGTCTGTCCATAGAAAAGTTCCCAGAGATCCCAGTAAACAGGATCATCTGGATCAGTAGCTCAATTTGAGAGACAGGCATCTTCTGTTCAATCTTTTCAGCCGTCACCTGCCCAGTCCCAGTCAAGGCCAGGAGGAAGCCAAACGGTTAGTCAACCTCCTAGACAGCAGGCGAGAGTATTTGCATTGACTGAGGAACATGCCCAAGACGCACCTGAGAATGTGATAGCAGGTAACTGTGTTCTTTGTGGTTATCCTGCATATGTATTTATAGATACTGGTGCATCACATACATTTATATCTGAGCGACCTTGCCTGTCGAGTCATTATCTGCTGTAGTATCTGTCTCTTCACCTTTGGGGAGTGGTTTGATATCAGGGAATTATGTTAGACATTGTATGCAACAGTTTGAAAGTAATGAGATTGAGTTAGATTGTATTGTGCTTGGGTTATATGATTTTGATTGCAGTATCGGTATTGATATGCTGACCAAGTACAAAGCTACCGTTGATTGTTTCCATAAGATTGTACGATTCAGACCTGACATGGATGATGAATGGAAATTCTACGGTAAGGGTTCCAAAGCTCGGATTTCTTTGATATCTGTGTTATCTATGACTCGATTATTACAGAAAGGAGCAGAGGGATTCTTTGTATATTCAGTAGATGTACTGAAATCGAGTCCTTCATTGGCAGATTTGCCAGTGGTGTGTGAGTTTGCTGACGTTTTCCCGGATGAGATTCCAGGATTACCTCCAGTCCGAGAGATAGATTTCAGCATTGATCTCGTACCAGGTACTGTTCCTATATCTAGAGCTCCGTACAGAATGGCACCCATTGAACTGAAAGAATTGAAAAATCAGCTAGAAGACTTACTAGCTAAGGGGTACATCAGACCGAGTGTTTCTCCTTGGGGCGCTCCAGTATTATTTGTAAGAAAGAAAGACGGGTCCATGAGGCTCTGTATAGATTACCGGCAACTCAACAAGACTACGGTAAAGAATAAATATCCTTTACCTCGTATCGAAAATTTATTTGATCAGTTGCAGGGTTCTTCAGTATATTCCAAGATCGATATCAGATCTGGATATCATCAGCTGAAAGTCAGAGATGCTGATATACAGAAAACAACGTTTAGAACCAGGTATGGCCATTATGAATTTATAGTAATGCCATTTGGTTTAACAAATACTCCAGCTCTGTTTATGAGATTGATGAAACGTGTGTTTCAGAAATATCTCGATGATTTCGTGATTATTTTTGTCGATGATATTTTGATATATTCTAAGAATATGATTGATCATGATGAGCATTTGATAATTGTGTTGCAAATTTTGAGGGCTGATAAATTGCATGCAAAACTGTCGAAATGTGAATTCTGTTTAAGATAGGTTGTATTTTTGGGTCATATCATATCTGGAGATGGTATATCAGTTGATCCTAGCAAAGTTGAAGCAGTGATCAGTTGGCCGAGACCGACGTCAGTGCCAGAGATACGCAGTTTCATGGGGTTAGCGGGATACTATCGCAGATTCATCAAAGATTTCTCCAGTATTGCGAAGCCGATTACTATACTGACTCAGAAGAATGCTCCTTTTGTTTGGTCAGAGGCTTGTGAGACCAGTTTTCTAGAGTTGAAGAAGAGATTAACCAGTGCTCCGGTGTTGACTATCCCGTCAGGTACTGGTGATTTCGTTGTTTATTGCGATGCTTCTCACAGAGGATTGGGTTGTGTTTTGATGCAGTGGGGACATGTGATTTCTTATGCCTCGAGACAATTGAAGCCACATGAGTCTCGCTATCCAATTCATGATCTTGAATTGGCGGCCATTGTCTTTGCATTAAAGATATGGCGACATTATCTTTACGGTGAGAAGTTTGAAATTTATTCTGATCATAAAAGCTTGAAATATCTATTTTCACAATCAGAGCTGAACATGAGGCAGCGAAGATGGCTTGATTTATTGAAAGACTTTGATTGTTAAATCAAGTACTATCCAGGAAAGTCGAATGCAGCAGCTGATGCACTGAGTCAAAACGTATGTTCTTTATCCTTATCGACGATTGCTGTTTCGAATTTGATTGAAAATTGTTGTTGTTCTGGGTTGGTATTTGAGACAGATTGTAAGCCTTTGAGACTTTGCGTTACTCAAGTTGAACCAGAGTTGATATTGAGAATTAAAGAAGCACAGAAAAGTGATCAGAATATTCGGAAGTCGATTGAGATGGTCAGATCAGAGCATCAATCTGAATATCAGGTTCATGATCTTATGTTATATGTGAATAACCGTCTTGTGGTGCCCGATATTTTAGATTTGAATGACAAATATTGACAGAGCGCACTGTAGTAGGTTTAGTATTCATCCTGGTGGCAGGAAGATGTGCAATGATATGAAGAAAGAGTTTTGGTGGAAACAGATGAAATTAGACATTGCAGAGTTTGTGTCTAGATGTTTGAATTGCCAACAAGTGAAAGCAGAAAGGAAGAAACCCGGGGGTCTACTGCAGAGCTTATCTATCCCCGAATGGAAATGGGATCACATTTCCATGGATTTCGTTACGAAGCTACCACGTTCTTACCGTGGGCTGTGATGCGATTTGGGTCGTGATTGACAGATTGACCAAATCAGCATGCTTTATCCCGTACAGAATGACATATAGATATGATCAGATGGCAGAGATCTATGTCTGAGAGGTGGTCAGATTACATGGTGTGCCTAAGTCCATCGTATCAGATCGTGATCCGCGATTTACTTCGCACTTTTGGCACAGTTTACAGCAGGCTCTAGGTACGAAGTTACATCTGAGTACCGCATATCATCCACAAACAGACGGACAGTTAGAGCGGACTATTCAGACACTGAAGGATATGCTCAGAGCTGTAGTGCTAGATTTTGGCACTAGTTGGCAAGATTCTTTACCACTTTGTGAATTTTCGTACAACAATAGTTATCAGATGAGTATTGAAATGGAACCATTTGAAGCGTTGTAGGTAAGAAGTGCAGATCCCCTCTTTATTGGGATGATATCTCCGAGGTACCTGAGTTTGGTCCTGATATGATTAGAGATATGACAGAGAAAGTGAAGCTGATTCAAAAGAGAATGAAGACAACTCAGGACAGACATGCCAAATATACCAATATTCGATGTAGACCGTTGGTATTTCATGCAGGAGACCAAGTATTCTTGAAGATTTCACCTTTCAGAGGCGTTGTCAGATTTGGCAAAAAAGGGAAACTGTCTCCACGTCATATTGGACCTTATGAGATTCTGGAGAAAATAGGTGATCGTGCCTACCGACTTGCCCTTTCACCTTCTCTATCTGGAATACATGATTTCTTTCATGTATCATTGCTGCGGAAGTATTTCCCTGATGCTTCACATATTATTCATCTAGATGAGGAAGAACTTGATAATACTCCGAGTTATGTTGAAAAACCGATTCAGATTCTTGATCGTAAGGAAAAGCAGCTCAGAACGAAGACTATTCCACATGTGAAGATCCAGTGGAGTCGTCATGGCATCGAGGAAGCTACCTGGGAGACTGAGTCAGATATGAGACAACGATTCCCAGAGTTATTTCATTGATGTGAGTTTTCTATTCAACTCTGTTATACCTTCTTATTGATATGATTTGATTGCCGGTGATTTCGGGGACGAAATCGTATCTTAGGGGGGGAGAAATGTTATGCCCGAGAATTTTGCTATTGTAATTTGAAATGAGTTACTGATAATTGATGTGATTATAGACAGAAAGGATCAGACCGGGAAAGACGAGAAAATACACGAAATATGTGCGAGGACAGTACCTCTCGCGCATATGCGCGACATGATGCGCGCATATGCGCGAGAGAGGATGCGCATATGCGCGAGCTGCCGAGGAAATTACATGCCGAGACAGTAAGTCTCGCGCATGTGCACGGGCCTAGGGCGCGCATATGCGCGAGAGGCAAAGTTGCTGAGCGCAGAGACCAGTAAAGGTGTAATGACCCAAATCCTTGTTTTGAATGAAATATTAATTAAGAGATAATTAATGAGTTGTTAATTAAGTTTGAAGGCATTGATAAATCGGGATCAAGTTGTTGTTATACACCGAATTTTAAATGGATAACCCAACCTACTTCGGATTACATTATCTCGAGAAATCCAACTATACCAATGAGATTCTGATACGTGCAGATAAGATTGGTTCGGATTTTTTGAAATAGTCCAGATGCAGCCTATAAATGGAAGCCGATTCTTTTGTTTCCTTCACCGCATTCTTTAGAGAGAGTTCTAGTTGTACCTTAGGTTTTCTAGCCAATTTCTAGGGCACTTTGGTGTCGGGAAGTTTCGGAGCTTGTATTGACTCGAGAAAGGGTCGGTGAATTGAGATCGAGACATCATCAGCGGGCTGACGACGGACGCATGTATAATCCTAAATCCTTAGATAGTGATTTAAGGATCATTAGGGAGATCTTTGTAGCATATTTGATCTGGTTTGTTAGTGATTTCATTATGTTAGTATTGTCTAGGTTCAGAGCTTTCTGTCAGATTGTTTTAGTGAGGTACGTGATGTACTGACTGAGATATCCAAGCGTAGTATACACACTTGTATGCTGCATATTTATCTGTTGCATGATACATGTTTTACTGCTTTGGCATATTATGCATGACATATCATGTTGAGCCTGATATCTTTTGAGATATACATCGTTTGTTGGGGCCGCTCAGCCCTATTCTGTATTGTGGACGATGGGGCATCGAGAGCTACAGTGTCCGATGGGACCCACGGGCTCTGATGACCTAGACATTGCAGGTCCACGTCTTGATGATGAGTGTGGGAGCCAAAACATGCTTTGGGCAGATCAGAGACTACACACTCAGGCGCCTCTAGACTGAGCATGAGATTCTTGACTTGATCATTGATATCCGAGCATATTGCATTTCGCATGCATCATATTAGTTTGTATACTCGTACATTCTCGTACTGGGCAATTGTCGCTCACGTCCTTGTTTTCATCTTGGGCACCCCATTCCACGGGACAGGTCTTAGGTTGGACGGTTCGGACGACCAGGGCAGTGGCTAGAGCAGTTGGGTTTTCGGTGGTGATCCAGTGGAGGTTTTTTGTTGTTTATCATTTTCTCGTTCAGAATTATGTTCTCATTATGGTTGTATTAATGTTTAAGACTGCTGTTATTGTTTTGTTTTCGTTTGGGTTGTAAGATGATTAAGTATTTGGTTTCCGCTGTTTAATTGTTGGTATTAAGTTTAATGTTGCATGTTTATTAGTCTGTTTAGTAGTGGCTCGGGTAAGGGCGCTACATTTGGTGGTATCAGGGCATGAAAAGATTTTTGGGACATTAGTAATTCTGTTTTGAGGATTTTGAGGTTGATTTTAGTTTCCTTTCAGATGTCAGGAGATGGAAGCAGTCACGGTAGTGTGGGACATGGCCGTCATGGCAATGATGAGGCTAGCCGAGAACATCGTCCTAGAGATCGTGACGGAAGGCGTCACCGAGATCATGATGAAAGGAGACGTAGGAACATTATGGATTTCATGAAGATTGGACCTTCTCCGTTGACCGGAGATGAGAATGCTGATGTTGCTGAAGCTTGGGTTGATATCATGGAGTAGTGTTTTCGAGTGCTGCACTATGACGAGGATGAGAAGATGGAGGTAGCTGATTTCATGATTCAAGGAAAAGCTCGGAAATGGTGGAAACCTGTTTCTGCCATTCTAGTTCAGCAGCATGGACGGATTCGTTGGGAACATTTCCGTCAGGCCTTCATCAATCATCACTTTCCGCCAGCTCTTCGCCAGGCGAAGGAGATGGAACTGTTGACCATTAAGCAAGGAGATTCGAACATTGAGGATTGTCAAAAGCGTTTTATGGATCTGTTGCCGTACGCTCCTCACATCAGTGAGAATTTTGCAGCAAAATATTCTCACTTTTTGAATGGTTTGAACCAAGAGATTTTTGATCGGGTTTCTTTCTGTGATTATCCTACTTCGTACGAAGGATTAGCGAGATCAGTATTGCTAGGAGGAAGGCTATGCAAGCTAGCAAAAGTTCTAGTTCGTTGGGACCAAGGGGTCAGTCTTTCAAGAAGTCTGTTTCTTCTTCTTCTTCCGGTTCTAGAGGAGTCCACATCTTTGGCAGGAAAAAGATGCAATGTGGCCACTGCGGAGGCAATCACCCGACGGAGAATTGTTGAAGAGCAACAAGTGCATGTTTCAATTGTGGTGGTTTTGGTCACATGAAGAGGGATTGCCCTAATTTGGAGAATCAGAGTGGAGGCGGAGGTTCTATGACTCGGTCTTATAGTGGAAAACAGTCTGAGGCCACTGTGCAACAGAAAGGTTTTCCTGCTCAAGGTTCTCGTCGTGGAGGAATATCGCAAGGATCTCAGCAATGCCCACGAGTTCAGGGGCAAGTGTTTGCCCTAAACCAGGAACAAGCTGAGGAGCAAAACGAGATAGTCATTGCAGGTAATTTTCTTTTATGTGGTATTCCTGCATATGTATTGATTGACACTAGGGCATCACATTCATTCATAGCATCAATGTTTGTTAAGAAGCATAAACTACCCTACGTGTCATTAGATGTTTTGTTGTCGGTCTCTACACCGATGGGACAAGAGGTTTTAGCTAAGCGACTTGTAGTAGACTGTTTGCTAGAGTTTGAGAGAAATTACTTGTCTGCCAATTTGATGATATTGGCTATTGAAGATTTTGATTGTATTATGGGAATCAACCTTTTTACTAAGTATAGAGCGACGGTAGATTGTTATCAACGTCTCGTTCAGTTTCGTCTAGAAGGAGACGAGAATTGGTTCTTTTTTGGTGAGAGAGCTCGACTTCCAATGCCAGTAGTGTCTACTGTAAAGGCACAACGGGCTTTAGCAAAAGGAGGAGAAGGATATCTCATTTATGCTGTTGATGTATCGAAGGATGTAATCGACGTGAAGAACATTCCAGTTGTCGATGAATTTCCTGATGTTTTCCCCGATGAAATTCCTGGATTTCCTCGAGAGAGAGAAGTGGAAGCGGAGATAGAGTTGGTACCAGGAACCGTACCTATCTCCAGAGCGCCTTATAGATTGGCACCAACAGAGATGAAAGAGTTGAAACAAAAGTTACAAGATCTTCTTGAAAAAGGGTACATCAGACCCAGTGTATCTCCTTGGGGAGCACCAGTGTTGTTCGTTAAAAAGAAGGATGGGTCTATGCGGCTTTGCATAGATTATCGACAGTTGAACCGAGTAACAGTCAAGAATAAATATCTCTAACCACGGATTGATGATTTGTTTGATCAACTGCTAGGGACTTCAGTGTACTCGAAGATCGATTTACGGTCTGGATATCATCAACTTCGAGTTCATCAACGTGATATCCCTAAGACCGCATTCCGAACAAGGTATGGGCGTTACTGAGTTTCTAGTGATGCAGTTTGGTTTGACGAATGCTCCAGCAGTATTTATGGATTTGATGAACCGGGTATTCCAGGAGTATCTTGACAAGTTTGTCATTGTCTTTATTGATGACATACTGATATACTCTCGTAGTCTTGAAGAGCATGCACAACATTTAAGGATTGTGTTACTAACCTTAAGGAATCACCAACTGTATGCTAAGTTGACTCAAATGACCTGTAAGAATGTGCAGTTCGAATGGACTCATGATTGTGAAAATAGTTTCAATGAACTGCGTCAATGTTTGACAACTGCACCAGTTTTAGCTCTGCCATCTGGATCAGGAGGGTACATTGTGTACACTGATGCATCACTTCAAGGACTTGGGTGCGTTTTAACCCAGAATGGTCATGTGATTGCATATGCATCCAGACTGTTGAAGAAGCATGAAGAGAATTATCCAGTTCATGATCTGGAATTGGCAGCGATTGTGTTTGCTTTGAAGATTTGGCGACATTATCTCTACGGAGAGAGATTTGAAATTTTTACAGATCACAAGAGTTTGAAGTATATCTTCACTCAAGCAGAGTTGAATATACGTCAAAGAAGATGGATGGATTTGTTAAAGGATTATGATTGCGAAATCAAGTATAATCCAGGATCAGCGAATCTTACAGTTGATGCTCTTAGTCGCAAGGTGAGATTATCTGCACTTCAGACAAGTTTCATATCAAGTGTAATCCAAGATTGTTGTTCTCTGGGATTTCACTTCCGTCATAAGAAAGGAATGGAACACATTCGAGTAACGAGCATTTTATCTGAACCAATGTTGTATGCCAAAATCAGAGAAGCTCAGTTTTCTGATCCAAATGTGGAAAAGTTAGCAAGGTTAGCTAACGGAGACAACACATCTGGCTTTGCGTTCCAAACAGATGGAACCTTGTGTTTGTCAGGAAGAATCGTAGTTCCAAAAGATTCTAAATTGAGAGACGAGATTTTATCTCAAGCTCATAGGAGTAAGTTGAGTATCCACCCTGGAAGTATGAAAATGTATAAGGATTTGAAGACCAAGTTTTGGTAGAAAGGTATTAAGAGAAGTTTTTACCAGTTTGTAGCCAAGTGTTTGGTTTGTCAGCAAGTGAAAGCTGAACATCGACGACCAGGGATTACTTCAGAGTCTTCCTATTCCTGAGTGGAAGTGGGAGCATGTAACGATGGATTTTGTCACCCACTTGCCACTGTCTTCTAAGAATTGTGATGCAATTTGGGTTGTTGTGGACCGACTGACTAAGTCAGCACATTTCATTCCGTATAGTCAGGAATATAGTTTCGATCGCATGGCAAGACTATACATCCAAAAGATTCTTAAATATCATGGTGTGCCAACAAGTATAGTCAGTGATAGAGATTCACGCTTTACCTCAAGGTTTTGGGGAAGTTTTCAAAAAGCGTTGGGAACGACATTGAGTCTGAGTATTGCC
Organism: Primulina tabacum; assembly: GCF_025594145.1. Classification (NCBI taxonomy): domain Eukaryota; kingdom Viridiplantae; phylum Streptophyta; class Magnoliopsida; order Lamiales; family Gesneriaceae; genus Primulina; species Primulina tabacum. Next base: position 9,959,512 of record NC_134556.1, on the reverse strand, counting down.
TATCATCCAGAGACCGATGGTCAGTCTGAGAGGACTATTCAGACGCTTGAGGATATGTTGCGTGCTTGTGCTTTGGATTTTGGACCAGCATGGCATGATCATCTGCCGCTTGTAGAGTTTGCATATAACAATAGCTACGACAGTAGTATTGGTATGGCTCCGTTCGAAGCATTGTACGGTAGACGTTGTCGTACTCCTTTGTTTTGGGACGAAGTAGGAGAACGACAAGTGGAAGGACCTGAATTAGTGCAACAAGCGATTGACGTAGTGGAATTGATTAAGAAGAGAATTAAAACTGCACAAGATCATCAATCGAGTTACGCGAATACCAAGGTAGACCTCTACAGTTTCAGTCAGGGGAAAAAGTTTTCCTTAAAGTTTCACCGTTCCGTAGGGTGATGAGATTTGGACTCAAGGGAAAATTAGCCCCAAGATTCATCGGACCTTTTGAGATCTTGGAACGTGTTGGAAATTTGGCGTATCGATTGGCTTCACCGCCATATTTGTCCAGCATTCATAATGTCTTTCATGTATCGTTGCTACGACGGTATGTAGCAGATGAATCGCACGTTCTTGGTCCGACAGATGTTCAACTTGAAGAAGACTTGACTTATGTCGAGCCGCCACTTTTAATCCTGGGTAGGAAAGAGAAAAAGCTCAGAAACAAGACCATTCCACTTGTTCTAGTGCAATGGCAACGCCGAGGTACTGCAGAAGCGACTTGGGAGTTAGAGAGTCGTATGCACTCAGAGTATCCACATTTGTTTTGAGATTGTATTTTATTCAGTTGTATTGTACTTCAGTTTCGATTTTGAGGACGAAATCTTTGTAAGGAGGGGAGGATGTAATGACCCGAATCCTTGTTTTGAATGAAGTATTAATTAAGAGATAATTAATGAGTTGTTAATTAAGTTTGAAGGAATTTATAAATCGGGATCAAGTTGTTGTTATACATCGAATTTGAAATGGATAACCCGACCTACTTCGGATTACATTATCTCGAGAAATCCAACTAGACCAATGAGATTCTGACATGTGGCAGATAAGATTGGTTCGGATTTTCTGAAAAAGTCCGGATGAAGCCTATAAATGGAAGCCGATTCTTTTGTTTCCTTCACCACATTCTTTAGAGAGAGTTCTAGTTGTACCTTAGGTTTTCTAGCCAGTTTCTAGGGCACTTTGGTGTCGCGAAGTTTCGGAGCTAGTATCGACTCGAGAAGGGGTCGGTGAATTGAGATCGAGACATCATCAGCGGGCTGACGACGGACGCAGGTATAATCTTAAATCCTTAGATAGTGATTTAAGGATCATTAGGGAGATCTTTGTAGCATGTTTGATCTGATTTGTTAGTGATTTCATTATGTTGGTATTGTCTAGGTTCAGAGCTTTCTGTCAGATTGTTTTAGTGAGGTACGTGATGTACTGACTGAGATATCCAAGCGTAGTATACACACTTATATGCTGCATATTTATCTATTGCATGATACATGTTTTACTACTTTGGCATATTATGCATGATATATCATGTTGAGCCTGAAATCTTTTGAGATATACCTCATTTGTTGGGGCCGCTCAGCCCTATTCTGTATTGTGGACGATGGGGCATCGAGAGCTACAGTGTCCGACGGGACCCGCGGGCTCTAAGACCTGGACATTGCAGGTCCACGTCTTGATGATGATTGCGGGAAGCCAAAACATGCCTAGGGCAGATCAGAGACTACACACTCAGGCGCCTCTAGACTGAGCATGAGATTCTTGACTTGATCCTTGATATCCGAGTATATTGCATTTCGCATGCATCATATTAGTTTGTATACTCGTACATTCTCGTATTGGGAGATTGTCGCTCACGTCCTTGTTTTCATCTTGGGCACCCCATTCCACGGGACAGGTCTTAGGTTGGACGGTTCGGACGACCAGGGCAGTGGCTAGAGCAGTTGGGTTTTCGGTGGTGATCCAGTGGAGGTTTTCTGTGGTTTATCGTTTTCTCGTTCAGAATTATGTTTTCGTTATGGTTGTATTAATGTTTAAGACTGCTGTTATTGTTTTGTTTTCTTTTGGGTTGTAAGATGATTAAGTATTTGGTTTCCGCTGTTTAATTGTTGGTATTAAGTTTAATGTTGCATGTTTATTAGTCTGTTTAGTAGTGGCTCGGGTAATGGCGCTACAAAAGGTCGCGCATATGCGCGAGACGTGCAGAATGAAAAATAAGCCAAGTGTCCTTGCCATGCATTTAAATGTGTACACCTCTTCATTCCTTCACAATTTTCTGCTGAAGAACGAGACTCCATGAAGAAAACATTCTCAAGCTCCAAAATATATTAGAAATTTGGTTGTGCAACATCTAACCATCTTAGTTGTTATCTGAGCGTAGATTCTTGCTCCTTTCATTACTAGCTTCAAGAGGATGTAAGTATTATTTGGAAATATCATGTTGGGGAAATCAGATTTTGAACTATATGATGTGTTCGTGATATGTAGAGATAAGTAGAATCGAAACCGGATCGAATAAATGTTATCATATGCAATTGTTATGAATTTTCAGCATATATATGAGTGGGATTATACAGATTTTGTGACTTGTGTATGATATTGGTTGATGATGATGAGTTGTGACATTGAATCTATTGATGATTGAGTTGTCGGTATATTGAAATGACACCATTATGCCGTTGAATAAATCTAGACCGAATATTAAGCCTATCACGTAAGTACATTGAGTTGTATGTGATCTCATGCCTCTCAATTGTCATTTCAGATTGGTATTGACAGCTTCTACGTCGAGAATCCGACTTCACCATCGAAAGAAGAACGAACAAAGAATCCAACCGAACAAAGAAATGTATAATCCAACGTTGAACCGGGAAGAATAACTCGAATTAGATCCGATTTGATTTTCCCAAAATCACATTCTAGATTGTTTATACTTTGATATGTCTACACTTTGTCTATTGAGTTAAAGAAATGTATATGAGATAGAAGAATACTCGGTAGAGGTGCCAAGTAACCGGACGTTCGGTTTATATTGATGTGCGTAGGAGAAGATCGACTCCTATTGTAGATATTCAATATAGAGAGGGCCGAAGTCCGAAAATAGGAACGTACTTTTCTACTCAAAATAATTTTTATATTTTAATTAAACACTAATTGGTCTAACTAACCTCCTTAATGGGCCTAAGCCTTGTTAGTGGATTAATTAAGTATATAATATACAATTTCACCCCATAACCCTTGTTAAACCCAACGCCTCTTTACCCTACAATTCCAAACTTCTCTCAGCACAATTACACGGCACACACAATATTTTTGAAGAGAAAATTCGAAAGTTTCAAGGGAAATCAAGCCAAGGTCGTTCGTTCGCCAGTATTCGGAATCGTCAATGAGAATTCGTGCGTTAAATATGCAAATGCACGCCATATTTATTTCCTTCAAACATCTATCTCACCATAATATTTATTTGAACATGTTTTGAAAGAAAACATGGCACGCAACTTGATATTTTCGTAACTATGCTTACATGTGTATTAAACTCTTGAATTGTGGTTCCAAAATCAAGTTTTTATGTTGTTCAATGGGCTGCCATGATTAGTACATGATCAAGCATTGCTTTACACAAGTTTAGAGTCCTAAGAACACACAAAAAAGCTGCACATCAAGAAACGATCAAGCTGGAACCAAAAAATTCTGTCATGGTGTATGTAGGGCTCGGATTCATGGGATGGTGGCTGTCTTGGTCTCGACTTGGGGCCATAGATAGGGTCTAGTATGAGTCTAGAAAAGAGTCTTAGCCATGTTAGGATTCGAGTCAAGGGCTAGGGAGGAGTCCTAGCTTGAGAAGCCCATGCTGTCACAGTTTTGTGCAGCAGCTACACAAAGGCTAAGGGGCTCGGCCAGGGGGCTCAGGCCTGAGCTAGGGTGACTCCTTAGGGTCCTAGGTGGGTTCAGAAAAGGCTGGTTCAAGGGCTGGGTCGATGGATAGAGTCCTAGGCACACAAACTTGGAGTCCACGCTCAAAGGGCGTCTCGGCCACTTCATGCATCAGCTTGTGTGTTCGGTTTTGGGGCTTGGGTTGGTTACTAAGGGTTCTAAGGGCCAGTAGGGTCCATATGGGTCTTGGCTCGAGGTTGGCTCGAGAGAATAACAAGAAGGCTCAAGGATGACTTGGTTCGAAGGTTAGGGTTTTGTTTTTAAAAATAAAATCGAAACATGGCTCACGGGGGTCGAGTCATGGTTCACAAGGATTAAAATAATATAAAAAGTCTAAGTTTTGAATTTTGAAATTTTATATTTATGTTTGAAATTATTCAGGATTAAAGCGCCTTAAAAACGAATAATTAAAGAATAATTAAGAAACCTAGTATTTAAGCTAAATAAAATTATCAGAATTTAAAATTAGGCTTAAATAATTATTTGGGACATGTCATGTCAGAGTCAATGGAATTAAGAAAAAAGTCAAATTCGAGGATTTTTACGTCTATGGGTAAAACGGTAATTTTACACTTAGAAAATTAGTAAATGTCATGGAAGTATCCTGTATGCTGTTTTATATGCTAATATGACTATTTTAAATGTTTATGAATTTTTATAAGATAAAATGTTTATTTTAAAATGTTTATGGATTTTTATGTCAACGTTTATTTTAAATGTTTATGGATTTTTATGATGAAACTGATAACGTTAAAAGATATGTTGCATATTTGGTTTAAAAGAAAAACGTTATATTCATGTTTAATTTTTATAAAGTGATGAGAATATAAAACGTTGAAGGAAGTGAAATAATTGTGTCTAATATGATGATATGTTGGAGATATAATGAGGGCGAAGGTCCTAGTGGGAGCCCAACAATCATATTTCCATTGATACGAATACGATGATATGTTAATACGTAAGGCAGCTGACGGATGAGAGTGTCGCTGATGTCCCCGCCGCCCAGTACTGTGGTTACATGTAGTTGGATCCATCGCACAATACGAATACGAATACAAATACGAAAGTCACAATTAACGATCTGAATTCAACGAAGGGAAAATGGAATACATATATGAATATGAATATGGATATAAATATGGATACAAATATGAATAGGTTTATGATGATATGAAAATGTTTATGTTTAAATTTATGCATGATCATGAAAACGTTATTTTATGTAAAAATATTTAACTGTTGCATGTGGTTTATACGTATTATTTGTTATCAAGAATATGTTGTGTTGAGCTTTTAGAATTACTAGTTGTGATTGGTGCATGTGATATTGATAATTATGATATTGGAGGTCTTGATGGTTGACTTTACTGGACTGTTGGTGCACATAAACCGAGGACCAGTGCTTCTATTTTTCCGCACTTATGATTTATGTTTAATACTTATGTTAAAATATTTTACGACTATTTATTTATGCTTTTTGAGAGGTTGTTAGTTGATAGCAATTTTGTTGTTTTAAGAATTGAAAACGAATGACGATTTCATGTTTTGACTATTTCCTTTAATATTCAAATATTAGTTGGTTGTTATTTTTTAAAAAGGGTGCAAAAATATTATATATATATATATGTATGTATTATGTTCTGCCGAAATAGTATAGGTTTTAAAAAAAATTAGTACTTTTTAAGCAAAACGAGTAGTGGACGTTTCAGTGCCCTTCTTTCCAAATCTTGACAATTGTATTTCAAATTTCATCAAGTGATCATCTCGTTTGGTTTTGAGATAAACTTGATCGATGATTGTGTGTACCATAAGTTCAGTGGGAGTAAGTATATTTTTTCTTATTTTATATATTGATGACATTATAATTGCTAGCAATGATATAGAGTTGTTGCATGACACCAACGTATGCAACTAGATATTTTTAAATTACCATACATCTCAATTTCTCTAATTGAGACAAAATAGTATCTTGGTATATTTTAGAATTCTAATATATATATATATATATATATATATATCTATCTGTGTGTGTGTGTGTGTGTGTGTGTATTTTTCTTTTTTTACAATCATCTATACTTTTTTGCATGAAAAATTAAATGTGTAAAAAAATTCAAAAAAAACTTAGTAAATATAAAAAAAATTAAACTTGATTTAAAAAATTTCAAATTTAATTTTCAATTATTTTAAAACAAAAGTACGTATATTGAAAAAATCGATTATATAAATATGCAATGCGGGACACTCGTATGTATTTATTGTTTTGGACTCTATATGTTATATATTTATTTTATGAGCCTTAATTTTACGTTAATCATGACTTAAAAAATTATCTTATTATTTAACCCAAATCTTAAAAGCCCACTATGTGGGGACCCGGGCTCTAACTCAACTATCTTTAGGATTAATTGGATCTTTGCTAGAAAATGGGTCAGAAAAAAAAAATTCTTTTAAACATTATAACTATTGTATATACATCATACACAAGTGATCTCTATTTTATTTCCTCAAAAGTAAGTACATGTCTTATTCCATTACAGTCATACAAACTAGTGTTTAAAACAAACAGCTACAAATCAAATGTAACACACTAGTTCATCTTCTACGCCCGAAATCACCACGCTATCCAGTCTCAGTCACGCTCTCCTTGACCCTGATCCTGTCCCACCTGTTGTCATGCACACATACAGACACAACAAAAGCCGGATACTCCGGTTAGAACAAATCCCATTATAAAACATGTATACATGCATGTCATGCAATTAAATACAAAATCATAACACATGAATCAGTATTTATGACACACTAGTAAATACAGATAAAACTCTTCAACTCTTATTCTTTGACTCAATTCATATCTAAGTCTAGGGATCCTGGTGTGAATAAGACGTAACAATCTCCCACCTACTCTCCCAATCGGGGTGGCGGTACGTCTTATTCCCGGACTTCGGCCCTCTCTGTATCGAATATCAACAATAGGAGTCGATCTTCTCCTACGTACATCGACACCACCGAACATCCGGTATCTTGGAATATCTGCCAGCGACTCACCTATCTCATGTGCATTGCTATAACTACATAGACAAGGCATAACCATATCAAATTATAAACAATCTAGTATGTGATTTTGGGAAACTCAAATTGGATCTAATTCGAGTTGTGTCTTCCCTGAATCAACATTGAATTATACATTTGTCTTCTCGATCTGACGAAGTCGAAGTATCGAAGTCAAATATGTCCATATCAAATCTGAAATGACGATATCGAATAGACTGTGTCAATGTACAACTCAATTCAAGACATAATCTGATCAATGTCAACGATATTACGATACAATCTCAATTTATATTGAATCTGATCAATATCAATCTACTGATATTTCAACGGCATAATAATACAGTCTCAGTAACCCCATCAATCTCAATATCACAGATATAATAACACGGCTAATAATCAATATCAGTACACCATAATCTTAACAATACCAGATCATACTCCCAAATCTGTACAATCTCGCAATACCGGTAATATAATACTAGTATATACGAATCAACAACTCATCTGATCCAAGTCTGAATAATATCAATATACTCAGCAATACAATATCAATAAAATATCACTCTTAACACCTCATAATCAATAACAACACAATTCTAAAATCAAATCGGCCTATCACAATCAAATAACCTCTGAAGTTCATAAAAATTTCATACGATATCTGTTCTTCGATCCGGTTTCGATTATACGATGTCTGATATCGCATGAACAACATATATCAATCATATCTGATTCTGACAGTATCATATTTTCAAATCATATCAAAACGTAATAAAACTTACGTCCAGTTGAAGCCTGCGTCAATAGAAACAGAGTACTGAAGTCGGATTACAAATCAGACAGCCGGATCTTATACGATCTAATTCTAATGCTTGAAAATTCTCCAGAGTTTCTTTCGTTTTCTTCCTTTCCGTTATCCTATCTGAAGGAATAGTGTTGGTTATTATACATATATCATGCATGATTAAGGCTAGGTGGCTCATCCTTCAAGCAACACGTCTCGCGCATATGCGTGAGACCTACTTGTCTCCACGATAAGCTTCTCGGCAACTCGCGCATATGCGCGCACCATCGCCACGCATATGCGCGAGGTTCTTTGGACATGGCATTTAGCTTGTGCACAGCTCGCGCATATGCGCGCGCACTTCTCGTGCATATGCGCGAGGTCTTCTGCCACTTTCGTGCATATGCGCGGCTCCTTGTCGCGCATCAGCGCAAGGTGATCTATCCTCGCACATATTTCGTGTTTTCTTCCGTCTTTTCTGGTCTAATCCGTTCTGTTTATAAATATATCAATTTATCTCCAAATCATTTTAGATTACGATAATCAAATTCTCGGGCCTTACATTTCTCCCCCCTAAGATCTTATTTCGTCCTCAAAATCACAGGCAATCAGATCATATCACAGGTAATCATATCATACCAGGAAGAAATGTATAACGGAAGTTAATCATAAAACTCATCGCAATAAAACAATTCTGAAATCTTTGTTTTATATTAGATTCTGTTTCTCAGGTAATTTCTTCGATACCATAATATCTGCAGTGAACTTTCATTAGCGAAATATTCTTTGTTCTGAACGGCTTTTCTTCACGATTTCTGATTCCAATCTAAAATAAGAATTCAAGAAGTATAATATCATAATACAACTCGAAGTAACGCAGTGTCTTATCCGTTTCGGCCTCGTCTGGTTGAATAACATATGAGGCATCGGAGATATACTCCCGCAATAAAGATACATGAAAAACATCATGTATACAAATAGAGAAGACGATAATGCAGGTTAATAGGTACAGTCTTTTATCTTCTCATAATAATCCGGTGTCTTATCTAGTACTGTCTTGTCTGGCTTCTCGAGAATCTTATACGGATCGATATATAAGTTGGAGACAACTTCCTTTTCTTGTCAAATCTGACCACACTTTTGAAAATAAAAATCTTCAAAAATATTCAGTTTCCTGCCTCAAACACCACTAGTCGTCGTCTGACGTTGGCATATTTGGCCTATCTGTCCTGAGCTGTCTTCATTCTCTTTTGAATCAGCTTTACTTTCTCTGTCATACCTCGGATCACATCAGGTCTAATCTCAGGAATCTCAGAGAAAAGAGGGAATCTGCACTTCTTATTGCACAATGCTTCAAACGGTATCATTTCTATACTCGTTTGATAGCTGTTGGGGTACGAAAACTCACAACATGACAATGAATCCTGCCATCTCGTGCTAAAATCAAGTACTATCGCTCTAAGCATATCCTCCAGTGTCTGGATAGTCCGCTCTGACTGTCACTCAGCCTGTGGATGATATGTAGTACTTAGGTATAACCTCATACCTAGATCCCACTGCAACTCTGCCCCAACGTGCGAAGTAACCGAGGATCACGGTCTGATACACTCGACTTCGACACTTCGTGCAATCTAGCCACTGTCTGACATAAATCTCTGCCATCTAGTCATATCTATACATCATCTTGTACAAATAAAACATGCGGATTCAGTCAATCTGTCCATCACGACCCAATCACATCACTACCTCGGGAGAATTTCGGTAGCTTCATCACAACATCTATGAAATGTGATCATCTTTCTATTCAGGAATAAACAAACTTTATAATAATTCCCCGGGTTTCTATCTTTCTGTCTTTACCTGCTGGCACTTCATACATTTCGATACAAATTCTGTAATATCTGATTTCATCTGTTTTTCTCAGAAACTGTCTTTTCAAATCACTGTACATTTTTCTGCCATCAGGACAATTACGAAATCGACTACTATACACTTCTGATAATATTTGTCGTTTCAAATCTGAAATATTCAGCACAATAAGATGGTTACTCGCATATAACACACTGTCGCAAACCTGATATTCTGATCGATGCCCTGCTCTGACAATTGAAATCGAGTTCTGAACATTCTGATCAACTTTCTGAACTGCTTTATTTATCAAATCAGCTTTGGTTCAGACTGTATAATATAAATTCTCCACTATCTACTATCTATTTCAAACACGAATTCTTATCTGTTTCAAACACGAATTCAGAACAACCGCAATATTCAATCAGATTCAAAACATCAATTATCGATACTGATCTGCTAAACTTATAAAACTGTAATTTCTGACAATACTATCGGTCTCAGTCAACTGATCACAACTTCAAATATGCTAAAATCAACCGATATACTATCTTCGGATATAATATACCCCGAATAAAAGTCGTCTTAATCAAGATTCACAATTCAACAGTTTCTGTATATCACTTTCCAATTCTCAGAATATTCAATACAATATTCAGATATTCAACCAAATCAGTCATATTCTTCGAATATATCATAATATTACAGATAAAATAATCATAGATAAGACGAGTATAAAATCATCAGAATACTTCCGAACACAAGGTTCATCAACCCACCAACATAGCTGAAGCATCCCAAATAGAACCACTCAATCATATGTAACTCTTAGAAAGCAAATCTTCTAACTGGTCTTTCAAGTCTTTAAATTCAATCAATATCATTTTGTACGAAGTTCTAAAAATAAGAACAGTACCTGGTATTCATTCAATGCTGGAATATATCTTTCTGACTGGAAGCAATTCTGAAATCACATTTAAGAAAACATCATCAATTCTCATCCCACTAGCAATTCGGCCGATGATAAGCTCGGTTTCAGTAAATGAACTGAGTACATAATGAATTACTCCGTTCCTTTCGATAATCCTCGAGTCATCACCATTACAGATATCAAGGAAATTCTAAATCTAGAATCCTTACTGTAATATTGTTCATTCTTCGGCCATTTCAGGTCCGAATCTTTCCATCTTCTGGAAACAGTCTACGGTAACTCTGTACTTTGTTAAGTATATCAATATTACTAATGCGGTCCGAATCAGACAAAACAAGTACAATACAAGTTACCTCAATTTCATTCTCATCTTACTGTATTATACGATGTTTCACAGAATTCACTAATATCAGAACTTTCCCCAACAGACAAGAGATCAATACTACAACAAATAATAACTCAATAGACAACGCATATATCAATGTAATTCATTCAAAGATAATCGTATAGAATGCATTAGTATCTATCAATACATATGCAAAATAACCATACAGTAAAATAAGTACCTGCCACTACCTCTTCAGGTGTATCCTGGCCTTGGTTGTGATTGAGGAGTCGTGGATGGTTGGAAGGAGTGAACAACCGGTGATTGTCTATCAGGCAGTGCCACTGATCCAAATGGTTCTGCTCCCTGAGATCTTCGGGAACCTCTCTGTGGAAAAACTCTAGCAAAATGCCCCGACTGTCTGCAGATGTGGCAACTACCAAGTACTACTTGGCATTGCTCTGTGGAATGTCTTCCTCCACAAGTTCGGCAATAAACTCCTGTATAACTCGGGCTAGAACTACTGGAGCTCGACGAACCACTCCCTAACTTCTTAAACTGTTTCTTGTGAGCTTTCAGAAAGTCTTTCTTTCCCCCACTACTACTGCCCCTATCAAATCTAGACGATGATTGCATAAATTGAGCTGGAGGTTGTTGTTTCTGGGGGTGAGCAACATACGACATTTCTCGTTGTTGTATAAAACTTGCCTCAGCTCTCTTTGCCATGTTCAAGGCGTCAGCAAAATAATGGGGTCGTTCTACATTCATCAATGCAGATATTTCAGGATTCAGTCCGCTGATGAACTGATCAAATATAGCTTTATCATTCCCAGCCACCTGAGGAGCAAAACGTAGTAAAGTAGAGAATTTCGCTACATATCGGTACGATACTGGGAGAAAGCTTTTATGAAACTCAGCTTTAAAGATTTTCCACGTAATCACGGTATCATTCTGTTCTAATGCTTCTTTGGTTGCGATCCACCAACTCTTTGCGGTTTCATATAACTGGTGTCCAATCAATCTAACTCGGCGTTCATCTGGGTAATCAAGTGAATCAAATAGCACTTCAATATCCTTTAGCCAAATCTCACAATCATCAGATGTCTCAGTACCCCTCAGAATCGACGGTTGAAATGACTGAAACATCTTCAACATTGTTTCTATCGGAGTTTCTGACACATCCATCTGATAAACTGAAGTACCACCTGTTTCTTTAATTCTTCGATGAGGTATATCTGATTACCAAAAGAATTAGTAACCAAATACAAAAAAAAATGTTTCAGTCCTCTTCTGATCATATACCTCTGATCCAGAATCGGGTTTGATTAATTTTATTCTTAATACATGTCGCAATCAACCAAATAAGCAAGTAAACATGTATTACCGCAAAAATCATGCTTCATATAGAACATATATAAATCAACATATAATCAATAGCATGCTAGCATCATTAAAGCAAGGAAAACGACTCGATCTACCACGCTCATTCGCTTCTATTCCTGTCTACAGAACCTACTGCTCTGATACCACATGTTGTGCGGACCCAGGCTCTAACTCAACTATCTTTGGGATTAAGTGGATCTTTGCTAGAAAATGGGTCAGAAAAAAAATTTCTTTTAAACATTATAACTATTGTATATACATCGTACACAATTGATCTCTATTTTATTTCCTCAAAAGTAAGTACATGTCTTATTCCATTACAGTCATACAAACTAGTGTTTAAAACAAACAGCTACAAATCAAATGTAACACACTAGTTCATCTTCTACGCCCCACGCTATCCAGTCTCAGTCACTGCTCTCCTTGACCCTGATCATGTCCCACCTGTTGTCATGCACACATACAGACACAACAACAGCCGGATACTCCGGTGAGAACAAATCCCAGTATAAAACATGTATACATGCATGTCATGCAATTAAATACAAAATCATAACACATGAATCAGTATTTATGACACACTAGTGAATACAGATAAAACTCTTCGACTCTTATGCTTTGACTCAACTCATATCTAAGTCTAGGGATCCTGGTGTGAATAAGACGTAACAATCTCCCACCTACTCTCCCAATCGGGGTGGCGGTACGTCTTATTCCCGGACTTCGACCCTCTCTGTATCGAATATCTACAATAGGAGTCGATCTTCTCCTACGTACATCGACACCACCGAACATCCGGTATCTTGGAATATCTGCCAACGACTCACCTATCTTTTGTGCATTGCTATAACTACATAGACAAGGCATAACCATATCAAATTATAAACAATCTAGTATGTGATTTTGGGAAACTCCAATTGGATCTAATTCGAGTTGTGTCTTCCCGTATCAACATTGAATTATACATTTGTCTTCTCGATCTGACGAAGTCGAAGTCTCGAAGTCAAATCTGTCCATATCAAATCTGAAATGACGATATCGAATAGACTGTGTCAATGTACAACTCAATTCAAGACATAATCTAATCAATGTCAACGATAGTATGATACAATCTCAATCCATACTGAATCTGATCAATATCAATCTAATAAGTTCAACTGGCATAATAATATAGTCTCAGCAACCCCGTCAATCTCAATATCACAGATATAATAACAAGGCTAATAATCAATATCAGTACAACCCATAATCTTAACAATACCAGATCATACTCCCAAATCTGTACAATCTCACAATACCGGTAATATAATACTAGTATATACGAATCAACAACTCATCTGATCCAAGTCTGAATAATATCAATATACTCAGCAATACAATATCAAACAAATATCACTCCCAACACCTCATAATCAATAACAACACAATTCTAATATCAAATCGGTCTAATCACAATCAAATCAACTCTGAAGTTCATAACAATTTCATACGGTATCTGTTCTTCGATCCGGTTTCGATTATACGATGTCTGATATCGCAAGAACAACATATATCAATCATATCTGATTCTGACAGTATCATAATTTCAAATCATATCAAAACGTAATAAAACTTACGTCCAGTTGAAGCCTGCATCGATAGAAACACAGTACTGAAATCGGATTACAAATCAGACGGACGGATCTTATACGATCTAATTCTAATGCTTGAAAATTCTCCAGAGTTTCTTTCGTTTTCTTCCTTTCCGTTATCCTTTCTGAATGAATAGTGTTGCTTATTATACATATATCATGCATGATTAAGGCTAGGTGGCTCATCCTTCAAGCAACACGTCTCGCGCATATGCGCGACCTCAACCGGCGCATATGCGCGAGACCTACTGGTCTCCACGATAAGCTTCTCTGCAACTCGCGCATATGCGCGCACCATCGCCGCGCATATGCGCAAGGTTCTCTGGACATGGCATATAGCTTCTGCACAGCTCGCGCATATGCGCGAGGTTTTCTGCCACTGTCGCGCATATGCGCGGCTCCTTGTCGCGCATATGCGCGAGGTGTTCTGTCCTCGCACATATTTCGTGTTTTCTTCCGTCTTTTCCGGTCTAATCCATTCTGTCTATAATCATATCAATTTATCTCCAAATCTTTTCAGATTACGATAATCAAATTCTCGGGCCTTACACACTACCAATAAGAATCTTGCAGAATGTGAAGAGACCCAGTGGACAAGCCCAACAAGGTGTCAGTTGAAGACCACAATGGAAGAGTTGATCCACGACGCATCATGGACGATCGTGGTATGTGGCTGGAACTACTCCGTGGAGTTTAACAAAAACAGAAAGAAGAATCAGAATAGGGCAACAAAACATTCAACAAAGTAGCAGCAAAGCTTCTTCAATTATCTCAATATTTTATCTTCATATTTTCCAATTTCTAGCATCTAGTTTCTTTAGATTTTGGCATATTCCTCCAACTTTCTTCTATAAATGTCGTTCATATTCATAACAACATAATTAAATTTGATGTTGTTCATGGATTTTCTCTACAATTTCATTATATTTCTCAATTTATATTTTTCGCTTTGAAGCCATACCGAGGGAATTAGAACTAACGGTCGAATCGAGACACACAATGTTTGATAAAGAAGTCGGATAATTCCATATTTGGCACGATCACGTGCCAGGCACGCCCCGCAAGTTTCGTGAGAAACAAATTGAAACGCCTACTGGGACTCAATGCCTCCAAATCATACTGATTCTGGGGTCTCGATGCCTACGAAGCGTACTGAAAATCTCCGCTTGGAGGAATTACCGACTCTATGGTATTTTGGGGAAGGAAAGTATAATCTTCCACACAGGAGGAAGATGATTTTGGTCTGAAACGCCAAAGTTACAATAACGATAAAAAATTAGAAGGGAATATATTAGATGTGACTTCTCCTAACATGCATCCAGGGATGTATGGTGAAGGGGGAATACATGGGTACTTAGTCCCAAGTACAGGGAATAACACTCGAGGGGCAAATTATTCCCCATATCCATTACGAAAAACTCCAGTCTTGGACTTTGAGACTGTACGTTATGTTATCCAAGAGTTGTATGGCCTAGGGGTGAGGCCAATAATTCGACCAGAGTTTCACAAGCCATACCCTAATGTTGTTGATCGTGAAAAATCCTTATCCACGAGGCTATCACATTCCAAACTTTACTTTATACTCGGGGAAAGATGGATAATCTATTGTGGAACATGTAGCGATGTTTACGATACAATGTGGTGAACTTTCAAATTTGGATAATTTTTTCTAATTACAAGCTTATGATTGTTTCCCAATTCACTTACTAGCACTATGTTTACTTGGCATGCAACACTACCTCAAAATTCTATTATGACTTGGCATGACAATGAATGCCAATTCCATACATAGTTTTTCAGAACAATACCTTAGATCAGTATAGCGTAAATGTCGAGAGTGGTCCAGAAGCCGGGCGAATCTGCAAATGATTTCATTTGCAAATTCAAAAGGGTGAGGAGTAGGTGCGGAGTTTTCCTTCTCGAATCAGAATATGTGAAATTGGCGTAACGAGGACTTGATTTTGAGGTGAGAAAAAAATTCCAAAGGATAGAATTCCGTAATTTTTACGAGCTTTCTGCCAAAGTATCCGAGTATTAAGAATTATTGCGTGAGGAAAGTCATAAAAAGAAATCTACTGTTGGCACTTCCAGGAAGTTGAAGAAGTCGCCTTGGCAGAAGTGGCGAATTATGGATCAAGTACAATCCCTTTATTAAAGCGCAAGAATGAAGAGTTTCCCAGAAAATGTTTCTCCAGTTCAAATGCCTTATACCTTTGATGCATCAAAGACGGAAGAAATTTTTAATTATTTGGTGAAATAACCTTCTCCCTAGATCATAAGTACCAACAGAGAGGAGATCATGGGAAGGGACTATTGTAAGTATCATAATTCCTTCAACCATAATACTAATACTTGTTGGGCTTTTAAAAAAATTTCTGCAAGAAAGAATCAACAAAGGAATCCTGAGATTCCCTGAGAAAAAAGAGACAATGATAGTGGATGAAGACCCTTTTTCACCAGTAGCCAACGTGAATGTGAATAATACCAATTTGTGATTTTAATCAATTAGAAGAGGAATGTAGTTGGAAACATATCCTTCTAGCTAAGATTTACTATAAGGTGGTGTTGGGTACCCAGTAAGATGACATTTGATGTCAAAGAAAGAAAAACATAAAATTTCATGAAAGAGATCATCATTATTGCAGGGGGAATATGTCTTACAGATGGAGGAATGGAAGGTATGATGGGAATCCATGGCCAAGAGGCCGGTGAACCCTTACCTCGAAGGAAGCTCGTCTACTACAGTTAGAAATGTTGAAAGAAAATATGACCATCAGTCATCCCAAAAGATATTTCAAGGGTCCTATCCTGAATAATCATCAAAAATATGAAAGGAAATCTCGTTTTGTTGTTCCTTTGGTGGTAATCCCAACGGACAATGGATACGTGTGGAACATCCGAAATTTCCAAAGCATCTTTCTCGAACCCAAAAAAGACGTTAGTTGAGGGAAAAAGCTGGGGATCGAAGGTTGAAAGTGGAAAAGTCTTTTAAAGAGAAGAAGAAGTTCGGCAGGCAGTCTTTTAAGGATAGATAAGAGGAAGGTGATGGCTTGTAGTCAAAGGAAGATAGTAATGTGGTCAAGAAAGCTACATTCAAGGCAGGGCAAATTTTTGTCTCATTTGAGTGTGCCACAAGCTCATTAACATTACCAAATGAGTTCAAACGCAAAAGAATGTTTGAGTATGATTGCTTCATGGAAAATAAAATTACTACTGATCCCTTCCAGAATAATGTTTTGAAAGATTTTGCTGGAGTTCATGTTGTTGAAGAGAAAAGAGTGGTTATGAATAAACCTACAAATGAGATTACTAGACATATCAACCCACTTTATATCACAACACATGTTAACGGAAAGCTGGTATTTAGAGTAGATAGATAATAGATCTGCTGTCAACATTCTACCCTACAGAATTCTGCAGAAGTTGGGGAAAAGTGTGGAAGACTTTATTCCTACAGAAGTATATGTGATAGTTTTTACTAAAGAAACCACCAAAACCTTTGTAGTCTTACCAGCAAATGTCACTATAAGGTCTCGATCATCTCTGTCATCCTTCTTCGTTGTCAATCCAGTGCTAGCTTCCATGCTTTGTTAGGGATGGATTGGATTCATACCAACCATTGTGTGCCATCATCCATGTACCAGTTATTGTTAATGTGGAAGGAGGATGAGGTTGAAATGGTTCAGGCTGATTCACAGCCTTATCAATCTAATTCCAATGCCGTGGAAGCTAGATATTATGATGAAGCTTTTGGTCCAATTAAGTTTCGTAACTACGAGGTGCATGGGCAACCAGGAGCAGTGTACATGGACACTCAAAAAGTTAAAGAAGCAATTGAGAAAGTCATCAAGCCTACTACCATGGTCTCTCCTAGACCCATGGTCCTACATATTATTGAGGAGGTCGATGACCAAGTTTACTAGAGAAGATATGTAAGTCCCTACAACTTCCGAGTGGAAAGCCAACTGCAAAATCTGGTGAACGAAGTACAGTCTCAAGAGTTGTGGGATATCGATGAAACTGAAGTAATATTTGAGGAAGAGTGTGGAGGTAATGAGGAAAAAGATTTCAAATGGAGGATCTAATCTTAGCCCAGCACAAATGGAGGATCGGCATCTGGAAACTCAAGATCCCTTGAGAGAAGTGAATCTAGGAACGATGGAATGCCCCAAACCTACATATATCAGTGAATATTTTGGGGAAGAAATGAAGAAGGAAATGGTGGAACTTCTCACATAATTCAAAGATTTCTTTGCATGGGAGTATGAAGATATGCAGGCTTGGAGCGTAAATTGGTAGACATCGGTTAACAATTAAAGATGGTTAAACCATAGCAGCATTCGGCTAGAAGAATGTCGAAAGAAATTGAGTTAAGAGTGAATGAGGAAATTGAAAAATTGCTCAAAGCCAAATTCATCCATCCAGTGAGGTAACAAAATGGCTCGCAAATATAGTCCCTGTTATGAATAAGAATGAAAAACTTCGAGTTTGTAAAGATTTCAATGACTTGAATTACGCCACCCTGAAAGGCGTTTATATCATGCTAGTAGCTGATATGCTCATTGATGCAGTGGCAAAGAACGAGTTGATGTCATTTATGGATGGATTTTCAGGATACAATCAAATAAAAATAACAGAGGAAGATGTGTCCAAGACAACCTTTAGATGTCGTGGGGCGATTGAAAAGATGTCCTGGGGCGATTGGCACACTTGAATGGCTTGTCATGTCATTTGGATTGAAGAAATCAGGAGCAACCTATCAGAGAGCCATGAATGCAATCTTCCACGACATGATAGGCGTGTGCTTGGAAGTGTATATTGATGACATTATCGTGAAGCCGAAAAGAGCATCAGATCACCTCAATTACTTAAGGAAGCTTTTCATAAGGATGAAGCAACACAATTTAAGGTTGAATCCTTTAAAATGCACTTCGGTGTACAGGCTGAATTTTTTTTTGGTTTTTTAGTGTACTAAAGGGGAGTGGAAGAGGATAAGAACAAAGCCAAAACTATCATAGAGGCGATGCCACGAAAGAATAAAAAGAAACTGCAAAGATTCCTTGGCCAGGTCAATTATTTAAGAAGATTTATTTCATTACTTGGTAGGTAAGATGTAACGTACCGTACTTTTATCATTCAAAATTTGCGGAAAATTTAAAAATTTCTTAAACATAAAATAACATTCAAAGTTTGCCATAAAATATCTCAACCAAGTCCCCCATAAGACATGGTTGTTCAAAATAACAACAATAAAAATAAGCTCACAAAAGGTTTTCTCAAATTATTTCCATTGAAATATGAAATCAGAGTAATTTAACTTTTGCATAAAACTTAAACATGGCGGTCCTCGGGTTTAGCCTTCCGCTCAGTCCAAGCCTGCCCCTTGGTCGACACCCCCTGTCTCCTCATCAACATACTCACCTGCATCGATCAAGTCTAGTGAGTCTAAAGACTCAACACGTATAAACTGGGAAATAACAAGTACTACATAATAAAACTGCATGCAACTTTAAAATAGAACATACATACTTGAACTTGAATTTGCGTACTAAAACTTGAACATACATACATAACATAGACGTGCCATAACGTGAAACTTGTCATAAACATACTGCATACTAGAACATACATAACTTCATCATTTTGCGTAGAGGCATGTTTCAAAGCAAGTGACCCATAACATAATAAATGCCTGATAAGACAAACCACAGTACTGAGCTGACAGAGACGTATCCACTGCCACATACATGAGATCCCCGTTCATAATTTAACGTTTTCCAACCTCGATCTAACCCGTTCATAATTTAACGGGCGGATTGGTCCCCGTTCATAATTTAACGCTTTCCAATCCTAAACATAATTTGGTCACAAGACATTTAGCATACCTCAAAAACTTAAAATATTTTCTTGCACGTCAACATACTTACTTGGTGTTGAGGGCTTCGTTGGACTTCGATCGGGGCCGTTGCTGCACGTACTACCATGAATTCACATACTTAAGTTGCATAACTTAGACGTAGGTAATCCTGCTTACTTACGAGTTCGTTCAATTCCTTAAGACGTTCTAGAATTCCCATGGCTTGACCTTGTAAATTATTGTACTAAACCATGACATCAAACCTCAAACATGTTATAATATTTTTCCCAAATATGAAGGACACGGACCCCGTGCCTACCTCCATGTAAGGGTCCGTGTAGACTCGGGTGAGAAGGCTCGAAAGGAAGGGTGGACACGGACCCCGTGTCAGGGTGCGTGTGGGGGTCCGTATAGACTCTGGAAAAATGCACTCCGGAAGGAACAAAGGCATGGACCCCGTACCAGGGTCCGTCCGTGTGTCCGTGTACCTGCGGGACAAGTAAAGCTTTGGAAATTCTAAACACGCAATGCTTATCATCCTAGACTCGATTGCACGTACCATGAATCGACACCCCGAGACGCATCCTAGTATGCCATAACATCAAACCAAAATCGTACAACCACCCAAAGCAACGATGTTCACCCTACGACACATCCAATTCAAAACGTAGCAATTGACACCAATTCGTTTCCTACGACTTCTAATGCATTTGAGTGCCTATCGACACTAAACGACGTATCAATTAACATCCCAACATCATACTAATCATACCTAGACGTAGCAACGATCAGCCGTTGATCCCCAACGAAGCCTGCAACATAGAAACTTCAAGAACACAATTTTCGTAAAAGTCGCAGTTTGAGCAGTCCCACGAAAAGCGTCATAACTCACTCAATTTTCATCCAAAAATCTCGAACTTTATATCAAATCGAAGAAATCAAAAAGTTATACAATTTTCTAGTTGAAAGTTTTCTCAAAATCCCGACGAAAAATCGTAGTTTTCAACAGAACAGTAAGTTACGAGATATCAGATCTAAAAAGTATTTCAGAACGCATTCAAACCATTTTCCGCTCAAACGACGAATGTCACACATGAATTTTTACGCATAAAAATAACATAACACATAATATGACAAAATCGATGCAGAAAGAACAGAATATACGTGTCTTTTGATATCAAACTTTACCGAAACGACGTCACCGAAGCGGAGATAGAAGCGAGGTTGATCCGGAGCGATTGTGGCGCTAAAATTCTTGAAGAAACACACGAAAATATTGCTGGAAATTATGAGGGGATGGGGCGGCTGCCACTGGGAGGAGAACCCTAGGTTTTCTTTTCTCAAGGTGATAAAATTCTGAATTAAAACTTGTGTGTGTGTGTTGCCGTGACTAAGTGTGTGTAAAAGTGTGTGAATGCGTGAGTTAAGGGGTAACACGTGTATGTGTGTGTTTAGGTAATAAGTTAGGGAAATAAATTATGCTTAGTAATAATTTAATCACTAATTAAAAGTTAATCAAACACTAACTCAAAAATTTCTTGGAAACAATATACACACAAATTTTTAAATAAACTTCTTAATCAAAATAAGACACACAAAAAAAACGCTAATTTCAAGAGTTTTAAACCCTTAAAATTACTAACTAAATGATTTAGATTTAAAATGCTGAAACTTAATAAATTAATTTAAAACACCCCAAACTTAACTTAAAAATAAAATACCACATTTTAAATTGCCAAAATCGTCGCCGGTTTTTTCTCAATCCCGCCTCGAATGATCGTCTGAGACATGAAACTCGACAGAAATTTTAACGTGCATCACAATAAACATGAATAATTTAAAATAATGCATTCAAGTAAATCATGCATGGCTTAAAACTCATTTTAAAATTAATTAAATGATTTACTAATTAAATGAATGCATGGTTTAAACGTGTACTGAATTTGGGCACTACAGTTCCTCCCCCACTTATAAAAATTTCGTCCTCGAAATTAAGTCTTACCGAACAACTCCGTGTAGCGAAGTCTCATATCTGCCTCTGACTCCCACGTGGGTTCTTCCACTGATTGGCTTAGCCACTGAACTTTGACTAGCTTAGTCACTTTGTTCCGGAGCCTACGCTCTTGCCTGTCTAGGATTTGGACTGGTCTCTCCTCATAGGACAGGTCTGGAGCCAATTGTAACGGCTCATAACTCAGAACATGCGAAGGATTAGCCAAATATTTCCTCAGCATCGAGACATGGAACACATTGTGCACCCCGGTCAGGTTCGGCGGAAGGGCAACACGATAGGCTAGTGTCCCAACTCTGTCCAAAATCTCAAACGGTCCAATGAACCTCGGACTCAGTTTGCCTCTTTTCCCAAATCTCATCACACCCTTCATGGGTGCTATCTTGACGAATACGTGATCACCGACGGCAAACTCGAGATCTCTCCTTCTCTTATCAGCATAGCTCTTCTGACGGCTTTGGGCAGTCTTCATTCTGTCACGAATCTTGACCACCACATCTGCAGTCTGCTGGACTATCTCTGGACCAAGTTCTGCTCTCTCACCAACTTCATCCCAATGAACTGGTGATCTGCACTTCCTCCCATACAACGCCTCATAGGGGGCCATACCAATTGATGATTGGAAGTTGTTGTTGTATGTGAACTCCACTAGAGGTAGTCTAAACTCCCAAGTTCCTTGAAAATCAATCATGCAGGCTCTCAGCAAATCCTCTAAAATCTTAATCACTCGTTCAGACTGACCATCTGTCTGCGGGTGAAAAGCTGTACTGTAAAGCAACTTCGTTCCCATGGCTGCATGTAAGCTCTTCCAGAAGGACGTTGTAAACCTCGGGTCCCTGTCGGACACAATCGAAACTGGGAACCCATGCAAACGGACTATCTCCCGGATATAAAGCTCTACATACTGCGTCATGGAGAAGGTCGTCTTCACTGATAGAAAATGCGCTGACTTGGTGAGTCGGTCCACTGTAACCCAAATGGCATTAAAGCCCTTGACTGATCTAGGCAGTCCAATGACGAAGTCCATCGTGATGTTCTCCCATTTCCACTCTGGGATGGGGAGTGGCTTAACCAATCCCGCTGGCCTCTGATGTTCTGCCTTCACTTGCTGACAAGTGAGGCATTCAGACACAAACCTGCGGATGTCTCTCTTCATCCCTGGCCACCAATACAGAATCTATAGGTCCTTATACATCTTGGTACCTCCTGGGTGGATAGAATACGGAGATGCGTGTGCCTCTGCCAAAATATCCTGTCTGATCGATTCACCGCTAGGCACCCACATTCTACCTCTGTATCTCACAATCCCATCTGACACTGTATAAAGAACACTGCCCTTGGCCTCATCTTTCAGTCTTCATTTCTGTAGCTGTTCATCTGAAGACTGTCCTGCCCGGATACGGTCTAGCAAATCAGATTTGACTGTCAGATTAGACAGCCTAGGAGCTCTGCCCTAAAGATAAATCTCTAGACAAAACTTCTGAATCTCAGACTGAAGAGGTCTTTGCCCTGACAACTGCGCTACAACAGCCACCTTCCTGCTCAATGCGTCTGCGACAACATTAGCCTTTCCCGGATGGTAGCTAATTTCGCAGTCATAATCCTTCACCAGCTCTAACCACCGTCTCTGTCTCATATTCAGCTCTTTCTGCGTGAAGAAATATTTCAAACTTTTGTGGTCAGTAAAAATCTGACATTTCTCGCCGTATAGATAGTGTCTCCAAATCTTTAATGCAAACACCACGGCGGCTAACTCCAGATCGTGAGTCGGGTAGTTTTTCTCGTGCACCTTCAATTGTCTGGAAGCATAAGCTATGACCCGACCCTGCAGCATCAATACTGCGCCTAACCCGAGCTTAGATGCATCGGTATAAAGCACAAATTCACCTTGCCCTGTCGGCATGGCTAGCACTGACGCCGAAATAAGAGCTTGCTTCAAAGTGTCGAAGCTCTTCTGGAATTCATCACTCCATACAAATTTGGCATTTTTCTTGGTTAGTGAAGTGAGCGGCACTGCTATGGATGAAAATCCCCGAATGAACTTACGGTAGTAACCGGCTAAACCCAGAAAACTGCGGATTTCTGATGCATTCTTTGGCTCAACCCAATCCTTAACAGCTGCTACTTTTGCTGGATCCACCTCGATTCCACTGCTAGATACTAAATGCCCCAAAAACGCTACTTTCTGCAACAAAAACTCGCACTTACTAAACTTTGCAAACAACTTACGGCTCTGTAAGGTTTGTAAAACTGTCCTCAAGTGCTGGCTGTGCTCCTCATGGCTCTTCGAGTATATGAGGATATCGTCAATGAATACTATGACGAACTGGTCGAGGAACGGCTGAAATACTCGGTTCATGAGGTCCATGAAAATAGCTGGAGCATTTGTCAATCCAAACGGCATCACCAAGAATTCGTAATACCCGTATCTGGTCCTGAAAGCTGTCTTGTGGACATCTGCATCCTTCACTTTCAGCTGATGGTACCCTGATCGAAGATCTATCTTAGAGAACACGGTAGCTCCCTGCAATTGATCGAACAAGTCTTCGATTCTAGGCAACGGGTACTTATTCTTTATCGTTACCTTGTTTAACTCACGGTAATCGATGCACAGCCTCATACTCCCGTCCTTCTTCTTCACAAACAGCACCGGTGCGCCCCACGGTGAGAAACTGGGATGGATGAATTCCTTGTCGAGAAGCTCCTGGATCTGCTGCTTGAGTTCTAACATTTCAGCTGAAGCTATTCTGTACGGTGCCTTAGAGATTGGCACTGTGCCTGGCATGAGGTCGATTACAAACTCCACCTCTCTCTCTGGTGGAAGACCTGTGACATCGTCAGGAAAGACGTCTGGGAAGTCTTTGACTACTGGCACATCTTATAGTGACGGAGTGGGCATGTCAGGTGTTGAGATGATGCTGGCTAAGAACGCCTGACACCCCTTTGAAATGAGTTTTCGTGCCTGCATGCAAGAGATCATGCGCGGGAAACTCCTCCATCTGGCTGGCTCAAAAAGAAACTGCTCCATGCCCGGCGGTCTAACCAATACTGACCTCTTCTGAAAATCAATCAGAACTCTGTTCTTTGTCAGCCAGTCCATTCCCAAAATAATGTCGAACTCTGGCATCGGCAAGACAATCAAATCAACATACACCAGGTGGCCGTGCAATTCTAGATCAATATCTCTAACCATGCTAGTAGCTGACAGCTCTTCCCCTGATGGGACGGTTACTGAATAATTCACGTCTAGGCCAATGGACTTGAGGTCCAGATGATTAGCAAACGTCTCCGATATGAAGAAGTGAGTGGCTCCTGAGTCTATCAGTGCAGTTGTGGATAATCTCTTAATAAAAATGTTTCCTAAGATGCGTTAGCACACACAAAACTTATGTCCCCAAAATTACTAACATACCTCAAGCATAATAGAACTCAATATCCTAAGCCACACAAAATATTACTATCACGCTAATAATCCCAAGCAAATTTCCACATGCATGGCAAAATAATACTGAGATTAGGTAGAAAAGGTTATCGGTCAGTAGTGTAGTGTCTGGGTTCGCCTCCTGAGCATGCATGGCGAAAATTCTCCCTTGAGTCGGTTGCTTCCACTGCGGGCACTCCTTCAGCATGTGGTCGGTAGCTCCACACTTGAAGCACTTGCCTGATCCATATAAGCACTGTCCCGGGTGCTGGCGGTTGCATTTAGGACACACTGGGCAAGCAACGGGCTTCTGAGGCGCCCCCTGCTGCTGAATTGGACCCTTGCCCTTTGGTGGTCCAGGATACGGCTTCTTCCCTGGCGGACCCTGATACGGTTTCTTGAACTGGGGCCTCTTATGCTGCTGCTGCTGGTGTTGCGGCGCTTGATAGGGCCTCTTGCCCTGTCTGTCCGCCTCTATATCCCTCAGATCCTGTTCTGCCGCCAATGCTCTAGATATGGCGACCGCATAGCTAGTAGGGCCAGCTACTCTCACATCGCGGCGCAGGATCTGCCGCAACCCATTCAGAAAATGCCTCAACTTTGCCTGTACATCATTTGCAATGAGGGGCACGAAGTGACACCCTCTCTCAAACTTCCTAACAAATTCTGCCACGCTACTGTCTCCCTGTCGCACCGTCATAAACTCGCTGGTGAGTTTGGATCGTACCTCCTCAGTGAAGTACTTGGAGTAAAAGACCTCCTTGAAACCATTCCATGGCAGTACCTGCAAGTTAACTGCCACTGATGCACTCTCCCACCATAATCTGGCGTCCCCTGTCAGAAGGAACGTGGCACATCTGACCCTATCTGCGTTGGTCAGTTCCATAAAGTCAAAGATTACCTCTATTGACTTAATCCATCCCTCGGCTACCATCGGGTCAGTGGTACCCGAAAACTCCTTATGACTCATCCTCCTAAACCTTTCGTACACTGCTTCTGGTTGAGGTCTCGCTCCTGCACCTGCTGCTGTAGCCTGGTTCCCCGCAAACTGCGCGAAGAACTGCGTCATGCCTACAAGCATCTGTGCCTGCATGTAGGTGGAGGTGGAGGAGCGTCCCTTCTCTCCTCTCGAGGCTCTCTGTCCTCATCTCTTGTTTCACGGTCGATCACACGTCTAGGAGGCATACTGTTCCAATAATTTACCCAACACGTAAACCCAATATGCATGAACATATATCAATGACATAAGATGCACGTATTATATCTTTAAAATATGCACATGCTAAAATCAGAATTTAATGCTTACTACATAACATAAATTCGAAACTTTAAAACTTACAGACTTGAGGTGTGACCTCGTGATCTTTTTGCGACTGGCAGTAGGCATAACCCTTTACAAGAACACCGCTCTAATGCAAACTGTAACGTACCGTACTTTTACCATTTAAAATTTGCGGAAAATTTAAAAATTTCTTAAACATAAAATAACATTCAAAGTTTGCCATAAAATATCTCAACCAAGTCCCCCATAAGACATGGTTGTTCAAAATAACTACAATAAAAATTTGCTCACAAAAGGTTTGCTCAAAGTATTTCCATCGAAATATGAAATCAGAGTAATTTAACTTTTGCATAAAACTTAAACATGGCGGTCCTCGGGTTTAGCCTTCCGCTCAGTCCTAGCCTGCCCCTTGGTCGCCACCCCCTGTCTCCTCATCAACATACTCACCTGCATCGATCAAGTCTAGTTAGTCTAAAGACTCAACACGTATAAACTGGGAAATAACAAGTACTACATAATAAAACCGCATGCAACTTTAAAATAGAACATACATACTTGAATTTGCGTACTAAAACTTGAACATACATACATAACATAGACGTGTCATAATGTGAAACTTGTCATAAACATACTGCATACTAGAACATACATAACTTCATCATTTTGCGTAAAGGCATGTTTCAAAGCAAGTGACCCATAACATAATAAATGCCTGATCAGACAAACCACAGTACTGGGCTGACAGGGACGTATCCACTGCCACATACATGAGATCTCCGTTCATAATTTAACAGGCTGGTTGGTTCCCGTTCATAATTTAACGCTTTCCTACCTCGATCTAACCCGTTCATAATTTAACGGGCGGATTGGTCCCCGTTCATAATTTAACGCTTTCCAATCCTAAACATAATTTGGTCACAAGACATTTAGCATACCTCAAAAACTTAAAATATTTTCTTGCACGTCAACATACTTACTTGGTGTTGAGGGCTTCGTTGGACTTCGATCGGGGCCGTTGCTGCACGTACTACCATGAATTCACATACTTAAGTTGCATAACTTAGACGTAGGTAATCCTGCTTACTTACGAGTTCGTTCAATTCATTAGGACGTTCTAGAATTCCCATGGCTCGACCTTGTAAATCATTGTACTAAACCATGACATCAAACCTCAAACATGTTATAATATTTTTCCCAAATATGAAGGACACGGACCCCGTGCCTACCTCCGTGTAGGGGTCCGTGTAGACTCGGGTGAGAAGGCTCGAAAGGAAGGGTGGACACGGACCCCTTGTCAGGGTCCGTGTGGGGGTCCGTGTAGACTCTGGAAAAATGTACTCCGGAAGGAACAAAGGCACGGACCCCGTGCCAGGGTCCGTCCGTGAGTCCGTGTACCTGCGGGACAAGTAAAGCTTCGGAAATTCTAAACACGCAATGCTTATCATCCTAGACTCGATTGCACGTACCATGAATCGACACCCCGAGACCCATCCTAGCATGCCATAACATCAAACCAAAATCGTACAACCACCCAAAGCAACGATGTTCATCCTACGACACATTCAATTCAAAACGTAGCAATTGACACCAATTCGTTTCCTACGACTTCTAATGCATTCGATTGCCTATCGACACTAAACGACGTATCAATTAACATCCCAACATCATACTAATCATACCTAGACACAGCAACGACCACCCGTCGATCCCCAACGAAGCCTGCAAGATAGAAACTTCAAGAACACAATTTTCGTAAAAGTCGCAGTTTGAGCAGTCCCACGAAAAGCGTCATAACTCACTCAATTTTCATCCAAAAATCTCGAACTTTATATCAAATCGAAGAAATCAAAAAGTTATACAATTTTCTAGTTGAAAGTTTTCTCAAAATCCTGACGAAAAATCGAAGTTTTCAACAGAACAGTAAGTTACGAGATATCAGATCTAAAAAGTATTTCAAAACGCATTCAAACCATTTTTCGCTCAAACGACGAATGTCACACATGAATTTTTACGCATAAAAATAACATAACACATAATTTGACAAGATCGATGCAGAAAGAACAGAATATACGTGCCTTTTGATATCAAACTTTACCGAAACGACGTCACCGAAGCGGAGATAGAAGCGAGGTTGATCCGGAGCGATTGTGGCGCTAAAATTCTTGAAGAAACACACAAAAATATTGCTGGAAATTATGAGGGGATGGGGCGGCTGCCGTTGGGAGGAGAACCCTAGGTTTTCTTTTCTCAAGGTGATAAAATTCTGAATTAAAACTTGTGTGTGTGTTGCCGTGACTAAGTGTGTGTAAAAGTGTGTGAATGCGTGAGTTAAGGGGTAAAACGTGTATGTGTGTGTTTAGGTAGTAAGTTAGGGAAATAAATTATGCTTAGTAATAATTTAATCACTAACTAAAAGTTAATTAAACACATCTCAAAAATTTCTTGGAAACAATATACGCACGAATTTTTAAATAAACTTCTTAATCAAAATAAGACACACAAAAAAAAACGCTAATTTCAAGAGTTTTAAACCCTTAAAATTACTAACTAAATGATTTAGGTTTAAAATGCTTAAACTTAATAAATTAATTTAAAACGCCCCAAACTCAACTTAAAAATAAAATACCATATTTTAATTTGCCAAAATCGTCTCCGGTCTTTTTCTCAATCCCGCCTCGAATGATCGCCTGAGACATGAAACTCGACAGATATTTTAACGTGCATCACAATAAACATGAATAATTTCAAATAATGCATTCAAGTAAATCATGCATGGCTTAAAACTCATTTTAAAATTAATTAAATGATTTACTAATTAAATGAATGCATGATTTAAACGTGTACTGAATTTGGGCACTACATAAGACGCGAGAATTTTCTCTGTTATTGAAATTGAAAGATTTTGAAGATTTTAAATGAGAGAGATGTCATCAAGATGCCTTTGATAAAATAAAGGAATATATGTCCAAACATCTTGTGCTGATGCCTCCAAAACATGGATTTCCCCTCAAATTGTATATTTTGGCCGCTCGAGAGTCTATTGGATGCCTTTTGGCACAAAATAACCAAGAGAATCATGAGAAGGCCATCTATTATTTAAGGCGAACACTTCCATAGGTAGAGGTCAAATATTCAGTCATAGAAAAATCGTGTTTGGCATTGTATTATTCATGTATGAAATTAAGGCATTATTTGATTCATTCGAGAGTTTACGTGATTTCACAAAAAGATCTTGTCAAATATATGCTTCACAAGCCTATCTTTACCGGGAGGATTGGTAAAGTGATCCTAAGAATATCACGCCGAGGCCATGGACATGCCCAACACTTAAAGACCTAGCAAGAGTTAAATATTCCATAGTGGGCTTACCGGAAGAGGGACAAAAGAGATATTTACAATCAAAACCCACATGAAAGATATGCGCTCCTCGTTGGTGGGGGAAGTTCTTCTAAGGGCACACCAAGACCGGAGAACTTGGGAATAAGATGAAGGATTTAAGTATTGTTCGGAAAGTTGAGACAAATCTTGAGTGTTGACTAAACTAGCAAATTCATTCCCAAGAGTGGAAGACCAGTGAACTGAAGGATATCCTGCGGAGTTATAGACATGGGACCGGACCACAAGGAAATATTAAGGAATTACAAGGAGGAGCCCACAACCTGATAGCACCATCGAGAAGATCTATATTGAAGGTGGTGTCAACAGTAGACATTTGAATGACTTGATAAAGACTTTGTTTCTGCCAGGTATTACCATCAAAATTTTTCAACCGTTCTACCCAAGTTTTACAATTTGTATTGCCTCGTGGTAAGGATTTAAACTTGGCATACTCGAAGGGTGACGCCACCTTGCAATCTAACAGCAGAGAACTAGACTCGAGAGTGGATAGAGAGAACAACAGGTTAATGCTCATAATGGGTAAAGGAATTTGACGGTAAGAAGGGTCGATGGCTGGATTGAAAACTTCTACCAAGGTAGAATCTCCGGGGATATCTCCAGACCTGAAAATACATAGAAAATCAAAGAAAGAAAAAACATACTGATCAATCGAAACCAAACTAATATGAAAACAGTACCTCGAGGTTGACATTTTGTTGATTACCGAAAGAGAATCGCCCTGATAACAGAGGGAGTTCACGCCAACGAAAAGAGAATCACTAGACGTTCCTGCAACATCGAAAAATCACATTGCCTCATTGACATGGTAACCGCTGAAAATTTGCACTTCTAGGAATGTGCTACGCAATTTTATAACACGAGAACAAGATAGGGCAGCTAATAGGGCTCGAAAACCACTACCCTTCTGTATAAAATTCGTCCTAGGGGCTTAATGATTTTAAGTATTTGTGCAGACAATTAAAGACACAAGCGCCACTGAAACGAAAGAGATATAAAGCTAAATGTTAGTTACGATCTTCGTTGCCACATATTTCTGGAAGACCCACGCCAATGCGACAGTAGGAAACATTCGCCTAGAACGTTCGAACGAGATGCTAGATTGAACACTTAACTATGCCATCAAATTGGGTCTAATACTCCCACACTAGAGAAAGCATTCAAGGAATTATCTATCCTGGGAGGCCTCGCATGGGAGATGGGGGCCGAGTCGATGAACCCTAGAAGAGAAACGTCTACACCATGCAGAGACTGAAGTCCACCAAGGCCCGAGCGGTATTCAATGAACTCCGAGGAACGTTGCCGCTGGCAAGAATCGTTCCCTGAAACTACGGGAGGCCTTGACGCAGTAGAAAAGGGAAGGGAAACGAAAGACTTTTAATGCTGGAAGCCGTTAGGAAGGCGAGAGAAGTCAAGAAATGATGGGTAGCGGCATGGTGCGGCGCTATTTTCGGGAATATCGGTGGGCGCCGATGGAGATTTGGGGGGAGAAAGTGAGGAAGAAAGAGATAAGGATGGGGTTTAAGGAAGGAAATAAGGTATTGTTTGGGAGGGGAAATGAAATTTGAAAAGGAGATGGCTAAAGACAAGGGTTTTTCACTAGAAATGAATCGCACTGATGAACCCAAGATTGAGAAACACCTGTGGAATTAAGGGGTTCAGGGAATGCACACTTGAATTTAAAATGATGGAGGAAGAACATGCGTCTCCATTATCGATTCATCTTCAAATCCATAGAACCATTCCTTTTAACCATGTGATTCTATGCTAGGCTCATATAAGAATAGCTAGTTTGGCCCACTGGGCCGAATTAGTAGAATTAGAAAAATAGCCAAAATTGGGTCGAATTGGCCAATGGCCCAAATTGGATAGAGGGAGGTTGTTTAATCCAAATCTTAGAAGCTCACTAACAATAAGAAGCTTGAAAATGTGGATAGGCCCAGTGGAAGAGCCCAAGAAGGTGTCAATTGAAAACCACGATGGAGGAGTTGATCCACTATGCATCATGGATGATCATGGAGTGTGGCTGGAGCTGCTCCGTGGAGTTTAACAAAAACAGAAAGAAGAATCAGAATAAGAACACAACAAAACATTCAACAAAGCAGCAGCAAAATATTTTCAATTCTCTCAATATTTTATCTGCATATTGATCGAGCAAAACTTGCACTGTGAAATCCTTAATAAAAATATGTTTTATATGCTCAAAATTAATCGTAAGTGCACGATGTCAAGTAATAGTATAATGTACCGGAGTACAAGTATCGTTCCACTGAAGACTGTATTTAACAATTATTATTTTCAGTTATTAGATCTTTAGCAACGAAAAGTGATTGGGTGTTGTATTACTACTAAAATCAAATAAACATGCAAACAAAAATTATTCAAAATCAAGTAATGAAATACAATGTCTAAAATGGTTGAGTAAAATTCAATAAGAAATTAATTTGTTGGGAATATTGGTTCACCTACCCCTCGTAAATTAATTAATTTATTCGATAATGATCAAATGCTTCCGACAGGATTTCCTATTCAATTGAACACACTCTCTCGAGCTATGCCAAACTAATTCTACTCAATGAAGTAATTAAATGTCTTTAATTATTTATCAAGAGTGAATCGCATTTCGATCTATGAAATCCCCTAGTTTTCGACCCTTAGGACTATGACTATCGGGGCGTATCTAATTTCATATATCTATGCAAATTGTAGATTCACGGATTATACTACTCCTTCCTATCACTAGTTATTCTCTCGAACTCACTCGCAATATAAAGACGTTGTTAAAGTTAGCTACGCTCTAACAACACGATAAAACAATAGTATAATCAAGAGTAAATCAGGAATCGAAGTGTAAATTAATTATATCAAAGTTTTAGGGTAGGATCCCCTTAAATCCCAACAAATTATAAAAGTTTAGCTACTCGAATTCATAGTAAGATAGACTCAACAATGTTTAAAAGATGAAAACCAAGATAGAAATACTAGAATTGATGAAAAACGCGAAGAACGGTGCCCGGAATTCTTCGAATCTTCAACTTCGGCGCGAAAACGCTCCTCCAAGCTCCTATTCGGCTTCAATAATCTCTCAATATGTCTGAATAATCTCAAAATCTCGTCCCTAGCCTTCCCTTATCAGCCTCCTCCAGAAAATTAGGGAAGAAATCGACCAGCAAATCTTTCCGAAATTTCAAGTGCGTCCGGGCGGACATGAATTTCCGCCCGGGCGGATGGTCTTCGCAGATTTTGAGTTTCACTTTCACTCTGATGCGCCCGGGTGAACATCAGTTTTCGCCTGGGCGGATGACTTTCGAATAGACTCCTTCTTTCACGCCTTGGAGGCGTCCGGGCGGACAAAAATGTGCGCCCGGGCGGACAAAAATGTGCGCCCGGGCGGATGACTTTCGAATTTTTTCTTTAAATCTTCAGTTTATTCCCAACTCACCTGCATTTTCACCAACTAAACTCATAAATAACCAGAAACATAAATAATGCTAAAATAACACAAAATGCATGAAATCTAAATGATAAATGCAACACAATGCGACATAACAAGATACGCAAAAACACGTAAAATCCACCTCTATCAACCCCCCAATACTAATCTTTTGCTCGCCCTCGAGCAAAACAAAACAGGTGACAAGACAAAATGGAACGAGACACAAAGTAGCTCGACAGTGAATTCATAGTCATCAACTAGCCTCAGCGAAACTCAACATATTCCCTTGTCAATCAACACAAAAGCACAATTCTTCGCACTTCCCTTGGTCTAGACATTGTTTCAAATAAAGCCTGAACGTGTGTGTGTGTTGTTAGTCCTAGCATCACAAATGATAGAGGGATCCATTCTCAACCATTGTCAGATATTTAAATCAGCCTGTTAATGTAAATATCACTCTCCTTTATTCCTTTGCACTCAGTATCCATCAGCAACTTTTTTTCTCTTTTTTTTCTGAATAAGAATACAGTAATGAAAGGACTATATTAGAACTTTTCATTTCAGATTCAAATCCATGTGTTTTGCATTTTTAGCCGGGAATAGGATTTCATTCCCTTATTCGGCTCATCAACACCTTACATCTCCATCTTTAGCCAGGAATAGGATTTCATTCCTTTATTCGGCTCCCCCACACCTTACATCTCCATCTTTTTCTCTCTTTTTTTTCGATGATGATAGATACCTTGATTCAAGAGAATGTCGTCAAGTTCAATTTACACTTTCAAACATCTTCGTTCCCCACTTTAGTTTTTAAATTTTCACCATCTTATCATGCATGCTTCTAGTTCTAACATTTGTGCAAAGAGAGTTCAATGTTTTAAATAAAACTGTATGTCTTTATCATAATATGTGCTAAAGGTGTGCGAATACACGACAGACCGGGCATGTCTCATCACTTCCTAATCATCCTTGGCTAAAAATGTACTACTCCAAACACTGTCGGCTGACACACAAACATATGAAAAACAACTAAAACTACATTCCAACGAACAATACGAACAAAGCAACAACACAACAAAAACGACACAACACCCATCCACCCCCCAATACTAAAGTCGAGCATTGTCCCCAATGCAACAGACGATAGAATAGGGACAGATAGGCACAACAAAATGAATGCAGTATCCCCTAAGCATGCAAGATAAACGAAAATAAATACTGAACGAAACGAAACGAGAAAAAGAAAAGAAGGGATAGAAGTGACTCCCCTCTAACTGATCCTCCTCCTCGTGCTCCTCCGGGGGGGATGATGCCTAAAACTAACATTAAAATAAGAAGAATGACTAACTCTAAAAAAAACAAAAATAATAAAATCGAATTAAATGCAAGATGAGGGAGAGAAGGGTAGTTCTCAATTTATAGTC
This sequence comes from Primulina tabacum, assembly GCF_025594145.1. NCBI lineage: Eukaryota > Viridiplantae > Streptophyta > Magnoliopsida > Lamiales > Gesneriaceae > Primulina > Primulina tabacum. Next base: position 9,924,802 of record NC_134556.1, on the reverse strand, counting down.
GAGAGCTTGACTGTCGGTTCCTCTTAGCTCTGACTGTTTTGGAATCGAGTGACTCCAATTTGTGGCTCTACTACACCACCCAAATAATGCTTCAGTCGTTGAGCATGGACTGTGAACGGCTCATTTTTCCCATCTCGCGCAGTTAATACTCCCGAGGGGAGTACTTTGGTGATCTTGTAAGGGCCCGTCCATCTTGACTTGCGCTTGCCAGGAAATAAGCGCAGCTTGGAGTTGTGCAGGAGCACCGCTTCACCTTCTTTGAATTCTCTCGGCGTGATGCGCTTGTCAGGTGCTAGCTTTGTACGCTCTAAGTACACGTACTTCAGGTGTGGAGGCCGTGGTTTTAGCTCATGTATTGGCGGTTCCTCAAAGCTTGACTTCTGAGGGGTCAAATCTCTTCAATCCCCCATGTCCTCCAATTTCATCCCTTCCGGCTTCCATTGATGGTTGGCATTATAGTCCGCCACTCTCGTAGATTTTTCTTCATCAAGTTCATCTTCCTTCAATCCCGTAGTGAGCTTGGCTTCCAATGGGTCTTTCATAGCATCCTGCACAAATTGACACACAAGTGAATCCGATGAATCAACCATAAAACAATCATTAGTGTGCAGTGGGTGCTTAAGAGCGTTAAAAACATTAAAAGTTATTTCTTCATTCCCCACTCTCAATCTCAACTTCCCTTCTTGCACATCAATCACGGCCTTGCCAGTTGCCAGTTGCAATCATGGAGTGTTGCTGGAGCTGCTCCGTGGAATTTAACAAAAATAGAAAGAAGAATCAGAATAAGAACACAACAAAACATTCAACAAAGCAGCAGCAAAATATTTTCAATTCTCTCAATATTTTATCTGCATATTGATCGAGCAAAACTTGCACTGTGAAATCCTTAATAAAAATATGTTTTATATGCTCAAAATTAATCGCAAGTGCACGATGTCAAGTAATAGTATAATGTACCGGAGTACGAGTATCGTTCCACTGAAGACTGTATTTAACAATTATAATTTTCAGTTATTAGATCTTTAGCAACGAAAAGTGATTGGGTGTTGTATTACTACTAAAATCAAATAAACATACAAAAAAAATTATTCAAAACCAAGTAATGAAATATAATGTCTAAAATGGTTGAGTAAAATTCAATAAGAAATGAATTTGTTGGGAATATCGGTTCACCTACCCCTCGTTAATTAATTAATTTATTCGATAATGATAAAATGTTTCCGACATGATTTCCTATTCAATTGAACACACTCTCTCGAACTATGCCAAACTAATTATACTCAATGAAGTAATTAAATGTCTTTAATTATTTATCAAGAGTGAATCGCATTTCGATCTATGAAATCCCCTAGTTTTCGACCCTTAAGACTATGACTATCGGCGCGTATCCAATTTCATATATCTATGCAAATTGTAGATCCACGGATTATACTACTCGTTCCTATTACAAGTTGTTCCCTCGAACTCACTCGCAATATGAAGACGTTGTTAAAGTTAGCTACGCTCTAACAACATGATAAAACAATAGTATAATCAAGAGTAAATCAGGAATCGAAGTGTAAATTAATTATATCAAAGTTTTGGGGTAGGATCCACTTAAATCCCAACAAATTATAAAAGTTTAGCTACTCGAATTCATAGTAAGATAGACTCAACAATGTTTAAAAGATGAAAACCAAGATAGAAATACTAGAATTGATGAAAAACGCGAAGAACGGTGCCTTGAATTCTTCGAATCTTCAACTTCGGCGCGAAAACGCTCCTCCAAGCTCCTAGCCGCCTTCAATAATCTCTCAATATGTCTGAATAATCTCAAAATCTCGTCCCTAGCCTTCCCTTATCAGCCTCCTCCAGAAAATTAGGGAAGAAATCGACCAGCAAATCTTTCCAAAATTTCGAGTGCGCCCGGGCGGACATGAATTTCCGCCCGGGCGGATTGGTTTTCGCAGATTTTGAATTTCACTTTCTCTCTGATGCGCCCGGGCGGACATAAATTTCCGCCCGGGCGGATGACTTTCGCATAGACTCCTTCTTTCACGCCTTGGAGGCGCCCGGGCGGACACAAATGTGCGCCCGGGCGGATGACTTTCGAATTTTTTCTTTAAATCTTCAGTTTATTCCCAACTCACCTGCATTTTCACCAACTAAACTCATAAATAACCAGAAACATAAATAATGCTAAAATAACACAAAATGCATGAAATCTAAATGATAAATGCAACACAATACGACATAACAAGATACGCAAAAACACGTAAAATTCCACCTCTATCGCATATTTTCCAATTTCTAACATCCTAGTTTCTTTAGACTGGTATATTACTCCAACTTTCTTATAAAAATGTCGTTCATGTTTATAACATTGTAATTAAATTTGATGTTTTCATGGATTTTCTCTACAATTTCATTATATTCATCGGTTTATATTTTTCGCTTTGAAGCCATACCGATGTAATTAGAACTAACAGTCGAATCGGGAAACACAACGTTTGATAAAGATGTCGGATCATTCCATATTTGGCACGATCACGTGCCTGGAACACCATGCAAGTTTCGTGAGAAACACTTATGTTAGTCAAATTATATATTTTTATTGCCTATTGACATTAACATTGTTGTTCCAACTTGTGTATTTTATTGAAATTAAAAACAAGATTACTTTGTGCTAATACAACTATATATCATCAAATAAATAAATTATTTATTGAAGATATAAATTGATTGATATTTAAATCTATAAGTAGACTGTTGGAACATTTCATGTTCGCAATCTTGATTTTGATGTTAACAAAATTTTTTATTGTATTTCTAACATATTTAATCATGTGTGAAGTTGCAAACACAAGAAGCAAACTGAAACTGAATTTAGTCAAACTGAATTTCTGACGAGTTTCGGTATTTTGATGATATCTCTTAGCTGGGTGTTTCAAATGACAATCCTATAACTTGACTTATCAGAAAGCTCAATTTGGAACATGTCATATTTCACGTAATTTGGGAAAAATAGGATTATCAAGGTCTAACTGATCGCTGAATTACTGAACTGATTGCACGAAAACAATAATCAGTTGGGTATGAGCAGTTGCAGTATTTTGGTCATATATCTCAACTCGGTTATTGGAATGAAGCGATTCAGTATGTATTGGAAAGATAAGACGATGATCTACAAATTATATTCAGAAGTAAAAGACTGAATCGAAGTTTAAAATGCTGATAAATGACGATGAATCTAATAGTTTTGCACAAACTGAAATCAGCTAGGCTGATTTCAACACACCAGCTGAAACTGAACTGAACCAGCTGATCTGAACCAGACCAGTTGAACTAAACCAAACCAGCTGAAAATGAACCGAACCAGCTGAACTGAACCATACCAATTGAACTGAACCAGACTAGAACTAAACTAGACCAGATGAAATTGAACTAGACCAGTTGAACTGAACCAGTTGACCACTCGAGAAAATGTCCAGCCAGGCAAATTTGACCATTGCAATTTCAGAAACAGTATAGAAACTTTCCAAACGGTCATATTCTTGTATCTAATGTATATATCATTATTGGAGCCTATAAATACAATATCTTGAATATCAAACAAGAGCTTTTGAAGGGGATTCAAAGCATGAGCAGTTAGCATGAAGAAATCTGCTAGTTGAGAGCACAAGCCATTGTATGTGGATACATTTGAGATGTACACTTTAAAGGATAAATCATCACACACAATCACTAACACATATACAAGAGAGTTGTACTTCAAAGTTTAGTTGAGTGAAGTCTTAACACAAAGACTATAAAGATTATGTTTCTAGTCTTGGCATAAAAGAAGTCAAAAATTATTCGGACTCTGAGGTTGCGGCCTACAATCGAGAGTGTGCTAAGAGTTTTAATTAGGCAAGAGATAAGTCCTAAATTGAAATGAGTTTGTACAAGGTGTTATATAAATCAAAGTCTTCTATTGGATCCTTCGCAATGAGAAGAAGCGGTGACGTAGGAGTTGATTGTTAATCTTCAAACATCCTATAAACAAATTTGTGCCTATTTATTTATTGCATTTACTTATCATTTCCACTGTTTTTAAAGATGCATTATTGAAACAATTTATGTGTTACCAAAATATTGCATACAAAGTGTTTGATAAAATACTATGACCAAAATATTTTACTCATTCAACTTGCATATATTTTTAAATGTTTTATAAAATGTTTAATCGGTTTCTATGAAAGATTATTTTGAGTGTCTTACGCTTGATTTAAAAATCAAACTCGATTTAATTTATCGGTGTTAAATATTTCAAGAACCGAGCTATCGTAGCTCAATGAAAATCTCCTAATGGATCGTATCTAATTGATCTTTGTCATAGACAGTCATCTATATATAATTGACATTCCAATAAAATATTTTATTAAACTAATAAGTAATTAAAAGGCATATTATTTATGAAGATAAATAATTTTATAAAAGAATGATGATGTGATAGCCATTTAATTTAATTTAATTAATAATTAGAATGTCATTATAAGCCTGGAGAATATGAAACTCCAGAAGATGTAATCCACTGATCACCCTGGTAAAGTCTTCCACCAGTGAAGCTCTGAGCAATCTGAGGAGTAATCCTCTTGATACCCTTCCACCGAACCCGATGTGACAAGTTTGATCCAGCCCCACGATTCTGGTACTCCGCATAATACAGAGTATTCAGACCATAAGTTCCTGCCCATGGCGACCACCCCTCTGGATCGATGAACCCATCGATATAGGAATGCATGATAATGGTTCTTGAATACTCTTTCCATGGTCGCCCAAGGAATGCCTTCAGGGCAGGCTTCACTGCGACGAATGCCGGTTCTGGGACGATATCCGAGTTTTGGATCACGATTACTCCCACCCCACGGGGATCTTTGCGGCCTTGGGCGGTCACCATACATGCTTGGTTCTTCATTGGTTGCCGGACCACGAATCGGCAGCGCTGGAAGACGGATACAGCGTCACCAAAGACAAAATCGATGGTGCCGGAGATCAGGCAATTGCGGTAGTACTGACGGTAGGCATGGGCGTATAGGGTGTCCTGATAGCCGTTCATGTGGACATTCTGGAAGATGGCTCGATCTCCGGAGACACGGAGAGCCACTGCTTGATGTTTTTCTGGGCCGGCGGTGTTCTCGAATCCAATGTCCATGGCGATGAAATCGTCTCCATTCACGGCTGTACAGGATGCCAAAAGGAACAAAAGTTTTGAATAGAAATAGAAGCGTGGGAACAAATTAAAAAACAGTTTTCTTGAATTAATATCTAACTCATTCATGATACATGTTTCTGGGATTCATATTATATATTGGTCTAGCATTATGCAATAAAGAACATGTCCCTGAATCAAGTTATAGAATTTATGAGATTTTTGAAATGTGACTTCCTAACACTCATAATTTTTTATGGAAAGCTGGAATCAGTAAAATGAACATTTAGTTTTATGACTTGAAAAATAATGTGAGATTTTTACTAACCAACTGTGGCAGTGTGGAATGTCTGAGTGCCCTCGGCAAAGTTCTTGCTACCGGTGATTATGGTTCTTGTTGGTCCCTCTCCGATGAGAATAATGTTGTTCATCTTTCTTGGGATTCTGACAGTTTCTTTATAGAGTCCAGCCTTAACAAAGATGACAAAAGGGTTGTTATTCTTCTTGGGTACGGTGGCCAGGGCGTCGTTGATTCGGCGGAATTTCCCGCTGCCATCCTGAGCGACCACTATATTAGGCCTCAAAAATGCTCGTGGAACAGCAAGAAGCCTTCGTGCTTTGCTACTCACAAAATCAGGGTGAACGTCATTTTTCGTATGAGGATAATTGCCATTGTCAAGAAGTGTCCTACCATGCTGCTTCTGATGTTCCTTAGAAGGTGGACTCCATGGATAATAGTCGGATTCATCGTGGCCATAGTCGTAAAGTCTCCTTTTCTCCGATTCCTCATTGTCTGCGGAATCTGAAAGTAGCTTCCGGCTAAACCCTTCTATCTGTAGCAATGAAAGAACAGAAGAAAAATCAGTGACCATGGCGAGCCCGTTGCTGGAGAGCTCTGCTGCGGTTTTCAGAAGCTTCTTCATCTTCTCACCCGTGTCACCAGTGGTGTTCTCGAATCCGTCGATGCATGTCTCCTGGTACGTAATAGCGGCGCTAAGCCACGTCTTCAAGTCCTCGATATACTCATCCACCTTCGTCATATCGAATGCACCAACCTTTTCGAATGACCTTTGGAGATCATCAATGGAGGTTTCGAGCAGCTCTTCGCACGTCTCGAGCGCTGCTTTAGTCCTGGGATCCTCAGCAGCTTTTTTGAGCAAAGATGATTTCTTTATCGCATCGCTGATATTTTTCACTGCCACTTCGAATACCACCTTGATCAACTCCTTAGGATCGGTGGAGTTGGCATTGGAGAGGCTTTCTTCACAGGTTTCCTTGTAATCAGTGGGGCTGCAAATGGCTTTCACCGCCTTAGCGGTGGCACTAATTTTGTTGCCGCCATCATCAGACGCTGGAGCAGCAACCGTGTCACCTTTCTTGTTGGCGACGGTGACAGCGACCGCAACCACCATCGCAACCAAAAGAATGGAGGCAAGGCCGGCAATAGCCAACTTCTTCTTGCTTCCAGAAAAATTTCCCATTTTTTTCAACCCAATAATTTTTGTTATATATACAACAAAAATTTTGAAAATGGTATTTTTCAGAGCCCTGGATTGGGTTTTAAGAAGGTAGGACCTCGGAATCCCCTAGCCAGAACCCTAAGGGATGGATTGATCTTTGCCTATGGAAAAAGAGTCTTATTTATAAGTGTAGAAATTAAGATCGATCTGTCGAGGAGTTTAAGGTTGTAATTTGACGTTGCTAAAAATAGAAAAGAATAGAAGAAATGGAGGGTTGTTCGAATTTTATGAGGAAATAATGGTTGAGATACAAAAGGTGGCATGGATGAATAAGAGATCTCTGTCATTAATGCAGCTGCTACCTCAATGGACATGCATGCATGCATTCAGGCCGATCGATTTTGATAAGGAAGAAAGATTATTTTTCTGTAATTGATCGTTATCTTCTTTTTTGAAAACAATTTAGCAAAAGTTTTACGTGGGAAGAGCCATGCAAAATTGATTTATTAATGGACGTTACAAATTTATATATATTAATGGACGTTACAAATTTATATATATATATATATCGGCAGACAAAAAATTTGTAACGTCCAATAATAAATCAATTTATATATATATATATATATATATATATATGAGAATATTGATTCAAACAAGATCAAATATGTAGCACCCGTAAATCAGTAGACGTATAAGCCATGCATAATTCTAAATTTTTTAAAAAATTTAATTGACTTCATTGCATGATTATTTTAAATGCATTTATTTGAAGTTAATTATTTTATTATTTCAGTTCAGTAGTTTGATTTTTAGCATTTCAGTTATTTCAGTGAGGCCGGACCGGAGTTGGAGTTTTGAGATAGAATTTAAGATTCTAGAAATATTTTCAGAAGTTAATTTAGCTAGCAACCAAGTTCATTTAAGTTAGTAAGGGAGGTTTGAGGATTTAATTTAATTATTTGAGGTGATTAAGAAATGAGCTCATTTAAGTTACTTAATTAAGGGGTTAGTTCACTAAATTAATTAAAGGATTAATAAGGCTTTTAAGGGTTATTAAATTACTAGATAATCAATTTTTCCCTACCATTTATCATGCATTTTCGGCCACACCCCTAGAAGAACAAACTAGGACTTGCCAACTCACCTTTGACCCATTCTTGGTTGATTAGCATGCTAATTCTTTTAGCTATTTTTCCACCTTAATTAATTAATACTAGACCACTATCCTAACCCTTGTTTGGCATGATAAAATCAGCCACTATACTCTAGAATCACCCAAGAGATCATTTGATAACAATTCAAAATTCAAAATTCAAATGCATGAAGACTTGGTCTTGATATGATCCTTATATCTTGCACCATCCTCCTCACCCCTCATAACCACTCCATCACACTCCCTCCCCACCGAAATCAGACCCCTTTTCAGTAGAAAAGACGTGAATAATAGCTAGGGAGAAAGGGAGAAAAATCGAGAACTAGAAAGAACAAGAGAAGCGCTCCACCTCCTCCGTGCCGCGTCGTCGTCGTTTCGTTCGTTTTCTTTCGAAACGAAACCAGGCATGTCTAGATTCTTTCTAAACCTCAATCAAGTCATATTATCATTTATTTTTCAGTACATGATCATGTTTATTCAAGCAAAAATCGAGATCCATGTCCAAACATTTTGAAACAACACATGCAGAATTTCGGCTCTTCATGGCAGCTTCACGTTTTCTTTTAGTTTTGATGGTTTCAGGTTGTGGTTCGACCCCAGGCTCCCAAGGCGGCTTATATACATGTAGTAGGATGCACTAGGACCATGTTGGTCCATTCAAACCAGTCCCATGCTTGCTGAAAATTCAGAATGACAGCAAGTTCCCATAGGCGCAGATTTGTGTTTCGAAATTTCAGTTTTGTGTCAAGGGTTGTGGATCTGATCTTGGCTGCCCCAAGGGCCTATAGCCATGGTTAGATCACTTCCCTAGCAAGTCTAAGACGTGACTAAGTCACCCTTTTGGTGGCTTGGTCCATGGCCCCTCGGTTTTTAATCAAAACATCAAAACAGCCCCTTTTCCCATTCGGCTTCTTCCTTTGTTCAGCATATGGTTTCGGGTTGTGGTTGCTTGGTGTGGATCTTGGTTGGCCTATGGCCCTTAGCCACGGTTCATATCATGCTCCTAGATGTCTAGATCGTGCCATGGTCAATCAAATGGCCACTGGAACGACGCAAGACATCGATCTAAGCAAAACACTACACACGCATGCACGTTGCTCTCGGTTGGACCCTTCGGTTGAGTTTTGGTGTGATGCGGATTGTGGCTGGCCTAGGGCCCTTAGCCATGGTTCAAATCATTCCTTGGGATGTTGGTAAGAGTCTCTGGTCGGTGGTTCACGCCCCTAATGGCCGATAGTCTCGAAACCAACGCAAGTCTTGTAGTTGCGCAGCTGCTGGAAATTACAGCAAGTTGCTGTGTCGTTTAGAAGGCTCGTTTGAGTTCTTGGTTGGCTTTTAGCCCATGGCCTTGAACTGGACAGTGCCTCATTGAGTTGGAAAGGTCATGTTTTTGACCGTTTGTCATTCGGATCATTTTCGAGGTCGTACGAGAATTTACGGTGTAATGTGCCAAATTGACTCTCGAAATAGCGTTTCGTGTTTTGGCCTCCATTCCACCTAGATTTTGACCCTATCATTTTAGGAGCATTATTTTATGATTTTTCAGCGTATTTTAATCATGACTATGCGTCGGTTCGGTGTCGGTTCAGGTTGGCTCGGAGTCATGATTAAATGCGAAGTCATTAGGCGTCATAGTCGCATCTTTTGAACGTAAATTGCATAGTTGGTCAAGTTTAAGCTATTGCATATTTTTCATGGCACAGTTAGGTTGCAGCGAGCCTGGGGACGATCCAATCCAATCCAGTTGGTAAAATTACAGGAATTTTCATTAAGCCAGTTAATTATTTTACGTGCATTAAATAGAAAATGATTATTTTTGAGATTTATGCGATATGGCTTGTGGTTCATTCACTATGTGGGAGTGTTATTTTATACGGTCGCCAGTGACCGATCAGTTCAGTATGGTACCACCCGGTCGCCAGTGACCGGCCAGCTCAGTTCAGTTTCAGCCTCCCCGGTAGCCAGTTACCGATCAGTTCAGCTTAGTGCAGTGGCCACAGGCGTAAAACATAATCTCAACAGAAAATTTTACCAGTTATTTCAGTACAGGCTCCAAGGAGCAAATATTTTTACAGTGATTTTTAGTTCAATTATGCACGTATTATAATTGCTCAGTACAGATTATTTTCAGCATGCCTCAAGACAGGATATGTTAACTCATGCATATTTTAAATTCAGATTTTTACTCGTTACCTGCGATATATGCATGCTGAGTCTTTAGGCTCACTAGACTTGATTGTTGTAGGTACTGATGAGGCCAGGGCCGAGGGCGGGGACCAGTGAGCCAGCTTGAGTCGGCAGTAGTGGCACCCAAGGACCTCAGTGCAGCAGTTGTTATTTTATTCCGCAAACAATTTTTATCAGTCGTTGGATAATTTTTAAATTGTTATTGTTGGCAAAACTTTATTTTCTTCCGCTGCTATTATTTTAAACATTGAACTTGATTCACCAGTGATTTTATGAATGAGGCCATTTAAGTTCTTTTAAAAAGAAAATTTTTTTAATTTCCGCAAATTTCAAGAAAGGAGTTTTAGGCCCTTTACAGTTGGTATCAGAGCGGTGGTTCTGTATAGGGTTTCACTACTACTGACCGCGAGAAGCTCACGAAGCCACGTCTTCGGTCTGTAAGTTTTTCAGTTCAGTATTTTGTTCAGCATTTTAGTTAAAGCATGAATTATTTTGTCATCATGCTTCCAGATTTTCAGTATTTCAGTGTTCATTTAAAATAAATTATGGAATTATGCATGTTAGTTACGTATGGATTATGTTGGAACAGTATGCCCCCTAGACGCATTTTAGAGCGCATAAGAGAGGAGGAGCCTCGCCGAGAAGACAGGGAGGAGCGTAGACCGGAGGGAGACCTACCATCTCCTCGACCGCCCCCACCGGACATGAGTGCCCAGATGTTAGCTGGGATGGCACAGTTCTTCGCACAGTTTGCGGGGGGCAATGCCGCAGCCGTAGCCGCAGCCGCAGCCAGGCCGACAGGGCCCGAGGCTGTTTATGAGCGATTCATGAAGATGCGCCCGAAGGAATTCTCTGGGACATCTGACCCCATGGTTGCCGAGGGATGGATCAAATCCCTCGAGGTTATCTTCGAGTTCATGGAGCTGGGAGACGCAGACCGAGTCCGGTGTGCCATCTACCTATTCACTGGAGACGCCCGCTTATGGTGGGAAGGAGCTTCGGTAGCCCTGACCTTGGCTACACTTTCTTGGACCCGCTTTACGGAGGTTTCTACTCCAAGTATTTTGCTGAGGAGGTTCGCACCAGGCTGACCACCGAGTTCATGAGCCTGAGATAGGGGGATATGACGGTTACGGAGTTTATCCGTAAGTTCGAGAGGGGCTGTCACTTTGTGCTCCTGATCGCGAATGATGCCAGAGCCAAGCTGATGCACTTCCTGGTGGGTTTACGGCCGATCTTGCGCCGGGATGTTAGGGTATCTGACCCTGCTACTTATGAGATTGCCGTCTCCAAGGCCTTAGCCGCAGAGCAGGATCTGCGGGATATCGAGAGGGATCGCCAGGGCAAGCGCCCAGTCCAGGCACCGCACCGCCCTCCTCCTCATCAGCATCAGCAGCAGAATAAGAGGCCTTTTCATGGACCGCCCAGGAACCGAGGCCAGCAGCAGCGGGGACGCCCAGCCCCGAGGACTCGGGAGCACCCAGTTTGTCCCAGGTGCTCACGTCGCCATCCTGGAGCATATATGGCTGGCTCAGGAAAGTGTTTTAAGTGTGGCAGTCCAGACCACATGTTGCTGCAGTGCCCTCAGAGGAATCTGCCTACCCAAGGCAGAGTTTTTGCTCTCCATGCCGCGGAAACCAACCCGGAGACTATGTTGTTGACAGGTACCTTTAAACTTTAAGTTATTCTTCGAATTTCAGCATTTTGGGAATCGGGATTTAGATTTTTGAACTTAGAACTGTTATAGGATTGCATGCTCTACTCAGATTTATTTCAGGGGAATTAAGCTAGAGGAACCTTGACCTTTGCATGTCTATAAGTTTAGATCTTGTAGTGGGATTCAACTTAGAGCTCCGCTCTTTCAGGGAGAATTTTTATATCTGGTTCCGCTACCAAGGCCTTGATAGATTCAGGGGCCACTCACTCATTTATTTCGGAGGTCTTTGCAAACTTTCTCAAGATCCAGACCATTGGGCTAGATACAGCCTTTTCAGTAGTGTTGCCGTCAGGCGAGGAGATGGCAGCCACCAATGTTATCCGAGATATAGACCTTGAGCTGCACGGTAATCTTGTTTATGCTGATCTGATTGTGCTACCGATGCCGGAATTTGACATCATCCTAGGGATGGACTGGCTATTGAGGAACAGAGTGTTGATAGACTTCCAGCGGAGATCTGTTCTTGTCCGACCGCCTGGAATGGAGCAGTTCTTATTTGAGCCGGACAGGTACTTTCCTTTACCGCGCATTATTCCTTATGTTCAGGCTAGGAAACTCATGCATAGAGGGTGTCGGGCATTTCTAGCGACCTTTTTATCTGTCCCCGAGGAACCCGGCCAGTCAGCCTCAGATGTTCCGATTGTCAGAGATTTCTTAGACGTTTTTCCTAAAGACGTCTCTGGTATGCCACCCGAGAGAGAGGTGGAGTTTTCCATTGAGCTTATGCCAGGTACGGCTCCGATATCCAAAGCGCCATACCGACTAGCACCGACAGAGATGGCAGAGCTTAAGAAGCAGATTCAGGAACTTCTCGACAAGGAGTTCATTCGCCCGAGCTTTTCTCCATGGGGCGCGCCGGTCTTATTTGTGAAAAAGAAGGATGGCTCGATGAGGCTTTGCATTGACTACAGGGAGTTGAACAGGGTTATAGTGAAGAATAAATACCCACTGCCGAGGATTGAGGATCTGTTTGACCAGTTGCAGGGAGCTTCGATTTTCTCCAAGATAGATCTGCGTTCCGGTTATCACCAGTTGAGGGTGAGAGATGCTGATGTCTCGAAGACAGCTTTCAGGACTCGTTATGGCCACTACGAGTTCCTAGTGATGCCGTTCGGTCTGACGAATGCACCAGCAATCTTCATGGATCTAATGAATCGCGTATTTCAGCCGTACCTCGACCAGTTTGTGATAGTGTTCATAGATGACATTCTCATCTACTCCAAGAGTCGGGAGGAGCACAGCAGGCATCTGACCACAGTGTTGCAGACACTGCAGAAACACAAACTATTCGCAAAGTTCAGTAAGTGCGAATTCTGGTTAGAGAAGGTGGCATTCTTGGGCCACATTATTTCTAGCAGTGGCATTGAGGTAGACCCGGCGAAAGTTGCAGCAGTCAGAGATTGGGTTGTGCCTCAGAATGTATCGGAGATCCGCAGTTTTCTTGGGCTAGCAGGATATTACAGGAAGTTCATTCAGGGATTCTCATCCATTGCCGTTCCACTCACAGCACTGACAAAGAAAAATGTGAAGTTTGTGTGGAGCGAGGAGTGTCAGAAGAGCTTCGATACTTTGAAGCAATCTCTTATCTCAGCACCCGTTTTGGCTGTACCGTCAGGATCCGGCGAGTTTGTCCTTTATACCGATGCTTCGAAGCTTGGTTTAGGTGCAGTTTTGATGCAGCATGGGAGAGTGATAGCGTATGCTTCTCGACAGCTGAAAATTCATGAGAAGAATTACCCTACCCATGATCTGGAGTTAGCGGCCGTAGTTTTTGCTTTGAAGATTGGGAGGCACTATCTGTATGGAGAGAAGTGTCAGATCTTTACCGACCACAAGAGCCTCAAGTATTTCTTTACGCAGAAGGAGCTGAACATGCGTCAGAGGCGTTGGTTGGAGCTTGTGAAAGACTACGATTGTGACATTAGCTACCACCCGGGTAAAGCTAATGTAGTTGCGGATGCTTTGAGCAGGAAAGTCGCAGTGATGGCTCACTTGTCGATTCAGAAACCCTTTCAGATTGAGAGGCAGAAGTTCGATATTGAGACTTATCCGCGAGGTAGAGTTCCTCGTTTATCTACCTTGACTATCCAGTCCTCTCTTATTGACCGTATTCGCAGCTGTCAGGCAGCAGATGAGCAGTTGGCACAGTGGAAGAAGAGAGATGAAGCCAAGGGCAGTGTTTTGTATACAGTCAGCGACGGTATTGTGAGATACCGAGATAGGATATGGGTTCCTAGCGGTGATTCTATCCGAGCAGACATCTTATCAGAGGCCCATACGTCCCCGTACTCCATTCACCCTGGGAGTACGAAGATGTACAAAGATCTGCATCTATTGTATTGGTGGCCAGGGATGAAGAAGGACATCAGGCGTTTTGTATCCGAGTGCCTGACTTGCCAGTTAGTGAAGGCCGAGCATCAGAGACCAGCAGGTTTGCTCAAGCCTCTTCATATTCCCGAGTGGAAGTGGGAGAATATTACCATGGACTTTGTGACCGGATTGCCGAGGTCAGCCAGAGGATCGAATGCTATTTGGGTGATTGTAGATCTTCTTACCAAATCAGCGCACTTCTTGCCTATTAAGACGACTTTCACCATGATTCAGTATGTAGAGCTGTATATCCGAGAGATAGTCCGACTCCATGGTATTCCGGTTTCTATCGTATCCGACAGAGATCCCAGATTCACTTCCTCATTTTGGAAGAGTTTGCATTCGACTTTGGGTACGAAGTTGCTGTTTAGCACAGCTTTCCATCCGCAGACGGATGGGCAGTCGGAGCGAGTTATTCAGATTTTGGAGGATCTTCTTCGCGCTTGCGTCATTGATTTCTCTGGGAGTTGGGAGTCGAACTTACCATTGGTAGAGTTCACCTATAACAACAGTTTCCAGTCGTCTATAGGTATGGCTCCGTATGAAGCACTGTATGGCCGCAAGTGTAGATCTCCTGTTCATTGGGATGAAGTAGGAGAGAGAGCAGAGTTGGGTCCAGAGATTGTTCAGCAGGCAGCAGATGTAGTAGTAAAGATCCGTGATAGGATGAGGACTGCTCAGAGCCGACAGAAGAGTTATGCCGATCAGCAGAGGAGAGACTTAGAGTTTGCAGTGGGCAATCATGTCTTCGTGAAAGTGGCACCTATGAAGGGTGTCATGAGATTTGGCAAGAAAGGGAAGCTCAGTCCGAGATTCATTAGACCGTTTGAGATCCTTGACAGAGTTGGGACGCTTGCTTATCGTGTGGCTCTTCCGCCGAATCTGGCCGGAGTACACAATGTCTTTCACGTCTCCATGCTGAGGAAGTATATGGCAAATCCTTCGCATGTGCTGAATTTCGAGCCTGTTGCAGCTTACTCCGAACTTATCTTATGAGGAGAGACCCGTGCAGATCCTAGACAGACAGGAGAAGAAACTTCGGAACAAGCTCGTTAAGCGAGTCAAAGTCAAATGGCTCAACCATTCAGAGGAGGAAGCTACGTGGGAGTCTGAGCCGGAGATGAGAAGTCGATACCCTGAGTTATTCGGTGAGTTCTAATTTCGAGGACGAAATTTATTTTAATGGGGGGAGGATTGTAGCACCCGTAAATCAGTAGACGTATAAGCCATGCATAATTCTAGATTTTTTAAAAAATTTAATTGACTTCATTGCATGATTATTTTAAATGCATTTATTTGAAGTTAATTATTTTATTATTTCAGTTCAGTAGTTTGATTTTTAGCATTTCAGTTATTTCAGTGAGGCCGGACCGGAGTTGGAGTTTTGAGATAGAATTTAAGATTCGAGAAATATTTCCAGAAGTTAATTTAGCTAGCAACCAAGTTCATTTAAGTTAGTAAGGGAGGTTTGAGGATTTAATTTAATTATTTGAGGTGATTAAGAAATGAGCTCATTTAAGTTACTTAATTAAGGGGTTAGTTCACTAAATTAATTACAGGATTAGTAAGGCTTTTAAGGGTTATTAAATTACTAGATAATCAATTTTTCCCTACCATTTATCATGCATTTTCGGCCACACCCCTAGAAGAACAAACTAGGACTTGCCAACTCACCTTTGACCCATTCTTGGTGGATTAGCATGCTAATTCTTTTAGCTATTTTTCCACCTTAATTAATTAATACTAGACCACTATCCTAACCCTTGTTTTTCATGATAAAATCGGCCACTATACTCTAGAATCACCCAAGAGATCATTTGATAGCAATTCAAAATTCAAAATTCAAATGCATGAAGACTTGGTCTTGATATGATCCTTATATCTTGCACCATCCTCCTCACCCCTCATAACCACTCCATCACACTCCCTCCCCACCGAAATCAGACCCCTTTTCAGTAGAAAAAACGTGAATAATAGCTAGGGAGAAAGGGAGAAAAATCGAGAACTAGAAAGAACAAGAGAAGCGCTCCACCTCCTCCGTGCCGCGTCGTCGTCGTTTCGTTCGTTTTCTTTCGAAACGAAACCAGGCATGTCTAGATTCTTTCTAAACCTCAATCAAGTCATATAATCATTTATTTTTCAGTACATGATCATGTTTATTCAAGCAAAAATCGAGATCCATGTCCAAACATTTTGAAACAACACATGCAGAATTTCAGCTCTTCATGGCAGCTTCACGTTTTCTTTTAGTTTTGATGGTTTCAGGTTGTGGTTCGACCCCAGGCTCCCAAGGCGGCTTATATACATGTAGTAGGATGCACTAGGACCATGTTGGTCCATTCAAACCAGCCCCATTCTTGCTGGAAATTCAGAATGACAGCAAGTTCCCATAGGCGCAGATTTGTGTTTCGAAATTTCAGTTTTGTGTCAAGGGTTGTGGATCTGATCTTGGCTGCCCCAAGGGCCTATAGCCATGGTTAGATCACTTCCCTAGCAAGTCTAAGACGTGACTAAGTCACCCTTTTGGTGGCTTGGTCCATGGCCCCTCGGTTTTTAATCAAAACATCAAAACAGCCCCATTCCCCATTCGGCTTCTTCCTTTGTTCAGCATATGGTTTCGGGTTGTGGTTGCTTGGTGTGGATCTTGGTTGGCCTATGGCCCTTAGCCACGGTTCATATCATGCTCCTAGATGTATAGATTGTGCCATGGTCAATCAAATGGCCACTGGAACGACGCAAGACATCGATCTAAGCAAAACACTACACACGCATGCACGTTGCTTTCGGTTGGACCCTTCGGTTGAGTTTTGGTGTGATGCGGATTGTGGCTGGCCTAGGGCCCTTAGCCATGGTTCAAATCATTCATTGGGATGTTGGTAAGAGTCTCTGGTCGGTGGTTCACGCCCCTAATGGCCGATAGTCTCAAAACCAACGCAAGTCTTGTAGTTGCGCAGCTGCTGGACATTACAGCAAGTTGCTGTGTCGTTTAGAAGGCTCGTTTGAGTTCTTGGTTGGCTTTTAGCCCATGGCCTTGGACTGGACAGTGCCTCATTGAGTTGGGAAGGTCATGTTTTTGACCGTTCATCATTCGGATCATTTTCGAGGTCGTACAAGAATTTACGCTGCAATGTGCCAAATTGACTCTCGAAAGAGCGTTTCGTGTTTTGGCCTCCATTCCACCTAGATTTCGACCCTATCATTTTAGGAGCATTATTTTATGATTTTTCAGCGTATTTTAATCATGACTATGCGTCGGTTCGGTGTCGGTTCAGGTTGGCTCGGAGTCATGATTAAATGCGAAGTCATTAGGCGTCATAGTCGCATCTTTTGAACGTAAATTGCATAGTTGGTCAAGTTTAAGCTATTGCATATTTTTCATGGCACAGTTAGGTTGCAGCGAGCCTGGGGACGATCCAATCCAATCCAGTTGGTAAAATTACAGGAATTTTCATTACGCCAGTTAATTATTTTACGTGCATTAAATAGAAAATGATTATTTTTGAGATTTATGCGATATGGCTTGTGGTTCATTCACTATGTGGGAGTGTTATTTTATACGGTCGCCAGTGACCGATCAGTTCAGTATGATACCACCCGGTCGCCAGTGACCGGCCAGCTCAGTTCAGTTTCAGCCTCCCCGGTAGCCAGTTACCGATCAGTTCAGCTTAGTGCAGTGGCCACAGGCGTAAAACATAATCTCAACAGAAAATTTTACCAGTTATTTCAGTACAGGCTCCAAGGAGCAAATATTTTTACAGTGATTTTCAGTTCAATTATGCACGTACTATAATTGCTCAGTACAGATTATTTTCAGCATGCCTCAAGACAGGATATGTTAACTCATGCATATTTTAAATTCAGATTTTTACTCGTTACCTGCGATATATGCATGCTGAGTCTTTAGGCTCACTAGACTTGATTGTTGTAGGTACTGATGAGGCCAGGGCCGAGGGCGGGGACCAGTGAGCCAGCTTGGGTCGGCAGTAGTGGCACCCAAGGACCTCAGTGCAGCAGTTGTTATTTTATTCCGCAAACAATTTTTATCAGTCGTTGGATAATTTTTAAATTGTTATTGTTGGCAAAACTTTATTTTCTTCCGCTGCTATTATTTTAAACATTGAACTTGATTCACCAGTGATTTTATGAATGAGGCCATTTAAGTTCTTTTAAAAAGAAAATTTTTTTAATTTCCGCAAATTTCAAGAAAGGCGTATTAGGCCCTTTACAAAATATTTTGATGGAAATGTAGGTATATTCTAATCGTCAAAGAAAATTCCTAGACAATACAAGAAATTTAGCAGATCTGGCCAACCACAGTATTTGGTGCCGTGGATATTTAATGGGTTGTGTTGATTTGAACTTGTTTAAAACTAGTTTTTTTGGTTTTATTTTGTTTTCTTCTCGGCTATTTCAATTCGACTTCTTTTGTTCCTTTTCTTCTTTTTCTCTTTTTTGTCTCTCATTCAATATTATTATTATTTTTATTTTTTATTGTATTGTCATGATGTGAAAGTATATGATGTGCAAGACGTAAAAAAACTGTCAGAGCATTATATCTTGAATAGATGGACGAGAAAGCTAGGAGTGGAGTGGTACACGATTGTATGGGCAATGTAGTCGAAGAAAATCCTAAACTAGAAAGTACAGAACGGTATAGAAAACTTTGGATGATGCTCGTAAGACTAGCAACCGAAGCCTCCGTCCACTCATCAACTTTCTCTTTGGTGCATAATTTGGTATGTGATCTAACCAAGCAAGTCATGGAAATGGCTGTAAGGAATTGTTGTACAGGAAATAAATTAAAATATTATAATGTGTGTATCAGAAGTTAGTGTTGTGTCCGGTGTTGTCAACACCGCACACAACACGGCAGCGGAAATTAATTATCGACACACAAATATAATTTTAATAAATTAACATCAGTTTTAAAATTATGCACAAGTACGAATACTTGTGCGATGCCTCATGGCGAAAATTTCACTAAAAAAATATGTAGATCGTTTACACCGAAACAATACTAGTGAAAATAACAAAATTAAATTCCTTGACACTCCAAGGAATTAAAACATGCATCAAAAACACAAATCAAATCTAGATGCATAAAACAAACACGTATTGCTTAAAACCAAACAAAAAAATCACTCTTCGACCAACACTCTGCGTCAGTGTTGTTCTTCGAGTGTTGGCAACACCAATCAGCAACACGGTATAACAGTGAATCAATCACACAAACTTTTCATAGGAAAATCTTCAACTCTGAACTATGAGTGTATTCAAAGACAAACTCCAGCATCTGCGCAAAGTGATCAACCGATCACACGAAAACCTTCAACAACTGCACAAAGTGATCAAACGATCACACAAAATATTCTCATCAAAATAGGCTCGGCTCTCGTATTTTTCTTCTATGTAAGAACTCCTCCGCCGACCTCTCTCAAGTCTCACGAAAAGGCAGACACGAAAAGCTCCCACGAAAAAGACTATCTTCGCTCCAACTTCTTCTCTCTCTAAAAGCCCTTAGCACCTTCTCTCTCTAAAAGTTGTTCTCTCTCCGAAAAGCTGTTCTCCAAAAACCCAAGTACGGCTTATATCCATGGCTTGACCTAAAAGTTATTCAATAGAAGAGTCCTACAAAATATGGAAACAAGATTTTAAACAAGAACAAAATATATTAGAGATAAAAATCATATTAGAAACAAATCCTATAATATCTAGATATAAATCAATCAAGATCTTATGATCTAGAAATAAATCAAGCAAGATTTCATAATCTAGAAAGGCAAAATCATAAATTGATAATATCAATTTATCAAAATAATAAAGGAATAAATATTACTTTCAATCTCCCCCTTTTTGCCTTTCTGGACAAAACATCCAAAAATGAAAATCTTGGTAAGCATCACAGTCAGTTAAGCTCCCCCTGCATTTGAGTGTGTCTCCCCCTGAGTCAAAGTTCATCTCCCCCTGAATTAAACATGTTAGAGCACTGATGTTGTTGACAGTGTTGTCAACAACATCATTAGAACACCTGAAAACATAAGAAGACATACGAATGAGAAATTCATTAATCACGCAAAGCAACCCAAAAACAACATTCAAGACAGAGTGTAAGTATTCATTCAATCTCAGCAACTCCAGATGCTTCAACATCATTCTGTTGCATTTTTGGTCCTCCTACTCCCCTTTTTTGGCCAGAATGTAAGTCAACTTCCAAAAACCTATACTCAGTAACGTAGTAAGCAATGAGTTCTTTGACCTTTTGAATCTACTGTAGATCAAAGTCATTTTGGACCGTAGCAAACACTCGATCTCTGAAAATGCCGTCAAATTTTGTTGGTCATACACCGCCATGTCAATGTTCCTTTCTTCAATAAATTCTCTATTCACATAGAGGGCCATAGGACTAAGGCAGCTTCAGTGTAAAACTTGGTGGAGACATAATGACTTACATCATTATCAAAAGAGTCAGTGTTGTCAGCGGTGTTGACAACATCGGACTCAACATCAGCAGTAACTTAAGCCACCTGTAAAATGTGAGAGAAATTATAAAAGTATATCAGGAGTTACGCACGAAAACACACAAAGAAATCACGAGAGTAAAGAAAGATGCGAGAGTAAGTGAAAATAAGCAAGAGTAATTATCATGCATTTAACGAAAACAAAACATATTTACTCTTACAAAAGGAAATCGATTCAATCCATCAGCTCCAAAAAATCTGCACGGTGAAGGTAATATGTCCGAAATTTACCCAAAATACTAATTACGGTTCTATCCCAAAAACAAATAGTAAAATTGATTCAAACTCGTGTTACGACGATTTGAAAAGAATATCCTGTGAAAACCCACGTCGATTATAACCCACTGACACAAGTAGTCCATAAATTCAAAATTTAGGTAATCAAGGTTTTCATCAACCGTCATGAGTCAATACTGATATGTCACTGTACATGATGAATTCACGAAACAAAAATCAATATGCATGTCCTACATATGCCTCCAATGTGATGAATTTTCAAAATGTCAGGCAGTGTATAAATTGTGCAGTGTCTGAATTTTGTGTTGGCAACACCTCCTGGCAACACCACTGAGTTTTAGTCAAACTTCCACAAAATTTTCTTTTGATACAGAAATGGTAGCTCCCACACTAGAAGAACGGACTTCAATTGTCTCCCCTAGGTAGCTTTTTCCATTACTTTTTTGACTTAGAAGTGGTAGCTCCCACACTAGAAGAACGGCCTTCAATGGACTCCTCTAGGTAGCTTTTTCCAATTTCTTCTGACCATTTTTTTAATTTATCTCTTTTCTGTTTTTCTCCTTATGCTCACATTTACCAAGTCACTTTTTTCACTTTAGACAAGATCACAATTTTCATGAATGTCCTCAACTACTCAATGCCTTGGAATTGAGCAAAATCTATTTCTCAACATACGATTGGAAGTATGAACACTCAGAGGATACCTTTCAGAAATTTGCCTTTACTGTTCAGTCATTGCACAAATAAATAGGATGATTATGAATATGCAACATGCCTAATATCCTAGTGATGGTCATGCACAAACTGATGTTGTCTCTGGTGTTGGCAACACCACGGAAAACACTGAACAAATGTTTTTTTTTAAAGTACACACATGCTGAGAGATTTCCAAAGATTGGAAAATCTCTCAAAATCCAAATGTTTTGTGAATATATCAGCCAGTTGTTTCTCAGTCCTAACAAATTCCAGTCGAATTATGCCTTTTTCAACCAAATCTCGAATAAAGTGACGTCTTATGTCTATGTGTTTTGTTCGAGATTGTTGAACAGGATTCTTAGAAATGTCTATAACACTTGAGTTGTCACAATATACCATCATGTAATTGCTTAACTTGTAATCCAAGAAAGAAATTTAGTTCTCCTACCATGCTCATTTTGAACTGTGATGACATGCAATCTACAAAGTAATTCACAAGTATTTGAGATGAAGAATCGAAAATAATATCATCTACATATACTTGACAGATCAAAATATCAGATTTCAATTTTTGAATGAAAAGAGTTTTGTCAACCTCGCCTCGTTTGAAGCCAAAGTTTATCAGATTGTTTGCTAACCTACCGTACCATACCCGTGGAGCCTGTTTCAGTCCATACAGGGCATTCTTCAATTTGTAGACATGGTCCACGGGGTGAGGATCTTCAAATCACTTAGGTTGACTGACAGAGGCTTCCTCATTCAAAATGCCATTATTATTATTCTTGGGTTCAATTTGAGACACAAAACACGAGTGACTTACCTTGGAAAACATGGAGCTCATGCAGATTAAACCAATCATTTTGCGGTAGTCCATCTTTTCTTTCTTTCTTGTTTGCACACCATCATGTAATTCACCAATGATTTGTGATGATGGATGATTCTTCTGAATCTTGCTGGGAATTTCTTTTTCACAATTGATCACCACATCATCATTATCATTGTTATCATTATCCATAGTTTCTGTTTGGTTCAAAGGCAGTGTTGTGCTTGGTGTTGCTTCACTGGTCTCAACACTAGACTCAACACTGTTTCTGGTCAGTGCCTCATTTATATCCAGCAATTCTTCTACATCAGCCTCTGGTGTTTTAACTGTCAGATCTGCAAGATCATCAAACACAACGTTAATTGATTCTATTGTAGTCTTAGTTCTCAGATTAAATACACGATAAGCACGACCATTAGTAGAGTATCCAAGAAAAAGACATTTAACACTTTTTGAATCAAATTTAGCTAGATGATCTCTATCATTCAGCACATAACATACACATCCAAAAATACAAATATATTTAAGATTTGGTCTTCTTCCCATGATAATCTCATATGAAGTCATTGTAGAACCACTCCTTAAATAAACGCGGTTGGAAATGTGACATGCCGTATTTAAAGCTTCGGCCCAAAAACATTTTGACACATTCTTGGAACTAAGCATGGCCCGAGCCATTTCTAGGAGGGTTTGATTTTTCCTTTCAGCTATGCCGATTTTTTGAGGGGTCTTCGGAGATGAATATTCATGACTGATACCTTTCTTATGACACAAAGAAACAAAATGAGAATTTTCGAATTCCTCACCATGATCGGTTCTTATTTTAACCACCCTCATTTCATACAGATGTGTTATCCTAGCATGCAACTTCTTACAAGCATCAAATATATCATATTTTTCTCTAAGAAACCTTACCCAAGTAAAATGCGAAAAATCATCAACACAAACAAACGAATATTTCTTACCACCCAAGCTCTCAACTTCCATCGGACCCATTAAATCCATATGCAAGAGTTCAAGGCACCGTGTTGTCCCGAAGTGTTGCAACACCGGGTACACACGGGTTTGTTTACCTTTCTGACACGGTCCACAAACATAATCATTAATTGAACTCAAATTTGGCATACCTCTCACAGCATCAAACTTAATCAGATTCTTTAAAGTCTTGAAGCTCACATGTCCTAGTTTTTGATGCCATATCTCTAAATCAATCACCTGGCACTTCGGAAACGATCAACTTCTCCCAATTGATAACAATTGTCAGCTGAACGAGTACCTGACATTACACAAACATTGGCATCATTAAAAACTTCACAATTATTTTTATTGAACTTAACATGTAAATCATCATCACAAAGTTGACTTATGCTTATTAAGTTTGAGTTAAGTCCTTCAACGTGTAGAACATTATGAAGTTCAGAAAGCCCATCAACATTCAGGGTTCCTTTGCCTACAATTCTTCCTTTGGCACCACCACCATAGGTTACACGCCCACTTTTTACGTCAACATAACCCGTGAGGTGTTCTTTAGATCCTGTCATGTGGTGTGAGCACCCACTGTCGAAGTACCATGCACCTGCAATGTTAGTTTTTAAAGAAGTATAAATGACATTGCAATGAATAACAGCTTTTGGTACCCAAACTTTCTTCACATGAGGTTTCTTTGCTACTTGTGTTGTGCCTGGTGTTGGACAACATAGTGGGCAACACCCGATTTGCATGCCAGCCATTTCTCAGCTTAAAACAGAAAGGTTTGATGTGACCTGGCTTATGACAGTAGTGGCAAATAAAGTGGCGATTTCTTTGCTTTGATTCAGAAGTTGACCATGATCTCTTGGTTTGTGACATCTTCACTGAAGAATCAACTTTCAAAGGAGATGAGGAGACTCTGATTTGTTGCGGCCTTTGTTCCGAGACTAGCTTTGAGACTGACAGACTCTTCCAATGAGGGTTAACGATTAAAGGGACAGAATTTTCTTCACTTCCCTTTATAAACACAGTTGGTTTTGATCCGGAGTTGGAAGATTCACCATGTTCATATATGCTTTTCACGTATCCAATACCAGCTTTACTGTCATTTCCCATCATTAGCATTGAGTCAAGTTTTGTTGAACTTGAGTTGAATTTTTCAAGAGTTTTTGAGGTCTTCTCAAGCTCGTCCTTGACTTTGCACAGTTCAAGATCCTTCTTGCTAAGCACAACTTCAAGTCGAGACACACATTCTTTCAAATCAGTATTCTCCTTGGTGAGGATCAAATTTATTTTATTTCTTTTGATCCAATCTTCGTATAGCTCTTCATACATAGCCTGCACACTTTCAAAGGTGAGTTCATCAGAATCAGTATCCTGGATTTCATGATTACCTGAGTCACCGTGAGATTTAGCACTGAGACACAAGGATTTTGAAGTGGTGTTGCGGCCCGGTGTTGCAACACCGTGCGGGTTGACTTGCAGCCAGCATTTTTCCTTCAAAACAGCAGTGTTTGTAGACAGTACGTCCATTGAGATTCTGTAAAATTTCCTGCAAACAAAAACAACAATAAACCAGAATCAATCACTTAGTGTATCAAGAGTTGGCTCTTATACCACTTATAAGGAATTGTTGTACAGGAAATAAATTAAAATATTATAATGTGTGTATCAGAAGTTAGTGTTGTGCCCGATGTTGTCAACACGGCATACGACACGGCAGCGGAAATTAATTATCGACACACAAATATAATTTTAATAAATTAACACCAGTTTTAAATTATGCAGAAGTACGAATACTTGTGCGATGCCTCATGACAAAAATTTCACTAGAAAAATATGTAGATCGTTTACACCGAAACAATACTAGTAAAAATAACAAAATTAAATTCTTGACACTCCAAGGAATAAAACATGCATCAAAATCACAAATCAAATCTAGATGCATAAAACAAACACGTATTGCTTAAAACCAAACAAAACCACTCTTCGACCAACACTCTGCGTCAGTGTTGTTCTTCTAGTGTTGGCAACACCAATCAGCAACAGGGTATAACAGTGAATCAATCACACAAACTCTTCATAGGAAAATCTTCAACTCTGCACTATGAGTGTATTCAGAGACAAACTCCAACAGCTGCGCAAAGTGATCAACCGATCACACGAAAACCTTCAACAACTGCACAAAGTGATCAAACGATCACACAAAATGTTATTATCAAAATAGGCTCGGCTCTCGTATTTTTCTTCTATGTAAGAACTGTTAGAGTAGGTGTCCGTCGAGCCAAGTGTTGGCCGAGTGTTCACAATGAAACTCTATGTATAAGCAATCTTTATTTTAATAATATTTGAAATTATTGTTTTGGCAAATCTTTATCTGTATACCCATGCTAGTTGCATAGATAAAGCCCTTGAATATACATATAGTCGAAAGAATATGAGATGCTCATATGATGAGTATCATGAAACTCATATTTGGAATACTGTATATTCTAAACTGTTCCTAGTCGATTCAGCCGCCGCTAAGAAGGATATAGGCCGCTAGAGTTCGAGACTAGTATCTGCGATGTGAGTCCCATGTTTCGTTGGTAGGGGACATTGTGATGTCCGAGCATGCAGATAGGTGCTCCTGGTGGAGTGCACTGAACAACCCTCCATAAAGGACTTTCCAAGTGGTTCTCACTTATCGAGTGGAAAAGTCCTAGTTTATGGTTGTACACCATTAGTCCTTATGACCCGGGACAACATTGAGACTCTATGTGCTAGAATTACACTTTGACTTGTTTACCGACTCTCATGGGGTCATCAGGTGGCAAGGTTGGGTGTTCTGTCGAAACATATAGGAGTCGATGCATTGTAGTCGGGGATTCACTGCTTACCTTCGGGTATGGATATCCTATGTGTTATCATGTGTATGTAGGTTGAAATCTCTGATCAGAGTATGGTGATAATTATGAAAGGGGTTTCATAGATTACACCATCGATGCAACTACGACATGACACATAGTATCGATTCATTGACAACTCTCGATAAACCAATGGTTGTCGAATCGGTCGGGATATATGAGTTGAAGGGACCGTACTGTACGCTAACCATAATTGAATGGTTCTTGCAGGCACTATCATTTGATACCTAGGGAATCATGTAAGCGATGCTGCTAGGCGTTTAACATGATTGGTTGGGTACTATCAGACTTGAGTTCTGACGTTCTTGTTATCAAGGAGTTGATAAGTAAGAATGGAGCAATTGGGGTATGCTCATATAAGGACATGTTTAGTCCGAATCACATGGAGATGTGAACCCACGGCTAGTTGTATCAATGAATCATTGAGGGCCACACAAGTACTAGCTTTCTAGATCCCGTTGAGAAGTAAAAATAGTTCAATGTGTTGAACGGCTTATAAATGGGTTTATAAGCGTTGAGAAAAATAGAAGTATGACTTCTATGAGAGAAATGTAATTTTTAATTTATGAATGTGTTCCTAAATTAAAAATAGGCCAAGTAAATAATGTATTTGAAAATTATGATTTTCATAAACATTATTATGGACTAAATTAAATTAATTCAAGTGTTGAATTAATAAAACACTAGTGGGCCTAGTAGAGTCCAAATAATTAAATTAATTCAAGTGTTGAATTAATTAAATAACAATGGGCCTTGTAGAGCCCAATTGGAAATAATTATTTAACTAGTGGGCTTGAGTAAAATCAAGTAAAGTTTAATTGGGCTCAAATATGTTTGAGACAATTAAAAAGTCCATGGGCCCTTTGTAAATGTTACAAGCCCACTAGGTTTTGCATGCTCTGGAGGTGAAGGAGTGTGAATACTTTTGATTAAAATATTGCATGGCATGCAACTTTTTGGATCAACTTTTCCCACACCCAAGACAAGTCTTCCCCCTCTCATTATTCATGTGTTGGCCAAAAATTTTAAGGGAATTCTCTCAAGTTTTCTCACATTTTTATGTTCTTCAATTGTTGGAGAAAACACTCACTTCTCAAAGAAAAATCCTCTTAGTTTTCTAGTGCAAATTAAGAGAGGATCTACCTAGTTGGTGGTGGGCTTAATAGTTGAGCAAGGAGTGCTCAAAGGAAGCTTGAAGATAGTTTCTACCATTGAAGAGCTAAGGTTTTTACACCTTAGTTGGAGCCATACATCAATCCTTGTGATTGATAGGTAAAATTCTAAACGCACTATGAATGTCATTTTTGTGTTTTATTGTATTTGCTACACATTATAAGGGGTGGCCGAAAATTTTGATGAAAAATTTGATTTTTTTAAACTTCCGTTGCGCTTCCGGTCACCGTAACCGATCCTCTTTCAAGTGGTATCCGAGCTATGGTTAGGATTTTGTGTAGCAATTACAAGATATTATATTGAGATTGATTTCTAACCGTATGAGACTAATATTTTGCATCGAATCAAGGCCGGTTTCGGGGAATTTTGGGCAGCCCAAGCTGCCCGAAACGGGCAGCTTGGGCTGCCAGAACAATCCCATGTTTTTAATAAAAAAAAAAAATTTTGGTAAGTTGGTCGGAATCCGGCGACGGAGCTCCGGCGATGGCGATGACGACTAGGGTTTTCAAAAGTGTTTTGGATAATCAAAGTGTCATGGGCCTTGATATTGTTGGGCCATTAGATGGTTAACATATTTGTGAATTTTAAATGGGCCAAAATGTTTTTGGTGAAAATGAGTTTTTGGGCCCTTAAGTTTAAAATTACAAAAGTTGCAAATATTTTCTCATGAAATAAATATTTTAAGTTGGACTTTAAATATTTATAGTAAATGGTGATTTACAAGAAATTCGGTTATAAATAAATTAATTTGAAAGTAGACAAGGGTGTTTGTATACTTTGTTAATTTAGTTTATAATCGTGGCGGTTAGTGATTGGATCAAGATATATAATATTGGATCAATTAATTATTGTGATAATTAATTGATGGTGTATGATATGTGATATTATGCATGAAGGATGATCAAAAGCCCAAGCCCAATTTGCTAGGTGTATGCTATGATATTTTGTGTTGAATGATTGTAATAATTATCAATTTATAAAGTGGGCTTGGTTTATGGCTCGTTCCCACCCCCATGAGATGTATCCCTATTTGCCATGGATATTATTTTGTAAATATTAGTATAGTGGATGATCAAGATTGGAAGATGGTAGCCATGATGATTATGAAGATCGAAGACATGTAAATATTGGAAGCTAATGTAATAGTTGCATTTGCATCCCTTGCATTTCCCTAGGATTGGACCTAGGCCCGTGTTTAGCTCACACGGGCCATTAGTATTGGGGCGACTGATCATCCTTGTTTTGTTTACTGTTTATAATATATGCATGATATGTTATAAATAATGAGTATGTGCGTTATTATTATGATAATAACAAAGTTGCATGAATCCGGCAAACATACGATCAAACATGGCGAGCTTTTAAATAAAATTAATGATGAGACCTTTCAAAATTAAAAACCCTCATTTTGAATAAGATTCAAAATTGATATCAAGCCCGAAAAGGAGAATTATAAATTTGTTTATAATTTCCATGTCTTCCATCGACAATGGGTGCATGATGAATGCTACCCATACTCGGGGCTCGGCTCATATTATTGGGGGAGCTCTGGGTGCCGGAAAGCTGTGACATCTATTGACATGGTGATGTGAACTACGTGGAACTCCCATGATTTCGGCTCATATTATTGAGGGAACTCATGGCGACCGTCCATTAAGGTTCAACATCGATGGGTAAGGCTTGACACGTGAAGATGAACGACGTCATATTATTGGGTCCTAATCAAACGTGAGACAAAAGTTTACGTAGAGGGTTGCATTGTGATGCAATTGGAAACTACCTTTTAGGAATTATGATTGGCTGATATTATTCGGGATCATAATTCGCTAATTGGACCTTACGTACCTACTGAGGAAAGGAGTTTCCTGTTTTCACTAAAGGGTAGTGAAAGATGTCAAAACAGTGGGAGCAAATATTTATGAAGTAAAAGTCCAAACTTCATATCTTACTAAATATTCATCAACATTTATCTGTTTTTACTTTTCAGTACAAATTGACAATGTCTTCGATTCGCAATCCGATATCCGTAATACTCGACAAACACATATTAACTGGACCTAAATACCTCACTTGGCTAAGAAACCTAAAAATCGTCTTGAATTCGGAAAGGGTAGCATATACACTGACTGAGTCGCCCCCTGTTGAGGCTCCGACTGACTGCACTCCTGAGGAATTGCAGGCTTACAAGGAATGGTGTGACCATGACTTGAGAGCCAGGTGTTATATGCTGACTTCTATGAATGATGAGCTGCAGAGGCGTTTTGAGGATGCAAAGAGTGCTGCTGACATTCATTTGCATCTCGAGGAGCTCTTTGGTGAGAAAACTCGGCCTCTTAGGCATGCTACCGTCAAGGAGCTGATCACTTTGCGCATGCGAGATGGGGCCTCAGTCCATGAGCATGGCCTGAAGTTGATTGGGCTCGTGGACAAGCTCGTTGGCATGGATCTGATCTTGCCTTCGGAGTTGACCACCGACGTGTTGCTGTTATCATTGCCTAGCTCATTTGATCCATTTGTGGTGAACTTCAACATGAACAAGATGGAGCCGACCCTTGAGGAATTGGTGAATATGCTTGTTACGTTTGAATCAACCATCAAGAAAGAGAAGTTGTTTCTTTATGTGGGTTCTTCATCTGGTACGAAGATTGATCCACATGGGAATGGAAAGAAGCGTTCTTTCCAACGTCCCAAGAAGAACGTGCCCTTGATGAGGCAATCTCCGAATCCCATTGTGGCAGCCACACCAGTGAAGGCTGACAAGACTGTTGACATCTGTCATCACTGCAAGAAGCCTGGACATTGGAGGCGCAATTGCAGGGAATATCTTGCCCAGAAGAGTTCTGGAAACGATATGTTCTAAATTGAAGTAAACATTTCAATTAACTCTACTTCTTGGGTATTAGATACCGATTGTGGTTCACATCTCTGTAATGAGTTACAGGTGATGAGAAGAAGTAGAAAGCTTAGGGAAGGTGTGACCTTCTTGAGGATGGGCAATGGAGCAAGAGTTGCTGCCAAAGCTGTTGAAGATGTTTACTTATTGTTGAACAATAGTTTTAAGTTAATTTTATGAGATGTTTTGTTTGTACCTAATTTTGTGAAAAACATTGTTTCCATTTATATGTTGATAAAAATGGATATTCTTGTTTATTTTGCAAAGGTGTTTGCAATATTTACATGAATGAATGTTTGATTGGTACTGGTGAACTTGAAAATGATCTCTATAACTTAAAATTGAAAGATATTCCATTAAATGTCCATTCAAATGCAGACACCATATAAGATATGGATGGGTAAGCCTCCCAAATATTCTTATCTTAGAATATGGGAGCCCTGCTTATGTAAAGCAGGTAGTGGGAGATAAATTGGATAGTCGATCCATTTTATGTTACTTTGTGGGATATCCAAGGAATTCAGTTGGATATCATTTCTATCATCCCCAAGAAACAAAGGTGTTTGTTTCTAGGAATGCAACCTTTTTAGAAAAGGAATTTCTATTAGATAGAAAAGGCGAGATGATAGAACTCGAAGAGGTTCGAGAGACACCCACAATTATAGAACCCACACCCGAAGAGCCAAGAGAGGAGATACAAGCTCCTAGAAGATCCGAGAGAGTCTCGAGACCACCTATGAGGTATGGTCTGCTTCTTGAAGAGGGCCATGATGAGCCTAACCATGGATGTGATCCAAGGACTTTCAAGGAAGCATTATCTGATGCCGATTCATCCAAGTGGCTTAAAGCGATGGAATCTGTGATGAATTCCATGCATTCGAACCAAGTGTGGAATCTCGTGGATCCACCTGAGGGAATTGTTCTCATAGGGTGTAAATGGATTTACAAGAGGAAACTTGGGGCGGATGGGAAGGTATTGATCTTCAAGGCGCGATTGGTGGCAAAAGGATATACTCAAAGACAAGGAGTTGACTTTGAGGAAACCTTTTCTCCAGTTGCAATGTTCAAGTCCATAAGGATTTTGCTAGCCATAGCTGCATGGTATGACTATGAGATATGGCAGATGGATGTTAAGACAGCCTTTCTTAATGGGGATATTAAGGAAGAGATTTACATGTCTCAACCCGAAGGGTTTACATCTATCGGAAGTGAGCATATGGTATGCAAACTTCAAAGATCTATTTATGGTCTAAAGCAGGCATCTAGGAGTTGGAACCTCAGATTCGATAGTACAATCAAAGAGTTTGGTTTTACTAAGAATCCTGAGGAACCCTGTGTATGAGAAGGTCAGTATGAGTGTTGTGACATTCCTGGTGTTGTATGTTGATGACATTCTAATCATTGGGAATGATGTAGGAATGTTGCAATCAACTAAGATATGGTTAGCAAGTAAGTTCTCGATACAGGACTTGGGTGAAGCATCTTTTGTATTGGGAATACAGATCTATAGAGATAGATCAAGAAGATTGCTTGGTCTCACCCAGTCCACATACATTGATACCATCAGTGAAGCGGTTCTCGATGGATGAGTATAAGAGAGGACATCTACCAATGTGTCATGGCGTGTCCCTATCCAAGTCTATGTCTCCCAAGGCTGATGCAGAGATAGCGGCGATGACAAGCATTCCTTATGCAGCTACGATTGGTAGCATCATGTATGTGATGATATCTACACGTCCTCACGTGGCTTTCGCACTAAGTGTAGTGAGTAGATATCAATCAAACCCTGGTCTTCCACATTGGAAAGCTGTGAAAGACATCTTCAAGTAGTTGAGAAGGACCAATAAATTGTTCTTGGTCTATGGGGTGGAGAACTGAAATTGGAAGGCTATACCGACTCTAGCTTCCAAAGCGATATCGATGATTCGAAGTCAACCTCTGGGTTTGTATTCATGCTCAATGGTGCTGCTGTCTCTTGGAAGAGTTCCAAGCAAGACAATACTGCGGATTCCAGCACAGAGACCGAATACATTGCTGCATCAGATGCAGCAAGGGAGGCTGTTTGGATAAGGAATTTCGTCTAAGAGTTGGACATCATTCCTAATGGAGTTGCTCCTCTCCCGGTGTTGTGTGACAACACGGGAGCTTTAGCTCAAGCAAAGGAGCCAAGGTCTGATCAGAAGTCCAAACATGTATTGAGAAAGTACCACATCCTCGGAGAGATTATGGAAAGAGGAAGAAGTGTCTTTTGACATAGTCGGCTCCGCAGATAATGTTGCTGATCCACTAGCTAAGCCTTTACCTGGACCATTATTCGAGATGCATCGCGAATCAATGGGTTTGAAGCATATGGGTAGTTGGCTCTAGTGCAAGTGGGAGATTGTTAGAGTAGGTGCCCGTCGTGCCAAGTGTTGGCCGAGTATTCACAATGAAACTCTATGTATAAACAATCTTTATTTTAATAATATTTGAAATTATTGTTTTGGCAAATCTTTATCTGTATACCCATGCTAGTTGCATAGATAAAGTCCTTGAATATACATATAGTCGAAAGAATATGAGATGCTCATATGATGAGTATCATGAAACTCATATTTGGAATACTGTATATTCTAAACAGTTCCTAGTCGATTCAGCCGCCGCTAAGAAGGATATAGGCTGCTAGAGTTCGAGACTAGTATCTGCGATGTGAGTACCATGTTTCATTGGTAGGGGACATTGTGATGTCCGAGCATGCAGATAGGTGCTCCTGGTAGAGTGCACTGAACAACCCTCCATAAAGGACTTTCCAAGTGGTTCTCACTTATCGAGTGGAAAAGTCCTAGTTTATGGTTGTACACCATTAGTCCTTATGACCCGGGACAACATTGAGACTCTATGTGCTAGAATTACACTTTGACTTGTTTACCGACTCTCATGGGGTCATCAGGTGGCAAGGTTGGGTGTTCTGTCGAAACATATAGGAGTCGATGCATTGTAGTCGGGGATTCACCGCTTACCTTCGGATATTGGTATCCTATGTGTTATCATGTGTATGTAGGTTGAAATCTCTTATCAGAGTATGGTGGTAATTATGAAAGGGGTTTCATAGATTACACCATCGATGCAACTACGACATGACATATAGTATCGATTCATTGACAACTCTCGATAAACCAATGGTTGTCGAATCTGTCGGGATATATGAGTTGAAGGGACCGTACTGTACGCTAACCATAATTGAATGGTTCTTGCAGGCACTATCATTTGATACCTAGGGAATCATGTAAGCGATGCTGCTAGGCGTTTAACATGATTGGTTGGGTACTATCAGACTTGAGTTCTGACGTTCTTGTTATCAAGGAGTTGATAAGTAAGAATGGAGCAATTGGGGTATGCTCATATAAGGACATGTTTAGTCCGAATCACATGGAGATGTGAACCCACGGCTAGTTGTATCAATGAATCATTGAGGGTCACACAAGTACTAGCTTTCTAGATCCCGTTGAGAAGTAAAAATAGTTCAAGGTGTTGAACGGTTTATAAGCGTTGAGAAAAATAGAAGTATGACTTCTATGAGAGAAATGTAATTTTTAATTTATGAATGTGTTCCTAAATTAAAAATAGGCCAAGTAAATAATGTATTTGAAAATTATGATTTTCATAAACATTATTATGGACTAAATGAAATTAATTCAAGTGTTGAATTAATAAAACACTAGTGGGCCTAGTAGAGTCCAAATAATTAAATTAATTCAAGTGTTGAATTAATTAAATAACATTGGGCCTTGTAGAGCCCAATTGGAAATAATTATTTAACTAGTGGGCTTGAGTAAAATCAAGTAAAGTTTAATTGGGCTCAAATATGTTTGAGACAATTAAAAAGTTCATGGGCCCTTTGTAAATGTTACAAGCCCACTAGGTTTTGCATGCTTGGGAGGTGAAGAAGTGTGAATACTTTTGATTAAAATATTGCATGGCATGCAACTTTTTGGATCAACTTTTCCCACACCCAAGACAAGTCTTCCCCCTCTCATTATTCATGTGTTGGCCGAAAGTTTTAAGGGAATTCTCTCAAGTTTTCTCTCATTTTTGTGTTCTTCAATTATTGGAGAAAACACTCACTTCTCAAAGAAAAATCCTCTTAGTTTTCTAGTGCAAATTAAGAGAGGATCTACCTAGTTGGTGGTGGGCTTAATAGTTGAGCAAGGAGTGCTCAAAGGAAGCTTGAAGATAGTTTCTACCATTGAAGAGCTAAGGTGTTTACACCTTAGTTGGAGCCATACATCAATCCTTGTGATTGATAGGTAAAATTCTAAACACACTATGAATGTCATTTTTGTGTTTTATTGTATTTGCTACACATTATAAGGGGTGGCCGAAAATTTTGATGAAAATTTGATTTTTTTGAACTTCCGTTGCGCTTCCGGTCACCGTAACCGATCCCCTTTCAAGAACTCCTCCGCCGACCTCTCTCAAGCCTCACGAAAAGGCACACACGAAAAGCTCCCACGAAAAAGACTATCTTCGCTCCAACTTCTTCTCTCTCTAAAAGCTCTTCTCTCTCTAAAAGCTCTTAGCACCTTCTATCTCTAAAAGTTGTTCTCTCTCTGAAAAGCTGTTCTCCAAAAACCCAAGTACGGCTGTAAGACTATTCATCTTTATATCTATGGTTTGACCTAAAAGTTATTCAATAGAAGAGTCCTACAAAATATGGAAACAAGATTTTAAGCAAGAACAAAATATATTAGAGATAAAAATCATATTAAAAATAAATCCTATAATATCTAAATATAAATCAATCAAGATCTTATAATCTAGAAATAAATCAAGCAAGATTTCATAATCTAGAAAGGCAAAATCATAAATTGATAAATAATAAAGGTATAAATATTCCTTTCAATGGTGTTTGATTGAAGTGAGCCAAGACAACAATGGTGGTGTCAGGACATCATCTATAGGACCTTCTATAATACAAGCAAAAGGATTCAAGAAAAGAAATGGTATGCAAAAGGTCAAGAAGATTGAAGAGTTGAGTAAAACTTCAAGCAAAACGAAGAAAAACAAATTTGAGAGTCGAGGTAAATTAACTACTTTTAATACTTTTTTGAAACAAAAATTATCTAGATTTCTTATTTTTACAATCATTGTAGGATATCGGAACACGCGATGAATTACCCGTATCTTGTTCAGCACCTCCGGTAACTCATGCCTGTCTTCAAACAAGTGGAAGTCAATTCAATTTCACTGAAGTATTGATGGTATGACTTTAATGATATCTAGAAATTTTTTAGTATATAAAAATCTTAAGCCAAACAAATATTAATTCTTATATGTAAAATTGATTTTATAATATTTATTCTTATTTAATATAGGCAAAATTTGATCATCACCATTCTCTTGAAGCCATGGATTTAAATAGAGATATATCCAATAATGCTCTTGAGTAGTTTTTTTTTTTTTTAAAGAATATCCGATTAACATTATTAATTGAAATGAAATATCAAAATGTATGAATTATTTTTTTTATGGAAATGTGGTGTTGAATTTTAGTTTTTGATATTGAATTATGGAAATGTTCTAATTTTAATTTAAGCATTATAATGTTAATAGTTATATATTGCTAAAAAATTTATTATTGAAAAAATTTAAAGACACTCATCAAATTCGAAAAAAATTATTCGGTTTTTCAGAGGTAAAAATTTTATATAGTAATATTTAATTGTAAAATTATTAATTTAACATAAAAGAATTAAAATATTTATATTATTTCATATAAAATAGTTTTGGGGAAGAGGAAAAAAATGGAAGAAAATAGAGAAAGATAAATGAGGAAAAGAGAGGGAAAAAAGTTGAAAAAAAGAGAAGAAATAAATTTTTTTTTAAAAAAAAACAACATTGAAAAAAAATTGTCAAACGTTGAAAATTTCCATGTAGGCACAAAACACCATTTACTGTTTTACTCAACACTGTAGGGATCCGGATTCCAATTTAGCGGTCTTATCTTTCAAAAAAAATATTGTAAATTTCAAATGTATATTTTTTTAAAAAAATGCAACTTTTGATGACATTCAAAATACATTGCGCTTATGTAGAACTTTAGTTGTACATGTTATTTATTTGTAAATGTGTTACTGTTTATTAAAAAAAATAAGTGGATTGACGTTAATATACACAAGTTTCATTTACTTTTTTTGAAAAATGTCACTTTTTTCTTTTATAAAAAAATTGATTACCTATTTTTTTCAACGATATGACCTATCGGGGTGCTGAAGACATTGCTGATAAGTGTTTATTAATTTGATTTCGTAAAAATCATATATTTTATTTGATTATTTCTTATCTACTAGCTAGTTTAATCTAGCTAACAAATCTAGTTAAAAAAAGAACAATGTGATGTTATTGTTTGAATGACGAGATTATATAGAGCAAAATCTGATGTAACAAAATATATATGCCTTGGAAAGGACCCGAGTTCTACGAGAAAAAGAACAAAGTAGGGTCAGTTCAGAGTTGGTCCCAAGAAATCAAGAGAAGACCGGGTGGAAACCAGCCCACGTATAGAAAGAACACACTGTTTAAACCACCCAAGGAATGCATCAATGCGAGAAACCTATCAGACTACTACTAACTTGTATAAGCTCGGCTCGTAGCCTCAATCGGGTAACACAAGAAGACAAAGTCAATTGATCATGGACCATATTCACCGAGAATCTTAGGGCTTGTTCCTCTTCACGTTCTTAGGTCATGCTGAAGCCAATACGTGGGCCACGTCCTCATATCGTGGCCATTATCTGAGCATCTTGGATCAGTCACTACTATTGTACCCTATAAATACCCCTAGCAGAGATAAAATAAGAGAGCGTACCTTTCATACTCACAAACACTCTATCTATATTCACTTAAAAGCACTTTTTTCCTTTGCATGAAAACTTGACTGACTTGAGTATTGTAATGGCCACGTCAAAAACTCTTCTAGCGCCCCATCAACGTCTTTTTTTTTCGAAGTGTGCAGACCATCCAACCCGGGTTCATCCGGCTCAGTCACCAGCATTCATAAGAAAGGAATATTTAAGTACCGTTTTCTCGCAACCATGTCGCAGTGAAAGTTAATTTTTTTTTTGTTTTCTCGTTCATAAAGTTCCTTTGGCATCGGATGAAATCAAAACACTCATAGGGTGTTAGAATATTTATTTTGTGTTCTAAACAATAGACACCGAACTATTTAGAATTTTAAGTGGAGATAGTTCTTCTTGTAATTCCCACGAACAGATCTTCCTCCTTTGATCATCTAATCAAGTCTACAATCAGGGAATGCACTCTTCGTATAGATCGCATTAGAGATCTAAACGATTTTGCGTCGATAATAGGTCACCGGAATTTCAGAAATCCGGCGGAGGTGTGGCGGTGCAGTGGTTTAAGGTGGCCTAAATTTTTCTTGTAAAGACTTAAAGTGGTCGAAAATTACTTTGAGGGAGGAGAGAAAGAGGAAAATTTTGTGTGCTAAAATTGTTTTATTTCATATAATCCTTAATGAAATATTTATAGACTTTAATTCCTGATCACATCAGGAATCCCACTTGAATTAAGATTCTTTGTTTTCATTATTTAAAATTCTCATGTAATATTTTTTCGTGAAAATTCCATGCCAAATCAATTGTTGGTGATGCATGAATATATATATATATATAATTTATATATGTATATGGAGACATAAATATATGATATATATACATATACATATATAAATTAATATATCTATATATACACATGAATACACATATATATTAAATTAACTAAACCTTATTTAATTTTTTAATTAACTAATAATTACTTAATTAATTTTAGACCACTCTAGAATATTCTATGAGAATCTTGCACATACAACAAACACTATTACTAACATTATTATTTAATTAGCAGATTTTAAATTTAGTAAATAAATAATTGTGAACACATTATAACTTTGAGCGATGATAAGATAGCATCGATGTGTCCAATGTATAAATCTCGTTCATATAATGAAAATTGAAAATTTCAAATATCAAAATTTTCACTAATTCATTTTTTGTAGCTGCCAGGTTTGTGAACTCATTCATCAATAGAGAGTTCCACTCTCTTCACTTAATTAATAGTTTAGCTAACTTCCAGAACTTCCAATAAATGGAATTCACTTATGAACTTCTTTATAAGCAAACTGTTTGATCTCAATCAAACTACGGCCGCCAAATCAACTCCATGAACCGAACTATCTTGACGGGAACAGATAGTCAGATATTTGTATGACCCTAAATGGTTCAGGGATACAGCTAATCAGGTTCAATATTTCATTGTGATTTTGAATAAAATTTATTCTTATTGGAGGTTATCTTTATTAGCCTCATTCTTTTCATCAACTCTTTGTTAAAAAACATCATAACTCAAGTATAATTGCATCCATCGGATCATGGTAAGAGCGTCCAATAACATTGCCTCGTGATCCCCTATATATCATTGATAGTGCTTGGAAGAACCAAAAAGTTATTGTTAGCGTACAATACGGTTGCTTTAACTCATATATCCCGATCGACTCTGCAATTATTGGTATATCTAGAGTTGTATCTGAATTCGATAACGATGTGATGTATCTTTGAATAATAATAGTGACATGGTATGTGCAACTAGGAAAACACATTTCCTTGAAGCACGTGTTTTGGTCTAGCTAGAGTCTCCTTGTACTATTAATTCATCGGATCACATATGATATTTTCACCCGTAGGCATATGATGAATCCCCGAACTACAATGGATTTGTTGAGAAATTATAAGTTTCGAAGTTTGACAAACCAATCAGTAACTGAGCTGAAGACAAGAACTGAACAGTAACTAAACTGGAAGCACGAAACTTATCTTCGAACCGAAGAAGACTTGTCGGACTAAAATGGACTGAATAGAACTGTTAAATCGTATGATTTTCTATTTTTTATTGGTTAAATTATGTTCAGTATAATTATTTCTAAACACGTTATAATTTCCAGAAAATCGCAACGTCATGACAATCTTTTTTATAATTTAAAAGATTAATATTTTACACGTGCTTCTCAGAATAGTTCAAACATTGTGCATAAGGCAACACAACCCCCTTTGCGGGCAGTATGGCACTGAAAATTTTCAAACATAAAAATGGGCACAGGCATGGCTGTTCGCACAGACCTACCCTCGCGAATAGCCTTCGTTGCTGCTCGATGAGTTTGAGCAGTGGGGGCGCGAGGGCTAGGGATGCCCGATTTGGACTCGAGAAATCCTTAGCCCACGGGATCAATATGGTATCGTGCCCAAGTCTGAATTCCTAAATTTTGAAAAATCATGGGCCAAATTGATATT
The DNA here is from genome assembly GCF_025594145.1 of Primulina tabacum. Lineage (NCBI taxonomy): Eukaryota > Viridiplantae > Streptophyta > Magnoliopsida > Lamiales > Gesneriaceae > Primulina > Primulina tabacum. The sequence goes on along the minus strand of NC_134556.1, from coordinate 9,885,186 downwards.
TTATGAAATTTTGATCAAATTTACCCTTGAAAATATTTTTTTGATAAATTCAAGGATTTTTCTTATAAAATAAATAAATAAAATTGGATTTTAGTTATTTATAGTAAAATACAGTTTTAAAATTTAATTATTAATAAATTTATTAAAATTAAATAAAATTTAATTTGTTAAATGTATTTTTAATTATTACAGTTAGTGAAAAATTTACTAGATATATGATTGTAGATGTGATATTATGTTTTTTAATATAATATTTGATATTATATGGTAAAAGGATGATCGAGAGTCTTGACCAATTTGCTAGATATATGTTATGATATTTTACATTTTAATTTTATTTATTTAATAATTATTTAAAGATAGTCTGGTTTATTGCCAGTTCACACCCCTTAAATTTGTATTTCTACAAGTTTTGATGTTAATAACAGTTGTCGTAAAAGGATGCTCAACAGAAACTCTTCCAGGAACGAGATTCAAAGTTATGCAAGCAAAGAGAACATTAAATGCTTTGCTGAAGAACATTTAATGAAATTGCAGCTGATAGTGACACATCATTCCAACGCTATAGGTTTATGTTATTTATCTTTTCCAACCGTTGGTATGATAGCTTATAAAAGAAGAGCTGAAGAATGCAGATACAAGTTCGATCAATCTTAAACTTTCCAACCACGCGATTGACATATTACTGAAGCTTGCATACTCAAAGACATGAGCGCTCTTAAAGTTCATATACTTCATCGCTCATTAATCACGCACTCAACAGAAATATATTTGATCATTCAAGGATCAATTTCGTGCTACTCAAAATATACAATGTTTCTTTTATTGATTGTGTTGGAGTGGGCTGTTGAAAAAATCTTGTAAAATCAAAGTCTTTTAGTGGAGTCTTTCCTAAAAAGGAAGAAGGAGTGCCATAGGAGTTTTTATCTCCGAACATCCATAAAAATCATGCGTCTTTACTTTTCGCGTGCACTTACTTTTCGAACCGTTTCTTGGTAACAATCCGCACAACCAGTTGAATCTATCATTAAAAATTGTGAACTTTTTCACGAACTTCTCAAATGGTTCATATTTCTAACCATTCAAGAAAAAATTCCAACCGCCTAAAAACGTTTGAAAACCGATTTTAAAAAGCAAATATTTAAAGAGTTTATTCACCCCCCCTCTAAACTCTTTCACGATCTTAAAAAGTGGTTTCAAAGCGAGGTTTTCTTGAACATTGATATTTACAATCGATATGGCATCTTTTAACAAGATTCGTATGTTTTCTAAATAAGAGTGTGATGATTGGAAAATACGTATGCAGGAAAATTTAGCAGCCCAGGACGATGACATGTGGTTTGTCATCACTGACGGGCCTATGAAGATCTTTAAAGTCAATCCAGCTGTGGCCATGACTGAAGGTGCTCCCCAAATGGTGGAAAAGCATCGATCCGAATGGACAGCTGATGATAAGAAGAAGGCGAATCTTGACAACATCGCCAAAGATATCCTTTATAAGACTCTAGATAAGAATATGTTTGTCAAAATTAAAACTTGCTCCATAGTAAATGAGATATGAGAAAAACTCACATAGCTGTGTGAAGGCAACGAATAGACAAAAGAAAATAAGCTGACAGTTGCAATCCATAAGTTTGACAACGCAAAAATTAAGCCAGGAGAAACTCTCTTTGAATTTGATGAACGGTTTAGTGGTATTATTATTGAACTTATTTCTCTAGGTAAATAATATTCTAACCGTTAAATTGCCTTGAAGGTAATGAAAGCTCTTCCCAGATAATCAGACGTGAAGACAGCAGCGATGTGGGAATCAAAAGATCTGAACAAACTAGAGCTTCACGATCTCTTTCCCAATCTTAAAGCGTACGAGTTCGAGCTTGGAATTCAAACTGAAGAAGAACCATCCACTTTTTAACAAGCCAAGGCCCTGACAATGATGTAAGTGACTCTTCCGGTCGAAGTGTCCACAAGTAAGAAATCAGCTGAGCAATGAAGCTATGTTCCTATTTGTCTAGAATTTTGGTAAATTTATGCGTAAAAATCAATCTCAATTTGCTAAATCATATTACAATAAAGACCATGCAGATGATGGTCAAGCTTGTTTTAACTGTGAGAAAAAGGGGCACTTTATTGCAGAGTGTAGCAGGCCCAAGAAGGATGAGAAGAGACCGGTTGATGGGAGACGGTCCAAAGATGATAAAAAGTTCACCAAAAAGAAAGAACAAGTTCTAATCGCAGAAGAATGAAAAAACTAATGGGACGATTCAGATTCAGAAAGATTCAACTCCAAGGAATCTTCGAGTGAAAGTGACAATGAGGCAGCAAAATGTCTCATGACTGATGAAACATCAGAATCCACCGAAGAAATGGTATTTCACTTTGACTCCCTGGAATTTACACGAGAAGACCTCGTCACGACACTGCATGACATAGTGGATGAGTTTAAGAGACTATCACAGCAATTCAATGAGGCTAAGGCAGAAAAAAAGACTTAAAATACAATTCAACCCTCTCCAACTGCTCGGAACAAAAATAGGTTGACGGTTTGAAAGTAAAGTTAAGTCTGGTAGTGGCTGAGAATGATGACTTGTGAAGATTATTCAATGGCACTTTAAAAGAAAATAAATGGTTGATGAACACAGACAACTCATGGAATAAGTCATCCGCCTCTCTTGAATAGATGCATGAGATGTAGAAACCATTCGGAGACAGAACTGGGCTAGTTTACAACAACAATGAATGCAGCACCTCTAAAGCAAAAACTCAATCGCTACTAGAAAGAGATATTTTAAAATCAATTAATTTTGTCAGATCTAGTAAGGTATATGAACACAACGAGCTTGAAGTCCAAATCAAACAGAATGTAAATCTTCAGAACAATGGAAGGCCACGTTGTTTAGGATATGTCAAATTTGAGAGAGAAAATTCCAACTGATCATGGCTCAGACGCAGACCAAATCCAACCGTTCACAACAATTCAGATTGACCCTGCAGAAGCCAAATTCATCTGGATATCACTCGAAAATAAGACCTAACCGATACTTCAACGACCGACCGGTTCAAAACAGGTACAGATACGTGATAATGACAGATGACCAAGACAACAAGTTGTAAAAGAAACACCATTGCACACACCACCAGTGTAACGTACCGTACTTTTACTACTCACAATTTTGCGAAAAAGTTAAAAATTTTATTGAATAAAACGTGAACATTCAAAATTCGTTAAAAGAGTTAAAATTGTACGTCTCACGAGTTGTTGCAACAAAAGATTTGAAAGTTGAAGTTTGACAAGAGTATTAAATGTTTGCATAAAACGTAAAACATGACGGTCCTCAGCTTAGCCTCCCGCTCAGTCCAAGCCTGCTCCTTGGTCCCCACCTCCAGCCTCCTCATAAACATCCTCACCTGTATCGATCAAGTCTAGTGAGTCTAAAGACTCAACACGTATAAACTGGAAGTAACAAGTACTACATAATAAGATCACATGCAACTTTAAAATAGGACATACATACTTTAAACTTGAACTTGCAAGCTAAAACTTGAACATACGTACATACATACTTAGACGTGCCATCAACATAAACTTTTCTTAAACATGCTTGCATACTTGAACATACTTAAACATACATAGCTTCATCATTTTGCGTAGAGATATGTTTCAATGCAAGTGACCCATAGCATAATTCGCCTGATTAGACTAAACCACAGTACTGGGATGACAGGGACGTATCCTGTGAGAACCCGAGATTTTCCAATCTGAAGCAAATCACCTAACTTGACTCGAGGAAGTAGCTTCAAAGCTCGGAGACTGACTCAACGGGAGGCCAAGTTGCAAGAAACCATACCCATTGAAGAATTATCACTGGAGGAGTAAAACCTCATCTCAAGGACTCGAACTTTCAGCTCAAAGAAGCTCAACCAAGCTTGTCCTAACAAGACCAAAAAGGGAGTTAAAAGTTAAGCTAAGGGTTTGGACAAACTTATTATGCAAGAAGTGATCTTTGAGATAACCAATGAAGGAGCTAAGGGAAGAGCTAAGGGTTTGGACAAACTTAGTATGCAAGAAATGACCATTGAGAAAACCAATGAAGGAGCTAAGGGACTAGGACACATTTATGGTGCAGGAAATGACTCTTGGTTCTTGGCTTACCTTTGACCACATTCATGGCATGGCTTGGGGCTCAAGTTGGCGTCAAAGGGGGCAAAGGAAGGGTCACAAAATCACCTATAAATAGGACACTATAGCTGATGGAAAAGCATACCAAAAAGGCACCAAAAATTCGGCTCTCCCCCACCACAAAAGCTCTCGGCCGATCCAAGAAAGAAGAAGTCTTGTTCGTGCAGTTCGAGTGCTAAAATCATGTGTCGAAGTGCTGCTCGATTGAAGATCACAGTCGTAAAGTTCAAGCCGAATTGCTGCCAAAATTTCAGAAGGAACCGTTGTGCCAAAATCTGCAACGTTCGAACCTAGCATCAAAATACTGTAAGTGGGCTTTCGTTAAATAATTTGTTGTATTTTGAAACTTTGATATAAATAATGAGACATGCATGTTGGTGTGTCCCTTTTTTTGAAAATATTGGTATGATCTGCTTAAAATTTTGATCGATTATGTGTTCTCTTCTATACTTCGAAATCTTTGGTTCCGCTGTGTCTGTAAGAAAATTCTGAAATCGGAAAATCTGAAAAGTTCTGTCTGTTACTTCTGAATTCTATTGCACTGTTACGATTCAAAGTTGAAATGAGACGAGAATTGTAGTTCTGTTCTGGCCCCCATTGGTGGGTATAAAACCATGTTCTGTTCTGTCACCCATTGGTGGTATAAAACCATGTTCTGGCCTCACCCCTTAGAGGACTAACATATTGGGGACAATTTGACCATGGAAATGAGATGAGTAACAGTGTTATGTCTGTTCTGATATGTTCTGTTCTGAATTGATTTAATCTGTTTCTGAAATGTTCTGAATCATCTGATGAATTATGTCATTTATTCTATTTGTCTCTGTCCTGATAAGCTAAGAATATTAAGTTTTGAAAGTCTGTTAAAAAAACGTTTTAAGAAAAACTAAGTTCTATATGTATCTTTGGAATCGATCGACCCCCCACTTGCTGAGTGTTTCTCAAAACACTCACGCCTTACAAATTTCAGATAAAAATGAGGAGCAACTGAATGAGGAAGAGCAAGATGCTTTCTGGGGTTGGTGAATCGAAGATCAAAATCAGAACTCAAGATTTTGCTTTCTTTTCGTTTCCGCTATTTGAAACTCTGATGTATTTCTAATTCTATTGTCAATGTAAAGAAAATGTTTAATTTATGAAAAAGACTGGTTTTGGCATTTCGATACGAGGCTTAATTGTTTTCAAGTAATTGTTAAACAATGCCGGATGTCACCGACGCTTCGGACTCGGGGCGTGACATATCCACTGCCACATACATGAGATCCCCGTTCATAATTTAACGGGCTGATTGGTCCACGTTCATAATTTAACGCTTTCCAATCTCGATCTAAACCCGTTCATAATTTAACGGGCGGATTGGTCCCCGTTCATAATTTAACGCTTTTCAATCCTAAACATAATTTGGTCACAAGACATTTAGCATACCTCAAAAACTTAAAATATTTTCTTGCACGTCAACATACTTACTTGGCGTTAAGGGATTCGTTGGACTTCGATTGGGGCCGTTGCTGCACATACTAACATGAATTCAAAAGCTTAACTTGTAAACTTAGACGTAACTATCATGTTTACTTACGAGTTCATTCAATTCCTTAGGACGTTCTAAGATTCCCATGACTCGACCTTGTAAATCATTGTACTAAACCATGACATCAAACCTCAAAGCATGCTATAAAATTTTTCCCAAAATAAGTGCTACACGGACCCCGTACCCAGGTCCGGCTATGGGTCCGTGTAGGTGCGCAAAGGAATTACTCGGGAAGAAGTAGGGGCACGGACCCCATGTCAGGGTCCGTCAAAGGGTCCGGGTAGACTCGGTTGGTTGACACTTAGAAGGAAAACAAAGGCACGGACCCCGTGCCCTGATTCGTGTGGGGGTCCGTGTCGGCACGCAAGAATGGCACCAAGAAGAAAACAGAGGCACGGACCCCGTGCCAGGGTCCGTGTACCTGCGCGACTCTGAAACTCACGAAAATTCTGAACACGCAATGTTTATCGTTCTAGACTCGATTATACGGACCAAGGACCGACACCCCGAGACCCATCCTAGCATGCCATAACATCAAACAAAAGTCGTACAAACACCCAAAGCAACGACGTCCACCCTACGACACATACAATTCAAAACGTGGCAATTGACACCAACTTGTTTCCTACGACTTCTAATGCATTCGAGTGCCTACCGACACATAACGACATATCAAATAACATCCCAACATCATACTAAGCATACCTAGATGCAGCAACGATCGCTCGTCGATCCCCAACGAAGCCTGCAACAATAAAATCTCAAGAACACGTCAATACATAATTTTCTGAAAATGCAGTTTGAGCAGTCCCACAAAAAACATCATAACTCACTCAATTTTTATCAAAATATTTCGAATTTACTGTCAAATCGAAGGTATCAAAAACTTCTACAATTTTTACGCTGAGAGTTTTCTCAGAATCACGACTGAAAAGTCGCAGTATTTAAAAAGACAGCAAAAACGAGTTTTCAGATCTAAAAATTATTACAAAACTGATCCAAACCAATTTCCGCTCAAACGTCGAACGTCACACATAAAATTTTACGCATAAAAATTACACAACACATAATATGACGAGACCGATGCAGAAATAACAGAATATATGTGCCTTTGATGATAAACTTTACCGAAACGGCGATACCGATGCGGGAATGGAGCGAGGCTTGATCCGGGACGATTATGGCTCGATTTCCTTGCGACAAAAGTCACGAAATTTGCTGGGAAAACTGAAGGGGTTGGAGCGGCTGCTTCCCTTTACTAAGAACCCTAAATTTTCTTTTTAAAAATGAAAGGGAAAGAGTATATAAAATTGTGTAGGTGTGTGATGTGGGTTTTACGTTTTTAGTGTGTGTTAAAAAACGTGTGTGTGCGTGTGTGTTTTAATAGATAGGGAATAAATTATGCTTAATTAACAGTTAGCATGGTAATTAAAAAGGCTAATTAGAATACCACTTAGCATGTTATTTATAATGCTAATAAAATGCTAACTCATTTTAATTTTTATAAAATCTTCTAATTTTAAAATAAAATGCCCCAATACTAATTCTTAAAATAAAATAACACATTTAAATGGTTGTTAAGTCAGCATTCTTAAATGGTTTGCTTAATGAGGAAGTATATGTAGAACAACCACCTGGTTTCGTTAGTCACACTCGTCCTGATCATGTATATAAACTTGATAAAGAACTATATGGAGTAAAACAAGCATTAAGGTCATGATATGATACTTTGACTAAATTCTTACTTGATCATGACTTCTCGATTGGAAAAGTTGATAAGATAATGTTTAGATTTCCAAAAGATGATCATTCACTATTTGTTCAAATCTATGTTGATGATATTATATTTGGATCAAATAATCCCAAATTGTGTGAGAGATTATCCAAGTTAATGCAGGATCAGTTTGAAATGAGCATGATGGGAGAATTAAATTTCTTTTTAGGGCTTCAAGTCAAGCAGTTAGAAAATGACATCTTTAGTAACCAAGCTAAATACACAAGAGACATGCTAAAGAAGTTTGGTAGGAGAATTGCTCTAAAGCTGCTACACCAATGAGCTCATCAATTAAATTAGACAAAGATGGAGGGGGAATCTCAGCAGAAACAACAGTGTACCGAGGATTAATTGGTTCACTATTGTATATGACCACTAGCCGGCCAAACATCATGTTTGCGGGTTTTTTATGTGCACGTTTTCAAGTCAATCCTATGCAATCACATTATACTGCCGTTAAACATATTCTTAATATCTTAAAGGTACTACTAATGTGGGTCTTTGATATACCAAATATTCAAGTTTTAATCTTGTAGGCTATTCAGACGCAGATTATGTTGGATGCAAGATTGACCGAAAGAGTTCCAGCGGTTCATCTCAGTTCTTGGGCGATAGAATAATATCTTGGTTCAGCAAGAAACAAACGTCTATTGCCACATCAACTGCTGGGGCATAGTATCTTGCGGTTGGAAGTTTTTGTGCTCAAATTTTGTGGATGCAACAATAGCTTAAAGACTATGGAATTCAAACCGATGAATCTCCTATCTTTTGTGACAACATTAGTGCAATACCAATCACATATAATCTTGTCTTGCACTCTCGGACAAAGCACATTGACATTAGACATCATTTTATCCGAGAACATGTCATGAAGAAAGATATTCGTCTTGAATATGTCTCAACATATCAGTAGGCAGCAGACATATTCACCAAATCACTTCTAGACGCTAAGTTTTCTTATTTCCGAAATATTCTTGGATCAATTGATTTATCTTAATCTCTTTAACATTTCTGTATATTGATCCATTTCCAAGATTAAGTGCAGGAAATAATAAAGCATAAGAAGAGATAAGCAATTAACATAATAAAATTTTATTAATTATTTTGGGATCTTACATTGTCAATCTCTCTATCTACTGCCTCCCTCCAGCAGGATGGCCAGATGCTTATGCCCCCGGTGGAGGTCTTCAAGAAGTTTTCTGAGAAGGCAATCCTTCTCAGAACCTTCTGCTCCTTAAGGAACATCACGAGATAGAAAAATTCATTTTTGAAGATGTCTGCAGTATGGTCGACGTCTAGACGCTGCCGATACTTCCTTTCTGTTGCCACAAGTTTCCTCGTGGCAACAGGTCCTCTCTGAAAGGAGGATATCAGCTCCTGGATTTTGGTCCAGATGGACATCGTCTTCTCAACAATGATTCAACTAATCCATTTTGTGTATCTATATGAGCAACAAGATGCTCAACAGTGATTCCCATTGACATACAGTAATCATGGAAAGTCTGGGAAGTAAATTAATCAGCATTATCAAGTCTAATTTTCTTGATTGTATGATCGGGAAATTGATTCCGCAATTTTATTATTTGAGGAAGTAATCTTACAAATGCCACATTCCGAGTTGATAATAAACATACATGTGACCATCTGCTGGAGGCATCGATTAGTACCATATAATATCTAAATGGTCCATATGGTAGATGAATTGGCCCACAAATATCACCTTTGATACGTTCAAGAAACATAAGTGATTCAGTTTAGATTTTAGCTGGTGATGGTCTTATAATACGTTTTCCAAGAGAAAATGCTTTGCATTGAAACTTATTATTTTGAAAGATCTTCTTGTCTTTTAGCGAATGACCATTTGTATTTTTTATAATTATTCACATCATTGTTGAACTAGGATGTCCTAATCGATCATGCCAATTGATTAATATTGAAGAATTATCAACTACCATATATGATTCAATTGAACTTATATGTGTATAATACAATTCAGTATGGAGCATTGGTAGTTTTTCAACTACATATTTCTCCTGATTTATATGTGGTAAGACACATATATTTCTCGTTTCTTCATTCATTGTCTGAGTAACATACCCATGGGAATATATGTCATTAAAACTCATCAAATTTTTTTCAATTGTGGTAAATATAAAGCATCATGTATCAAAAATTTTGTACCATTAGATAACAAAAAATATGTTTTACAACAACCTTTAATCAAGTATACAGGACCTGATATTGTATTCACCATTGTTTTTGTTGGTTTTATTTCCAAAAAATATCTTTTATCTCGGAGAATAGTGTGTGTTGTCCACTATCAGATATGCAAACTTCCATGAGATTAGTTCCTTGTTTAGCTTTATTCATAGCAGTTTCCATATTTGAACTTCAAAAAATATGCAATGAAAAAAATTACTGACAATACATAAGTAATTTATTGAAAAATATAAGGCATATAATAATTATACAATAAAACATTAGCATATGAGCAAATGAAAAATAAAATATTTTACATTTCAATTCCACCAATATATTGATCATTTTCAGATAAATTAGTCAGAAAATCTGCAACATCAAAATGAGTTGAATAACTTAAACGGTCACTATGTTCAATGAAGTTCGTTTCTTTTTCTTTTCCCTTTATTAATTTTTTATAGGGTTTACAAAGGTGTTTGGGGGCTTCGGGGGCCTCTTAAAAGCACTAAAAGAAAGCTGGTTTTGAAATCCAGTTCTGATGATGAGTCGAAAGATGATGTACCGGTCTCAAAAGTATTTAAGAAAAAAAGTCAGAAAAGCCCAGAGCTGCAAAAATAAAGACGATCAAGTATATTTTGGCACTGTTGGTTCCTTCTCTGATCCCCACAATTAAAGTAACAAAACTCAAAGGGATTAATGGTGTGATGTCGTTGACCCACCAAATTTAAATTCCTACTCTCTAGATAAAATTATTGTAATGGTGAGCATGGTCGAATCCACAGGGAACAGAGGATGATTTCTTTCGAGTAAAATGTAAATACAAAGGGGATTTCGGGATATGAATTAAATAAATACTAAACTAAATTTATCCAATAAAAGAAAATAATAAATTTAAATGGCAATTGATCAACTAGGATAAAGTAAAGAATTTAATATGAGAAAGATCTGATCCAAAGGAGTTCTACTATTTAATTATATCATTGTTCATAGGCAAACAAATAATTTATTCAAATTGTTCCAAGCAATTAACCTTAAAATTTTAGGGATATTAGCTAAACTTCTTGTGTTTTCCTAAATTAATTGACCGAACCCAGCATCCCGTCAAAACTTATCAATAACCAACTGGGAACGATAGCGTTCCATATTAATTAACGATAGCTTTTAGATCTGTGAAAACAGTTGATCTTGAAATCTAACAATCGAGATAGATGCAGTTGATAAATCCAATTTTGTTGATTTATTTAGATTAAATATATCATAATAGCACAACACATCTAATCTATGCTACTCGTGTACCAATCATTCATGACAATTACGGATCACTGAATTCATGGTTAGCAGTAGAAAATTCTATATCGAATTAAATTGTCAGATTAATCGATATACAATATTCATAGAATTAAATCATAAATCGACAAATAGTTGGAATAAAAAGAATATTGAATTTAAGAACGAATAACTCACAGTGATAAATTAAACAGTAAAAACAACCCTTGAATCAGACTAAAAAATTAGCCAGCATGGTTTTGTATACAATCTCCATGAATATTAAATAAAATTAAAAAGATTGCTAACTAAATGATATGCACAACTCTCTTGCCTTCCGCGTGAGTTGTTTTTGTTGGAGGGGACTTCTCTTTTCTTTTTCAATCTTCTTGTGTGCGAGATTGGTGATTGGGAAAAATCCTTGCTGACGTCTCTGGTTGATTACGTAGATTGGTGGAAGGAAATTGTGTGTGTTATTATTGGAAAATATTGGGAGATTTTTATCTTGATTTTGCCGCCTCTTTCCTCCACGTGAGATTGTGGCTTTTTATTTATTTATTATTTTTGTTTTTGAAGATTTTGTTTGTTACACAAAATCTTATCTTGCCATTTAAGGAGCCGAAGAGTAGTTTTAAGGCGTGATCACGCCTTATCGAAAAACCACTTCTAAATTTTTCTATTCAAGTCTTACACTAAGATCATATCGGCAACTTTAGTTGTGTTATAAAATCACCTTTTTTAGCCCAGATTCATCGCATGAACAGAAAACTTCATCCTACAATAAAATCACTCAAAAATGTGTCAATTAAGCACGTTGAAAGTGGTAACAATGAGAGATATGACAACAAAAAATGCAAACGATTATGAGCCTATCAAATCTCCCACACCTAAACCATGCTTGTCCTCAAGAATACAAGAGCTCAATTCATTATCTCAACTCTTTATCATCTTTCTGCTTCATTTACTTGTCCGTAAAATATTTTTTCATGCACCAAAGCAATTTAATTGTTGAGCATCTAACTACCAATATCACGAGCAATTGTTTTCATCCGAATGTGTAGAAAAAAAAATGCATAGAGTCCGAACACTCCAACACAGGATTCGCTCATTTCACTCGTAAGTGTTCATGTATGTATCAAGGAGCTCTCATGTCAAAACACTGAAAAATTTTACCATAAGCTTGCAAATATATCATATCCTCTACCAAATGAATTAATTAAAATACACAAACAAGGGCTGTAAATGGGTTGTACCGTGACTAAAGATCAGGTAGGAAAGAAGTACAACGGTTTATGGAACTGAAGAACACATACACACTTTTCACAAAGACAATTGCATCCTGCTAACAATAACATCTTCAATCTCATTATAACATCCAAGAACAATTTTTTCCTTCGTTGCTCTTATTTTCCTTCTCACTCTCCCCTTTTTTTCATTCATTTTTTTTTTCTTTTTTTTTGTAAGAAGTTTTTGAGACAACGATTTCGAGCATTAATCACTCGATCTCCACAAGTTGCGCTTTCTTGGCTCAAAACGATGCTAAATGCAAAAGGTTGTATGATTCTCCAATTCAAGGTTCAAAAAGAGGGATAACCAACAAAAAAGATTTATTATGGCTTGTAATGAGGTTATTTTCCAATGAATAGGTTTGTGCTCGAACTTGGCTCAATTGGGGTAAGTGAATTAGGGTAGGCTCAAAAAGAACGGCGCTGATGATGCGAAAGAAACAGTTTGAACATAATGTCATTTACTTTGTTTATGCACCTAATTCATCACAATTTATAAACAAAGACATGTATAACAACGCAATTTCTAGAAAAATCAACAATGTATGACCAACACACAATCGAAAAAATTGGAGCATGATCTGATGATTGCTCATAGGCCCAAAGCTCACAAAAAAAAATGTATGTGTGCTAGACCCCAAACACTTTGCATTTCAACACATCATCCAGAACAACTACCCATTAATGTAGCACTAGGAATGCAAAATCAGTTGCACACAAAGAAAACATCATTTTTTTCATAGACTCGCATCAGAGGCATTCAAGATTCAAATGAGATAGATAACGAGTAAACACTAAATGTTTTATGGATCAAACAAATTCACTCTACCATGTTTTTTTTATTGAACATGCAAAAAATGAGAAAAATAGAAATTGAAACGAGAAATAAGGCTATATATCCCTCCACACTTATATGTGGCAATTTTCTCAATGACACAAAAAGTAGATGCACAACAGAAACAGTAAAAGAAAGCAAGGGAAGTTAGAGAACTCTCCTGAAAATTGTTGGGCATCATAGAGCAAGGCTTCTTATTGTTGTGGCGGAGAGAATGGTGGGTCGAATCCCATGTGTTTGTAAAACGCCAGCTGGTTTTGTCCCATACGGTGCCAACGCTGTGTGATCTCATCAAGCTCCACGTCAAAACGTCGGCGAGGAGGTGTGGACGAAGTGGGTGGAGGCTCACGTGAATCCAAAGGCTCTGGTGAATCAACTGATTCATAGTGGGTGTGGCTGGAACATGCCACTGCAGTACCTAGTGGACAAAAAGAGAAAACTCCATGGAATTGTTCTATTAGTCCCATATTTCTAAACAACGCAAATCCAAATGCTCCATGAACAAGCGACATGAAGATTATTATTATTGAGATCAATCAAATTCAAGTTAACAACAAGTGCAGTGATCAAAGACCCAAGAATCAGATGACATTTATGCGCGACCACACAAAAAATTGTGAAACTAACCAATAGCGATTCACCTTAATTCGGTTTTGCATACACCACAGGGAAAAAATTTCGTCTTTTGTCAACACACCCGCAGAATACTTACGACCCGAAAAAGTAAAACCAAAGAACCTATGAATATATTTCCATACTGGATTATGTAGATGATAATATTTGGATTTACTTGGATCGTAGTCGTGTTGTGTGGAACAAGCTCGATAGAAAGCAATGTGATTAAATTGATCATGAAAATTACATGCACTAGTCAAATATTCTTCAGTGTTTGCAAAGTCCTCGGTGATAAAACCGAAAGCAAGATTAAGTTCAGTAATCGAAAAGTTAAATGTGTGACCCATCAACCTAAATCGGACTACCCCTGGGCTGGAAAGTGTTAAATTGTTAGGTTTTGTGAATTCGAACGTTGCATAAAACTCACGCACAAGTTCAATATAGGCAGGGCAAGTGATTGCAAAGTAAGGCGCCCACCCAATATTGTTGATTAACTCAAACACCTCAGTTCGAATATTTAAAACTTCCAAGGTCGGGTGATGAATATATTTGCAGGGGATGATTTGTTTTTGACATAGAGCTTTATACCTATCTTTTTCAGTTTTTCTAGTGAAGGTTAAATGTCCATGCAAATCCGAATCGGCAGGTGGTAGGACGTTCATCCCCTTTCCCATTCTAGCCTTTTTTCACCTCAACGAAGAACTTGGAGTGCCGACTTTCTTATGCGATGCTTGAGAACCCCGTTGCATTCTATCAACAAATTATATACTCCACACAATTATCCCACAACCAGCAACAGACACGCGTCAAAATCACAAATTCAGCCATTAATAATAGGCGCACATAGTGATATCCAATTGATAGTGAAACGAATAAATAAACCAAACACCGTGTAAACACCGATAATCGAAATATGAGAGGGGTAGGAAAGAAATCACCTAGAGTAGTGCGGCTGCCTTGCACGATTCTGCATTGTGGTTGGTGGTATGCGCTGCGGACCGGTGGAAGAGCGGGAAGAGTTCCGTGCTTGTATGTTTAGAAACGCGAGAGGAAGGTTGGCGGCCTTGCACGAGCGGTGTGCTTTTTAGGGGCGGCGCTGGGGACTGGTGGACGAGCGGGAAGAGCGTCGTGCGAAGGTGCTGTGGTGGAGCTGTAGTGGTGGTTGAGCGACGCTGTTGTGCGAAGTTGTAGCGGACCGAGAGATGGAGGTCGGCGGGAGGAAGAAGAAGTTTGCAAGAAATTTTGGAAGGATAAAAAAAATAGGGTGAGGAAAGTGAACGCAATTTCAAATTATTTTTAATTCTATTAAGTAAATTTTATTTAATGAATTGATCTTTTCAAACCTTTTTTTTTACGACAGAAGAAGTCTTTGGGTAAGGCGTGATCACGCCTTAGCCAAAGACTTTTGCTATGTTGGGTCCTCGTTTTTGTTTTAATTTTTTTTGTGGAACAACAGAAGTTGTTTTCAGGCAAGGCGTGATCACGCCTTGTTCGAAGACCTCATCTGCGCTTAGGACCTCAAAATTTTGAATTTTTTTTTACCAGATGTGATTTTTCTTATAAGGCGTGATCACGCCCTGTAAAAAGACCTCTTCTGCACAAAAATAAACCAAACTTATAAATATAAAAAATAAAAATTTGGGTTGACTCCCAAAAACACAATTTTTTTTACGTCATTATGCTCGACATTTTTTATCCCTTTAAATTTCCGAATAGTGTGGTTACTCCAACTCAAGTTCGAGCATGTTTTCCACACTTTCATCCTCATGAAACACCTTCAATCTATGTCCATTCACCTTGAAAATTTTATCAGTATCCAAACTCTTAATTTATGCTGCACCATAAGGGAACACATGAGTAACAAAAAATGGTCCAATCCATTGGGAACGAAGCTTACCTGGCATGAGCTTTAGTCGAGAATTGTACAACAGTACTCTTTGACCCACAATAATCTGTTTTCGCAAAAACGAATTGTCGTGAAACAACTTCGTTTTCTCTTTGTAAATTCTTTAATTCTCATATGCTTCCAATCTTATCTCCTCTAACTCTTGTAGTTGCAACTTTCTCAGCTCGCCTACTTCTTCCAAGTTCATATTGTAGTGTTTGACCGCCCAATAAGCTATATGTTCAATTTCCACAGGCAAGTGACATTTGTCGGCTAAAGAGAATGGAAAAGTTCGGAATGAGATTTGCTCCTCAGTAATCCCCGGTGGTTTCAAGGATGTGCACACAATATGAAACTCTTTTAGATGTTTGTGAGGATCTTCACCTGCAAGACCACGGAAAATAGGCAATAAATGAACCAAACCCGATTTTAATTCAAAATGGCATCAGTAGTAGGGAACTGAATGCATAATGGCTTCTAAATAATGTTAGGATTAGCTAAATCCCTGAAGGTTCTTTGAATTGGTTCTGCCATTATTTCTTCGTCACTCTCACTTTTTTCAATCTTAAGATCAAGTTCGGATTCTCTTTCAGTGTCTGTTGACTCCAAGACTATGTTTAAACCAGGAGATGATGATGATTGTTTGCCCTGTAGCCTTGCTTATTTTCTCAATCTTTTAGTTGTCTTCTCGATTTCTGGACTTAATTCGAGTTCACCTGTACGAGAAGAACGAGGCATAAAATAAAATAAAATAACTAAACTCAAAAGAAACTAAACTTGCACCGTTTCCCGGCAATGGCGCCAAAATTTGGTGTGTTGTTGTTGACCAACCAAATTTAAATTTCTACTCTCTAGATAAAATTAGTGTAATTGTGAGTAGGGTCGAATCCACAGAGAACCGAGGACGAGTAAAATGTAAATACAGGGTGGATTTTGGGATATGAATTAAATAAATACTAAACTAAATTTATTCAAGAAAGGAAAATAATAAATTTAAATTAAAATTGATTAACTAGGATAAAGTAAAGAATTTAATATGAGAAAGATCTGATTCAAAGGAGTTCTACTATTTAATTATATCACTGTTCATAGGCAAACAAATAATTTATTCAAATTGTTCCAAGCAATTAACCTTAGAATTATAGGGATAGCAGCTAAACTTCTTGTGTTTTTCTAAATTAATTGACCGAACCCAGCATCCCTTCAAAACTTATCAATTACCAACTGGGCACGATAGGGTTCCATATTAATTAACGATAGCTTTTACATCTGTGAAAACAGTTAATCTTGAAATCTAACAACCGAGATAGATGCAATTGATAAATCCAATTTTGTTGATTTATTTAGATTAAATATATTATGATAGCACAACACATCTAATATATGCTACTCGTGTACCAATCATTCATGACAATTATGATAGCACAACACATCTAATCTATGCTACTTGTCAGATTAATCGATATATAATATTCATAGAATTAAATCATAAATCGACAAATACTTGGAATAAAAATAAAATTGAATTTAAGAACGAATAACTCACAGTGAAAAATTAAACAGTAAAAACAACCCTTGAATCAGACTAAAAAATTAGCCAGCATGGTTTTGTATACAATCTCCATGAATATTAAATAAAATTAAAAATGTGAGAACCCAGAAATTTCGACCCAAAGAAACTCATGTAAGAAATACAAACTTGAAATTTAGCCTAAGCTAAGCTCAACAAGTTTCATTCTAACTATAGAACTTAAATATGAACTTAGATTTCAGCTAACTTGACTCGAGAAAGTAGTTTCAAAGCTCGGAGACTGACTCAAAGGGAGGCAAAGCTGCAAGTAACCACGTCCATTGAAGAATTATCACTGGGAGAGTAAAACCCCAGCTCAAGGACTCGATCTTTCAGCTCAACCAGGCTTGTCCTGACAAGACAAAAAAGGGAGCTAAAAGATGAGCCAAGGAATTGGACAAACTTATTATGCAAGAAGCCACCTTTGAGATAACAAAGGTAGAAGCTAAGGGATGAGCTAAAGGCTAAGACAAACTTAATATGCAAGAGATGACCTTTGAGTTAATCCATAAATGAGCTAAGGGAGGAGCTAGGAGACCAAGACACAATTATGATGCAAGAGATGGCCTTTGGTGCTTGGTATGCTTTGACCACCATTACTCCATTTCTTGGAGCCCAAGGGGGCGGCCATGGGGAGGCAAAGGGGCATGGATTTCTCTATAAATAGTGCTCAAAGGTGTGATAGAAAACCATCCCATAAAGCCTCAAAATTTCGGCTTTCCCCCTCACCCTAAAACCACTCGACCGAAAGTCAAGAAGGAGAAGAAGCTCATGCGGTTCAAGTGCTAGAAATTTTTGCGTCGAGGTGCTGCCGAAGGAAAGAAAATAATTGTAAAAAGTACATCAAAGTGCTGCTAAAATTTCGAGAGACAAGTTCGTGCCAAAGTCTGCATTTTCGAATCTACCTCCAAATCTGTAACTAGGCTTTTGATTAAGTATTTGATTGTATTTTTAAACCTTGTATATGAATGATATGACATGCTGATAGGTGTGTCCAAATTTTTGAAAATCACTGTGTGTTATTTTTTAAAAAATGTTCGATCGATGACATGCTCTGTTCCTTCTACGAATTCCTTTAATTTCGTTGTGTCTGTCTGAAAATCTGAACTCTGAGAAATCTGATAAGTTCTGTCTGTTGTCTCTGAATTCTTTGTGCGCTGTTAGAATTCGGATTTGAAATGGGACGAGAATTGTAATTCTGTCTGGCCCCCACTGGTGGGTATAAAACCATGTTTTGTCTGGCCCCCACCGGTGGGTATAAAACCGTGTTCTGGCCTCACCCCTTAGAGGACTAACATATTGGGGACAATTTGACCATGGAAATGAGATGAGTAACAGTGTTGTGTCTGTTATGTCTGAAATTATCTGATTTGCTTCTGAACTATTTCGAATCATCTGAAAAACTTTTTCTTTTGTTCGATTCGTTTATGTTATGATGAGTTAAAAGTAATAGGATTTGAAAGATTGTTAAACAAATGTTTAAAGATTAAGATCTATATGTATCATTGAAAATTGATCGAACCCCCACTTGCTGAGTGTTTCCCAAAACACTCACCCCTTGTAAATTTCAGATAAAAATGAAGAATGGCTGAACGAGGAGGAACAAGAAGCCTTCTGGGGATGGTAGTCGAAGAGCAGGATAAAAGAAATCAAGACTTTATTTATCTTTTGTTTAGTTTCCGCCATTGCTACTCTGATGTATTCTTAATTTTATTGTCAATGTAAAGACAATGTTTAATTTATGAAAAAGACTGGTTTTTGGCATTTCGATACGAGACTTAATTGTTTTCAAGTAATTGTTAAACAATGTCTATGTCACCGATGCTTCGATCTCGAGGCGTGACATTTAAATGGTATCTGAGCCGCCAGTTCATAATCCCACTGGGATTTTGACAGACAAAATTTGACGAACAGAAGCCTAGTGCATCCCAATTTGAGTCCAACTTTCATCTGTTCTTGAAACCCAACTTTCATCTGTTTCCTAAATTTTGAATAGACTTCAAAACTCTATCCCTTCAATCGTTCCGCGATCCTTAGTATCGAAAATTTTCCACGACAACTTTGTTTCTATTTTTGTGCCTTTCTATCCTTTATGCGATTCTAATATTTTACCTCGATTTTGATCCTAGAAAATGGCTGCTCCACGTACTCGCGCTCAAGGCTGCCCTTCGCATGCGCCAGCTTACGATAGATAACCAGGATAGGGAGATTGCGACTTTGAAGGCGCAACTGGCTGAGGAAAAATTGGAAAAACAGAAGCTTAGTGAGATCAGACACATACTGGATACTGATGTACAACGATTGACTCATCATTTGGACTTGGCTTAGAGCCAACTTCTACAGATACCGACTGATTCAGCTCGCATCGCGCGCTTAGCTTCACTCAACAAGGATTTGCTGGAGAGAGTATAGATAGAGCGAGGACGTGCTACTCAGGCCCGTCAGCGCCAAGAGGAGTTCGGTGCCAAGCAGGATCGGTACATTTTGAAGCTCCACGCAACTATGGACAGATTTCAAGATCAGAATAACTACCTGCATCTGGTGATCGAGAACTTGGAGGAAGAGGAGGAAGCACCGATAGAGGTGGCCGATGACGACAGCGACAGTGATAACGACAGTGACGGAGGAGAGATGATAGACTAGATTACTATCAAGATTATATTAAAAGTATCTGGATTGTAATAAAATTATGATTAAGAAACTATTATGTGTATCAAATTATTTTGAAACTTTCTATTATCTTATTGCATGTTTAAAATTTGATGAGTGTACTATCAATAAAATTGTGTCTTTTTTTTTTATAGGAAATCAACATGGACCTTCAAAGCATTAAAATGAACTTCAAAAACAACTTCAGGAAAAGGAGACACAAATTAAAACACTGAAAGAAAAAATGAAAAACTCGAGAGGGATAACTACGAGATGGATGGGAATAACGTATGCATGATGGAGGATCTTCGTGAGGCAAGGGTGGAAGAGAAAGGACTACGCGACGACGTTAGACGCTATGCTGCCTACCACCTAGAGTCTGAGAGACAGCACGAAATCACCAAGAAATAATTGAACAAAGCTCAGGATAGGATTTTGAAACTCCAAATCCTGGATGAGAGCCTTCTCAAATCACAGCGTTGTCTTCAGGAACGGATCGAAGAACAAGAAATCGATGAGAAAATAAACCAATCAACAATACAGGGGCTTCAGGAACAATTAAACAACCTTGACCACCACAACACACAGTTGCAAAATCATATTGATCAGCTACAGAATAACATGATCAATATGGAGGAGCTCTTAGAGGAACTCGAAGCTAACCAAGAAGAAGATCCTATTGAAGAAGAAGAAATTAATGAGGCGGTAGGAGACGGTGAAGTGATAGACGAGTAGGGAGAGAACTTTAGATTAGGCATCGACTGTATCTAGAATTATTCGATCATTTGTTTTGAAACTTTTGATTGTATGAATTTCAAAATTTAATGAAATTATTTTGATTTTACATTATGGTAAATAAATTAATAAAATATATGTTTATAGGAAATGGCAGGAAGACCACCCCGAAACAACCGTAACCCTCGTGGAGCCAATCAAAATGAAAATCCACCACCACCGCCGAGAGTGAATCTCAGTCAAGAAGATATGATGGCAACAGCCACTATTGTAGCCGCGACATTACAAGGGTTCGTGAACCCATTGGCTAATGCCATCCAACCACCCCAAGAACCACAACCGCGTGGGATTAAATACCATTATGAATCCCTTTGGAGGAATCAAGTTCCAACTTTCGATGGAAACTCGGACCCAGAAGTCAGTCATAACTGGCTCAAAAATGTCGAATCACAACTACACCTACTGGAAGTGCCTGAAGAATTGAGAGTAGAAGTTGTAACACCATTTCTAGAGGACAGAGCACGAAAGTGGTGGGAGACAGTGTCACCATCTCTAGCTGAAATGGAAGAGATCACATGGCAGATTTTTAATAGAGAATTTTTGAAACAACACTACCCAGTGGAATTTCGTCTGCAGAAGTTGAACGAATTTGAAAATATCAAGCAGACCCCAGACATGACAGTGATGGAATACACTTCAAGATTCAACGATCTGAGAACCTATGTCCCAACGATCATGTCTGATGAAACGGTAAAAATGCATCTTTTAAAAAGGGACTCAACAGCCGGATTCAGTCAGCTTTGGCAGTATTCAAGCCAAACAGTTTTGCGGATTTTATTGGCGCTGCAATGAGTGCAGAAACGGATATCAAACGCCGCGAGGAAGAAAACAAGAACAAAAGATCAATAGTCAATCAATCTACTCATAATGGTCCCAAGTTTAAGAAGCCAAATTATTCAGGTAGGCCTTTCAAAGGAAGCTCTGGCAATACTGGCAATAGGGAAGGGAAGTGGTGGGACACCTATAAACAGTATCATACCGAAGAATGTTATCAGAAGACAGGTACATGTTTCAAGTGTGGGCAGGTGGGTCATCGAATTAGAGAATGTCTGGAAAACAAAGACAAAGGGACGGGATTCAACAAACCAAACGAAAACAAGACGAATGCTCGGGTGTATGCAATAACTCAGGAGGAAGCTGATAACACCAATGAATTGGTGGCAGGTACTATCTTACTCAATGAAATACCTGCATATACCTTGTTTATTGTGGTGCTACGCACTCATTTGTGTCTAGAAGATTTGCTAAGAAGCTTAAACTTGAACATGATACTCTTAGTGAACCATTAAGAGTGACAACACCGGCGAGAAAAATAATCGAGACCCACAAAGTGTATCAAAATTGTAAAATTTGTATCAGCCAACAAATTTTTGAGGCAGAACTGATTCAACTCAATATGATTGAGTTTGACATCATTCTTGGAATATACTGGTTAGCTAAAAATCATGCCATAGTAGACTTTCAAAAGAAAGATATTAGACTTCAGACTCCGACTAAAGAGGAAGTCATATATCACGGAAAATCCAAAGAAAGAAAATCTTTGTTATCGGCCTCAAAAGTCTGGAAGGCCATAAAAGGAGGAGAAGAAATTTATCTGGCAATGATCGATGAGATCAAAGTAGAATAGGTCCCAAAGTTGGAAAATATTCCAATTGTTCAAGAATTTCCAGATGTTTTTCCCGAGGAGTTACCGGGTGAGATATCCGATAGTGAAGTAGAATTTTAAATCAATCTGGTCTCTGGTGCTGCGCCAATCTCAAAGGCACCATACCGAATGGCACCAGCTGAATTAAAGGAATTAAAGGAGCAACTTCAGGAATTACTGGACAAGAAGCAAGTTCACCCCAGTGCATCCCCGTGTGGAGCCCCAGTGCTATTAGTAAAGAAAAAGGACGGAAGCATGAGGCTATGTATTGACTACTGGGAGTTAAACAAGATCACCATAAAGAATAAGTACCCACTCCCGAGAATAGATGATCTTTTCGATCAACTAAAAGGAGCCAAAGTTTTTTCAAAGCTTGATCTAAGATCTAGTTATCACCAACTGAAAGTCAAGACTGAAGATATCCCTAAAACTGCTTTTAGGACGAGATATGAACATTACGAATTTACAGTAATGCCTTTTGGTCTAACAAATGCTCCTGCAGCATTCATGGACCTGATGAATCGAGTGTTCAAACCATACCTCGACAAGTTCGTTGTTGTTTTTATAGATGATATCTTGCTATACTCACCAAGTGAGGAAGAACACATAGAACATTTGCGTCTCACGTTGCAAACACTGAGGGAAAAGGAACTATATGCCAGATTCAAGACGTGTGAATTTTGGTTAAAAAGTGTGGCATTCCTAGGTCATATAATTTCCGAATTAGGGTTGTCAGTAGACCCTAAAAAAGTAGAAGCAATCAAGGACTGGCCTCAACCGAAGACAGTAACCAAAGTAAGAAGTTTTTTGGGATTAGCTGGCTATTATAGAAAATTTGTGGAAGGATTTTCTTCGATAGCCATTCCACTTACCAAACTTACTCAGAAGAACTCAAAGTTCATTTGGGATGATGCACGTGAGAGAAGTTTTGAAATCTTGAAGACAAAACTCGCTACTACACCGGTATTAATCCTTCTCGAGGATGGCAAGAACTTCACGGTGTACAGTAATGCTTCAAAGGGAGGGTTAGGGTGTGTACTTATGCAAGAAGGTCAGGTAATTGCTTATGCTTCACGACAGTTAAAACCGTATGAGCAGAATTACCACACTCATGACCCTGAGTTAGCTGCAGTTCTGTCTGCGCTCAAAATTTGGAGGCACTACCTTTATGGAGTGAAATGTGAAGTATTTACTGATCACCAGAGCCTCAAGTACATTTTCACCCAAAAAGAATTAAACATGAGGCAAAGAAGGTGGATGGAACTTCTAAAAGATTATGATTTGGTAATCAATTATCATTCGGGTAAGGCGAATAAGGTGGCTGATGCATTGAGCCGAAGAAATTTTGGAAAAGTAAGCTTATCTTCACTATCAGCGCAACCAGGACTTCGGGAAACCATCAAACTAAAGCAGAACCAAGACACCTCCATCCTTAAAATTAAAGAACAGATCCAAGAAGGAAAAGTTCCAGAATTTCAAATTGATGAGAATGGTATCCTTTGGATGAAAGGACGGCTGTTTGTACCCAATATCAATTGGAGTCGAGAAGAAATAATGGCCGAGGCACACAAATCGAGATTTTCAGAGCATCCAGGAAGCACCAAAATGTACAGAGACCTGAAAAATAATTACTGGTGGAATGGAATGCAGAAAGATGTGGTTGTCTTTGTTTCCAAGTGCCTAACCTGTCAACAAGCCAAGGCAGAACACCAACGGCTTGGAGGACTTTTGCAGCCATTGGAAATACCAAAATGGAAGTGGGATAATATCTCCATGGATTTTGTAGTAGGACTACCAAGGTAAAGGCAAGGTCACGATGGAATTTGGGTAATCATCGACAGACTGACCAAATCTGCACATTTCTTGCAAGTGCGGATAAATTACAACTTGGATAAGCTAGCTACCTTATATATGGACAACATAGTGAGATTATACGGAGTCACAGTAAGTATATTGTCTGACAGAGACCCAAAATTTGTATCAAGATTTTGGAAAAGTTTTCAAAAGGCTATGGGAACCAAGGTCACTCTCAGCACGGCCTATCATCCTCAGACTGATGGCCAAACTGAAAGGACAATTCAAACACTCGAGGACATGTTAAGGGCATGTGCACTGGATTTTCATGGAAACTGGAGTGATCAATTACCGTTGATAGAGTTTGCTTATAATAATAGCTACCATAGTAGTATCGATATGGCTCCGTATGAGGCTTTGTATGGCCAAAAGTGTAGGTCGCCTCTATGTTGGGATGAAGTCGGAGAAAAGTCTGTTACTGGACCAGATCTTGTTCAATTAACCATTGACAAGGTCGTTGTAATCAAAGAAAGACTCAAGACAGCCCAAGATAGACAAAAGAGCTAGGCCGATTTGAAGAGAAGACCGTTGGAATTGGAATTGGTGAAAAAGCTTATGTCAAGGTCTCTCCTATGAAGGGAGTGGTTCGGTTCAGTAAATCCGGAAAGTTAAAACCAAGGTATATGGGACCGTTCGAGATACTGGAGAAGGTGGGAACCTTAGCCTACCATCTAGCTTTGCCGCCGGATATGTCCAGAATTAACAATGTTTTCCACATCTCACAGCTGAGAAAATATGTCACAGACCCGATTCATGTACTTAAAGTTGCACCACTAATGATTGAAGGAAATCTCAATGAAGAACTCAAATATGAAGAAGTCCGTTCCGAATAGTGGACACAAAAGACCAAGTGTTGAGACATCGGACAATCCCTTATGTCAAAGTACAGTGGTCAAATCATACTGAAAGGGAGGCCACTTGGGAGCTCGAAGAGAAAATGCGCTCACAATACCCTTATTTGTTCACAAGCTCCAGCTAATCCAAGTTTCGAGGACGAAACTTTCAATAATGAGGGAGGGATGTTTGAACCCAGAAATTTCGACCCAAAGAAACTCATGTAAGAAATACAAACTTAAAATTTAGCTTAAGTTAAGCTCAACAACTTTCATTCTAACTATAGAACTTAAATAAGAACTTAGATTTCAGCTAACTTGACTCGAGGAAGTAGTTTCAAAGCTCGGAGACTGACTCAAAGGGAGGCAAAGCTGCAAGTAACCACGTCCATTGAAGAATTATCACTGGGAGAGTAAAACCCCAGCTCAAGGACTCGATCTTTCAGCTCAACCAAGCTTGTCCTGACAAGACAAAAAAGGGAGCTAAAAGATGAGCCAAGGAATTGGACAAACTTATTTTGCAAGAAGCCACCTTTGAGATAACAAAGGTAGAAGCTAAGGGATGAGCTAAAGGCTAAGACAAACTTAATATGCAAGAGATGACCTTTGAGTTAATCCATAAATGAGCTAAGGGAGGAGCTAGGAGACCAAGACACAATTATGATCCAAGAGATGGCCTTTGGTGCTTGGTATGCTTTGACCACCATTACTCCATTTCTTGGAGCCCAAGGGGGCGGCCATGGGGAGGCAAAGGGGCAATGATTTCTCTATAAATAGTGCTCAAAGGTGTGATAGAAAACCATGCCATAAAGCCTCAAAATTTCAGCTTTCCCCCTCACCCTAAAACCACTCGGCCGAAATTCAAGAAGGAGGAGAAGCTCGTGCGATTCAAGTGCTAGAAATTTTTGCGTCAAGGTGCTGCCGAAGTGAAGAAAGTAATTGTAAAAATTACGTCAAAGTGCTGCTAAATTTTCGAGAGACAAGTTCGTGCCAGAGTCTGCATTTTCGAATCTACCTCCAAATCTGTTGGTGGGCTTTTGATTAAGTATTTGTTTTTATTTTTAAACCTTGTATATGAATGATATGACATGCTCATAGGTGTGTCCGAATTTTTGAAAATCACTGTTTGTTATTTTTAAAAAAATGTTCGATCGATGACATGCTCTGTTCGTTCTTCGAATTCCTTTAATTCCGTTGTGTCTGTCTGAAAATATGAACTCCGAGAAATCTGATAAGTTCTGTCTGTTGTCTCTGAATTCTGTGTGCACTGCTACAATTCGGATTTCAAATGGGACGAGAATTGTAATTCTGTCTTGCCCCCACTGGTGAGTATAAAACCATGTTTTGTCTGGCCCCCACCGGTGGGTATAAAACCGTGTTCTGACCTCACCCTTTAGAGAACTAACATATTGGGGACAAATTGAAATGAGATGAGTAACAATTTTGTATCTGTTCTATCTGAAATTATCTGATTTGATTCTGAACTATTTCGAATCATCTGAAAAACTGTTTTTTGTTCGATTCGTTTCTGTTATGATGAGTTAAAAGTAATAGGATTTTAAAGATTGTTAAAGAACAATTTAAATATTAAGATCTATATGTATCATTGAAAATCGATCGACCCCCCACTTGCTGAGTGTTTCCCAAAACACTCACCCCTAAAAAATTTCAGATAAAAATGAAGAACAACTGAATGAGGAGGAACAAGAAGCCTTCTGTG
The DNA here is from genome assembly GCF_025594145.1 of Primulina tabacum. Classification (NCBI taxonomy): domain Eukaryota; kingdom Viridiplantae; phylum Streptophyta; class Magnoliopsida; order Lamiales; family Gesneriaceae; genus Primulina; species Primulina tabacum. Next base: position 9,858,552 of record NC_134556.1, on the reverse strand, counting down.
GATGGTAGTCGACGAGCAGGATACAAGAAATCAAGACTTTATTTCTCTTTTGTTTAGTTTCCGCCATTCCTACTCTGATGTATTCTTAATTCTATTGTCAATGTCAAGACAATGTTTAATTTATGAAAAAGACTGGTTTTTGGCATTTCGATACGAGGCTTAATTGTTTTCAAGTAATTGTTAAACAATTCCGGATGTCACCGACGCTTCGATCTCGGGGCGTGACAAAAAAGATTGCTAACTAAATGATATGCACAACTCTCTTGCCTTCCGCGTGAGTTGTTTTTGTCGGGGGAGACTTCTCTTTTCTTTTTCAATCTTCTTGTGTGCGAGATTGGTGTTTGAGAAAAATCCTTGCTGTCGCCTCTTGTTGATTATGTTTATGTTGATGGGTGGAAGGAAATTGTGTGTGTTAATATTGGAAAATATTGGGAGATTTTTATCTTGATTCTGCCACCTCTTTCCTCTACGTGAAATTGTGGCTTTTTATTTATTTATTATTATTTTTTTGAAGATTTTGTTTGTTACACAAAATATTAACTTGTTATTTAAGCAGCTGAAGAGTAGTCCAAAAATCACTTTTGAATTTTCTTGTTAGGTCTTCCACTAAGATCATATTGGCAACTTTAATTGTGATATAAAATCACCCTTTTTAGCCAGATTTATCACATGAACAGAAAACTTCATCCTACAAAAAAATCACACAAAAATGTATCAATTAAGCACGTTGAAAGTGGTAACAATGAGAGATGTGACAACAAAAAATACAAACTATTATGAGCCTATCAATTAAGATCACTGAACCAGAGATCACATCTTTCTTCTCCGGTATTCCTCTCCTCCATCCCATAGAAAAGGGAAAGAAAGATTTTCTTGATGATCCATCGAAAAACAACAATGTTCACACTGCCATTGTGCTGACAAGAGAACGAGTCAGTGAGATCGTTCGGGAGAAAATAGAAATGTTTGATAAATGGGTTGAATTTCGAACTGTCACAACCTTCGACTCACTTATTCAAACCAGAAAGATCAAAGCAGCTGCCAAACTTGAACTTTCTATATTGGAATGGACAGAAGCATCTGGAATTAAAAATGAAGGAAAGTGCACTCCTAGCACTGATTCAATTGAAAAGGAACAATTTTGTTCCTACTTGCCCAACCGCAAAGGATGATTCATCTGTCATCTCTCAACTTGAGATGGACGCTCTCTCACTCTCAATGATTGTCGCTCAAAAACGGCAAGAACTTAAACTGCCTGCGGTTGAAGAAACATGCAAATTTCACTCAGATTGAACATTGATAAAGTGTTTGCACCTGAGACCATCAATGACCTATCAACCTTTTAGGTACCACCATCTTCATTTGTTATTGTTTCTCTTGTTTCTTAGATATCGGTTGAAACCGCTATGCCCAGTGATGTGGACTTCATTATGCCAACCGCTGAAATCATTTTGTCAAAGGTTGTTCCCATCACTGACGCAATCTGTCAACAAGATGAACTGTGCTCCTCGACAGCTCCTCAAGAGATCCATGAGGGAGATACAGCTGTACAAAAGTCTGAATCAATTGTGCTTCCTCTCTCGGCACATACCGGTTTTTCAGAAGTTTATCTCACCTCTGCCGAAGAAGTTGTACAATCTCTTTCTGACTTTGATCATGGTACAATTCACATGGAAACCTCTTCTCCTTCAAAGTCTGAATTTGCTGAAGATACTGCTCAAGGAATTCTCCAAGAACCGTTAGTATCTTCACCTACTATTCCCAAGGATGACGGTGTAATTATTGCTTCTCTGCCTTTAGTCTCTTTTGTTGCTGAGGATCCATCAACCAGTTTGGTAACCCAAGAAGTACCCAGCAAAGAAATCTTTATTTTTTTTGTAGTATTTGACACCACAGTTGATGCTTTAGCTTCTGAAATCAATCTACCGCAACCTTCCAAGTCAACCGGGAAAGCATCATCCTCTCATCTGGCTTCATTCAAGGCTCGAATACTTTTTTCATCAGATTTATTTGAACCTGAAGAAGAACTTGTGGAAGAGAACATCCAGAAGGAAATTTTGGATCATCTGAAGACTATGGATCAATCAATTATTGCTCTTAACCGAAAGAAATTTGATATTAAGGAAGCCTTTCAATCCATGAAATTTGAGCTCTCCAAGGACTTTCTGATCATGAATACAAGCATTACCCTCCGACAGGGAGGCATAATTCCTCGCATCTCAATATGTGCACTGAGCTTTCTAGCCAAATGACTAGACTAAGAGCACATGTTGATCAGCGCATGAATGCCCAAGGAGCTCAACTTACAGAAATCATGAAATTTCTGATGCATGGTGATGTCAAAAAGGGGAAAGAGAAAGGCAGAAGGAACTTAAGAAAGAAGAATAAGCGGTTAGAAAAATGGTTGCAAAGCGTGCCAAAACGGATGAAGCTAAACAGCTTGAAGAACAACATAGAGGTTAAAGTATTGTAATTGTTTAGCTGTTTTTATTACTGTTTTGATTACTGTTTATTGCTTGTAATTTGTATTTTCATTCACTCAATGAAATACAATATTTATTTTATTTCACTATTATAAATCTTCTGCAAACTGTTGTATAGTTCTGCAGTTGGGTTTTGTCATCACCAAAAATGGGAAAATTGTTAAGAAATTATTATTACCCGAAAGTTTTGGTGAGTGACAAAATCAAAACAGCACCTAACTATTTTAGAAAACAGATGCAAACTTCTTTGTATTACAGGAACCATTTCAACTGTTCGGTCTTCGACCGCTTGATCTTCAAATCGCCTACTCAACCATCAGAAAGTAGAAGAGCATCAACCGCTAAAAAGAATTCCAACCGGATGTTCCTAGACAGAGTTCGACCACTTCAATAAAGAGCTATTTATTGCTCACTTAATGAAAGACATTCTCTGACTGGCTCAAGACGTTCAATAGTTTTTCACCGCTACAAGTCAATTATGTCCAACACCAGTCTCAATATTGATCTGCATTAATTTCACTATCTCATTATAGAAAGACTGCTTATACATCTACAAATTTTGATGTTAATAACAGTTGCCGTAAAAGGATGCACAGCAGCAACTCTTCAAGGAACGGAATTCAAAGTTGTGCAAGCAAAGAGAACATTAAATGTTTTGTTGAAGAACATTTAATGAAGTTGCAGATGATAGTTGTAACGCCCCGAAAATTTGAAGGTCCACACGAACCACATGCCTACAAGTTATTAAATTCCTTGTGTATATCAATTAATTGTTTTTATTGCATAAATTAATTATGTTGTGCATGTTGACATGTTTAAAATGTAATTTTCTACATAGTTGCATTAAAAATGTATTTTTAAAAGTCATTCGAGTTGCGATCGAGGAACGTAGACCAAGGGCTAAAAAAATAGAAAATGTTTTTATTGGTTAATACTTTTTAATTATTTAAATTAAGGGAGATGTTTTTTCTTATTTTTTAAAGTAAAGAGTTTTGAGGTGATTTTATACGCCAGGACGTAAATTTTATCGGTATTGGATTTTCAACAAAAATACGAACGTTTTAGCAACCCGAATAATAAATTCACAAACTTTATTAGGAAAAGTATTTTTAATTAAGCACTAATGGGTTATTGGGCCTAATTATATTTCCTAATGGACCTAAACCTTTGTTATTGTTTTAATTATTATTTAAACCCAAAATCCTACCCCATAACTCACACAATTCACACTCCTCCCCTACACCAAAAGCAACACAATTCTTTTCCAACAAATACACGACACACACACAAGCATCATCAAGGAGGAAGTTCGAAATTTGCAAGGAAATTCAAGCATAGGTTGTTCATCGTCGTTCTTCGATCCGTCAACGTTTAATCGTGCATGTTTCATAGGTTGTTCGTCGTCGTTCTTCGATCTGTCAACGTTTAATCGTAAGTTAAACACGCAAAGGCACGCCATATTCTTCTTTCACTCATCATCACACCATATTATGTAATTTTGAATGAAATTGCATGAAAAAAACAAGGGACACTTGTTATATTTTCGTTTATGCACAAAAAGGGATTTTTAAAGTTTTATTTTTGTACCAAAAACATGTTTTATATGTACCTAAAGGGGCTGCCATGAATTAGGATGTTAAGGGGCAAGTTTTACACCAGTTTAAGGGGCTAGAACACGCGTACAAATGCTACAAACAAGAAACGTTAAAGCTGGAACCAAATTTCTGTTTTTGATCATGGGGCTCTATTGTAAGGGGAAGTGATGCATGGCTTGGCTTGAGTCACGGCTGGGGCTTAGGTTGGGTCAGGGGAAGAGTCTTAGCCACGTTAGGACTCGAGACCAAGGGCTAGGGAGGAGTCCTAGCAAGCTAGGACTCCACCCGAGAGCTACATCAAGGAGTAGCGCAGGTTTGCAGTAGTTGTGCAGGGAGAGATGGCTTGACCAGGGAGTTTGAGCTGAGCTAGGTTAGGTCCTTAGGGTCCTAAGAGGGTGCAAAAGTGCTGGGTCAGGGGCTGGTCCAGTGGTTAGGGTCCTAGCATCACAAACTCTATCCTAGCATCACAAACATAGAGTTCTAGTGCATGTGGGTTTCTTGGTCATGGCATGTCCAGGTGTTGTGGCTTCGGTTTTCAAGCTTTGGGTTTAGCCCTTAGGTTCTAAGGGTCCAGGAGGGCTCCTACAAAGGTCTGGGCTGGGGCTAGAGTGGCTGGGCACGCTGTGGCTCGAGCCAAACAAGAGAGCGCGAGAGAAGTTCCTTGACGTGCAAGTTGTGTCTTCTGAACTCAAGTGCTTCGTGCTTGGGTTCCAATGTAAGTGATGGTCCGGGTAGGGTCTGTGCATGGTCCAGGGATGGCTAGGGTCAGGTGGGCTCGGTGGTTAAGGGCTGGAAGAGTCCTAGAGTCACTAGGAGTTTATATGCAAGAGTTCATCCATGCGCAGGTTGTGTAGCTTGGTTCCAGGTGAGTTTGAGCGAGCCAAGGCTAGGTTCAGGGGCTTGGGCTTGGTCAGGAGGGTGCCTAGGTGGGTTGGCTTGGGTTTGGCTCGAGGTGGCTCGGGCATGGCTCGAGTATTTTGGGAGATGGCTCGGTGTGTTCGATTATGTGTCAAAAACAAAAATTAAAGAAAAAAAATTGGAACCATGGGTCCACGGGTGTGGTTCATGGCTCACAATGGTAGAATAAATAATAAAAATGTTATGTTTAAAACTTGAGATCAAAATATGGAGTTTTGGATTTATCCGATATTTAATCGCCGCACGAAACGTTAATTAAAGAATTAATTGAAACATTTAAATTTAAGCTTAATAAAATTGTGAAAAATTATATTAAGCTCAAATAATTATTAAATTCTAAGTTTTTAATTTGGGAATTTAATACTAAAGTTTAATTTAATTCGGGATTAAAACGCACTAATTCGTTATATTTAAAGATTAATTTAAAAGTTCTCGATTTAAGCTAAATAAAAATATGAGAAAATTTATGTTGGCTTAAATAATTATTTGGGACATATTAGAGTCTATGAAGTTAAGAAAAAGTCAAAAACGTAAAATTTTACGTCTAGGGTAAAACGATAATTTTACACCCAAAAATTAGTAAACGTCATGGCAGTGTCTTGAATGATGTTTTATATGCTACTATGATTATTTTCTATGGTTATGGATGTTTATGAATTTTTTTAATGTTAAAATTTTATTTTAAATGTTTATGGTTTAATATGTCAAAATGTTATTTTAAATGTCATGATTTAATATGTTAAAATGTTGGTTCTAAATGTTTATGGATGTTTTTGTGATTTAATATGTCAAAACTTTTATTTTAAATGTTTTATGATTTAAATGTTTATGATGTTAAAATATTTATTCATGTTTAAGGATTTTTTTATATGTTAAAACGCTATTTTAAATGTTTATGGATTTTTATGACGAAACGATAATGTTAAAAGATATGTCGCATGCTTGGTTTAAAAGAAAAAAGTTATATGCATGTTTAATTTTATAAAGTGATGAGAATACGAAATTTGAAGGAAATGAAGTAATTGTGACTAATACAATGATATGTTGGAGATATCGTGAGGGCTAGGGTCCCACTGGGAGCCCGAAGATTGTATTTTCATTTATACGAATACGATTATATGATTGGAGATGTCGTGAGGGAAAAGGCCCCAGAGGGATCTTGTTTATGGGAGAAGGCCCCAGAGGGATCCCGTCTACAGGAGAAATCCCCAAAGGGAGCCCGACGATCGTATTTCCAATGATATGTTAATACGTGAGGCCAAGGCTCAGTTGACGTTTGAGAGTGTCGCTGATGTCCCCGCTGTCCAGTACTGTGGTTACATGTAGATGGATCAATCGCCCAATACGTAGACGAACTTGAAAGTCACAATTAACGATTTGAATTCAATGCAAGGAAAAATGAATACGCATATGTTGATGATAATATGTATATGAATATGTTGAGGATGATATGAAAATGTTTATGTTTAAAGATGATGCATCATTATGAAAATGTTTTTATTTAAAGTTTATGCATCAGGAAACTGTTTACGAAAATGTTCATGTTTAAAGTTTATGTATCTTCATGAAACGATATTTTAAGTACAAGTATTTTTACTATTGAATGTGATCTGTATATGTAGTACTTGTTATCAAGATTATGGTGTGTTAAGTCTTTATACTCACTAGGTGTGATTGATGTAGGTGATTATGATAATAATGTTAATGAAGGTCTTGATGATTGATCTGACTGGATTGAAGGTATACATAACCCGAGGACCAACGCTAGTTTTGCGCACTAGTTATGATTTATGATTTTAAGTGATGTTAAAGATATTTTACGTCGATTTATTTATGAGTGGTTTTTGAGAGGTTATAGTATGGGCTATACTTTTCAAATAATGTTTTTACGTTTGGTAAAACGTTTGATGATTTCATGTTTTTGACTATTTCCTTTGATTTTCGAATATTAGTTGGTTGTTTGTACAAAAATGGTGCAAAAATATTTTATATATTTGTATAGTGTTCGGCCGAATCTTGTAGGGTTTAAAAAAAATTTCTAGTACTTTTTAAGAAAACGAGTAGCTGACGTTTCAATAGTGACATATCATTCCAACGCTACAGGTTTACGTTATGTATCTTTTCCGACCGTTGAGATGATAGCTTATAAAAAAAGAGCTGAAGAATGCAGATACAAGTTCGATCAATTTTAAGCTTTCCAACCACGCGATTGACATACTACTCAAGCTTGCATACTCAAAGACCTGAGCGCTCTTAAAATTCATATACTTCATCTCCCATCAAGCACGCACTCAGCATAAAGATATATGATCATTCAAGGATCAATTTCTTGCTACTCAAAACATATAATGTTTATTTTATCAATAACCTTTTGATTATTTGATTGATTGTGTTGTCTAGTGAGCCGAGGGTTCTTGAAATCCAGAAGTGTAAAGTAATCACTAAGAGTTCCAAAACAGACAGTGTGATAAGTCCTAATTGGAGTGAGCTGCTGCAAAAAGTTTGTAGAGCCAAAGTCTTTTTGTGGAATCCTTCCTAATGATGAAGAATGAGTGACGTAGGATATTTTATCTCCAAACATCCAAAAAAACCGTGCAACTTTACATTTTGTGTGCACTTACTTTTCGAACCGTTTCTTGTTAACAGGCTACACAACCAGTTGAAGCTATCATTAGAAATTGTAAACCATTTTCCGCACTTCTCAAGTGGTTCAGATTTCTAACCGTTAAAGAAAAACTTTCAACCACATAAAAACGTTTGAAAACCGATTTTAAAAAAGAAAATATTTTTAAAGAGTTTAATCACCTCCCCCCTCTAAACTCTTTACCGATCCTAACAAAAATCCCTCATTTTGTATAAGATTCAAAATTTATATCATTTCCATAAAAGAAAAATTAAACAGAACTTAAATTTTTCTTGTCTTCCATCAACGGTTGTTGAATGATGAATGCTGCTACCCGCGGTCAGTGTCAGACTCATATTATTGGAGAGGCTTTGACATGAGAAGCAGTGACTTCCACTGACATATTTGATGTGAACTCGTTGAACTAAGTTGCAACTACATAATTTAGTGAAGGAGTTCACCAAATATGCAGCTGCCAAAATGAATTAATGAAAAATTTTGTTCTTCAAAATTTTTGTTTACCATTATATGAACGATATTTGTACCCTCGTCACATTGATACTGTCCAATCAACGAACGAAGTTCTAATAATTTCATGATTATTTCTACTCAATTGTGTGTTTTCTTCATAAATTGAGAGACCTATTATAGAGTTTCTTTGAAAATAATCCAAAATAAATATATCATTACATATATTATCACACATTAATTTTTAATATTTAAAACTCTTATTTTCAACATTCAATAATTTCAACTCTTATTTTCCATACTCCCCCTTTTGGTGATGATCATGATACAATGATTGTCTTCATTACATGTTTTTATATTGTCTCGTTAAAAACCTTACTAGGAAAAACCCATTGAGATAAAAACCATAGTAAGGGGAAAAAAGTGCAGTCACGTAAACTCCCCTCATGTTAACATGAACGATTCTTCACAAATTTCGTAGATTGTGCACCCCAATATTATATATATGCTTTCTTAATATTGTCATAGAAAGTGTCCTTGTTAAGAGATCTGATGAGTTTTCACTTGATTGAATGTAACGAATATCAATATCTTTATTCTTCTCAAACTCTTGGGTGAATGGGAAGAACTTAAGGGGAATATGTTTAGTTATGTCACTTTTTATGTATCCTTCTTTCATTTGAGCAATACATCCAACATTATCTTCATATAGTGTCATAGGCTTCTTGTCGAATGATAATCCGCATGAGATTTGGATATGTCGGGTCATTGATTTTAGCCACACACATTCACGACTTACTTCATGTAGTGCAATAATCTCAGCATGATTTGATAAAGTTGTTACAAGTGTTTGTTTCTGAGAATGCCAAGAAATTACAGTGCCTCCACGAGTAAATACATATCCGGTTTGGGAACGTGCCTTGTGTGGATCAGAGAAGTACCCAGCATCAGCATAACCAATTATAATTTCATTGGTATCTTTTGAATACAAAAGTCCCAAGTATGTTGTTCCTCGTAGATAACAGAATATACGTCTACAGTATGGGTGACGCCTAGATGCCGTCGATGCTTCCTTTCTGTTGCCACAAGTTTCCTCGTGGCAACAGGATCTCTCTGAAGGGAGGACAACAGCTCCTGGATTTTGGTCTACGTGGACAGCGTCTTCTCAAAAATGATTCAGCTAATCCATTTTTTGTATCGACTTGAACAACAAGATGCTCAACAGTGATTTCCATTGACATACAATAATCACTGAAAAATTGGGGAGAAGAGTTTGATTGTTGTAGGGGATTGAGACGTGGGGTTGAATTGGGTTTAAGGTGGGTTTTTGGATAATATATAGTTAATTACATTTTAATCCAGTTTAGGCCCATTAGGAGGTTAATTAGGCCCATTAGTACTTAATTTAAATATTTAAAATAATTTTGCTAGAATAAGTTTGTGAATTTATTAGCCGGGTTACCAAAACGTTCGTATTTTTGTTAAAAATTCAACACCGATAAAAATTACGTCCCGGCGTATAAAATCACCTCAAAACCCCACATTTTCAAAAATAAGAAAAAGCATCACCCTTATTTTAAATAATTAAAAATAATTATTATTAAAAACATTTTACAATTTTTCAGCCATCGGTCTCCGTTCCTCGATCGCAACTCGAATATCCTTTAAAAACATATTCTAATACAACCATGTAGAAAAATATATTTTAAACATATCAATATGCACAACAAATTTAATACATGCAATTAAGATATTTAATTAAAATACAAGAGAATTTAATAACTTGCGTGCATGTGGTTCATGTGGACCTTTAAAATTTCGGGGCGTTACAATATGAGCACATGAAAAATAAAATATTTTAGATTTCAATTCCACCAATATATTAATCATTTTCAGAGAAATCATTCGGAAAATCAGGAGCATCAAAATGAATTTAATCACTCAAACGGTCACTGTGTTTAGTGAAGTTTGTTTCTTTTTCTTTTCCCTTTATTGATTCTTTATAGAGCTTATAAAGGTGCTCGGGAGCTCGACAAATACGAGACCAATGTCCTGGAGTGCCGCATCTAAAACCTGAACTTTTAAATTGTTTTGAGTGATTGTCATTAACACTCATGTTCTCATGTTATATTTTTAGTGGGTGGTTCGTGACGCCCTTTTGAGATTAGTTATAGAAGTAACTATCTCGATTGTTTTCAAAACCACGGCCGCGACCACGACCACTTCCACGTCCACGACCTCGACCAAAATCTTGTCTTTGAATTTGATTTTGGTTTCCAGGTTTAAATTAATTTTTACTTACAACATTTACTTCTGGAAATGTTATTGATCCAGTGGGTCGGGACTGATGATTTCTCATTAGCAGCTCGTTGTTCTTTTCCGCCACAAGAAGACATGCGATAAGTTCAGAACATCTCGCAAATCCACGCACTATATATTGTTCTTGTAGAGTTATATTTGATGCGTGAAAAGTGGAAAATATTTTTTTGAGCATTTCCGATTCCGTAATCTCATGTCCACAAAATTTTGATTGCGAGATTATTCGATATATCGCCGAGTTTTAATCACTGTCTTTCTTAAATTTTGGAATCTTAATGTATTCCATTTATCACGGGTCCATTATACGTTCAAATTTTTCCATTAATCCTTTCCATAAAGCCATGAGATCTTTTTCAATAAGATATACACATTTTAATTATTCATTAAGATGTCGAAGTAAAAATATCATAGCTTTTGCTTTTTCTTGTGATGATGATATACCATTGTAACACCCCGAAAATTCGAAGGTCCACGCGAACCACATGCATACAGGTTATTAAATTCCTTGTGCATTTCAATTAATTGTTTTAATTTCATAAATTAATTATGTTGTGCATATTGACATGTTTAAAATATACTTTTCTATATTGTTGCATTAAAATATATTTTTAAAGGTTATTCAAATTGCGATCGAGGAACGGATAGCGAGGGCTGAAAACTAGAATATGTTTTTATTAAATAATTGTTTCTAATTATTTAAAACATGGTCGATTCTTTTTATTATTATTGAAAATGAGGAGTTTTGAGGTGATTTTATACGCCGGGACTTAATTTTTATTGATGTTGGATTTTCAAAAAAAATACGAACGTTTTGGCAACCCAGCTAATAAATTCACAAACTTTATTAAACAAAATTATTTTCAATGTTTTAATTAAGCACTAATAGGCTAAATGGGCCTAATTAACATGGTTAATGGGTCTAAGCTAGCAATTAGAGTTTAATTAGGATTTTAAGCATTATTTAAAGCTAAAAACGCACCCTAAACCCACCATAACCCTCGCCCCACTTTCTGAATGCACTCAAACTCTCTCCATCTCAAAATACACGACACACACACACACACACACCATATTTTGAAAAGAGAAATTCGAAAGTTTCAAGGAAAATCAAGCCAAGGTCGTTCGTCGTCGTTCTTCGCAATCGTCAACAAATATCGTGCGTAAAATACGCAAAGACACATCATATTATTCGTTTACTCATCATCACACGATATTATATATTTATGTATGAAATTGCATGAAAAAAAGTTGTACCTTGCAATATTTTCATAGACACATCATAGGTGATTTTTAAAGCATGTGTTTTGGTTCAAAAATAAGTTTTTGTGTGTTAGAAAGGGCTACCATGATTAGGACATGATCTAGGATGGTTTTACACGAAATATAGAGGCCTAGAACACACCAAAAACGTCGCATAACCGGAATAACAGAAACTCGAACAGAAACTGTAATTGTGTTCGAAGGGCTTGGGTTATGGGGGATTTGCTACTGGGCTTGGCTTGGGTTGGGACCAAGGCTTGGCTAGAGTCACGTGAGAGGTCAAGGGCAGAGTCCTAGCCATGCTAGAACTCGAGCCAAGGGGCTGGGGAGGAGTCCTAGCAAGCTAGGACTCCACCCGCGAGCACAAGCTGCGCCATTGTGTGCAGCAGCGTGAAGATGATTAAGGAGCTCGGCCAGAGGGCTTTGGCTAGGCTAGGTCGAGTTATTAGGGTCCTAAGATGGTGTATGAGGGGCAGGTTCAAGGGCTGGCTCGTTGGGTAAGCAGCTGGACAAGAAAACGTGGAGTCCTATCAAGCTAGGGTTCAGGTCCTATGGGTTCTAAGGTTCCAAGTGAAAGGGGATCGGTTACGATGACCGGAAGCGCAACGGAAGTTTAAAATTTTATTTTTCATGGAAATTTTCGGCCACCTTGATTTAATGTGTAGCAAATACAATAAACACAAAATGACATTCATAGTGTGTAAAGAAATGTACCTATCAATCACAAGGATTGATGTATGGCTCCAACTAAGGTGTAAACACCTTAGCTCTTCAATGGTAGAAACTATCTCCAAGCTTCCTTTGAGCACTCCTTGCTCAACTATTAAGCTCACCACCAACTAGGTAGATCCCCTCTTAATTTGCACTAGAAAAATAAGAGGATTTTTCAATGAGAATTATTTTCTTTCCTCAACACTTGAAGAAGAAAAATGAGAGAAAAATGGAGGAGAGAGCCCATCAAGATTTCGGCCAATGTGTGTTGAATGAGAGGGAATGGAGACTTGTCTTGGACTTGCAAAAAGCTAAAAGCGGAAACACCTTTTTGCATGCCATGCCTTGATAACCCAAAAAGTAGTCTCCAACCTTTCACCTCCCATGCATGCATATATTATATGGTTTTTAACAATTTAAAAACCAATGGACTTAATTTAATTATCTCAAATATTTTTGAGATTAATTAAACATTACTTGAATTTACTCAAGTCCACTAGTTAAATAATTTATTTAAATTGAGCTCTACAAGACTCAATATGATTTAATTAATTCAACACTTGAATTAATTTAATTATTTGGACTCTACTAGGTCCACTAGTGTTTAATTAATTCAACACTTGAATTAATTTAATTAGTCCATAATAATGTTTATGAAAATCACAATTTTCAAATACATTATTCACTTGGCCAACTTTTAATTTAGGAACACTTCCATAAATTAAAATTTACTTTTCTCTCATAGAAGTCATACTTCTATTTTTCTTTACGCTTATAAACTCATTTATAAGCCGTTCAACACATTGAACTAATTTCTCCTTTATAGAAGTCATACTTCTAATTTTCCTTACGCTTATAAACTCCTTTATAAGCCGTTCAACACATTGAACTATTTTACTTCTCAACGGGATCTAGAAAGCTAGCACTTGTGTGGCCCTCAATGGTTCATTGATACAAATAGCCGTGGGTTCACATCTTCATGTGATTCGGACTAAACATGTCCTTATATGAGCATACCCCAATTGCTCCATTCTTACTTATCAACTCCTTGATAATAAGAACGTCAGAACTCAAGTCTGATATTACCCAACCAATCATGTTAAATGCCTAGCAGCATCGCTTACATGATTTCCTAGGTATCAAATGATAGTGCCTGCAAGAACCATTCAATTATGGTTAGCGTACAGTACGGTCCCTTCAACTCATATATCCCGATCGATTCGACAACCATTGGTTTATCGAGAGTTGTCAATGAATCGATACTATGTGTCATGTCGTAGTTGCATCAATGGTGTAATCTATGAAACCCCTTTCATAATTACCACCATACTCTGATCAGAGATTTCAACCTACATACACATGATAACACATAGGATATCCATACCCGAAGGTAAGCGGTGAATCCCCGACTACAATGCATCGACTCCTATATGTTTCGATAGAACACCCAACCTTGCCACCTGATGACCCTATGAGAGTCGGTAAACAAGTCAAAGTGTAATTCTAGCACATAGAGTCTCAATGTTATCCCGGGTCATAAGGACTAATGGTGTACAACCATAAACTAGGACGTTTCCACTCGAGAAGTGAGAACCACTTGGAAAGTCCTTTATGGAGGGTTGTTCAGTGCACTCTACCGGGAGCACCTATCTGCATGCTCGGACATCACAATGTCCCCTACCAATGAAACATGGTACTCACATCGCAGATACTAGTCTCGAACTCTAGCGGCCTATATCCTTCTTAGCGGCGGCTGAATCGACTAGGAACTGTTTAGAATATACAGTATTCCAAATATGAGTTTCATGATACTCATCATATGAGCATCTCATATTCTTTCTACTATTTGTATATTCAAGGACTCTATCTATGCAACTAGCATGGGTATACAGATAAAGATTTGCCAAAACAATAATTTCAAATATTATTAAAATAAAGACTGCTTATACATAGAGTTTCATTGTGAACACTCGGCCAATACTTGGCTCGACGGGCACCTACTCTAACAATCTCCCACTTGCACTAGAGCCAACTACCAATATGCTTCAAACCCATAGATTCGCGATGCATCTCGAATAATGGTCCAGGTAAAAGCTTAGCTAGTGGATCAGCAACATTATATGCGGAGCCGACTATTTCAATCGACACTTCTCCTCTTTTCACAATCTCTCGGAGGATGTGGTACTTTCTCAATACATGTTTGAACTTCTGATGAGACCTTGGCTCCTTTGCTTGAGCTAAAGCTCCCGTGTTGTCACACAACACCGGGAGAGAAGCAACTCCATTAGGAATGACGTCCAACTCTTAGACAAAATTCCTTATCCAAACAGCCTCCCTTGCTGCATCTGATGCAGCAATGTATTCGGCCTCTGTGCTGGAATCCGCAGTATTGTCTTGCTTGGAACTCTTCCAAGAGACAGCAGCACCATTGAGCATGAATACAAACCCAGAGGTTGACTTCGAGTCAGCGATATTGCTTTGGAAGCTAGAATCGGTATAGCCTTCCAATTTCAGTTCTCCACCCCATAGACCAAGAACAATTTATTGGTCCTTCTCAACTTCTTGAGGATGTCTTTCACAGCTTTCCAGTGTGGAAGACCAGGGTTCGATTGATATCTACTCACTATACTTAGTGCGAAAGCCACGTCAGGACGTGTAAATATCATCCCATACATGATACTACCAATCGTAGATGCATAAGAAATGCTTGTCATCGCCGCTATCACTGCATTAGTCTTGGGAGACAGACTTGGATAGGGACACGCCATGACACATTGGTAGATGTCCTCTCTTGGACTCATCCATCGAGAACCGCTTCACGATGGTATCAATGTATGTGGACTGGGTGAGACCAAGCAATCATCTTGATCTATCTCTATAGATATGTATTCCCAATACAAAAGATGCTTCACCCAAGTCCTGTATCGAGAACTCACTTTCTAACCATATTTTAGTTGATTGCAACATTCCTGCATCATTCCCAATGATTAGAATTTCATCAACATAAAACACCAGGAATGTCACAACACTCACACTGACCTTCTTATACACATAGGGTTCCTCAGGATTCTTATCAAAACCAAACTCTTTGATTGTACTGTCGAATCTGAGGTTCCAAGTCCTAGATGCCTGTTTTAGACCATAAACAGATCTTTGAAGTTTGCATATCATATGCTCACTTCCGATAGATGTAAACCCTCCAGGTTTTAGACATGTAAATCTCTTCCTTAATATCCCCATTAAGAAAGGCTGTCTTGACATCCATCTACCATATCTCATAGTCATACCATGCAGCTATGGCTAGCAATATCCTTATAGACTTGAACATTGCAACTGGTGAAAAGGTTTCCTCAAAGTCAACTCCTTGTCTTTGAGCATATCCTTTTGCCACCAATCGCGTTTTAAAGGTCAATACCTTCCCATCCGCCCTAAGTTTCCTCTTGTAAATCCATTTACACCCTATGGGAACAATTCCCTCAGGTGGATCCACGAGATTCCACACTTGGTTCGAATGCATGGAATTCATCTCAGATTCCATTGCTTCAAGCCACTTGGATGAATCGGCATCAGATAATGCTTCCTTGAAGGTCCATGGATCACATCCATGGTTAGGCTCATCATGGCCCTCTTCAAGAAGCAGACCATACCTCATAGATGGTCTCGAGACTCTCTCGGATCTTCTAGGAGCTTGTATCTCCTCTCTTGGCTCTTCGGGTGTGGGTTCTACAATTGTGGGTGTCTCTCGAACCTCTTCGAGTTCTATCATCTCCCCTTTTCTGTTCAATAGAAATTCCTTTTCCTAAAAGGTTGCATTCCTAGAAACAAACACCTTTGTTTCTTGGGGATGATAGAAGTAGTATCCAACCGAATTCCTTGGATATCCCATAAAGTAACATAAAATGGATCGACTATCCAATTTATTTCCCACTACCTGCTTCACATAAGCAGGGCTCCCCATATTCTAAGATAAGAATATTTGGGAGGCTTACCCATCCATATCTCATATGGTGTCTGCCTTTGAATGGACATTTAATGGAATATCTTTCAGTTTTAAGTTATAGAGATCGTTTTCAAGTTCACCAGTACCAATCAAACATTCATTCATGTAAATGTTGCAAACATCTTTGCAAAATAAACAAGAATATCCATTTTTATCAGCATAGAAATGGAAACAATGTTTTTCACAAAATTAGGTACAAACAAAACATCTCATAAAATTAACTTAAAACTATTGTTCAACAATAAGTAAACATCTTCAACAGCCTTGGCAGCAACTCTTGCCCCATTGCCCATCCTTAAGAAGGTCACACCTTCCCTAAGCTTTCTACTTCTTCCCATCGCCTGTAAATCATTACAGAGATGTGAGCCACATCCGGTATCCAATACCCAAGAAGTAGAGTTAATTGAAATGTTTACTTCGATATAGAACATACCGTTTCCAGAACTCTTCTGGGCCAGATATTCCTTGCAATTTCGCCTCAATGTCCAGGCTTCTTGCAGTGATGACAAACATCACTAGTCTTGTCAGCCTTAACTGGTGTGGCTGCCACAACGGGATTCAGAGATTGCCTCATCAAGGGCACGTTCTTCTTGGGACGTTGGAAAGAACGCTTCTTTCCCTTCCCATGTGGATCAATCTTCGTACCAGATGAAGAACCCACATAAAGAACCAACTTCTCTTTCTTGATGGTTGATTCAAACGTAACAAGCATATTCACAAACTCCTCAAGGGTCGGCTCCATCTTGTTCATGTTGAAGTTCACCACAAAAGGATCAAATGAGCTAGGCAATGATAACAGCAACACTTCGGTGGTCAACTCTGAAGGCAAGATCAGATCCATGCCAACGAGCTTGTCCACGAGCCCAATCAACTTCAGGCCATGCTCATGGACCGAGGCCCCATCTCGCATGCACAAAGTGATCAGCTCCTTGACGGTAGCATGCCTAAGAGGTCGTGTTTGCTCACCAAAGAGCTCCTTGAGATGCAAATGAATGTCAGCAGCACTCTTTGCATCCTCAAAACGCCTCTGCAGCTCATCATTCATAGAAGTCAGCATATAACACCTGGCTATCAAGTCATGGTCACACCATTCCTTGTAAGCTTGTAATTCCTCAGGAGTGCAGTCAGTCGGAGCCTCAACAGGGGGCGACCTAGTCAGTGTATATGCTACCCTTTCCGAATTCAAGACGATTTTCAGGTTTCTTAGCCAAGTGAGGTAATTAGGTCCAGTTAATATGTGTTTGTCGAGTATTACGGATATCGGATTGCGAATCGAAGACATTGTCAATTTGTACTGAAAAGTAAAAACAGATAAATATTGATGACTATTTTAAAATATTTAGTAAGATATGAAGTTTGGACTTTTACTTCATAAATATTTGCTCCCACTGTTTTGACATCTTTCACTACCCTCTAGTGAAAACGGGAAACTCTTTTCCTCAGTAGGTACGTAAGGTCCAATTAGCGAATTATGATCCCGAATAATATCAGCCAATCACAATTTCTAAAAGGTAGTTTCCAATTGAATCACAATGCAACCCTCTACGTAAACTTTTGTCTCACGTTTGATTAGGACCCAATAATATGACGTCGTTCATCTTCACGTGTCAAGCCTTACCCATCGATGTTGAACCTTAATGGACGGTCGCTATGAGTTCCCCCAATAATATGAGCCGAAATCATGGGAGTTCCACGTAGTTCACATCACCATGTCAATGGATGTCACAGCTTTCCGGCACCCAGGGCCCCCCAATAATATGAGCCGAGCCCCGAGTACGGGTAGCGTTCATCATGCACCCATTGTCGATGGAAGACATGGAAATTATAAACAAATTTATAATTCCCCTTTTCGGGCTTGATATTAATTTTGAATCTTATTCAAAATGAGGGTTTTTAATTTTGAAAGGTCTCATCATTAATTTTATTTAAAAGCTCGCCATGTTTGATCGTATGTTTGCCGGATTCATGCAACTTTGTTATTATCATAATAATAACGCACATACTCATTATTTATAACATATCATGCATATATTATAAACAGTAAACAAACAAGGATGATCAATCGCCCCAATACTAACGGCCCGTGTGAGCTAAACACGGGCCTAGGTCCAATCCTAGGGAAATGCATGGGATGAAAATGCAACTATTACATTAGTTCCAATATTTACATGTCTTCGATCTTCATAATCATCATGGCCACCATCTTCCAATCTTGATCATCCACTATACTAATATTTACAAATAAATATCCATGGAAAATAGAGATACATCTCATGGGGGTGGGAACGGGCCATAAACCAAGCCCACTTTATAAATTGATAATTATTACAATCATTCAACACAAAATATCCTAGCATACACCTAGCAAATTGGGCTTGGGCTTTTGATCATCCTTCATGCATAATATGACATATCATACACCATCAATTAATTATCACAATAATTAATTGATCCAATATTATATATCTTGATCCAATCACTAACCGCCACGATTATAAACTAAATTAACAAAGTATACAAACATCTTTGTCTACTTTCAAATTAATTTATTTATAACTGAATTTCTTGTAAATCACCATTTACTATAAATATTTAAAGTCCAACTTAAAATATTTATTTCATGAGAAAATATTTGCAACTTTTGTAATTTTAAACTTAAGGGCCCAAAAACTCATTCTCACCAAAAACATTTTGGCTCATTTAAAATTCACAAATATGTTAACCATCTAATGGCCCAATAACATCAAGGCCCATAACACTTTGATTATCCAAAACACTTTTGGAAACCCTAGTCGTCATCGCCGTCGTCGGATTCCGGCCAACTTACCAAAAAAAATTTTTTTTAATTAAAACATGAGGCTGTTCGGGCAGCCCCTTGGGTTATGTAATTTGAATCCCTTTCAACTTAGTGACTGAGATTGCAGGGATTGGGGCAGGAACGAGCGGTGCAGAAAGATGTTTGACCAGTCTGATCTTTGCTGGTTGTGCAGTTCTCTTTTTCTTAAAAACTTGAGCAACTGGAACGTCATCTTTGGACTCATCATCGGAGCTTGTTTTTAGAACCAACATCCTCTTGGTTTCCTTGACGGTTGAAGCGGTTTTGGATGATTTCTTTTGTTTCACGAATTCTTCCCCGGTTTCAGTCTTGATGGAGACTATCACCTCATCTTCAGGCCGATTCTTTTTGATAAATTTTTCAACTGATACCCAGTTGAAGAGCTTGGTTTTGCCAACTTCTATCATATCAACCGGTTGAACCCCGGCATCAATCAGCATATGGCAGATTTGAACCGCAAAACCTTGCGATTGATTTTCTTTGTTGATCATGGCCACCAATATCCTGAAGAGAACGTCAGACCAGTTTACTCGCAATTTGGATGAGATAGTGGCCATAACAAGAAATTTCTCCAATGTGATTTTATCATAAGCACCGGCTTTGACAAGCAGTCCTTTTGCAACGATATCTGCCAGCAGTCTGAATTCAATCTTTAAATCGCGTTTTTGACAAGTTGGATGAGAAATTGGAGAGTCTGTGTCTGAGAAGGCACTACGCCAAATGTCAATATTTCCGACCGGTAGTGAAGAGAAATCAGTAGTTCCTTCTGTGGGTAGGCTGAACAATTCAGCAAACATCTTCTGTGTGAACATGAGGTTTTTGTTTTGAACGGCACAAACAATTTCTCCGTTTTTCATATATGCGGAATCAAAGAATTCTTTCAATAGTGTGTCGGAGAAGCTATAGCGGCAGCCCAGAAAAGAGCGAAGCCCAGAGTGTTCTATCATGCGAAACATGGCTTGCATCGATTTGTTGGGCATGGCAAATATTGACGCGAAGTTAACAGCGACTGTGTTCTGAGCAATTGAGGCAGCCATTTCCTTGATTTACCGAGAGGGTTGGAATTTATCACCTGCAAGTTAGATGAAAATGTGATCGAGTTGTAATAGCAAGGTAAAATCAATGAGATTGCAAATGTAGAGTATGTATGTGCGGTTCAGATAATCACCAGTCAGTCCACGTGGAGGACTGTTAGTGGAGAGAATTTTGTAAATTTTTGAAAAATTTGGCGGCGGTAAAATCATTAATTTGAAATTTCAAAAGTAAAAATTGTCACATCAGTCAGAGGCAGTCGAAAAAATTGAGTAATTTTTACGAAATGACGCGGAAAGATCGTGCCCAAGTAAACTAAACCATATGAGTAATGTAGTTAGGAGGAAACGGTTGAGAAGTCTATTTAATTAATGACTTAACCATTTTTTCCCCTAAACATGTGGATTAAAAACTAATCCTGGTCGATGAACCGTCGATGGCTTAGACAGAAAGCCTCTTTAAATCCTAGTGTCTGTCAATATGACAGAGAGACCCTTCATATGGTATTTCATCTATAAATACAGGTAGAGGGGTTAGTTTTACAAACAACATATATCAAGATGGCGAAAGCAGGCATTTCAAGTGAGCCAGATCTTGTGAAAGAGTTTATGGAGTCGGTGATAGCTTCCCGCAAGGCTGCTCTTGAATATAGCATTTTTTAGAAGACGCTGGCAGTCTGGACAGAGGTCCAGGAGCTTCAATCCTCCCTTGAGGGAGGACTAGGTGTTACCTCTTAGGATGTGGCATTTTTGATGAAATATCATCGACTTCTTTATGTCGTTGATGCATCATACGTCTTCTCTGAGGATGGCGTCTACCTCCTCATGCTCTTAAAAAAGAAGAGGACTCTGAGGAAGATTGCTTCTTCAGATGACTTTTTATGTACCTCCACCGGTAAGCTGACCGCTTGGTTGGATAGCTGGTCGAGGGCGGTTGAAGATGAAATTAGGGATGTACGATGCCGACTGTTTTAATAAAATATTTCTATTTTGTATTAGCGACTGTCTCTTTATATTTCTGTTTATTTCCTGCATAATAAGCTGAATATACAAAAGAAATAATTATATCAAGATAAATCAATTAATCCAATCATATTACGGAAATGTGAAAACTTAGCATCTGGTAATGGTTTTGTGAAAATATCGACCGTTTGTTGATCCGTATGAAATATTCAAGCTGTATTTCTTTCTTCATGAAGTGTTCTCGGATGAAATGGTGTCTGATGTCAATATGTTTTGTCCGAGAGTGCTTAACGGGGTTGTATGTGATGGCTATTGCGCTACTATTGTCGCAAAAAATGGGTGATTCAGCAGCTTGGATGCCATAGTCTTTTAATTGTTGCTGTATCCATAGCATCTGAGCACAACAACTTCCAGCCGCAAGGTATTCCGCTTCAGCGGTTAATGTAGCAATTAACGTCTGTTTCTTACTAAGCTATGATATTAGTCTTTCGCCCAAGAATTGACATGAACCGCTCGTACTATTTCTATCTACTTTGCAACCGGCATAATCTGCGTCTGAGTACACTACAAGATTGAGACTTGAATCTTTGGGATACCAAAGACCCACATTAGCAGTACCTTTAAGATATTTAAGGATATGTTTAGAAGCAATAAAATGGGATTGCATAGGTTTATCTTGAAACCGTGCACATAAACAAACCGCAAACATAACTCGACTTGCGTCAAATATAACAAAGAACCAATTAACCCTTCTGTACATTTTTGTGTCTACAGTGATTCCCCCTTCATCTTTATCCAGTTTAATTGATGAACTCATTGGGGTGGAAGCTGGAGAGCAATTTTCCATGCCGAATTTCTTTAGCATGTCTCGAGTATATTTGGCTTGATTGATAAATATACCATTTTCAGACTGCTTGACTTGCACTCCCAAAAAGTAATTTAATTCGCTCATCATGCTCATCTCGAATTGCTCCTGCATCATATTAGAGAATCTTTCACACAGCTTAGGGTTAGTTGATCCGAAAATAATATCATCCACATATATTTGTACAAACAGTGAATGATCATTTTTTGAGAATTTAAACAACGTTTTATCAACCGTTCCGATTGTGAAACCATGCTCAAGCAAGAAGTTGGTTAAGGTGTCATACCATGCTCTCGAGGCCTGTTTTAGTCCATATAGAGCTTTGTCAAGTTTGTAAACATATTTAGGGAAGGTGTGATTAACAAAGCCGGGTGGTTGTTCTACATGAACTTCCTCATTTATCAATCCATTCAAGAAAGCAAATTTAACATCCATTTGATATACTTTGAAATCTTTAAATTCTGCAAATGCTAAACATATTCTAATGGCCTCTAATCTGGCTACTGGGACAAATGATTCATCAAAGTCTATACCTTCTTCCTGTCTATAATCTTGAGCTACTAGTCTAGCTTTGTTTTTATAATCAAACCGTTTTCATTCATTTTGTTCCTAAATACCCACTAGTTCCAATCACATGAGTGTTATTAGGCCAAGGGACTGGATGCCACATATTACTCCTTTCAAACTGATTAAGTTCCTCCTGCATGGCCTCTATCCGATTTGTGTCAAGTAGTGCATCATCGATTTTCTTAGGTTCTATCTGAGAGACAAACGCAGCATGCATAAATTCATTTATCATTTGATTTCTAGTTCTAAGAGGAGCAGTAGGGTTACCGATGACCAGCTCGAGTGGATTATCCTTTTTCCACTTAAGACATGGTCCATATGGATTTAGCTCGATTGGTTGAGTGATTTCTTCTTCTTGTTCCAGTGCTCCTTCTTCTATTTGTATGTTTTCCATTTGTTGGTTTTCTTCCGGTTCGTTCACCTGTGGAGTTTGTTCTTGAACGGTTGGATTTTCTTTTTAAATGCTTCCATCTGTTTTTCTCAGATCTACTTCATCATCACTGCTTGTTTCAAGGTTAGTAGCATCAAGATTATTTATTAAATCATGTATACTGCTACTACTATTGTCATGACAAATAGAAGATTCATCAAATACAATATGTGTGGATTCTTCAACAGTGAGAGTTCTTTGGTTATAAGCTCTGTATGTTTTGCTCACTGCTGAATATCCTAGAAAGATACCATTGTCAGCTTTTACATCAAATGCAGTGAGATGGGTTTTCCCATTTATATGAATGAAACATTTAAAACCAAAGACGCGAAAGTATCCAACTTCTGGTTTCTTCCCGGTCCAAATCTCATATGGAGTCTTTTCATGATTTTTACTGATCATGGACCGGTTTTGTGTATAACAGGCTGTGTTAATAGCCTCTGCCCAAAACCTTTGTGAAATACTAGATTCGGCTAGCATCGTTCTATCTGCTTCCTTTAATGTGCGGTTTCTTCTTTCAAAAACTCTGTTCTGTTGCGGTGATCTAGCCGCTGATAATTCATGCTTTATGCCATGATCTTCAAGATATGATGACAGGAATTGGTTTAGAAATTCAGTTCCTCTGTCACTCCTGATTTTGTCAATTGCTTCGCTTTTCTCATTCTAAAGTCTTTTGAGCAGCTTGATTAGTTGATCGGCTGTTTGATCTTTGGAGTTAAAAATGTGACCCATGTAAATCTGGAGAAATCATCAATTACTACGAGAGTTTATTTCTTTCCCCCTAAGCTCGTTACTGTTATTGGTCCAAATAAATCCATATGAAGAAGTTCCAGACATCTTGCTGATGAATTTCTTCATCTGCTTTTGAATGTAGAGCGAACTTGTTTTCCTAATTGACAAGCATTGCAAATTCTATCTTTGGCAAAATCAATGTTAGGCAAACCAGATACAAGTTTAAGTCTGCTGATAGTAGCAATGGATTTAAAGTTGAGATGGTTGAGTCGTTTATGCCAAAGCCAATTCATCAGAGTTAAAAGTCAAATACCATTTCATCAGTAGATTCTTGATCTTCTTTGGCCATGAGACATTCTACTTTCTCATCTTCGCTTTCACTTGAAGATTCTTCAGAAAAATATTTTTCAGATTCTGATTCAGCCCATTTGCCTTTATCTTCTTCTGCAACTAAGACTCGATGACTCTTCTTTTTTATGAATCTTTTGTTGTCTTTAACTCGTCTTCTGTCACTTGATTTCTTTTCATCTTTTCTTGGCTTGTTGCATTCTGCAATAAAATGTCCTTTCTTTCCACAGTTAAAACAAGCTTGACCAACATCAGTATGGTCCTTATTGAAGTGAGGTTTATTCATCTGTGATTGATACTTACGCATGAATTTACTGAATTTTTTAACGAATAAACACATGGCTTCATTGCTTAATTGCTCGGCCGATTTCTTACTTGTGGACTCTTCGACCGGAAGAGTCACTGTGGTAGCTGCTAATGCCTTTGTTTGTTGAGATGTGGATGGTTCTTCTTCAGTTTGTATCCCGAGCTCGAACTCATACACTTTAAGGTCGGCGAAGAGGTCATGAAGTTCCAGCTTGTTTAGATCTTTAGATTCTCGCATTGCTATAGTCTTTACGTCCCATTCTCTGGGAAGAGCTCGCATAACCTTTAAGGCAATTTCACGGTTAGAATAATATTTTCCTAATGAAATGAGTTCAATGATAATACCGCTGAACCGTTCATCAAATTCTGTCATATTTTCTCCTGGCTTCATTTTGGCATTGTCAAACTTTTGAATGGCGACGGCTAACTTGTTTTCTTTTGCCTGATCGTTGCCTTCACATAATTGAGTGAGTTTTTCCCATATTTCCTTAGCAGTAGTGTAACGTACCTTACTTTTACTATTCAAAATTTGCGGAAAAATTAAAAATTCTCTTAAATAAAACATGAACGTTCAAAATTCGATAAAATAATTGTACGTCTCAATCAGTTGTCACAAACAAAGGTCTAAAAATAGAGTTTGACAAAAGTGTTTGAACATTTTCATAAAAACTTAAAAACATGGCGGTCCTCGGGTTTAGCCTCCCGCTCAGTCCAAGCCTGCTCCTTGGTCCCCACCTCCTCTCTCCTCATAAACATCCTCACCTGCATCGATCAAGTCTAGTGAGTCTAAAGACTCAACACGTATAAACTGGAGATAACGAGTACTACGTAATAAAATCACATGCAACTTTAAAATAGGACATACATACTTAAAACTTGAACTTGTAAGATAAAACTTGAACAAACGTACATACATACTTAGACGTGCCATAAACATAAAACTTTTCGTAAACATGCTTGTTTCGTACATATTTGAGCATACATAACATCATTTTGCGTAGAGGATGTTTCAAAGCAAGTGACCCATAACATATTTCGCCTGATCACACTAAACCACAGTACTGGGATGACAGGGACGTATCCACTGCCACATACATGAGATCCCTGTTCATAATTTAACGGGCTGATTGGTCCACATTCATAATTCAACGCTTTCCAATCACGATCTAAACCCGTTCATAATTTAATGGGGCGGAGAGGTCCTCGGCCACGTTCACCGACTTCCAAACCCATTCATAATTTGGTCACAAAACAATTAGCATACCTCAAAAAACTTGAAATATTTTCTTTTGCACGTCAACATACTTGCTTGGCATGGGGGATTCGTTGGACTTCGATTGGGGCCGTTGCTGCCATACTAACCATGAATTTACAATACTTAACTTGCATTGCTTAGACGTAGGTACACATGCTCACCACCAAACTCCATAAATAACTTAAACTCATCTACCATGTCGTGAAGTGTGATGACAAGATCTTCTCGTGTGAATTCATCAGAGTTAAAAGTCAAATACCATTTCATCAGTAGATTCTTGATCTTCTTTGGCCATGAGACATTCTACTTTCTCATCTTCGCTTTCACTTGAAGATTCTTCAGAAATATATTTTTCAGATTCTGATTCAGCCCATTTGCCTTTATCTTCTTCTGCAACTAAGACTCGCTGACTCTTCTTTTTTATGAATCTTTTGTTGTCTTTAACTCGTCTTCTGTCACTTGATTTCTTTTCATCTTTTCTTGGCTTGTTGCATTCTGCAATAAAATGTCCTTTCTTTCCATAGTTAAAACAAGCTTGACCATCATCAGTATGGTCCTTATTGAAGTGAGGTTTATTCATCTGTGATTGATACTACGCATGAATTTACTGAATTTTTTAACGAATAAACACATGGCTTCATTGCTTAATTGCTCGGCCGATTTCTTACTTGTGGACTCTTCGACCGGAAGAGTCACTGTGGTAGCTTCCAATGCCTTTGTTTGTTGAGAGGTGGATGGTTCTTCTTCAGTTTGTATCCCAAGCTCGAACTCATACACTTTAAGGTCGGCGAAGAGGTCATGAAGTTCCAGCTTGTTTAGATCTTTAGATTCTCGCATTGCTATAGTCTTTACGTCCCATTCTCTGGGAAGAGCTCGCATAACCTTTAAGGCAATTTCACGGTTAGAATAATATTTTCCTAATGAAATGAGTTCAATGATAATACCGCTGAACCGTTCATCAAATTCTGTCAGATTTTCTCCTGGCTTCATTTTGGCATTGTCAAACTTTTGAATGGCGACAGATAACTTGTTTTCTTTTGTCTGATCGTTTCGTTCACATAATTGAGTGAGTTTTTCCCATATTTCCTTAACAGTAGTGTAACGTACCGTACTTTTACTATTCAAAATTTACGGAAAAATTAAAAATTCTCTTAAATAAAACATGAACGTTCAAAATTCGATAAAATAATTGTACGTCTCAATCAGTTGTCACAAACAAAGGTCTAAAAATAGAGTTTGACAAAAGTGTTTGAACATTTTCATAAAAACTTAAAAACATGGCGGTCCTCGGGTTTAGCCTCCCGCTCAGTCCAAGCCTGCTCCTTGGTCCCCACCTCCTGTCTCCTCATAAACATCCTCACCTGCATCGATCAAGTCTAGTGAGTCTAAAGACTCAACACGTATAAACTTGAGATAACAAGTACTACGTAATAAAATCACATGCAACTTTAAAATAGGACATACATACTTAAAACTTGAACTTGTAAGATAAAACTTGAACATACGTACATACATACTTAGACGTGCCATAAACATAAAACTTTTCGTAAACATGCTTGCTTCATACATACTTGAGCATACATAACATCATTTTGCGTAGAGGATGTTTCAAAGCAAGTGACCCATAACATATTTCGCCTGATCACACTAAACAACAGTACTGGGATGACAGGGACGTATCCGCTGCCACATACATGAGATCTCTGTTCATAATTTAACAGGCTGATTGGTCCACATTCATAATTCAACGCTTTCCAATCACGATCTAAACCCGTTCATAATTTAATGGGGCGGAGAGGTCCTCGGCACGTTCACCGACTTCCAAACCCATTCATAATTTGGTCACAAGACAATTAGCATACCTCAAAAAACTTGAAATATTTTCTTTTGCACGTCAACATACTTGCTTGGCATGGGGGATTCGTTGGACTTCGATTGTGGCCGTTGCTGCCATACTAACCATGAATTTACAATACTTAACTTGCATTGCTTAGACGTAGGTACACATGCTCACCACCAAACTCCATAAATAACTTAAACTCATCTACCATGTCGTGAAGTGTGGTGACAAGATCTTCTCGTGTGAATTCATCAGAGTTAAAAGTCAAATACCATTTCATCAGTAGATTCTTGATCTTCTTTGGCCATGAGACATTCTACTTTCTCATCTTCGCTTTCACTTGAAGATTCTTCACAAATATATTTTTCAGATTCTGATTCAGCCCATTTGCCTTTATCTTCTTCTGCAACTAAGACTCGCTGACTCTTCTTTTTTATGAATCTTTTGTTGTCTTTAACTCGTCTTCTGTCACTTGATTTCTTTTCATCTTTTCTTGGCTTGTTGCATTCTGCAATAAAATGTCCTTTCTTTCCACAGTTAAAACAAGCTTGACCATCATCAGTATGGTCCTTATTGAAGTGAGGTTTATTCATCTGTGATTGATACTTACGCATGAATTTACTGAATTTTTTAACGAATAAACACATGGATTCATTGCTTAATTGCTCGGCCGATTTCTTACTTGTGGACTCTTCGACCGGAAGAGTCACTGTGGTAGCTGCCAATGCCTTTGTTTGTTGAGATGTGGATGGTTCTTCTTCAGTTTGTATCCCGAGCTCGAACTCATACACTTTAAGGTCGGCGAAGAGGTCATGAAGTTCCAGCTTGTTTAGATCTTTAGATTCTCGCATTGCTATAGTCTTTACGTCCCATTCTCTGGGAAGAGCTCGCATAACCTTTAAGGCAATTTCACGGTTAGAATAATATTTTCCTAATGAAATGAGTTCAATGATAATACCGCTGAACCGTTCATCAAATTCTGTCATATTTTCTCCTGGCTTCATTTTGGCATTGTCAAACTTTTGAATGGCGACGGCTAACTTGTTTTCTTTTGCCTGATCGTTGCCTTCACATAATTGAGTGAGTTTTTCCCATATTTCCTTAGCAGTAGTGTAACGTACCATACTTTTACTATTCAAAATTTGCGGGAAATATTAAAAATTCTCTTAAATAAAACATGAACGTTCAAAATTCGATAAAATAATTGTACGTCTCAATCAGTTGTCACAAACAAAGGTCTAAAAATAGAGTTTGACAAAAGTGTTTGAACATTTTCATAAAAACTTAAAAACATGGCGGTCCTCGGGTTTAGCCTCCCGCTCAGTCCAAGCCTGCTCCTTGGTCCCCACCTCCTGTCTCCTCATAAACATCCTCACCTGCATCGATCAAGTCTAGTGAGTCTAAAGACTCAACACGTATAAACTGGAGATAACGAGTACTACGTAATAAAATCACATGCAACTTTAAAATAGGACATACATACTTAAAACTTGAACTTGTAAGATAAAACTTGAACAAACGTACATACATACTTAGACGTGCCATAAACATAAAACTTTTCGTAAACATGCTTGTTTCGTACATATTTGAGCATACATAACATCATTTTGCGTAGAGGATGTTTCAAAACAAGTGACCCATAACATATTTCGCCTGATCACACTAAACCACAGTACTGGGATGACAGGGACGTATCCACTGCCACATACATGAGATCCCTGTTCATAATTTAACGGGCTGATTGGTCCACATTCATAATTCAACGCTTTCCAATCACGATCTAAACCCGTTCATAATTTAATGGGGCGGAGAGGTCCTCGGCCACGTTCACCGACTTCCAAACCCATTCATAATTTGGTCACAAAACAATTAGCATACCTCAAAAAACTTGAAATATTTTCTTTTGCACGTCAACATACTTGCTTGGCATGGGGGATTCGTTGGACTTCGATTGGGGCCGTTGCTGCCATACTAACCATGAATTTACAATACTTAACTTGCATTGCTTAGACGTAGGTACACATGCTCACCACCAAACTCCATAAATAACTTAAACTCATCTACCATGTCGTGAAGTGTGGTGACAAGATCTTCTCGTGTGAATTCATCAGAGTTAAAAGTCAAATACCATTTCATCAGTAGATTCTTGATCTTCTTTGGCCATGAGACATTCTACTTTCTCATCTTCGCTTTCACTTGAAGATTCTTCAGAAATATATTTTTCAGATTCTGATTCAGCCCATTTGCCTTTATCTTCTTCTGCAACTAAGACTCGCTGACTCTTCTTTTTTATGAATCTTTTGTTGTCTTTAACTCGTCTTCTGTCACTTGATTTCTTTTCATCTTTTCTTGGCTTGTTGCATTCTGCAATAAAATGTCCTTTCTTTCCATAATTAAAACAAGCTTGACCATCATCAGTATGGTCCTTATTGAAGTGAGGTTTATTCATCTGTGATTGATACTACGCATGAATTTACTGAATTTTTTAACGAATAAACACATGGCTTCATTGCTTAATTGCTCGGCCGATTTCTTACTTGTGGACTCTTCGACCGGAAGAGTCACTGTGGTAGCTTCCAATGCCTTTGTTTGTTGAGAGGTGGATGGTTCTTCTTCAGTTTGTATCCCAAGCTCGAACTCATACACTTTAAGGTCGGCGAAGAGGTCATGAAGTTCCAGCTTGTTTAGATCTTTAGATTCTCGCATTGCTATAGTCTTTACGTCCCATTCTCTGGGAAGAGCTCGCATAACCTTTAAGGCAATTTCACGGTTAGAATAATATTTTCCTAATGAAATGAGTTCAATGATAATACCGCTGAACCGTTCATCAAATTCTGTCAGATTTTCTCCTGGCTTCATTTTGGCATTGTCAAACTTTTGAATGGCGACAGATAACTTGTTTTCTTTTGTCTGATCGTTTCGTTCACATAATTGAGTGAGTTTTTCCCATATTTCCTTAACAGTAGTGTAACGTACCGTACTTTTACTATTCAAAATTTGCGGAAAAATTAAAAATTCTCTTAAATAAAACATGAACGTTCAAAATTCGATAAAATAATTGTACGTCTCAATCAGTTGTCACAAACAAAGGTCTAAAAATAGAGTTTGACAAAAGTGTTTGAACATTTTCATAAAAACTTAAAAACATGGCGGTCCTCGGGTTTAGCCTCCCGCTCAGTCCAAGCCTGCTCCTTGGTCCCCACCTCCTGTCTCCTCATAAACATCCTCACCTGCATCGATCAAGTCTAGTGAGTCTAAAGACTCAACACGTATAAATTAGAGATAACGAGTGCTACGTAATAAAATCACTTGCAACTTTAAAATAGGACATACATACTTTAAACTTGAACTTGTAAGATAAAACTTGAACAAACGTACATACATACTTAGACGTGCCATAAACATAAAACTTTTCGTAAACATGCTTGCTTCGTACATACTTGAGCATACATAACATCATTTTGCGTAGAGGATGTTTCAAAGCAAGTGACCCATAACATATTTCGCCTGATCACACTAAACCACAGTACTGGGATGACAGGGACGTATCCGCTGCCACATACATGAGATCTCTGTTCATAATTTAACGGGCTGATTGGTCCACATTCATAATTCAACGCTTTCCAATCACGATCTAAACCCGTTCATAATTTAATGGGGCGGAGAGGTCCTCGGCCACGTTCACCGACTTCCAAACCCATTCATAATTTGGTCACAAGACAATTAGCATACCTCAAAAAACTTGAAATATTTTCTTTTGCACGTCAACATACTTCCTTGGCATGGGGATTCATTGGACTTCGATTGGGGCCGTTGCTGCCATACTAACCATGAATTTACAATACTTAACTTGCATTGCTTAGACGTAGGTACACATGCTCACCACCAAACTCCACAAATAACTTAAACTCATCTACCATGTCGTGAAGTGTCGTGACAAGATCTTCTCGTGTGAATTCATCAGAGTTAAAAGTCAAATACCATTTCATCAGTAGATTCTTGATCTTCTTTGGCCATGAGACATTCTACTTTCTCATCTTCGCTTTCACTTGAAGATTCTTCACAAATATATTTTTTAGATTCTGATTCAGCCCATTTGCCTTTATCTTCTTCTGCAACTAAGACTCGCTGACTCTTCTTTTTTATGAATCTTTTGTTGTCTTTAACTCGTCTTCTGTCACTTGATTTCTTTTCATCTTTTCTTGGCTTGTTGCATTCTGCAATAAAATGTCCTTTCTTTCCACAGTTAAAACAAGCTTGACCATCATCAGTATGGTCCTTATTGAAGTGAGGTTTATTCATCTGTGATTGATACTTACGCATGAATTTACTGAATTTTTTAACTAATAAACACATGGCTTCATTGCTTAATTGCTCGGCCGATTTCTTACTTGTGGACTCTTCGACCGGAAGAGTCACTGTGGTAGCTGCCAATGCCTTTGTTTGTTGAGATGTGGATGGTTCTTCTTCAGTTTGTATCCCAAGCTCGAACTCATACACTTTAAGGTCGGCGAAGAGGTCATGAAGTTCCAGCTTGTTTAGATCTTTAGATTCTCGCATTGCTATAGTCTTTACGTCCCATTCTCTGGGAAGAGCTCGCATAGGCAATTTCACGGTTAGAATAATATTTTCCTAATGAAATGAGTTCAATGATAATACCGCTGAACCGTTCATCAAATTCTGTCATATTTTCTCCTGGCTTCATTTTGGCATTGTCAAACTTTTGAATGGCGACAGCTAACTTGTTTTCTTTTGCCTGATCGTTGCCTTCACATAATTGAGTGAGTTTTTCCCATATTTCCGTAGCAGTAGTGTAACGTACCGTACTTTTACTATTCAAAATTTGCGGAAAAATTAAAAATTCTCTTAAATAAAACATGAACGTTCAAAATTCGATAAAATAATTGTACGTCTCAATCAGTTGTCACAAACGAAGGTCTAAAAATAGGGTTTGACAAAAGTGTTTGAACATTTTCATAAAAACGTAAAAACATGGCGGTCCTCGGGTTTAGCCTCCCGCTCAGTCCAAGCCTGCTCCTTGGTCCCCACCTCCTGTCTCCTCATAAACATCCTCACCTGCATCGATCAAGTCTAGTGAGTCTAAAGACTCAACACGTATAAACTGGAGATAACGAGTACTACGTAATAAAATCACATGCAACTTTAAAATAGGACATACATACTTTAAACTTGAACTTGTAAGATAAAACTTGAACAAACGTACATACATACTTAGACGTGCCATAAACATAAAACTTTTCGTAAACATGCTTGTTTCGTACATATTTGAGCATACATAACATCATTTTGTGTAGAGGATGTTTCAAAGCAAGTGACCCCTAACATATTTCGCCTGATCACACTAAACCACAGTACTGGGATGACAGGGACGTATCCACTGCCACATACATGAGATCCCCGTTCATAATTCAACGGGCTGATTGGTCCACATTCATAATTTAACGCTTTCCAATCACGATCTAAACCCGTTCATAATTTAACGGGGCGAAGAGGTCCTCGGCCACGTTCACCGACTTCCAAACACATTCATAATTTGGTCACAAGACAATTAGCATACCTCAAAAAACTTGAAATATTTTCTTTTGCACGTCAACATACTTACTTGGCGTTGGGGGATTCGTTGGACTTCCATTGGGGCCGTTGCTGCCATACTAACCATGAATTTACAATACTTAACTTGCATTGCTTAGACGTAGGTACACATGCTCACCACCAAACTCCATAAATAACTTAAGACGTTCTAAAACACTCGGGAATTGACCTCATTTAAATCAATGTACTAAACCATCACAAGAAATCCCAAAGCAAACGTTTAAGTTTTCCCAAAACATGAAGTACACGGACCCCGGGTCTGGGTCCGTGTGTGTGCGCAAAGAAAGTACCAACAAAAGGAAGGGACACGGACCCCGTGCCCGGGTCCGGCTCCGGTCCGTGTAGACTCGGTAAAAATACACTTCGAAGGATATAAAGGCACGGACCCCGTGCCCTGGTCCGTGTGGGGGTCCGTGTACTCTCGCAAAAAGGACAGTCAAGAAGAAACAAAGACACGGACCCCGTGCCAGGGTCCGTGTTTGGGTCCGTGTACTCTCGTTGGTCGCGAACTATCAAAAATCCTGTACATGTCATGCTTATATTCTAGACTTGTTCGTACGGACCATGAACCGACACCTCGAGACACATCCTAGCATGCCAAAACATAGAACCAACTTCATACAAGCACCCAAAGCAATGACGTCCACCTTACGACACATACAATTCAAAAACGTGGCAATTGACACCAAATCGGTTCCTACGACTTCTAGTGTATTCGATTGCCTATCAACGCCGAACGACATGTTAAATAACAACCCAACATCATAATGATCATACCTAGACGCAGCAACGATCACCCGTCGTTTCCCAACGAAGTCTGCCACAATAAAATCTCAAAAACGCATCAATACATAATTTTCTGAAAAATGCAGTTTGAGCAGTCCCACGAAAAACGTCATAACTCACTCAATTTTTATCCAAATATTTCGAATTCTATATCAAATCGAAGGTATCGAAAATTTCTTCAATTTTCACGTTGAAAGTCTTCTCAGATTCAC
Source organism: Primulina tabacum (assembly GCF_025594145.1). Taxonomy (NCBI): domain Eukaryota; kingdom Viridiplantae; phylum Streptophyta; class Magnoliopsida; order Lamiales; family Gesneriaceae; genus Primulina; species Primulina tabacum. The sequence continues at coordinate 9,824,391 of NC_134556.1, read as the reverse complement.
GACTGTAAAATCGCAGTATTCGAAAAGACAGTAAAAACGAGTTTCAGATCTAAAATTTTTCTCAAAACTGATCCAAACCACTTTCTGCTCAAACGACGAACGTCATACATAAAATTTTACGTATAAAAGTAACCCGACACATAATATGACAAGATCGATGCAGAAATAACAGAATATACGTGCCTTTTGATAATTTGAAATACCGTAACGACGACACCGAAGCGGAGACGGAGTGAGGGTCGATCCGGGACGAACGTGGCGCTAAAATCTTGTAATAAAATTCACGAAAAGTTGCTGGAATAATGAGGGGATGGGGCAGCTGCAAGAACTTGTAGAACCCTAGGTTTTCTTTTCCAAAATATGAATGAATGGATGAGTATGTGTTTGTGTGTGTTGTGTGATACGTTTATGTGTGTGTGTATAGTGTGTGTGCGTGTGTTAGAAATATTTTAGGGAGTGATTTGTGCTTAATTAAACCATTAACCATGCTGATCAATATACTTATTAAAATGTTACTCAATTAGCCAATTAATTAAAATGCTATCCCTACTCACCTTTAAATAGAAACCCCCTAAATAAAATAACACACACTAAATGCTAATTTTAAAAGTTTCAAACTCTTAAATCACTAACAACTTAATAAATTAGTTAAAATGCCCCAACCTCAACTTAAAATAAAATACCACATTTAAAATCGCCAAAATCGTCACCGGTCTTTTTTTTTCCTCGATCCCGTCTCGTTTAATCGCCTGAAACATGAAACTCGAAATACATTTTAACGTGCATTACATAAACATAATTAATTTAAAATAATGCATTTAAATAAATCATGCATGGCTGAAACTCAATTTAAACCTAAATAAATGCTTTAATAATTAGATAAATGCATGTGTTATACGTGTATTGAATTTGGGCACTACAATTCCTCCCCCACTTATAAAAATTTTGTCCTCGAAATTAAATCTTACCGAACAACTCCGGGTGGCGAACCCTCATATCTGCCTCTGACTTCCAAGTGGCATCTTCCACTGATTGGTTTAGCCATCGGACTTTGACCAACTTGGTCACTTTGTTCCGAAGTCTCCGCTCATGTCTGTCTAGGATTTGGACGGGTCTTTCTTCATATGACAGGTCTGGAGCCAACTGCAACGGTTCGTAGCTCAGAACATGCGAAGGATTAGCTAGATACTTCCTTAACATCGAGACGTGAAACACATTGTGTACCCCGGCCAGATTCGGCGGAAGGGCAACACGGTAAGCTAGTGTCCCAACTCTGTCAAGAATCTCGAACGGTCCAATAAACCTCGGACTCAGCTTTCCTCTTTTCCTAAATCTCATAACACCTTTCATGGGCGCTATCTTTACAAAAACGTGATCGCCTACGGCAAACTTTAGGTCTTTTCTCCTCTTATCGGCATAGCTCTTTTGACGACTCTGGGCGGTCTTCATTCTATCTCGAATCTTGACCACCACATCTGCAGTCTGCTGAACTATCTCCGGACCAAGTTCTGCTCTCTCACCAACCTCATCCCAATGAACTGGTGATCTGCATTTCCTTCCATACAACTCCTCATAGGGAGCCATACCTATCGATGATTGGAAGCTGTTGTTGATGTAAACTCCACTAGAGGTAAGTTTGATTCCCAAGTCCCCTGAAAATTAATCATACACGCTCGCAGTAAATCCTCCAAAATCTGAATCACTCGCTCAGATTGACCATCTGTGTGCGGGTGAAAAGCTGTGCTGAAAAGCAACTTCGTCCCCATGGATACATGTAGGCTCTTCCAAAAGGACGATGTAAATTTTGGGTCCCTGTCGGACACAATAAAAACCGGGATCCCATGCAATCGAACTATCTCTTTGATATAAAGCTCCGCATACTGCGTCATGGAGAAGGTCGTCTTCACTGGCAAGAAGTGCGCTGACTTAGTGAGTCGGTCCACTATAACCCAAATAGAATTCCATCCTCTGACTGACCTCGGCAAACCAACCACAAAGACCATTGTAATATTCTCCCATTTCCATTCTGGGATGGGGAGTGGCTTAATCAATCCTGCTGGCCTCTGATGCTCGGCCTTTACCTGCTGACAAGTGAGGCATTCAGACACAAATCTGCGGATGTCTCGTTTCATCCCTGGCCACCAATACAAAACCTGCAGGTCTTTGTACATCTTGGTACCTCCTGGGTGAATGGAATACGGAGATGCGTGTGCCTCTGACAGAATATCCTCTCTGATCGAATCAACGCTAGGCACCCACATCCTGTCTCTGTATCTCACAATACCATCTGAAACCGCGTAGAGAACACTGCCCTTAGCTTCATCCTTCAGTCTCCATTTCTGTAACTGCTCATCTGAAGACTGACCTGCACAAATACGGTCTAGCAAGGAAGATTGGACTGTCAGATTAGACAACCTTGGAGCTCTGCCCTTCCGGTAAACTTTTAAATCAAACCTCTGAATCTCAGACTGAAGAGGTTTCTGTACTGACAAATGTGCTACAACTCCTACTTTCCTGCTCAAGGCATCTGCGACAACATTAGCCTTTCCCAGATGGTAGCTAATCTCGCAGTCGTAGTCCTTCACCAACTCTAACCACCATCTCTGTCTCATGTTCAGTTCTTTCTGCGTGAAGAAATATTTTAGACTCTTGTGATCAGTGAATATCTGACACTTCTCACCATGCAAGTAGTGTCTCCAAATCTTCAACGCAAAGACAACCGCGGCTAACTCAAGGTCGTGAGTCGGATAGTTCTTCTCGTGCACCTTCAACTGCCTGGATGCATAAGCTATCACCCGACCATGCTGCATCAATACCACGCCTAACCCGAGCTTAGATGCATTGGTGTATAACACAAAATCCCCTTGCCCTCTTGGCATGGCTAACACTAGCGCTGAAATAAGGGCTTGCTTCAACGTATCAAAGCTCTTCTGACATTCATCAATCCACACAAACTTAGCATTCTTTTTGGTCAGTGAAGTGAGTGGCACGGCTATCGACGAAAACCCCTAAATAAACTTACGGTAGTAACCAGCTAAACCCAGAAAACTGCGAATCTCTGATGCATTCTTTGGTTCAACCCATTCCTTAACGGCCGCTACCTTCGTTGGATCCACCTCAATGCCGCTGCTAGAAATTATATGACCCAAAAATGCTACCTTCTCCAACAAAAATTCACACTTACTGAACTTCACAAATAACTTGCGACTCTGCAAGGTCTGCAAGACTGTCTTCAAATGCTGCATGTGCTCTTCATGACTCTTCAAGTAGATAAGAATAACGTCAATGAACACTATGACGAATTGATCTAAGTAAGGCTGGAATACTCGGTTCATGAGGTCCATGAAAATTGCTGGAGCATTCGTCAGTCCAAACGGCATTACTAAGAACTCATAATGCCCATATCTGGTCCTGAAGGCTGTCTTGTGCACATCTACATCTTTCACCTTCAGCTGGTGATACCTTGATCGAAGATCTATCTTAGAGAACACTGTAGCTCCCTGCAATTGGTCGAACAAGTCTTCGATTGTAGGAAGTGGGTATTTGTTCTTGATCGTTACCTTGTTCAATTCTCTGTAATCGATGCACAGCCTCATATTCCCATCCTTCTTCTTTACAAAAAGCACTGCTGCGCCCCAAGGCGAGCAACTAGGGCGGATAAATTCCTTGTCGACAAGCTCCTGAATCTGCTGCTTGAGTTCTAACATTTCAGCTGGAGCTAATCAGAACGGTGCCTTAGAGATTGGCACAGTGCATGGTATAACATCGATCGCAAACTCCACCTCTCTCTCTGGTGGAAGACCTGTGACGTCATCAGGAAAGACGTCTGGGAAATCTCTGGCTACTGGCACCTTTGATATAGATGGAGTGGGCACATCAGGTGCTGAAATGATGCTGACCAAGAACGCCTGACACCCCTTAGAAATAAGTCTCCGTGCCTGCATGCAAGATATCATGCGTGGGAAACTCCTCCATCTGGCTGGCTCAAAAAGAAACTGCTCCATGCCCGGCGGTCTAACCAATACTGACCTCTTCTGAAAATCAATCAGAACTCTGTTCTTCGTCAGCCAGTCCATTCCCAAAATAATGTCGAACTCTGGCATCGGCAAGACGATCAAATCTGTAGAACCCGTAAGTCAGTAGACGTATAAGCCATGCATAATTCTAGATTTTTTTAAATTTAATTGACTTCATTGTATAATTATTTTAAATGCATTTGTTTGAAGTTAATTATTTTATTATTCCAGTTCAGTAGTTTGATTTTTAGCATTTCAGTTATTTCAGTGAGGCCGGACCGGAGTTGGAGTTTTGAGATAGAATTTAAGATTCGAGAAATATTTCTAGAAGTTAATTTAGCTAGCAACCAAGTTCATTTAAGTTAGAAAGGGAGGTTTGAGGATTTAATTTAATTATTTGAGGTGATTAAGAAATGAACTCATTTAAGTTATTTAATTAAGGGGTTAGCTCACTAAAATTATTTAAAGGATTAGTAAGGCTTTCAAGGATTATTAGTTGACTAGATAATCAACATTTCCCTTTATTTTATCATGCATTTTTCGGCCACCCTTAGTGCTAGAAGATTCATTTTCCAACTCATCAACTTTGACCAATTCCTTGCATGTAATTAGTAGGATAATTCTAGGATTTTTGGGAGCACAATTTAATTAATTAATGGACATATCCTAGACTAGAAAACAAGCAAAAATCGGCCACTACCTCTAGAAACATCCACCAACTCATTTGATATCAAACCATAATTCAAAATTCAAATTTGGGAAGACTTGGTCTTGATATGATCCTATTATTGTGCACCCTTCTCCTCACCTTCATAACCATCACTCCCCCTCCACCTCCACCGAAAATAAGACCCCTTTTCAGAGGTAAAAATCGTGAGTCTTAGCTAGAGGGAAGACAAGAAAAATCGAGAGCAAGAAAGGTAGACAAGAAGCGCTCCATCTCCTCCGTGCCGCGTCGTCGTCGTTTCGTTCGTTTTCTTTCGAAACGAAACCAGGCATGTCTAGATTCTTTCTAAACCTCAACCAAGTCATATTATCATTTATTTTTCAGTACATGATCATGTTTATTCAAGCAAAAATCGAGATCCATGTCAAAACTTTTGAAAACAACACATGCAGAATTTGCGATTTTCCTTGGCAAGCTTCACGGTTTCTTTTGGTTTGTGAGTTTCAGGTATTGGATCGACTCCAGGCTCCCAAGGCGGCTTGTATACATGTAGTAGAATGCATTAGGACCATGTTGGTCCATTCAAACCAGCCCCATGCTTGCTGGAAATTCAGAATGACAGCAACCTCCCCATAGGTGCAGAAATGTTGTTCGAAAAATTCAGTTTCTTGTCATGGAGGAAGGATCTGATCTTGGCTGCCCCAAGGGCCTATAGCCATGGTTGGATCACTTCGCTAGCAATTCTAAGACGTGACTAAGTTGCCCTTTTGGTGGCTTGGTCCATGGTTCATCGGTTTTTAATAAAAACATCACAACAGCCCCTATACCCCTTCGGCTACTTCGGTTGGACAGCTTTTGGTTTCGGTTTGGTTGCTTGGTATGGATCTTGGTTGGCCTATGGCCCTTAACCACGGTTCATATCATGCTCCTAGATGTCTAGATCGTGCCATGGTCAATCAAATGGCCATTGGAATGACACGAGACATCGATCATAGCATAAACACTACACACGCATGCACGTTGCTCTCGGTTGGACCCTTCGGTTGAGATTTGGTGTGATGCGGATTGTGGCTGGCCTAGGGCCCTTAGCCATGGTTCAAATCATTCCTTGGGATGTTGGTAAGAGTCTCTGGTAGGTGGTTCACACCCCTAATGGCCTTTAGTCTCGAAACCAACGCAAGTCTTGTAGTTGCGCAGCTGCTGGAAATTACAGCAAGTTGCTGTGTTGGTTCAGAGGCTCGTTCGAGTTCTTGTTTGGCTTTTAGCCCATGGCCTTGGACTGGACAGTGCCTCATTGAGTTGGGAAGGTCATGTTTTTGACCGTTCGTCATTTGGATCATTTTTGAGGTCGTACGAGAATTTACGGTGCAATGTGCCAAATTGACTCTCGAAAGAGAGTTTCGTGTTTTGGCCTCCATTTCATCTAGATTTCGACCCTATCATTTTAGGAGCATTATTTTATGATTTTTCAGCGTATTTTAATCATGACTATACGTCGGTTCAGTGTCGGTTCAAGTTGGCTCGGAGTCATGATTAAATGCGAAGTCATTAGGCGTCATAGTCGCATCTTTTGAACGTAAATTGCATAGTTGGTCAAGTTTAAGCTATTGCATAATTTTCATGGCACAGTTAGGTTGCAGCGAGCCTGGGAACGATCCAATCCAATCCAGTTGGTAAAATTACAGGAATTTTCATTACGCCAGTTAATTATTTTACGTGCATTAAATAGAAAATGATTATTTTTGAGATTTATGCGATATGGCTTGTGGTTCATTCACTATGTGGGAGTGTTATTTTATACGGTCGCCAGTGACCGATCATTTCAGTATGGTACCACCCGGTCGCCAGTGACCGGCCAGCTCAGTTCAGTTTCAGCCTCCCCGGTAGCCAGTTACCGATCAGTTCAGCTTAGTGCAGTGGCCACAGGCGTAAAACATAATCTCAACAAAAAATTTTACCAGATATTTCAGTACAGGCTCCAAGGGGCAAATATTTTTACAGTGATTTCCAGTTCATGCACGTATTATAATTGCTTAGTACAGATTATTTTCAGTATGTCTCAGGACAGGATATGTTAACTCATGCATATTTTAAATTCAGATTTTTACTCGTTACCTGCGATATATGCATGCTGAGTCTTTAGGCTCACTAGACTTGATTGTTGTAGGTACTGATGAGGCCAGGGCCGAGGGCGGGGACCAGTGAGCCAGCTTGGGTCGGCAGTAGTGGCACCCGAGGACCTCAGTGCAGCAGTTGTTATTTTATTCCGCAAACAATTTTTATCGGTCGTTGGAAAATTTTTAAATTGTTGTTGTTGGCAAAAACTTTATTTTCTTCCGCTGCTATTATTTTAAACATTGAACTTGATTCCCCAGTGATTTTATGAATGAGGCCATTTAAGTTCTTTAAAAAAAAAAGAAAATTTTTAATTTTCCGCAAATTTTCAAGAAAGGAGTTTTAGGCTCTTCACAGTTGGTATCAGAGCGGTGGTTCTGTATAGGGTTTCACTACTACTGACCGCGAGAAGCTCACGAAGCCACGCCTTTGGTCTTTAAGTTTTTCAGTTCAGCATTTTGTTCAGCATTTTAGTTAAAGCATGAATTAGTTTGTCAGCATGCTTCCAGATTTTCAGTATTTCAGAGTTCATTTAAAATAAATTATGGAATTATGCATGTTAGTTACGTATGGGTTATGTTGGAACAGCATGCCCCCTAGACGCATTTTAAAGCGCAACAGAGAGGAGGAGCCTCGCCAAGAAGACAGGGAGGAGCGTAGACCAGAGGGAGACCTACCACCTCCTCCACCGCCCCCACCGGACATGAGTGCCCAGATGTTAGCTGGGATGGCACAGTTCTTCGCACAGTTTGCGGGGGGCAATGCCGCAGCCGTAGCCGCAGCCGCAGCCAGGCCGACAGGGCCCGAGGCTGTGTATGAGCGATTCATGAAGATGCGCCCGAAGGAGTTCTCTGGGGCATCTGACCCCATGGTTGCCGAGGGATGGATCAAATCCCTCGAGGTTATCTTCGATTTTATGGAGCTGGGGACGCAGACCGAGTCCGATGTGCCACCTACTTGTTCACTGGAGACGCCCGCTTATGGTGGGAAGGAGCTTCGGTAGCCCTGACATTGGCTACACTTTCTTGGACCTGCTTTACGGAGGTTTTCTACTCCAAGTATTTTGCTGAGGAGGTTCGCACCAGGCTGACCACCGAGTTCATGAGCCTGAGACAGGGGGATATGTCGGTTACGGAGTTTATCCGTAAGTTCGAGAGGGGCTGTCACTTTGTGCCCCTGATAGCGAATGATGCCAGAGCCAAGCTGATGCACTTCCTGGTGGGTTTACGGCCGATCTTGCGCCGGGATGTTAGGGTATCTGACCCTGCTACTTATGAGGTTGCCGTCTCCAAGGCCTTAGCCGCAGAGCAGGATCTGCGGGATATCGAGAGGGATCGCCAGGGCAAGCGCCCAGTCCAGGCACCGCACCGCCCTCCTCCTCATCAGCATCAGCAGCAGAATAAGAGGCCTTTTCATGGACCGCCCAGGAACCGAGGCCAGCAGCAGCAGCAGCAGCAGCGGGGACGCCCAGCCCCGAGGACTCAGGAGCACCCAGTTTGTCCCAGGTGCTCACGTCGCCATCCTGGAGCATGTATGGCTGGCTCAGGAAAGTGTTTTAAGTGTGGCAGTCCAGACCACATGTTGCTGCAGTGTCCTCAGAGGAATCTGCCTACCCAAGGCAGAGTTTTTGCTCTCCATGCCGCGGAAACCAACCCGGAGACTATGTTGTTGACAGGTACCTTTAAACTTTAAGTTATTATTTGAATTTCCGTGTTTTGGGAATCGGGATTTAGATTTTGAACTTAGAACTGTTATAGGATTGCATGCTCTACTCAGATTTATTTCGGGGAAATTAAGCTAGAGGAACATAGACCTTTGCACGTCTATAAGTTTAGATCTTGTAGTGGGATTCAACTTAGAACTCCGCTCTTTCAGGGAGAATTTTTATATCTGGTTCCGCTACCAAGGCCTTGATAGATTCAGGGGCCACTCACTCGTTTATTTCGGAGATCTTTGCAAACTTTCTCAAGATCCAGACCATTGGGCTAGATACAGCCTTTTCAGTAGTGTTGCCGTCAGGCGAGGAGATGGCAGCTACCAATGTTATCCGAGATATAGACCTTGAGCTGCACGGTAATCTTGTTTATGCGGATCTGATTGTGCTACCGATGCCGGAATTTGACATCATCCTAGGGATGGACTGGCTATTGAGGAACAGAGTGTTGATAGACTTCCAGCGGAGATCCGTTCTTGTCCGACCGCCTGGAATGGAGCAGTTCTTATTTGAGCCGGACAGGTACTTTTCTTTACCGCGCATTATTCCTTATGTTCAGGCTAGGAAGCTCATGCATAGAGGGTGTCGGGCATTTCTAGCAACCTTTTTATCTGTCCCCGAGGAACCCAGCCAGTCAGCCTCAGATGTTCCGATTGTCAAAGATTTCTTAGACGTTTTTCCCGAAGACGTCTCTGGTATGCCACCCGAGAGAGAGGTGGAGTTTTCCATTGAGCTTATGCCAGGTACGGCTCCGATATCCAAAGCGCCGTACCGACTAGCACCGACAGAGATGGCAGAGCTTAAGAAGCAGATCCAGGAACTTCTCGACAAGGAGTTTATTCGCCCGAGCTTTTCTCCATGGGGCGCGCCAGTCTTATTCGTGAAAAAGAAGGATGGCACGATGAGGCTTTGCATTGACTACCGGGAGTTGAACAGGGTTACAGTGAAGAATAAATACCCACTGCCGAGGATTGAGGATCTGTTTGACCAGTTGCAGGGAGCTTCGATTTTCTCCAAGATAGATCTGCGTTCTGGTTATCACCAGTTGAGGGTGAGAGGTGCTGATGTTTCGAAGACAGCTTTCAGAACTCGTTATGGTCACTACGAGTTCCTTGTGATGCCGTTCGGTCTGACGAATGCGCTAGCGATCTTCATGGATCTCATGAATCGCGTATTTCAGCCGTACCTCGACCAGTTTGTGATAGTGTTCATAGATGACATTCTCGTCTACTCCAAGAATCGGGAGGAGCACAGCAGGCATCTGACCACAGTGTTGCAGACATTGCAGAAGCACAAATTATTCACAAAGTTCAGTAAGTGCGAATTCTGGTTAGAGAAGGTGGCGTTCTTGGGCCACATTGTTTCTAGCAGTGGTATTGAGGTAGACCCCGCAAAAGTTGTAGCAGTCAGAGATTGAGTTGTGCCTCAGAATGCATCCGAGATCCGCAGTTTCCTTGGGCTAGCAGGATATTACAGAAAATTCATCTAGGGATTCTCCTCTATCGCCGTTCCACTCACAGCACTGACAAAGAAAAATGTGAAGTTTGTGTGGAGTGAGGAGTGTCAGAAGAGCTTCGATACTTTGAAGCAAGCTCTTATTTCAGCACCAGTTTTGGCCATGCCATCAGGGCCCGGCGAGTTTGTCCTTTATACCTATGCTTCGAAGCTTGGTTTAGGTGCAGTTTTGATGCAGCATGGGAGAGTGATAGCGTATGCTTCTCGACAGCTGAAAATCCATGAGAAGAATTACCCTACCCATGATCTGGAGTTAGCGGCCGTAGTTTTTGCTTTGAAGATTTGGAGGCACTATCTGTATGGAGAGAAGTGTCAGATCTTTACCGACCACAAAAGCCTCAAGTATTTCTTTACGCAGAAGGAGCTGAACATGCGTCAGAGGCGTTGGTTGGAGCTTGTGAAAGACTACGATTGTGACATTAGCTACCACCCGGGTAAAGCTAATGTAGTTGCGGATGCTTTGAGCAGGAAAGTCGCAGTGATGGCTCATTTGACGATGCAGAAACCTCTTCAGATTGAGATGCAGAGGTTTGATCTTGAGACTTACCCTCGAGGTAGAGTTCCTCGTTTATCTACCTTGACTATCCAGTCCTCTCTTATTGACCGTATTCGCAGCGGTCAGGCAGCAGATGAGCAGTTGGCACAGTGGAAGAAGAGAGATGAAGCCAAGGGCAGTGTTTTGTATCCAGTCAGCGACGGTATTGTGAGATACCGAGATAGGATATGGGCTCCTAGCAGTGATTCTATCCGAGCAGACATCTTATCAGAGGCCCATACGTCCCCGTACTCCATTCACCCTGGGAGTACGAAGATGTACAAAGATCTGCAGCTATTGTATTGGTGGCCAGGAATGAAGAAGGACATCAGGCGTTTTGTATCCGAGTGCCTGACTTGCCAGTTAGTGAAGGCCGAGCACCAGAGACCAGCAGGTTTGCTCAAGCCTCTTCCTATTCCCGAGTGGAAGTGGGAGAACATTACCATGGACTTTGTGACCGGATTGCCGAGGTCAGCCAGAGGATCGAATGCTATCTGGGTGATTGTAGATCGTCTTACCAAATCAGCGCACTTCTTGCCTATTAAGACGACTTTCACCATGGTTCAGTATGCAGAGCTGTATATCCGAGAGATAGTCCGACTCCACGGTATTCCAGTTTCTATCGTATCCGACAGAGATCCCAGATTCACTTCCTCGTTTTGGAAGAGTTTGCATTCGACTTTGGGTACGAAGTTGCTGTTTAGCACAGCTTTCCATCCGCAGACAGATGGACAGTCGGAGCGAGTTATTCAGATCTTAGAGGATCTTCTCCGTGCTTGCGTCATTGATTTCTCTGGGAGTTGGGAGTCGAACTTACCATTGGTAGAGTTCACCTATAACAACAGTTTCCAGTCGTCTATAGGTATGGCTCCGTATGAAGCACTGTATGGCCGCAAGTGTAGATCTCCTGTTCATTGGGATGAAGTAGGAGAGAGAGCAGAGTTGGGTCCAGAGATTGTTCAGCAGGCAGCAGATGTAGTAGTCAAGATCCGTGATAGGATGAGGACTGCTCAGAGTCGACAGAAGAGTTATGCCGATCAGCGGAGGAGAGAGTTAGAGTTTGCAGTGGGCGATCATGTCTTCGTGAAAGTGGCACCTATGAAGGGTGTCATGAGATTTGGCAAGAAAGGGAAGCTCAGTCCGAGATTCATTGGACCGTTTGAGATCCTCGACAGAGTTGGGACGCTAGCGTATCGTGTGGCTCTTCCGCCGAATCTGGCCGGAGTACACAATGTCTTTCACGTCTCCATGCTGAGGAAGTATATGGCAAATCCTTCGCATGTGCTGAATTTCGAGCCGTTGCAGCTTACTCCGAACTTATCTTATGAGGAGAGACCCGTGCAGATCCTAGACAGACAGGAGAAGAAACTTCGGAACAAGTTGGTTAAGCGAGTCAAAGTCAAATGGCTCAACCATTCATAGGAGGAAGCTACGTGGGAGTCTGAGCCGGAGATGAGAAGTCGATACCCTGAGTTATTCGGTGAGTGCTAATTTCGAGGACGAAATTTATTTTAAGGGGGGAAGGATTGTAGAACCCGTAAGTCAGTAGACGTATAAGCCATGCATAATTCTAGATTTTTTAAATTTAATTGACTTCATTGCATAATTATTTTAAATGCATTTGTTTGAAGTTAATTATTTTATTATTCCAGTTCAGTAGTTTGATTTTTAGCATTTCAGTTATTTCAGTGAGGCCGGACCGGAGTTGGAGTTTTGAGATAGAATTTAAGATTCGAGAAATATTTCTAGAAGTTAATTTAGCTAGCAACCAAGTTCATTTAAGTTAGAAAGGGAGGTTTGAGGATTTAATTTAATTATTTGAGGTGATTAAGAAATGAACTCATTTAAGTTATTTAATTAAGGGGTTAGCTCACTAAAATTATTTAAAGGATTAGTAAGGCTTTCAAGGATTATTAGTTGACTAGATAATCAACATTTCCCTTTATTTTATCATGCATTTTTCGGCCACCCTTAGTGCTAGAAGATTCATTTTCCAACTCATCAACTTTGACCAATTCCTTGCATGTAATTAGTAGGATAATTCTAGGATTTTTGGGAGCACAATTTAATTAATTAATGGACATATCCTAGACTAGAAAACAAGCAAAAATCGGCCACTACCTCTAGAAACATCCACCAACTCATTTGATATCAAACCATAATTCAAAATTCAAATTTGGGAAGACTTGGTCTTGATATGATCCTATTATTGTGCACCCTTCTCCTCACCTTCATAACCATCACTCCCCCTCCACCTCCACCGAAAATAAGACCCCTTTTCAGAGGTAAAAATCGTGAGTCTTAGCTAGAGGGAAGGCAAGAAAAATCGAGAGCAAAAAAGGTAGACAAGAAGCGCTCCATCTCCTCCGTGCCGCGTCGTCATCGTTTCGTTCGTTTTCTTTCGAAACGAAACCAGGCATGTCTAGATTCTTTCTAAACCTCAATCAAGTCATATTATCATTTATTTTTCAGTACATGATCATGTTTATTCAAGCAAAAATCGAGATCCATGTCAAAACTTTTGAAAACAACACATGCAGAATTTGCGATTTTCCTTGGCAAGCTTCACGGTTTCTTTTGGTTTGTGAGTTTCAGGTATTGGATCGACTCCAGACTCCCAAGGCGGCTTGTATACATGTATTAGGATGCATTAGGACCATGTTGGTCCATTCAAACCAGCCCCATGCTTGCCGGAAATTCAGAATGACAGCAACCTCCCCATAGGTGCAGAAATGTTGTTCGAAAAATTCAGTTTCTTGTCATGGAGGAAGGATCTGATCTTGGCTGCCCCAAGGGCCTATAGCCATGGTTGGATCACTTCCCTAGCAAGTCTAAGACGTGACTAAGTTGCCCTTTTGGTGGCTTGGTCCATGGTTCATCGGTTTTTAATAAAAACATCACAACAGCCCCTATACCCCTTCGGCTACTTCGGTTGGACAGCTTTTGGTTTCGGTTTGGTTGCTTGGTATGGATCTTGGTTGGCCTATGGCCCTTAGCCACGGTTCATATCATTCTCCTAGATGTCTAGATCATGCCATGGTCAATCAAATGGCCATTGGAATGACACGAGACATCGATCATAGCATAAACACTACACACGCATGCACGTTGCTCTCGGTTGGACCCTTCGGTTGAGATTTGGTGTGATGCGGATTGTGGCTGGCCTAGGGCCCTTAGCCATGGTTCAAATCATTCCTTGGGATTTTGGTAAGAGTCTCTGGTCGGTGGTTCACGCCCCTAATGGCCTTTAGTCTCGAAACCAACGCAAGTCTTGTAGTTGCGCAGCTGCTAGAAATTACAGGAAGTTGCTGTGTCGGTTCAGAGGCTCGTTCGAGTTCTTGGTTGGCTTTTAGCCCATGGCCTTGGACTGGACAGTGCCTCATTGAGTTGGGAAGGTCATGTTTTTGACCGTTTGTCATTTGGATCATTTTTGAGGTCGTACGAGAATTTACGGTGCAATGTGCCAAATTGACTCTCGAAAGAGAGTTTCGTGTTTTGGCCTCCATTTCATCTAGATTTCGACCCTATCATTTTAGGAGCATTATTTTATGATTTTTCAGCGTATTTTAATCATGACTATACGTCGGTTCAGTGTCGGTTCAAGTTGGCTCGGAGTCATGATTAAATGCGAAGTCATTAGGCGTCATAGTCGCATCTTTTGAACGTAAATTGCATAGTTGGTCAAGTTTAAGCTATTGCATAATTTTCATGGCACAGTTAGGTTGCAGCGAGCCTGGGAACGATCCAATCCAATCCAGTTGGTAAAATTACAGGAATTTTCATTACGCCAGTTAATTATTTTACGTGCATTAAATAGAAAATGATTATTTTTGAGATTTATGCGATATGGCTTGTGGTTCATTCACTATGTGGGAGTGTTATTTTATACGGTCGCCAGTGACCGATCATTTCAGTATGGTACCACCCGGTCGCCAGTGACCGGCCAGCTCAGTTCAGTTTCAGCCTCCCCGGTAGCCAGTTACCGATCAGTTCAGCTTAGTGCAGTGGCCACAGGCGTAAAACATAATCTCAACAAAAAATTTTACCAGATATTTCAGTACAGGCTCCAAGGGGCAAATATTTTTACAGTGATTTCCAGTTCATGCACGTATTATAATTGCTTAGTACAGATTATTTTCAGTATGTCTCAGGACAGGATATGTTAACTCATGCATATTTTAAATTCAGATTTTTACTCGTTACCTGCGATATATGCATGCTGAGTCTTTAGGCTCACTAGACTTGATTGTTGTAGGTACTGATGAGGCCAGGGCCGAGGGCGGGGACCAGTGAGCCAGCTTGGGTCGGCAGTAGTGGCACCCGAGGACCTCAGTGCAGCAGTTGTTATTTTATTCCGCAAACAATTTTTATCGGTCGTTGGAAAATTTTTAAATTGTTGTTGTTGGCAAAAACTTTATTTTCTTCCGCTGCTATTATTTTAAACATTGAACTTGATTCCCCAGTGATTTTATGAATGAGGCCATTTAAGTTCTTTAAAAAAAAAGAAAATTTTTAATTTTCCGCAAATTTTCAAGAAAGGAGTTTTAGGCTCTTCACAGTTGGTATCAGAGCGGTGGTTCTGTATAGGGTTTCACTACTACTGACCGCGAGAAGCTCACGAAGCCACGCCTTTGGTCTTTAAGTTTTTCAGTTCAGCATTTTGTTCAGCATTTTAGTTAAAGCATGAATTAGTTTGTCAGCATGCTTCCAGATTTTCAGTATTTCAGAGTTCATTTAAAATAAATTATGGAATTATGCATGTTAGTTACGTATGGGTTATGTTGGAACAGCATGCCCCCTAGACGCATTTTAAAGCGCAACAGAGAGGAGGAGCCTCGCCAAGAAGACAGGGAGGAGCGTAGACCAGAGGGAGACCTACCACCTCCTCCACCGCCCCCACCGGACATGAGTGCCCAGATGTTAGCTGGGATGGCACAGTTCTTCGCACAGTTTGCGGGGGGCAATGCCGCAGCCGTAGCCGCAGCCGCAGCCAGGCCGACAGGGCCCGAGGCTGTGTATGAGCGATTCATGAAGATGCGCCCGAAGGAGTTCTCTGGGGCATCTGACCCCATGGTTGCCGAGGGATGGATCAAATCCCTCGAGGTTATCTTCGATTTTATGGAGCTGGGGACGCAGACCGAGTCCGATGTGCCACCTACTTGTTCACTGGAGACGCCCGCTTATGGTGGGAAGGAGCTTCGGTAGCCCTGACATTGGCTACACTTTCTTGGACCTGCTTTACGGAGGTTTTCTACTCCAAGTATTTTGCTGAGGAGGTTCGCACCAGGCTGACCACCGAGTTCATGAGCCTGAGACAGGGGGATATGTCGGTTACGGAGTTTATCCGTAAGTTCGAGAGGGGCTGTCACTTTGTGCCCCTGATAGCGAATGATGCCAGAGCCAAGCTGATGCACTTCCTGGTGGGTTTACGGCCGATCTTGCGCCGGGATGTTAGGGTATCTGACCCTGCTACTTATGAGGTTGCCGTCTCCAAGGCCTTAGCCGCAGAGCAGGATCTGCGGGATATCGAGAGGGATCGCCAGGGCAAGCGCCCAGTCCAGGCACCGCACCGCCCTCCTCCTCATCAGCATCAGCAGCAGAATAAGAGGCCTTTTCATGGACCGCCCAGGAACCGAGGCCAGCAGCAGCAGCAGCAGCAGCAGCGGGGACGCCCAGCCCCGAGGACTCAGGAGCACCCAGTTTGTCCCAGGTGCTCACGTCGCCATCCTGGAGCATGTATGGCTGGCTCAGGAAAGTGTTTTAAGTGTGGCAGTCCAGACCACATGTTGCTGCAGTGTCCTCAGAGGAATCTGCCTACCCAAGGCAGAGTTTTTGCTCTCCATGCCGCGGAAACCAACCCGGAGACTATGTTGTTGACAGGTACCTTTAAACTTTAAGTTATTATTTGAATTTCCGTGTTTTGGGAATCGGGATTTAGATTTTGAACTTAGAACTGTTATAGGATTGCATGCTCTACTCAGATTTATTTCGGGGAAATTAAGCTAGAGGAACATAGACCTTTGCACGTCTATAAGTTTAGATCTTGTAGTGGGATTCAACTTAGAACTCCGCTCTTTCAGGGAGAATTTTTATATCTGGTTCCGCTACCAAGGCCTTGATAGATTCAGGGGCCACTCACTCGTTTATTTCGGAGATCTTTGCAAACTTTCTCAAGATCCAGACCATTGGGCTAGATACAGCCTTTTCAGTAGTGTTGCCGTCAGGCGAGGAGATGGCAGCTACCAATGTTATCCGAGATATAGACCTTGAGCTGCACGGTAATCTTGTTTATGCGGATCTGATTGTGCTACCGATGCCGGAATTTGACATCATCCTAGGGATGGACTGGCTATTGAGGAACAGAGTGTTGATAGACTTCCAGCGGAGATCCGTTCTTGTCCGACCGCCTGGAATGGAGCAGTTCTTATTTGAGCCGGACAGGTACTTTTCTTTACCGCGCATTATTCCTTATGTTCAGGCTAGGAAGCTCATGCATAGAGGGTGTCGGGCATTTCTAGCAACCTTTTTATCTGTCCCCGAGGAACCCAGCCAGTCAGCCTCAGATGTTCCGATTGTCAAAGATTTCTTAGACGTTTTTCCCGAAGACGTCTCTGGTATGCCACCCGAGAGAGAGGTGGAGTTTTCCATTGAGCTTATGCCAGGTACGGCTCCGATATCCAAAGCGCCGTACCGACTAGCACCGACAGAGATGGCAGAGCTTAAGAAGCAGATCCAGGAACTTCTCGACAAGGAGTTTATTCGCCCGAGCTTTTCTCCATGGGGCGCGCCAGTCTTATTCGTGAAAAAGAAGGATGGCACGATGAGGCTTTGCATTGACTACCGGGAGTTGAACAGGGTTACAGTGAAGAATAAATACCCACTGCCGAGGATTGAGGATCTGTTTGACCAGTTGCAGGGAGCTTCGATTTTCTCCAAGATAGATCTGCGTTCTGGTTATCACCAGTTGAGGGTGAGAGGTGCTGATGTTTCGAAGACAGCTTTCAGAACTCGTTATGGTCACTACGAGTTCCTTGTGATGCCGTTCGGTCTGACGAATGCGCTAGCGATCTTCATGGATCTCATAAATCGCGTATTTCAGCCGTACCTCGACCAGTTTGTGATAGTGTTCATAGATGACATTCTCGTCTACTCCAAGAATCGGGAGGAGCACAGCAGGCATCTGACCACAGTGTTGCAGACATTGCAGAAGCACAAATTATTCACAAAGTTCAGTAAGTGCGAATTCTGGTTAGAGAAGGTGGCGTTCTTGGGCCACATTGTTTCTAGCAGTGGTATTGAGGTAGACCCCGCAAAGTTGTAGCAGTCAGAGATTGAGTTGTGCCTCAGAATGCATCCGAGATCCGCAGTTTCCTTGGGCTAGCAGGATATTACAGAAAATTCATCTAGGGATTCTCCTCTATCGCCGTTCCACTCACAGCACTGACAAAGAAAAATGTGAAGTTTGTGTGGAGTGAGGAGTGTCAGAAGAGCTTCGATACTTTGAAGCAAGCTCTTATTTCAGCACCAGTTTTGGCCATGCCATCAGGGCCCGGCGAGTTTGTCCTTTATACCTATGCTTCGAAGCTTGGTTTAGGTGCAGTTTTGATGCAGCATGGGAGAGTGATAGCGTATGCTTCTCGACAGCTGAAAATCCATGAGAAGAATTACCCTACCCATGATCTGGAGTTAGCGGCCGTAGTTTTTGCTTTGAAGATTTGGAGGCACTATCTGTATGGAGAGAAGTGTCAGATCTTTACCGACCACAAAAGCCTCAAGTATTTCTTTACGCAGAAGGAGCTGAACATGCGTCAGAGGCGTTGGTTGGAGCTTGTGAAAGACTACGATTGTGACATTAGCTACCACCCGGGTAAAGCTAATGTAGTTGCGGATGCTTTGAGCAGGAAAGTCGCAGTGATGGCTCATTTGACGATGCAGAAACCTCTTCAGATTGAGATGCAGAGGTTTGATCTTGAGACTTACCCTCGAGGTAGAGTTCCTCGTTTATCTACCTTGACTATCCAGTCCTCTCTTATTGACCGTATTCGCAGCGGTCAGGCAGCAGATGAGCAGTTGGCACAGTGGAAGAAGAGAGATGAAGCCAAGGGCAGTGTTTTGTATCCAGTCAGCGACGGTATTGTGAGATACCGAGATAGGATATGGGCTCCTAGCAGTGATTCTATCCGAGCAGACATCTTATCAGAGGCCCATACGTCCCCGTACTCCATTCACCCTGGGAGTACGAAGATGTACAAAGATCTGCAGCTATTGTATTGGTGGCCAGGAATGAAGAAGGACATCAGGCGTTTTGTATCCGAGTGCCTGACTTGCCAGTTAGTGAAGGCCGAGCACCAGAGACCAGCAGGTTTGCTCAAGCCTCTTCCTATTCCCGAGTGGAAGTGGGAGAACATTACCATGGACTTTGTGACCGGATTGCCGAGGTCAGCCAGAGGATCGAATGCTATCTGGGTGATTGTAGATCGTCTTACCAAATCAGCGCACTTCTTGCCTATTAAGACGACTTTCACCATGGTTCAGTATGCAGAGCTGTATATCCGAGAGATAGTCCGACTCCACGGTATTCCAGTTTCTATCGTATCCGACAGAGATCCCAGATTCACTTCCTCGTTTTGGAAGAGTTTGCATTCGACTTTGGGTACGAAGTTGCTGTTTAGCACAGCTTTCCATCCGCAGACAGATGGACAGTCGGAGCGAGTTATTCAGATCTTAGAGGATCTTCTCCGTGCTTGCGTCATTGATTTCTCTGGGAGTTGGGAGTCGAACTTACCATTGGTAGAGTTCACCTATAACAACAGTTTCCAGTCGTCTATAGGTATGGCTCCGTATGAAGCACTGTATGGCCGCAAGTGTAGATCTCCTGTTCATTGGGATGAAGTAGGAGAGAGAGCAGAGTTGGGTCCAGAGATTGTTCAGCAGGCAGCAGATGTAGTAGTCAAGATCCGTGATAGGATGAGGACTGCTCAGAGTCGACAGAAGAGTTATGCCGATCAGCGGAGGAGAGAGTTAGAGTTTGCAGTGGGCGATCATGTCTTCGTGAAAGTGGCACCTATGAAGGGTGTCATGAGATTTGGCAAGAAAGGGAAGCTCAGTCCGAGATTCATTGGACCGTTTGAGATCCTCGACAGAGTTGGGACGCTAGCGTATCGTGTGGCTCTTCCGCCGAATCTGGCCGGAGTACACAATGTCTTTCACGTCTCCATGCTGAGGAAGTATATGGCAAATCCTTCGCATGTGCTGAATTTCGAGCCGTTGCAGCTTACTCCGAACTTATCTTATGAGGAGAGACCCGTGCAGATCCTAGACAGACAGGAGAAGAAACTTCGGAACAAGTTGGTTAAGCGAGTCAAAGTCAAATGGCTCAACCATTCATAGGAGGAAGCTACGTGGGAGTCTGAGCCGGAGA
Organism: Primulina tabacum; assembly: GCF_025594145.1. Taxonomy (NCBI): domain Eukaryota; kingdom Viridiplantae; phylum Streptophyta; class Magnoliopsida; order Lamiales; family Gesneriaceae; genus Primulina; species Primulina tabacum. The sequence goes on along the minus strand of NC_134556.1, from coordinate 9,804,408 downwards.
TGAGAAGTCGATACCCTGAGTTATTCGGTGAGTGCTAATTTCGAGGACGAAATTTATTTTAAGGGGGGAAGGATTGTAGAACCCGTAAGTCAGTAGACGTATAAGCCATGCATAATTCTAGATTTTTTTAAATTTAATTGACTTCATTGCATAATTATTTTAAATGCATTTGTTTGAAGTTAATTATTTTATTATTCCAGTTCAGTAGTTTGATTTTTAGCATTTCAGTTATTTCAGTGAGGCCGGACCGGAGTTGGAGTTTTGAGATAGAATTTAAGATTCGAGAAATATTTCTAGAAGTTAATTTAGCTAGCAACCAAGTTCATTTAAGTTAGAAAGGGAGGTTTGAGGATTTAATTTAATTATTTGAGGTGATTAAGAAATGAACTCATTTAAGTTATTTAATTAAGGGGTTAGCTCACTAAAATTATTTAAAGGATTAGTAAGGCTTTCAAGGATTATTAGTTGACTAGATAATCAACATTTCCCTTTATTTTATCATGCATTTTTCGGCCACCCTTAGTGCTAGAAGATTCATTTTCCAACTCATCAACTTTGACCAATTCCTTGCATGTAATTAGTAGGATAATTCTAGGATTTTTGGGAGCACAATTTAATTAATTAATGGACATATCCTAGACTAGAAAACAAGCAAAAATCGGCCACTACCTCTAGAAACATCCACCAACTCATTTGATATCAAACCATAATTCAAAATTCAAATTTGGGAAGACTTGGTCTTGATATGATCCTATATTGTGCACCCTTCTCCTCACCTTCATAACCATCACTCCCCCTCCACCTCCACCGAAAATAAGACCCCTTTTCAGAGGTAAAAATCGTGAGTCTTAGCTAGAGGGAAGGCAAGAAAAATCGAGAGCAAAAAAGGTAGACAAGAAGCGCTCCATCTCCTCCGTGCCGCGTCGTCATCGTTTCGTTCGTTTTCTTTCGAAACGAAACCAGGCATGTCTAGATTCTTTCTAAACCTCAATCAAGTCATATTATCATTTATTTTTCAGTACATGATCATGTTTATTCAAGCAAAATCGAGATCCATGTCAAAACTTTTGAAAACAACACATGCAGAATTTGCGATTTTCCTTGGCAAGCTTCACGGTTTTCTTTGGTTTGTGAGTTTCAGGTATTGGATCGACTCCAGACTCCCAAGGCGGCTTGTATACATGTATTAGGATGCATTAGGACCATGTTGGTCCATTCAAACCAGCCCCATGCTTGCCGGAAATTCAGAATGACAGCAACCTCCCCATAGGTGCAGAAATGTTGTTCGAAAAATTCAGTTTCTTGTCATGGAGGAAGGATCTGATCTTGGCTGCCCCAAGGGCCTATAGCCATGGTTGGATCACTTCCCTAGCAAGTCTAAGACGTGACTAAGTTGCCCTTTTGGTGGCTTGGTCCATGGTTCATCGGTTTTTAATAAAACATCACAACAGCCCCTAACCCCTTCGGCTACTTCGGTTGGACAGCTTTTGGTTTCGGTTTGGTTGCTTGGTATGGATCTTGGTTGGCCTATGGCCCTTAGCCACGGTTCATATCATTCTCCTAGATGTCTAGATCATGTCATGGTCAATCAAATGGCCATTGGAATGACACGAGACATCGATCATAGCATAAACACTACACACGCATGCACGTTGCTCTCGGTTGGACCCTTCGGTTGAGATTTGGTGTGATGCGGATTGTGGCTGGCCTAGGGCCCTTAGCCATGGTTCAAATCATTCCTTGGGATTTTGGTAAGAGTCTTTGGTCGGTGGTTCACGCCCCTAATGGCCTTTAGTCTCGAAACCAACGCAAGTCTTGTAGTTGCGCAGCTGCTAGAAATTACAGGAAGTTGCTGTGTCGGTTCAGAGGCTCGTTCGAGTTCTTGGTTGGCTTTTAGCCCATGGCCTTGGACTGGACAGTGCCTCATTGAGTTGGGAAGGTCATGTTTTTGACCGTTTGTCATTTGGATCATTTTTGAGGTCGTACGAGAATTTACGGTGCAATGTGCCAAATTGACTCTCGAAAGAGAGTTTCGTGTTTTGGCCTCCATTTCATCTAGATTTCGACCCTATCATTTTAGGAGCATTATTTTATGATTTTTCAGCGTATTTTAATCATGACTATACGTCGGTTCAGTGTCGGTTCAAGTTGGCTCGGAGTCATGATTAAATGCGAAGTCATTAGGCATCATAGTCGCATCTTTTGAACGTAAATTGCATAGTTGGTCAAGTTTAAGCTATTGCATAATTTTCATGGCACAGTTAGGTTGCAGCGAGCCTGGGAACGATCCAATCCAATCCAGTTGGTAAAATTACAGGAATTTTCATTACGCCAGTTAATTATTTTACGTGCATTAAATAGAAAATGATTATTTTTGAGATTTATGCGATATGGCTTGTGGTTCATTCACTATGTGGGAGTGTTATTTTATACGGTCGCCAGTGACCGATCATTTCAGTATGGTACCACCCGGTCGCCAGTGACCGGCCAGCTCAGTTCAGTTTCAGCCTCCCCGGTAGCCAGTTACCGATCAGTTCAGCTTAGTGCAGTGGCCACAGGCGTAAAACATAATCTCAACAGAAAATTTTACCAGATATTTCAGTACAGGCTCCAAGGAGCAAATATTTTTACAGTGATTTCCAGTTCAGTTATGCACGTATTATAATTGCTTAGTACAGATTATTTTCAGTATGCCTCAGGACAGGATATGTTAACTCATGCATATTTTAAATTCAGATTTTTACTCGTTACCTGCGATATATGCATGCTGAGTCTTTAGGCTCACTAGACTTGATTGTTGTAGGTACTGATGAGGCCAGGGCCGAGGGCGGGGACCAGTGAGCCAGCTTGAGTCGGCAGTAGTGGCACCCGAGGACCTCAGTGCAGCAGTTGTTATTTTTTTCCGCAAACAATTTTTATCAGTCGTTGGAAAATTTTTAAATTGTTGTTGTTGGCAAAAACTTTATTTTCTTCCGCTGCTATTATTTTAAACATTGAACTTGATTCCCCAGTGATTTTATGAATGAGGCCATTTAAGTTCTTTTAAAAAGAAAATTTTTAATTTTCCGCAAATTTTCAAGAAGGAGTTTTAGGCCCTTTACACTTACAGTGTACGATTGTCAGAAGAATATTGACGTGGCAATCAACGGATATATTGATTCAAATTATTTAATGTTACGTTGAAGAGAAGCCTATAAATAGGTGAGAAGAGCAGTGAGCGAAACTAACAATCGATCTATCTATTCTCAAGCTTGCTGTTACCCTGCTGAATATAGCTCTTACTCAAGAATCGAAAAGCTCACACTTATCGATTTATCTGTAGCATTTGGGCTACCTTTCGAGCTTACAAGCACAAATCGTTGTATGTTTATTGATCTTAACTAGATCAGTTGTGCTAAGTTCAGTCGAAGAACTGAGAGATATTTAGTAAACTAAGAGTTTCAGTTTTGGCAGTGTTAAGTCCAAACTGAAGTAGGTTTGTACAATCTTTATATCGATCAAAGTCTTTTAGTGCATATCCTATCCTTGTGATAGAAGGGGGTGATGTAAGAGTTATTCATTCTCCGAACATCCATAAATCTTCGGTTATTACTCAGTTATTTATTCTATCTTTCAGTCAGTTTATTTCCGCAACTGTATCAGTTAAACTGATTGTTATTGACTAACAATATTCTAGTTTCAGTTTGTCACAAAACTGACACTTCATTTGAAAAGATTCAAAATCGTGAGTGTTATTCAACCTCCTCTTCTAAACATTTCTCAACCTATGAACCGATCCTACAAGGTATCAGAGCAGTTGAATCTTGTCTCAGAATACTCTTATTCACAAAACTGGTCATCATGTCTTCATCAATAAAATATCGATGTTTTCCAGAGAATATTTGACGACTGGAAAATCAGAATGCAGGCTCATTTAGCTGCACAAGATGACAACATGTGGTATGTCATTACTGATTGTCCCATGAAGATCCTAAAAGCAAATATAGCAGTTTTCATTACTAGTGGGGCACCTCATCGCATAGAAAAGCCTAGAGAGGAATGAACAACTGAGGATAAAAGGAAAGCCAACCTAGACAATGTGGCTAAGGATATCTTATATAAAACGCTGGGTAAAGTCACTTTCAGCAAAATCAAGATGTGCAAAACTGACAAAGAGATATGGGAAAAACTGATCCAGCTGTGTGAAGGAAACGAGCAAACAAAAGAGAACAAGCTATCAGTTGCTGTTCAGAAATTTGATAACATCAAGATGAAAACTGGAGAATCCTTGCACGAATATGATGAGAGGATCAGTGGTATTATCAATGAGCTAAATGCACTTGGAAAAGTGTATTCGAACAAAGAAGTGGTACTAAAGGTGGTCAGAGGTCTTCCCAAAGAATGGGATGTCAAGACCATGGCAATGATAGAATCTAAGAACCTGAACAAGGTCGAACTTCATGACTTCTTTGCTGATCTAAAGGCTTACGAGTTTGAACTACAACCAGAGAAGGAGAACCTTCTACATGTTGCCACAACTGCTTTAACTGCTGTCAGACTGGAACCAACTGGTTCAGCTGACAAATCTGCTGATCAACTGAGCAATGTGCTATGTCATTTTTGTGAAGAAATTTGGAAGTTTTATGAGGAGGAATCAAGGAAACTTCCAGAAGCAGTATCATAAAAATCAGTCCAAAGAAGAATCCTATGCTTGCTACAACTGTGGCAAATCTGGTCATTTTATGGCAGACTGTCCTAAGCCAAAGAAGGACAGCCGAGTATCAACTGAAAAGGGAAAGAAGCCCTATAAGCACAGGAGAAGGACCAAGGATGACAAGAAATCTTTTAAAAAGAAACATGAAGTGCTTTGGATGAAGAGAGCAAATCTAAGTGGGCTGAAACTGACAGTGATGAGTCAGAATCAAAAAGCCAAATCAGTTCAAGTGAAGATAAAGAGGAAGTCAAGTGCTTAATGGCAGATGATGCTGAAATGGAGTCAGCAAGTGAACAGGTATTTGACTTCAGCTCTTCAGATTTCACTCGTGCGGACTCATTACCACATTGCATGACATGGTAGATGAGTATCACAAACTGCTCAATCATTTCAGAATGTTAGAACTGAGCAAACTGATCCCAATAACAACAAAACAGAAACTGGAGAGTCAGTTGAACTGTTGAGTCTAAAAAGGGAGATTGCATATCAAAAAGCTGAAATGGATCGAAATCATCAGCTTTGATATGTCAGTTAAAATCAAAAATTTCAAAACATCTGAACTGATTCAAGCTTGGAACAAGTCCTTCAGTTGCACTGACTGAAATGCAAATTCACAAAAATCAGTTGATGATAAAACTGGTTTAGGCTTTTACAATCTGTTGAAAATTCTGCAAGTGATACACAACCCAGGTGAATGAAAACAAAGGAAAGTACATTACCTTTGTAAAATCAACCATGGTAAATTAATTCTCAGAACCTAGTAGACCAGCTGTTCAATTGACTGAAAGTAAGAACAAAGGCAAACAGTATGGAATTGGATATAGCCCTGAGAGTTCAACTGATACAAGAACTTGTCACCTAAACGATTCAGTCACAAAAATCAATACTCAAGGAATGGCTATTATAATTACTACAATTGTAAGCCAGTTCAGAAACAATATCAAAAGAATAGTCAATTGAAAAAGGATACAAATCATACTGTTTCATCGTCACATCACCACATATTGCCAAGAATTCGAGAAAAACCATGTTGGAACACATCAACTGGGAAGTCAATTAGACTGGTCAAAGTCTGGGTTCCTGAAGGACTAATCAGTTTAGGACCCAAATGAATATGGGTACCAAAATTATATATATTGTGTGATTGCAGGTAACAGGTAAAAACAAAGAATCAACGTGGTATCTAGACAGTGGCTGTTCACGACATATGACAGAGATGCAAATTTGTTATCTCAACCGATCAAATATATTGGACCAAACATCATTTTTGGAGAAACTCCAAGGTAAAACTATGGTAAGGGTAAGCTTATCCATGGTAACTTTACAATTGAAGATGTTTTGCTAGTTGAGAATTTGAGGTATAACTTGATAAGCATAAGTCAGTTATGCGACAATAATTCCTCAGTTCGGTTTGACAGACACACTTGTTCATGTTAGAGACTCAACTGATGAGGTCATCGTAACTGGAAATAGTTGTTGAAATACTTACAAGTCAGTTGGACTGAACAATCTTATGGACCATTTTGTTTCATTGCTTCCAATTCTTCTAAAAACTGGTTGTGGCATAAGAGGTTGAACCACTTAAACTTAAATCTATTGCCTATCTGAGTAACCATGATCTTGTAACTGGTTTGCCCAAAATAATTTTCAAAAGATAAAGTTTGTTCAGCATGTCAGTTTGGTAAACAAGTAAGATCTTCATTCAAAAATAGAGGTTGTAAATCATTCCTGATGCTTAGAACTGTTACATATGAATCTTTTTGGTTCAATACTAGTCGTGAGTTTAGGGGGAATGAAATACACCTAGTAGTTGTAGATGACTTTCAGAGATTTACTTGGGTTATTTTTCTCAAATCCAAAGACCAAACTGCTGCACAACTGATTAAGCTCTTCAAAAGACTTTTATATGAAAAATCCGTTGGGATTGATCAAATAAGGTCAGACAGAGGGACTGAATTCATCAATCAAAATCTTTCAATTTTTTAGAAAATACTGGAATCAAGCATGAGCTATCAGCATCTAGAACACCTCAGCAAAATGGTGTAGCCGAGATAAGAAATCGAACCCTTAAAGAAGCTGCTAGAACAATGCTTGCTGATTTTGGTATTTCTCAAAGGTTTTGGGCTGAAGCAGTAAACACTGCATGTTATACTCAGAACAGATCAATTATTAATAAGAATCATGTGAAAACACCATATGAGATCTGGCGTGGAAGAAAAAGTGTGGTTTCTTATTTCAAGATATTTGGCTGCAGATGTTTTATTCTTGATAATGGTAAAAATCATTCAAAAGCTTTTGATGCTAAATCTGCAGAGTGATATTTCTTGGATATTTTCAATTAGCAAAGCATATAGAGTTTTTAATAAAATTGTTTAAATGTTGAAGAATCCATTCATGTTGTTTTTGATGAAACTATACTAACTGATAAGACAACTGATCCAGTTGAGCTAGTTGATCGATTTACAAGATCAGTTTGGAGGATGAAAGTGAAGAAGAAAATCATATCAATGGAAATATCCTTCAAACACCTGAACCAAAATACTAGATCAATCAGTTGAACATGAACTTGCTCCTAATAATCAGTTGGTGGAGCAAACAGATGATATTCAGTTACCAACTGATACAGCTCCAACTGAAACTGAAAACATTCAGTTACCAACAGAAGCAGTTGCTGATATGAAAGCAACAAATACTGAACTCATATGGAAGAAATCACATCCACAAGAATTGGTGATAGGTAAACATCTGACCTGGTAAGAACAAGAAATCGAATGCTTAATTTGTTCATTCATTCTGCTTTTGTCTGACAACTGGAACCAAAAAAAACTGATGAAGCTCTTGCTGATCCTAACTGGATAAATGCAATGCAAGAAGAGCTAAATCAGTTTACCCATAACAATGTCTGGAACTTAGTTCCAAGACCAGTTTGCAAAACTATTATGGTACAAAATGGGTATTCAGAAATAAGCTGAACGAAGATGGTTCAGTTGCACGCAACAAAGCAAGACTTGTTGCACAAGGATATAGGCAGAAAGAAGAATTGACTATGATGAAACGTATGCACCAGTTGCAAGACTGGAAGCAATCAGAATGTTCCTTGCCTATGCATCATTCAAGAACTTCAAAGTCTATCAAATTGATGTAAAAAGTGCATTTCTGAATGGTCAGTTGCAAGAAGAAGTTTATGTTGAACAACCTCCAGGTTTTATCAATCACTCTTTTCCTGATCATGTCTATCATTTGAACAAAGCTTTATATGGTCTTAAACAAGCTCCAAGAGCTTGGTATGTGACACTTTCAAAATTCTTAAATGATCATGATTTTACTGTTAGATCAGTTGACAAGACTTTGTTCAAATTTTCTAAGAATGTTCACATTTTACTTGTTCAAATATATGTTGATATTATATTTGGGTCAACTAACCCCAAATTATGTGAGAAATTTTCCAAGTTAATGCAGGACAAATTTGAGATGAGTATGGGTAACTGACATTCTTTCTTGGATTACAAGTGAAGCAACTGGAAACTGGTATCTTATCAGTCAGACCAAATACACGAAGTAATTGCTTAAGAAATTTGGCATGGAAACATGTTCAGCTGCAAGCACTCCCATGAGTTCATCAGTTAAACTAGACAATGATCAAGGGGAATATCAGTTGAGACGACACTCTACAGAGGTTTAATAGGTTCATTATTGTACCTAACTGCTAGTCGTCCTGATATTGTATTTTTGTTTGCATGTGTGCTAGATTTCAAGCAAATCCTAAGCAATGCATTTTATAGTTGCCAAAAGAATTTTAAAATATCTAAAAGGCACTAAAAATGTGGGATTATGGTACGCTAAAGACTCTTCTTTCAATTTAGTGGATATTCAGATGCAGATTATGCAGGATGTAAGCTAGATCGTAAAAGCACCAGTGGATCTTGTCAGTTTCTAGGAGACAGACTGATCTCATGGTTCAGCAAGAAGCAAACATCCATACTACTTCCACAACTGAAGCGAATACCTTGCTTCTGGAAGCTGCTGTGCCCAACTGCTCTGATTCAGCAACAACTGAAAGATTATGGAGTTGATGCTAAAGAATCTCCCATATTTTGTGATAATACAAGCACGATTGCAATAACTTACAATCCAGTTCTTCACTCAAGGACCAAGCACATTGATGTCAGGCATCACTTCATCAGAGATCATGCTCTAAAGAAAGCTATCAGACTATAATATGTGTCAACTGAACAACAACTGCTGACATCTTCAAACCATTGCCAGAGACTAAGTTTTCTCACTTTCACAATATACTTGGTTTAATTGACTTATCTTAATTATATCAGTTTTATTGCCGCTTGTCAATAGCTATTCATTCATTTGTCATTTGTATTTAAATGCTTGTCAACTGATGTCAGTTAGTCATTTATCAGTTATTATATTCAGTTCGTTAACTGTTTGTCAACTGATGTCAGTTGTCATTTATCAGTTCTTGTATTCAGTTGTTAACTATTTATCAATTGATGAAAGTTAAGTTTTGCAGAAATACAAAAAGACAACATCAATGATACAAATCAAGATTTTATTACGAACAAATCGATACCATACAACATCACTTAGTCCATCCCTACGACATCTTGCCATAACATCAACCAGTTATTCAAGTCATGACTCCTAATATTCTTGAAGGCTTCGGCATTTTCAATTCTCTGAAGCAACTGTCCTTCAACTGCATCATGTGGATCAGCACATCATCCTTGACTAGATCAGATTTGATCGACTTGAGCAAGCCGTTTAAGCTTCTTTGCAAGTGATCTCTGCTGAGCAAAAGCAAGAAATACTCCATCATTGATTGATTGGATGTAGTGAGCAGTAGTCTAAACGAGCATAACCTTTGTAAATACGTATTCCTCAGCATCTCTTTTGAATCTCTGAATACGTTGAGGCGTCCATGAAGGAGGAGGGACATGTGTGCTGCTTTCACAATCCATTGGAGTTCAGATGTCATTACCAGATGACAATAATCTTAATTTATAGACAAGAGACAGGAGGAAGACAAAGAGTCATCAGGCCTTAACTGATTCAGACTAAATTTTTCTTATCCTTATTTATTTGCATTTATTAAGGGGGAATATCGTGCAAAAAGTTAACTGATAAGACAATAGTCAGTTGGTCTTCAACTGAACTGACTAAGTTTTCAACTGGTCACTCAGTTGCTGACCCAATTGATCTTCTCAAATATGTTAACTGATAATTCGAATAATATTCTATATTAATGATGTGACTGTTTGAGAAGCATTAATTGATGTCTTTCATTGAATAGTATTTTGAAACGTGGATGCACATAATCCATTCATATTCTACACACGTCTTTATCACACGTACACACGTTTTAAAAGACAAATTTTCCTGGACTGACACGTGTCCAAAAATTTGAACAGTCACTTACATTAGTACTATATCCACTCCAATTGTTTTCTTCTTACGCGCACATTCAAGCATTCAGAGCAAATTTCTACTCAAAGCATACTCTTTTTCACAGATTTCATTCAATCAAATGGCAAACCAGATGCCAGCTGATAAACAAAAATTGTACATTAATTAAATGTTTTATAATATAAATATATAGTTTTTGTTTTATTAAATGTTTAAATATTTATGTTTTATAATAAATTGTATAAATATAAGTTGTTGTGTAATTATAAGTTTTTACTATTTTTTACAGGTTCGATAAAACAAGATAAAACTTGGCGTTGCAAATGGGATTAAGATGATTCTTGGACCTGTAGAAAGTTGATGTTAATATCTACAATATTGGTGGCAAGCATGAGATAAAAATCCTCTCACAATTGGGATCAAATTAAGCAACAAATAAAGTTACCAAAGGAGTGGCAGTTTTACCATGCTCTAGTATTTTGACCATATCTCTCAAATTACTTGGTCAAATGGTTTGAAAAAATACCACAACTTAACAACTCAATTATCCACATGTTTCTTTTTATGTGAAGAAGCAAATTCGGAGAGAAGATTTTCAAAAGTGATGTGTAATAATATAATATCTTGGAACACCATAAAGACTTATGTATAAAAAAAATATTTTATTTGTGATTGTCTCCCCAAATTTGGCTATAAATAGGG